>NC_059125.1:76513039-77193039 GCF_020740685.1 Jaculus jaculus
CAATGATCTCTTGAATTCTCATAGTTGAGATCTTTTTTATCATTTCAATGCAGGGCTCAATTTTTGATGGTTAGAAATACTAAGTTAGGGTTATCTAGTTTCTTTTTGTGCCTTATGACATGTAACGATCACTGAAAAACAGAGCACTGTTGAAAGCAAACTAATAACATTTATTTTCTTTTTCCTAATTCTAAATTTTCCTTGATGTTATGTCTAAGATAAGAGAAATAAAGACAGAACTAAAATTTTTCCTTGCATTTCCATACAATCTTAATTTTAACTAAATTAGGGGAAAATATGTAATGTGTGTTCACAAGATGCAGATCTGTGTCTTGTGAACACACATTTCATATTTTCTCCCCAATTTATTAAAAAAAAACAGAAAAGGTTTTACTTTTGTCTTTTGTCTCTTTACTGATTTATACTTATCACAAAAATTCCATTAGAGAACAAATGTAGCTCTAACTGTACTCTATCTCTATTTCACAAATTCTAGGAAGAGGAAATAACAATATTCTCTCCATCCAGGGGGAGTGTGTGTGTGTGTGTGTGTGTGTGTGTGTGTGTGTGTGTGGTTGTGTGAGAGAAAGAGAGAGAGAAAGAGAGAGGGAGAGAGACAGAGAGGGAGAGAGAGAGAGAGACATGGAGACAGAACTCAGGGCTCTGCATGTACTGTGCATAAACTCCACCATGGAGCTATACACACTTGCATTTCCAGAGAAAAGTTTCAAGTTAGAAGTTCCTTGGAAGAGGAATTACCCTTCTATATTGAGAAAAATCCCAAAGTATTATGTGTGTGTGTGTATGATTTTTCTATAATACGCAAGGTTTATTTATTTATTTATAATTTTTAAAACTACTTTTTGTTTATTTTTATATATTTATTTGAGAGCAACAGCGAGAGAAAAAGAGGCAGCTAGAGAGAGAGAGAGAATGGACGCGTCAGGGCCTCCAGCCACTGCAAACAAACTCCAGATGCGTGTGCCCCCTTGTGCATCTGGCTAACGTGGGACCTGGGGAATCGAGCCTTTAACTGGGGTCCTTAGGCTTCACAGGCAAGCGCTGAACTGTTAAGCCATCTCTCCAGCCCCTATTTATTTATAATTTTTTAAAAATTATTTTATTACATATGGACATATTTAGCATGTAAACAACACATGTTGCTACCATTGGTGCCATCCTTCCTCTCATCACTGCCCCTTTTCTGAAGAGGCACCTCTTCTTGGGGATGCAGGTCAACCCCATGGCAATTATGGGTCATGCATTGTGAGGGCAGCAGTCAGTTATGGGGAGGGAGGCAATGTGTCTGTGCATAATGTTCCAGCTTGTGGCTCTAATATTTTTTCCTCCTTCCCTTCTGCAAAATTCCTTGAGCCATGCTGAGCACATTTTAAGTCTACTTCAATAATGGACTCTTAGGACCCCCTGTATCTCTGGTTTGGTAGGTTTTGAGTGTCCTCAGTGTCTGTCTCCTTCAATGTTGTGCTGATATCAGGTATACTGAGAAAGTAGCACTCTTTTTTCTCTTTTCTGTTCCTTTATTTGTTTTATTAGATATGAACATTTTTTTCTTGTGAACAACACATGTTGGTACCATCCTTTCCTGCCTCCCTGCCTCTTTTTTGAAGAGGCCTTCCTCATTGGGGATGCAGGTCAATCCCATGGGGATTGTGGGTCATGCAGTATGGGGGGGGGGTAATGTCTCTGTGCAAAATGTCCCAACTTGTGGGTCTAACAATCTTTCCACTTCCCCTTATGCAAAATTCCCTGAACTATGCTGGGAGCATCTTAAGTCTACTTCAGTAGTGGGCACATAGGAGCCTCTGGATCTCTGGTTTGGTAGGTGGTGAGTGTCCTCAGTATCTGTCTCCATCAACCTTTTGCTGATATGAGCTTAACTAAGAAAGCAGCACTCTTGATCATTTCCCCAATTCCTCTTGGGTTTCAGCTGGGGCCAGGGTGGAGTGCACTGGGTCATTTATCTCCTCAGGTCCAGCTCCCATCTGAAAAAGGGAACCAGATTCTCCAATGGAAAATGAAGGCAGAACCAGTTAAATGGGATAACTCTTATTAATTTAGAGAGAATTAAAAGGGTTTAGGCCTTCTTATAGTCTAATGATAGTAGGAGCTTGACAATGGAAAGCAGAATAATTATCTGGATCTTGTTCTGATTTGTTTCCAAGTTCCAGATATGGTTTTCATTACACTGAGCAGAACTGTTAGCCAATCCAAGAGCATATGGTTACTCACCATGCCTGTGTGCCACTATTGTACTTGTGTGAGAATCACAGCAGGTTGTTTGTTTCTGAGTAGCTTAGCCTTTGAGTTGATTAGACAGATATTGGACACTTTCCCCTGGTAGCTCATGTATCACCTTCCAGCACCAGATGGGCTAATTGTTTTGGGACTGGCTCTCCTCTGGATTACAACCAGGTTGCTTCATGGTCTTTGCCAGCAGTGTTTAGTTTATTTAGCAGTATTGTCTTACCATTAACCTCTGGTGGGTAATTAAGTGCTCTGACAGAAGTCTGACATGTTTGTTTTGGGAGATCTGGTAGTCTCTCTGATCAAGAGCTCATTGTGGATATAGACCACATCATGGTACAGGGAAATACAGGCCAGAACCAAGGGAAAAGAAAAAAAAAAGCCTGAGAAGAAAAAGAAAAAGAAGAAATTTGAGTTTAGGTTTCATCTCACTCTCTCCAGGGCCTTTTGATTCAGGTGCTCCCTCTGAGGGTCCTCTTGAGGGTTCCATCTTTTAGCCTGGCTTCCAGGATATAGGATTGTATGGTACCAGTTCAATTTGGGTCCAGCTTTGTGTATCCCCACTTTGTCCCTTCCCCTAAGCCCTACCCCTCCCCCCATTGTCCAATCCTCAATATGCTATTCAGTTATGTTGGGCTGATCTAGGTTAGAAACTGCAGATGGTTGTGATCATGTGACAGTTGTCTTTCTGTGATTGTGTGAGTTCACTTAACATGATCTATTCCAAGTTTGACCATTTTTCTATGAAATTGAAAGTGTCATTTTTTTCTTACTGCTGAGTAGAATTCCATCATGTAGCTATATCACATCTTGCTTATCCATTCATCCAATGATGGGCACCTGGGTTCATTACAGTTTTTAACTATTATGAATTGAGCAGCTATAAACATGGTTGAGAAAGTGTCTATGAACTGAGATGTGGAGCATTTAGGGAAAATGCTCAACAAGGGAATAGCAGAATTTGTTGGTAACTCTGTATTCAACCTTTTCAGGAGTCTCCATATTGATTTCCACAGTGGTTGCACTAGCTTACATGCTTGCCAAGAGTGAATGAGTGTTCCTATTTCTCCCCAGCCTTACCAACGTTTTTTTTTTTTTTTATTTGATTTTTAAATTTTTGCTATCCTTACTGGGGTAAGGTGGAATCACATAGTTGTTTTAATTTGCATTTCCCTAATGGTTAGGCATGTTGAATATTTTCTCAGGTGTGTGTTAGCCATTTCTAATTCTTCTTCTGTGTACTCCCTATTTAATTCTCTGCTCCAGTTTGTGAGTGGGTTGTTTCATTTTTTATTTTTTTTTTTTGTTTTTTTTTTTGAGTTCTTTGTAGATTCTAGATATTAGGCTTCTGCCAGTGGTATCACTGGAAAACGATTTTCTCCCATTCAGTGGGTAATCTATTGGCTCTGTTTATGGTATGTTTGTCTGTACAGAAGCTTTTTAGCTTCATGAGATCCCATTGTTTGTGTGCTTGTTTAATTTTCTTGGCTACTGGGGTTTTGTTCAGAAAGTCTTTTCCTACTCCTATATCTTGGAAAGTGCCTTTTTTTTCCAGTAGTTGAAGAGTTTAAGGTCTTATATTTAGTTTTTTAATCCATTTGGACTTAATTTTTGTGTATGGCTAAATGTGTGGATCTAATTTCATTTTTCTACATATGGTCATCCAATTTTTGGTTGTGCTAAGGTCTGGGTCTTCAATTCTGTTCTATTGGCCTGTGTTTATGTTTTTATTCCAGTATCATGCTGTTTTGTGACTATGGCTTTGTAATATAGCTTTTGATCAGGTATGGTGATAATACCAGAAGTGTTTCTTTTGCTGAGGATATGATTAGACATGTGAGGCCTTCTGCCATTGCATATGAATTTTGAGATTATTTTGTTCAGTCTCAGTGAAGAATGATGCTGGTATTTTATTAGTATTGCATTAAATCTGTATATTGCTTTTGTTATAATTGCCATTTTCACAATATTAATTCTACCTATCCAGGAGCATGGGAGATCTTTCCATCTACTCAAGTCCTCCTGTATTTCATTTTTGAGTGTTTTAATGTTTTCATTATATAGTTCTTTTGCATCCTTTGTTAGTCTTATTCCAAGGTATATTTTTGTTGTTGTTGTTATTAAAAATGGGACAGTCTCACTGGTTTCTTTCTCTGTATTTTTCTCCTTTGCATATAAAAAAAGCTCCTGATTTATGTACATGGTTTTTGTATCTAGCCAATATGCTGAAGGAATTTATCACCTTTTAATGTTTTGAGATGGAGACTTTTGGATCACTTACATATAGGGTCATGTCATGTGCAAATGGAGCTAACTTGACCTCTTCTTTTCCCATTTGAATTTATTTATTTATTTTTCCTGTCTTATTGTTTGGGCTTGTGATTCTAGTAGTATTTTGAAGATCATTGTTGAGAGTGGAAACCTCTGTCTTGTTTCCAATCTCAGGGGGAACTCCCCGAGTTTTTCCCCATGAAGTATTATCTCAGCTTTTGGAGCTTTCTATATAGCCTTTATTGTTTTGAGATATCAACACTGCATGCCTATTCTTTCTAGTATTTTTATCATGAAGTGGTGCTGTAGTTTGTCAAAGGCCTTCTCTGCATCAATTGAGATGATCATGTGGTTCTTAGCATTCAGTTTATTTATGTGGTGTATCATGTTGACCAATTTCCATATTTTAAATCATCCCTGAATCCTTGGAATGAAGTATACTTAGTCAAGGTGGATAATGCTTTTGTTGTGTTGTTGAACTCAGTTTTCAAGGATTTTGTTCAGGCTTTTTGCATCTGAGTTCATTAGTGATATAGGCCTATAATTTTCTTTCTATGTTGCATCTCTGTCTGGTTTTAGTATTAAGGTCATGCTAGCATCATAACAAGAGTCAGGTAGGATTCCTTTGTCTCCATTTATGTGAAATAGTTTGAGAAAAAGTGGTTTCAGTTATTTATGAAGGGTTGATTGAATTGAGCTGAGAAGCCATCTGGTCCTGGACTTTTCTATTTGGGGAGGGGTTTTATTTTATATTACATTTTCAATCTCCATTGATGTGATAGGCTTGTTTAGGACATTAATCTGCTCTGAGTTTAGTTCTGGTATGTGGTATGTGTATAGGGATTCATGTATTTCTTTGAAATTGTTTACTTTTGTGTAGTACAGGGTTTGGATGTATGCCCAGATGATTCTTCCAATTTCATTGATGTCTATTGTGATTTCCCCTTTTTCATTTCGGCTTTTCTTAATTTGGGACTTATCTTTTTTTTTTTGCTTGATCATTTTGGCCAAGGCTTTGTCAATCTTGTTTATTTTTTCAGAGAACCAGCTCTTTGTTTCATTGATTTTTAAATTGTTTTTTTAGTTTCCAATTCATTAATTTCTGCTGTACTCTTGATTATTTATTTCTGTCTGGAGCTCTTTGGGTTGGATTCTTCTTGTTTTCACCGTGCCTTTTAGTGGATAGTCAGGTTATTGATTTTGGATCTCTCTATCTTTGGAATAAAGACATTTAGAACTATGAATTTTCTCCTTAGAACTGCCTTCACTGAGTCCCATAAGTTTGGGTAGGTTTTGTTTTCATTATCATTCAATTATACAATTTGTTGTTTTATTTCTTCCTCAACCCATTTATTGTTTTAAATTGTGTTGTTTAGTTTTCAGGAGCTGGTGGAGTTCTTGATTTGTCTCTTGTGGTTAATTTCAAGCTTTAAAACATTGTGATCTGACATGATGCAGGAAGTTACTTCAATTTTCATGTCTTTTTTTAAAAAAATTTATTTATCCATTTATTTATTGGTTTTTCAACATAGGGTTTCACTCTAGCCCAGGCTGACCTAGAATTCACTATGTAGTCTTAGGGTGGCCTCAAAGTCATGGCAATCCTCCTACCTCTGCCTTCTGAGTTCTGGGATTAAAGGTGTGCGCCACCACGCCTGGCTCAATTTTCCTGTCTTTATAAAGGCATGCTTTATAGCCTAATATATGGTCAATTTAAGAATATGTATTCTGTAGAGTTGGGGTGGAAAGTTCTGTAGATATCAGTTCTAGTTGATCTTTTCTCATTGTTGAGTTGTATTATTTCCCTGTTGGTTTTCTGCTTGGATGATCTGTCTATTGATGATAGTAGAATATTGAAGTCTCCAACTATGATGGTGTTGGTGTTTAGTTCTGTCTTATTGTTGAGTAAATTTTGTTTTATAAACTGTGGTGCCCCTGTGTTTGAAGCATATATAGTTATGATTGTGATGTGCTCATGTTGAGTCATTCCCTTGATGAGTAGTAAGTGGTTTACTTTGTTCTTTTTGCTTAATTTGGTTTGAAATCTAATCAGATATTAATATAACAACACACACTTGTTTTTTTATTTACATTTGCTTGGAATATCATTTTCCAACTTTTCACTCTGAGGAAGTATCTATCTTTAGTGGTAAGGTGGCTTTCTTGAAGACAGAAGATAGAAGGGTCCAATTTTTCAATCCATCCTGATAACCTGTGTCCTTTTATGAGTGAGTTAAGACCATTAATATTTAAGGCTTTTACTGTGAGGTTTGAACTAATCCCTACCATAATGAGGTGTTTTATGGCCTTTGGTGATTTCTTGTGTTATGTACTGTTTTGAGCTTTGTTTGCTTTTGCTATTGTGAACTTCTTCTTGTTGGCTCTTGAGATTGTTTTTTGGACTGGTCTGTGTGTAGTATTCCATGAAGTATATTCTGTTTCTCTGTAGCTTTGGCATTATGTTCACATAGTCATAGAGTTGACTTTTTTTTTTCTTGGAATTTTTTCCTTTCACCATCTATTATAAGGGATACTTTAGCTGGGTAGATTAGCTTGGGTTGGCAGCCATACGTTTTTCAACTTTGAAGTGTTACATTCCAGGCCCTTCTGACTTTCAGAGTTTTCATTGAGAAATCTGACATAATTCTGATTGAATTGTCTTTGTATGTTATGTTGTGAGTTGATTCTCTCTCTCTGTTTTGAACACTCTCTCTTTCCTTTTGTTAAGAGTTTCTTCTTTGGTCCTGTGTATTCGGTATTCTGTAGGCTTCTTGTATGTAGATGGGCCACTCTTCTGAGAGAATGGGGAAATTTTCTTCAATAATTTTGGTGAATATGTTCTGTACGCCTCTAGCTTGAATTTCCTCTACTACCTATATACCCATGATCTGGATATTTGGTCATTTTATGGTATCACATAGTTCCATCAGGTTCTGTTCACTTGATTTTTTGAACTCAATAAATGTTTTGGCCTTCTGATCAATTTCTTCTGTCTTGTATTCCAGGTCAGTGGTTCTGACTTCCACATAAGTAACTCCATTAGTGAGAGGTTCTAAAGAGGTTTTTTATAAGTTCTATTTGGTTTTTGTTTTCTGTTGTGTTGTTTTGCGTCACGTCCATGTCTTTTTTGTGGTATGATTTCAGTTTGTGTTCTGATTTTCTTGATACTTCATAGAATTCATTCTTATATTTGATCAAGTCTTCATTAAGCTTAATCAACAAGTTGTTGAGGTATTCCACTTCCTGACTCAACTTCAATTCATTCATATCTCTTTTGAGGGTTCTAATGTTTTCTTACATCTAGTTAAGCCTACTGTCAAAAGCTGAACACTCTAAGATATGATTCTTTTCAATTTCACTGATATGATTGTTGGTTCTTTATGGTTTGCTTCTAGTTCTGCAATTCATTTGATCATGGTCTTACTGGATGTTGTGTTTTTATTTTGGGACTGAATTTCTGTTGATTTCTCTATGATTATATTGGTGGCTTCCATTGTAGGACTAGTCATAATTGGTGGTGATCTCTCAGTTTTCTGACTTTATTTGGATTTTTTGCATTGTGGTCTACCTATTTTAGGGAGACTATTTTATTGAGGAGGAAGCCAGTTTTTGTCTTTTGGCCTGTTCACACTCTGACTCAGGCTAGTAGTTATGTTGATACCCAGTGGCCAGGTTACCAGAGCAAAATTCTTTATTTTTTTAATTTAATTTATTAGTTTTCTTTTCAGCAAATACAGGCAGTTTGGTACCATTGTTTAGGCTCATCTATGATCTACCCCCTCCCATTGGACCCTCCTTGTTGATGTAAATGGGTCGTGCATTGTGGAGTTAGCCCCCAGTTATTGGTATGATAAAGGTCTCTGCAAATCATGACCCAACATGTGACTCTGACATTCTTTTCGCCCCTTCTTCCGCAAAATTTCCCTGAGCCATGTTGGGTTCATTTTTGGTCTGCTTCAGTGATGAGGTGTTGGGGGCCTCTGAGGCTCTGGCTCTCTGATTTGGTAGGAGTTGATTTTTCTCTGCGTTGGTCTCCTTCCCCTTTGTGCTGGTATCCGGTTCACAGGAAAACATCACCCTTGCTTGTTTCACCAATTGTCCTTAGTTTCAGTCGGGCCCCTTTTGAGGTATGTTGGGGCAGCTCTCTCCTTAGGATCTGCACCTATCTGGAAAAGAGAAGCAGATTCTCCAACGGAGAGTAAGTTAGCACCCAGAAAATTGAGATAACACTTACTTTTTTGATAGAGAGTTTGATAGGTGTAGGCCCTCTTGTACCCCATGATTGATGGTAGCTTGATATTGTAGAGTGGGCTGGTGTTTAAGTATGGTTCTGACTTGTTTCCCAGCTCCAGATATGGGTCTAGTACCACTGAGTGGATCAGTTAGCCAATTCAAGAGCAGTTGGTTCCTCACCATGGCTGTGTGCCACTATTGCACGTGTGTGGGCATCACATCAGAGCAAAATTCTTTTTTTTTTTTTTTTTTGGTTTTTCGAGGTAGGGTCTCACTCTGGTCCAGGCTGACCTGGAATTAACTCTGTAGTCTCAGGGTGGCCTTGAACTCACGGTGATCCTCCTACCTCTGCCTCCCGAGTGCTGCAGAGCAAAATTCTTGATTCCAGAGCCCATACAGGGACCAGGCCTCCGTGAACAAGGCACAATAGGACCTACTAGGACCAGGGAACTGGGAGGAGTCAGAGAACAGGTATATGGCCTACTCACTCCACACTGTGCCCTCCCACACACCATCCATCTCAGGGAATACACTATATTTCTGAGAGGAAGGAAAGAAATCTGATGTAAGTGTTATTCCTTTTTAGGTTAAGATGCTCAAGTCCTTTCCAAGTATGTTCTTAGTTTTTAGTTAGAAAGAAATTTTGGGGTCATTTTTTATTGACAGAATGTGGAGTTGCAATTTGAAAATTGTGAATTAGAAATAGAAATTTCAAGCAGAGTATTGAAACTGAATGGCATTGTTTTAGGAATGTAATAAAAGTTGATGTACTGATAACTATTATTTTGTATCCAAAATTAAATTCCTCACAAGGATGAAGATAAGTCTTCAAATGTATTTAAAGAATATTATGTAGTATAAGTCCCATAGAAATTTTCTGAGAGGGATAGGAAGAGTAGAGTGCAGACATGTGATTTCAGTATAAAACAGAATCAATCCATTTATCCTTTTGTTTTTTCAACATTAATACCTTAAATAACATTTAAAGTTTAAATAACTGTATTCTATGGGTTTCATCATACAATTAAATTTTTGTTTATTTTTACTTATTTATTTGAGAGTGACAGACAGATAGAGAGAGAAAGAGGCAGAGAGAGAGAGAGAATGAGTACCCCAGGGCTTCCAGCCACTGTAAACGAACTCCAGATGCATGAGCCCCTTTGTGAATCTGGCTTATGTTGGTCCTAGGGAATCAAACCTCCAGCCAGGCTGGGGTCCTTAGGCTTCACAGGCAAGCTGCAGAGCCATCTCTACAGCTGTCTTGATACAATTTTGTGTGACATTAAAAACATAAGACTCTCCAAAGTGGGTATGTGTACATGTGCATGCACACACATTTATTATAAATTGATTTAACAGAGGCATGTGTCCTTCAAATTGCATTCCAACTTATAATAATAGAAAAAAATACTGAGTTATCTTCACAACCATACAGAGAGAAAGGAAAATTCCAGATTTACCTAATGATTTTAAAGAGTACATTCTCATAAGCAGTGTTTAGAACAAGGAATGAGAATTTCTGACTTTGTAGAGGTTGAGGGACATTATATTAAATGTTGTCAGCAGAGATAGATGCTTTCTTTTTCTTGAATTGAGAACAAGCTATCATAAGCCACATGACTGGCACCTAGCTTCAGTAGACAGCATGGTCTAGTTGAGAAGAACCAGTATTTGGCATCAGAGAAATTCTAGTTTGAATCCATGCCCTGTTGCTATTAACTCTTCTGACATAGGGCCACTATCTGAAACTCTGTGAGCTAAGTATTCTCAGCTACAAAATTAAAACTAAACTATCTTGAAGCATCATTGTGTATATTAGAGACTTGATACATATCAGTGCTCAATAAATGGAAGTCATATTTGGAGTGAACATCACTAGTTATCAACTTTTCCTTTTAGCTTGAGGTCCTTATGGAGAAGAAAAACAGTTCAGGAATAAAAGAAACTGGCTAGTTAATCATAAGCACCTCAGTGAGGGGAAGGCATGCCAGGAAAGGTACAGTGCCAGAACCATATGCCAATTAAATGAGCAACTATGCATTCTATGTCTCTATATTTTATTATATTCTTGGTCCATGAATAAGATATTGTTTCTTTTGACTAGGAATAAATATCACTGATGAGTTCATTGTCATGTGATGCATTAGTGAGGAGGCAGACTGTTAATAAATTTTTGTGACAGACACAGACATGCACACTTTTTTTCCCTTACATAATTATAAATTAGCATCTTCAGATAGGCTATTCTTAAAATATTCCATGGAGTTTATGCCTTGTCTAATAAAATCACAAGTACTGTACATGAATTTATGCCCAAGCATTTTTCTTTTTGTAACAAACACATTTACATAAACAAAAAGAGAACTTGTCACATTTTCCAGCAGCTTATTTTATTCTATAAGTGTGTTATAGAAAATTTACCTCCTGTGTAACTCTTAATCATATTCACATGCACCTAACTTGCATTACTTAATGTTAGAAGTTAATAAGAATTACATGCCTTATTTACATTTATACAAAATTAAAAGAACACAAGAAATTGTAAACATTTAAACTTATTTGCTTCATTAAGACATGGATTAATAAAGGTTTTGAGTCCATGAATTCGCTCATATTTTAATATTTTTGTTATTTTACTTAGTGTTAACTAAAAGAATATATGGAACAATTTTAAAGAAGCCCTTCAATGGTATTTATTTATTTATTTAAGAAAGAGAAAAAGGGAGGGAAAGAGAGGGGGGAGGAGAATGGGCACACCAGGGCATCCAGCCACTGCAAATGAACTCCAGATGCATGCACCCCTTGTGCATTTGTCTTACGTACATCCTGGAGAATTGAACCAGGATCTTTTGGCTTTGTAGGCAAACACCTTAACCACTAAGCCATCTTTCCAGCCCCCTTAAATGGTTTTTAAATGACATTTATATGATGGAGCAAACACAAAGAAAACTTTGAATAGTTCCTTATTATTATTATTTCAGAGGCTGGTATGTAAAACTAATTTTCATCTAACTATGCCAGTATAAAATAACTCTTCTATACTTTCCACCTTTTTATGTACTATATATACCATATTTTACAGTAGATACTTGTACTTTTTTTAGAATAAAAATAAACTGCTAACATGAACTTTATGGCACTCCCTTGTAGAGTTTTCAGATTAAGAAAATATTTCATGCCTTTGAGCAGATGCCTTCATTCAAGTATCCAGCAAGTCTTTTCATGTGCTTAAAATAATAATTTTCTTCACCTTTCTCATTTTTTAAAGTTAAATTGAAATTCCTAATTCAGGAAATTTTATTATGATATGATAGTTGGCTAGTGGAATTTGTTCATAGATTATTGATTTATATAACTACCTTATAAATACTTCAACAATTATAGTGTGGCTATATTGGTATCACCATCCTTTGTTGAATCTAATTATATTATAATAATTTTTATTTCTCCTTAATTTTACCAGGAAAGAGAATTCTTGGGTATATGGAATAACTACTAAGATCTAATTTACAGATGCCTATACCTGAAGCAATACCCGGTGTGTCATATAGCATAGCATTTATAGTACTTCAGTTCCTACTGCTGACATAGCAGCTATCAAAATAGCTTTTTAGTTTAAAGGAGAACACGAACTGAGGAAAACCCCCATAGGGATAGTAGAGGCAATGGGCCAGAATAAAGTTGCAACCTATCAACTTATGCCAATAATGTTCATTTACAAACTCCAATGAGAATTGAAGGAAAAAGGTCCCAAAATGTAAATATGTTTGGTTGTTTGGGGTATTTAAAGGTATGCCATCCTTACAATTAATAGAGTGTTTTAAAGCTCACTGCAGAATCAAATGGAATTGATATATAACAGATGCATTATGAAATCTTCACATGAAACAGAACATGTTAATAAAGATTTCTATTTGATCTTTTTGTTTCAAATCAACTGACATGACATAAAAAAACTGTTTTATTTTTAGTTTGCTTGCATTCTGATTCATTATTTCTCTTTTGCAATAGTTATTTTTTTCCCCTACTAAAGGAAGTTGAAAATTGTCCTGAGCATTGCCATATTTGGAAATTCCTATGATTCTGAATTTCTATCCTGTGAAGGTTGATTTGGCAAGATTGTCTAGAGTGCTACTCTATAATTTTTAATATCAGTAATAATTCTTTAATTATCAAATTATCATAATTATTGAGGGAAGTACTGAGCCAAAGAAAGGCACCCATGTGACTAGAGATCCCACATGGAGGACCTGGAAAAAAAGCATGGAAAGAAAAGAGAAAAGAAAGTTCAAGGAGCTTTTGCCATGTGCAGAGTTGGAGGGGATAAAGGAGCCCATGTAGAAAGTAAGGGCTAAGGACCCCTCCCAGCTGTGCCTGGTCCTAGGCTGAGACATCCCCGGTCCAGAGGAGGGAAAACTCACCTACAGATGGAAGTTCCCAAGTGGTCAGAAAGCCTGTCCTCCTCTTGCAATGGTATTTATAATCTTATGGTGGTGGACTGTCTTCTGACTCAGATGCACCAGGGGCCAGTTGGTTGGTTAGGATTAGGGGATGTTTCAGGAAGATGCTAGTCCAGACATCAAGTTCCAGGGAGCTGAACTTAATTACCCACAATGTTTAAATCTTATGAAAGACCTCCTCCCAGGAGGGGTCCAGGTTGTTTGTGGAAAATCAGGTCTAGGGAAATAGGCATGCGATAAGAGGTTAGATGTCTTTGATTTCTAGCAAGTGCAAACTTTCCTGCCTTTTTTTTTTAACCTTTACCCTCAGGGGTCCAGTCACCCTAACTGTATCTCCCTTTCATTCTCTCTTCTCATGAGAAGACACTCCTGTTAGAGGACAAGGTGTAATGACATCAGATGGTGAACTTTTTCTTGCTGAATGGGGTATGGAATTGTGGCGGTTAGAGTCTTTCCCACAGAGGGGCACTACTCTAAAGGACCCTGAAAATGTAATGATGGAGTGTAGGAAGATAGTCTTGGAGAGAAGTAGTTGTGTTAGTGTAGTAGTTGTAGTTAGTATAGTAGTTAATGTAGTAGTTGTAGATAGTGTTGGGAGAAGGAACAAAAATAAGGAGTTAATGAGAAGTGACCATACAGCAAACTGGTCACCTTTAGGGTTATCCTTCTTGTGTAGTTCTAGGCCTTGGGGAGCATTCGAGGGAACCCAGGTAGATGGAGTTGGATTGTCTTAGGACCATCTGAGTATGAGGTGGCTGAGATTTTCTTCCAGAATTGTTTATTGAATGTCACAGTAGTATTTGACATGGCCTGAATCTGTTTCTGTATGGCTTTTAAAACAGACTGGATATTAGCAAATTTACAGGAATATATACACAATTTGTATACTAGCCATCCAGAGTGTACATTTTTTAATTTGTCCTGGGGCAATCAGGGCTAAAAGTTGGTGCCATTAAAGGTTGTATAAATATATTTAATCTTAGGACTTATTTAAGGATGTCCCTGCACAAGTTAGAAGAGATTCACCATTATTCCCAGCATAATGAGGTCTTCTGAATTAAGTTACCCTAGGTCAGAGTCATCCATATATATTTTAGATTTGAAAATAACCCTTTTGACATCTATGGTTGTTTTTCCTCATTATTCAATTAGAGCTATTAGAGATAGGGGACATGTCTTAAAGCCTCGTTTCTTTCCCCTCTTGGAAAGCTCTTGTTGTGATAGTTAATATGCCATTAATATATTTGGGGTATGCCTTTATTATTGGCTATACATATCTCTGAATGTTTAAGACCAAGAAAATAGCCATAATGTAATCAAAGATTAATTTTCAAGGTCACTAATGGGTCTCCAAATGAGACTTCAGGGAACCAGGTGTGGCCTTATAGATTTTCTAATACTGATATTGACTGTTAGCATGAGTCAGGGTTAAGTAATTTTCAGGCTGGCTAAGTACCTTTCCCTTCTTTTGGAAGCAAGGAGGACTGATTTTTCCTCAGTTGTGACTCTCCAGCTTCAGACTTACACTGATTTGTTTGTTTGTTTGTTTGTTTCTGGGTCTCCACATACTCCATGATCAGGATGACAGGTAACTTACTAGGGGGCCAGTGTAGAAGCATCCCATCATCTCTAGTGACGTCATGACCTGGGAGCATAGGCCAAAATATTGGCCTTTTTAAAAAGTATTTTTGTTCATTTTTATTTATTTATTTGAGAGTGACAGAGAGAGAGAGAGAGACAGAGAGAGAAAGAGAGAGAGAGAGAGAATGGGCCTGCCAGGGCATCCAGCCACTACAACTGAATTCCAGATGTGTGGACCCCCTTGTGCATGTGGCTAAAATGGGTCCTGGGGAATTGAGCCTCTAACTAGGGTCTGTAGGCTTCACAGTCAAGTGCTTAACCGCTAATCCATCTCTAAAGTCCAGCATTGGCCTTTATAGCGCTGATAATTCCAATTGTCTTTGGCTTCTACATAGGTTATTAATACGCTTAGAAATGAAGTTACATCAACCTGGATGTGTGCACATATTTAGTACATTTGATTAATGAAATATATCTAGTTAAAGAATGGCACAAGAGCTTAAGGTAATTTTATCCAAGCTTTTTAAAGATTAGTTGTCCTGTGTCAACATAGGCCATATCTGAAGCACAGAAAGATGGCATATATAACCCTTTAAATATCTAATAGCTATAAACACAGGCAGAACCTGTTACCAGTCTTGAAAATAATATACATCTAAACCAATAAATTTAACCTAGAAATTGTCATCAAAAAAGTCTTAGTTAGCAATAAGTAAGATTTTTTAAGACTGCAATTGACAAAGATAACTTTGAAAGAAATTTAATCAGATAACTTGTAATGCTATATATTTCCAATCCCAAACTATTTTGAAAAATGTGAAGAGTAATGTATAATTTTCTTGTCCTATAAATTTGTTTGCAAATAAGAAATTATAGTTTATTTTGTCAGCCTGACTCAAACTTTCTCATGAAGAGAGAAAATAATTTCTTACCATTATAGTTCTAGTGGTCCAATACATTTTGTTTACTAGAATATCAGCCTGTTAGAGCTAATATTCTTAGTCTTACTCTCAAACTCTATTAAACCCAAATGAGACAAGTTAGGAATAGCATGAAGGCAGTCTGCACTTAGAGTATTTATATTTGACATTACTTACTAGATAGGGTAATTGACAAATGAAAAATAAACAGAAATATGCAAATAAGAACTTAGAAAAACCATTAATAATAATACATTAAATCCAATTTAGAAGAGATGATGTATTTGCTTTTTTGTAGATTTCATTAAGAGAGTGCCTATCAGCGAAAATGCAGAAGCATCATTAAAGTATTTAGAATACATCCCTTTTTGTCAATTTTCTTTTGTTATTTCTTTTGCCTTATTATTCCACTAATATCATGCCAAAAAAGTCAATCCATATGATAGGTGTTCTTTGTTACATTTAATAACTTAGAAGAGCAATTTGCTTTTACCTTAATGAGTCTGTCCTTTATCTTTAAAGACAGGCTTGTGCTACAGATTGAAGTGTAGGATTGTTTTCTATTTTACATGGATCATACCTCCTAATTGGTTCACAAAGTATTGTCTTATGTTTGAGGGATAGATGTGGATTTCAGATTGTTTGCCTAAAATAATGCAGGAAAGTGTGCAAAATCTAATTAAATTTAGGATTTGAAGGTGTGATCAATAGAAAATGGTTAAGGATTAGTCCTCCTACTCTAAGAAAAGATTTTGGTACTTACTCATATCAGTGATTTATTCATATGAAATAAATTCTGTTCCAGAATATGATGGATTGTTTATGGAGAAAAAAAAGACTTCATTTCAAGACGATAGATGTATGAAATGGCAGGGTTTCCATAATCTCAGAAATACTTTCAGAAGTTTAGAGACTATGGCTGCATTGCTATTTGGAATTTACTAAGTTTTTCTTTACTGGAACTAATACTGACTCTAGACCTCTAAGAATAATTTCCTTTTAAAGAGAAATATAACTAGTTATCATGAAATACTTGTAAATCTTCAATTGAAAGTCTAAAGTATAGTCTGTAAGGAGTTGATATCATTAAGTATTCACCTGGAAATGGAAATAATGACAGCTAAATGTGGAGACCTAAGGACTAAATGACCTGGTTCACAATATAAAGAGAAATTGAACACCTTTTCTTTCTCCATTCCTAACACAATTCATGGTCAGAAGATTATTTTAGAGAGAGAAGAGCTGAAAAAAAAAAAAACCACATTTCTTTCATTTCAGAAAGTGATCTTTTTTTTGGTATTTTCCTCAGAAAGTGATCTTCGATGCTTTCATTTTATCCTGAGATGTGAAAAGATTTAGAGGGTTTTCCAAATTCTAATTCACATTGAATAAGTTTTCATATTGTTTTAGTTAGAAAACTGTCCAATTAAAAAATTATGAGTCCTGTACTTAGTACAATGAGATTGTTGCATTAGTAGATGTAAAAATGTGGGTGAAATAGATTTATTAGGCCACATATTGCATATAACTAATTAACAATCTGTACCTTAAAGTCCCCACTAATGGGAAAATGTTAAGATTAATAGTTGTTTTTGAAGTTGATAAATTAAAACTAAATTTCACTTCTAACTTAGTTTATATAGAATTTTCACATTAGATTCAAACATACTACATGTTTTTTTTATCTTTGCACAGATGTGTGTGTGTGTGTGTGTGTGTGTGTGTGTGTGTCTGTCTGTCTGTCTGTCTGTCTGTCTGTCGACCTGCCTGTCTGTCTGCTCATGCTATATGTAGAGGGTAGAAAACAACTGCGGTGTCATTCCTCGCCTTACACCTTGTTTGAGGTCAGAACTCATTTGAGGGATTTCTTGTCCACTGCTGTGTTCATTAGGGTAGTTGGAACAGTAGTTTTGGGGGAATAAACCATTTTTTTCCTCTCATCTCGCTGTAGGCACACTGGGGTTACAGATGGACCACTGTGTCTATTTTTACATGCATGTTAAGGATCCTCACTCAGGTTGTTACACTTATATCCTCCTCACCTCCCCTTATTTTCATACACATAAACATGAAAAGGTAACATATGAATATAAGGGAGAATATATGATGTTTGCCTTTCTGTGCCTGGGTTATCTCAGTATGATCTTTTGCAGCTCCATCCATTTTCTGCTAATTTCATAATTTTACTTTTCTTTACAGCTGAATACAATTCTATTGTGTCTATGTACCACATTTTAATTCTCTCATAATTAGCTGATGGACATCTAGGGTCATTCCATTTCCTAGCTATTGTAAATAAAGCTTCAATGAATATTTATGTACAAATGTCTCTGTGGTAATAGTATAGGAATATATGCCTGGGAGTGGTATAGCTGAATCATTATACACAGACATTGCTCTTACCCATAACTGATGGCTAACCCCATATTGCACAACCCACATTCCCCAATGAGTAGGATCCCTGTGGAGTGGGGGAAGATAGGGAGGAGGCTAATGATGGTACCAACATGACTGTACACACACTGTGTACATAACTAATAAAAAAGAAAGAAAATTTTATTTTCAGCTTTTAGACAATTTTCCCAATAACTTCCACAGTGGTTTACCATCTTATCCCCCCCCCCTTCTCTGTTTATCTTCTGTCTAGATGACCTGTCTATTGGTGCTAATGAGGTATTGAAGTCACCCACTGTTATTGTTTTGGCACTTATGTCTGACTTTCTATCTAGTAGATTTTGTTTTATAATATTATGTACCCCTGTGTTTGATATATATAATTGTAATGTCCTTTAGTTAATTGTTCCCTTGATTAGTGTGAAGTGATCTTATCTCTTCTGGTAATTTGAATTTTATTTTCTCAGATACCTAATTGCATCTCCTTCTAGAATTATAGTTCCATTTTCTCATGTCTATCTTTGACAGTGAAGTAAGTTTCTTACAGGATATATCCTGTATTCTGAACCAGGCTGTTAGCCTGTGTCTTTCGATTGGTTTATTCAGACCATTAATATTCATGGTTATTACTGAAAAGTGTGAGTTAAGCCCTGACATGTTGATGAATTATGTTTATTTGTTTTTTTCAATTAAGTACAATCTTTATATGGACACATCATATATTTGTACCATCATTTCCCTCCTCCCTGTCCCCACTCCACTGAGAGCCCTCCTTAATGTGATTGCAAGAATTCACCATGGAGGTATGGGTTGAGTTGTGAGAGCAGTGGTCAGTTAGTTTAGATGGGGGCAATGCTTCTGGATAATTTCTCCCATGCTGTGGTTCTTACATTCTTTCTACCCCTTCTTCTGTAGAATTCCCTGAGCCATGTTGGGTGTGTTTGAAATCTACTTTAGTGTTGAGCTCTCAGAATCTTCTGGATTTCTGCTTTGGTGATTCTTGAATATCCTCAGTGTCTGTCTCCATCACCCTGGCCCAGGTTGTCAGTCTCCCCTTGGAGGTAGCACTCTTGTTTATCTTGGAAGTTCCTTTCTGTGGTTTCGCTCAGATCCTAGCTGCTATGTGAGGGCTTGTTCATCTCCTGTCAGGGAGTTAGCTGTCTTTGCCTTGTTACTAGGTTTTGCTTGTACTCGGTTCTCACTGCTTTCTGACGAAGAAAAGCAGAAACAGATTCTCCGAAGAGTGAGATAATGGAGTGCTGTGAGGCCCTGCTCCCAGCCTCTCTTGTGGTGGCCTTGATCTCCCATGCAGCAGCACAGGGATGGCCGTACCCTTCTTGTGCATCCGCCAGCACAGCTCCTACTCACCATATGGATGACTTTTTGTATTTTTTAAATTTTCTTTTGCTTAACATCTGTTCTACCATTGGGTATTGTCTTTTCCCCCCTTATCCTCCTGAATAAATTTATTCTCTTCTATGTGAATTATTTTATTCATTGTTGTCTTTGGGGCTGGCTTAGTGCTCACAAGTGCATTTTGTCTATTAGTATGCAACATTTTTTTCTGTCCTTTTATTGTTAGAGATAATTTTGCTGGATGTGGTAGTTTGGCTTAATAGCTTTGGTTTTACAATTCCTAAAATACACCATCCCAAGCCCTTCTAGATTTCAGGGTTTCTATTGAAAAAAATAGCTGTTATAGGGATAGACCTGCCTATTTTATATGTAACAAGAAGCTTCTCTCTTGTAGCTTTCAGCACCCTTTCCTTGTTATGAGTATTTAGTCTTTTGACTATGGTGTGATGTGGAGAAATTCTGTTTTGGCCCTTTCTGTTTGGTGATCTGTATGCTTCTTGTAGCTAGATGGTTATTACTTTTCCAATATTTTGGGAATTTTATTATACAATTTTATTGAAATTATTTTTCTATATTTTTGCCTGAAGTTCTCTTTCTTCTAGGTCCTTAATTCAAATATCTAGCCTTTTCAAGGTGTCCCAATGTTGCAGTCATGTCTGCACATGATTCTGGCTCCAATTGTGTTGCAGACAATGTGCTGAGCCTGGATGTTACGGATTCATATGCAATAGAGGTGATCAAACTGAAGGTTGGGGAAGGGGTACACAGAGCTGTATAGTGTGTGTAGACTTATTTATTGTAAGCATTCTATATTCCTTTCTGTATAAGCAATGATTGTATTATAAGTGACTCAAAACTATTGATTGCCAACAATTTATTTACTGTTTACATTGAGTAAATTTCTTGCTCTTCAGGTTTGAGAGTGAATTATCTGTATATACTAATAATGTTTATTTATCCTTATGGGTTCAATGTTTCTAGGAGGAGAGGGGAGAAGCTACAGAAGCAAAACTACAGTCATCTTAGTATAGGTTATATGAGTTAAAAGTGTATTGCCAGCCTTGCGTATTTTTTTGTGTGCTGAGGAAAATTGGACTCATTATTATTTAGTCAAATTGATTTTATTGAATCATTTAAGTATGAAGTCACTGGTTGCATAATGTTCAGAATAAGTTTTAATGACAATTGAATAAATTGAGCAAAAAGTAAAATGAAACAAATGGAACCTCATTTGGAAGGTGGTTTCAAATAGACTTAATTATCACAAAATTCTTCATAATATATAGTGAACAATTACTTAAAGAAGACTATGAGCTTTAGGATGTGTATGAAACTGAGCACATGAAAGATCAAACATATAATGCAAGCATGATGATTGCTGTAAGCAATGTAAGGATAGAAATAAAATGATTTGCATATATGAATCTGAATCTTACACAGAGTAAGTCAGCTTCTTCCATAATAATATACATGAGCAAATCATTGTGACAATAATAAAACCAATATGATAATAGTATAGTTAGGATAGTAGATGCAGTTATTCATACATTACCTTGGAGAAAAGAAATTTAAGGCTCTGAAAGATTAAATTTATTATTCAAGAGAAGAGTAGTTGGCAAATTTGTAGTACAAATATAATGCTATTTTCATTTTACAATAATCATCCACTTGATTTTTGTACTCTCATAAACCCATCAAATTGAAATTGTGAATTTAAGAACTGATTATTCTATTTATATTAAACTTTATGTGACAACATTGGGATAAGCGAAATTAGTGAATACTTTTACATAAGTAGGTTTAGTTCTTAATGGCTTCACTGAAAAAAATATTCTTTCTTTTCTTATTATTTTTATTTTATTTATTTATTTATTTTTATTAGCTTTCTATTCAGCAAGTACATTCAGTTTGGTACCATTATTAGGCTCAACCGTGACCTACCTCCTTCCCACTGGTCCCTCCTTGTTGAGGCTTATGGGTCGTGAACTGTGGAGTTAGCCCACAGTTATTGGTATGATAAATGTCTCTGCATATCATGACCCAACATGTGGCTCTGACATTCATTCTGCCCCCTCTTCCACAATATTTCCCTGAGCCATGTTGGGTTAATTTTTAGTCTGCTTCAGTGATGAGGTGTTGGGGGCCTCTGAGGCTCTGGCTCTCTGATTTGGTAAGAGTTGATTTTTCTCTGTGTTGGTCTCCTTCCCCCTTGTGCTGGTATGCAGTTCATCAGGAAAACAGCACCCTTGCTTATTTTGCCAATTTTCCTTAGTTTCAGCCAGGGCCCTTTTGAGGTATGATGGGGTGGCTCTCTCCTTACGATCTGCATCTATCTGAAAAAGAGAAGCAGATTCTCCAATGGAGAGAAAGATAGCAACAGGACAAATGATAAAACCCTTACTTTTTTTTTTATAGAGAGTTTAATAGGTGTAGGCCCTCTTGTAGCCCATGATTGATGGTAGCTTGATATTGGAGAGTGCGCTAAAGTTTGGATATGGTTCTAACTTGTTTTCCAGCTCCAGCTATGGGTCCCGTACCACTGAGGGGATCAGTTAGCTAAATCAAGAGCAATTGGTTTGCCACCATGGCTGTGTGCCATTATTGCACTTGTGTGGGCATCACAACAGGTTATTTGTTGCTAAGTAGGTTAGACAGTGAGTTGCTTGGAGATGTATTGGTTATTTCCCCCAGTTGCCCATGTAAGCACCTTCTGGTACTAGACATGCTGACTAGACTGACTCTCTCCTGGCTTCCAGCCATGCCATTCCATTTTATGTGTCAGCTACATATGATGTCTTCAACAATAGGGTCTTACCTCTAATGTTTGGTGGGTCATCAAGTACTCTGACAGAAATTTGTCAAACTTAGGAAACCTTGTAGGTTTCTCTGATCAAAAGCTCATTGTGGGGCTGGAGAGATGGCTTAGCAGTTAAGCACTTGCCTGTGAAGCCTAAGGACCCAGGTTCGAGGCTTGGTTCCCCAGGTCCCACGTTAGCCAGATGCACAAGGGGGCGCATGTGTCTGGAGATCGTTTGCAGAGGCTGGAAGCCCTGGCGCGCCCATTCTCTCTCTCCCTCTATCTGTCTTTCTCTCTGTGTCTGTTACTCTCAAATAAATAAATAAAAATTTAAAAAAAAAAAAAAAAGCTCATTGTGGATGGTATCCCCATGCTGCTACTGGGAGTTACATGTCAGTGCCCACTAAAAAACTGAGGAAAAAGATAACTAATATACAAGAGTTAGAGAGGAGAGAAAGAGAAAGAGAGGGAGAGGGAGACAGAGGGAGGGAAGATGTAGAAGATTTAGGTTAGACATGATCCTACTCTCTCCAGTGTCTTGTGGTTCAGGTGTTTCCTGTAAGGGCCTGGTGAAGGTTCAGCCATTTGGTCTGAATTGTAGGAAGTAGAATTTTATGGTACCATTGCCGTTTGGGTCTAAATTAGTGTTTCTCACACCTTCGATGCCCTCCCCTCCCTCCCCATTCATCCTAGTGTCTAGTCCTTGAGATATTTGCTGGGTATGTAAGGTATGTTGGGTAGATTCAGGTTAGGTGCTTTAGATGAGTGAGACTATGTAGCAATTATTTTTCTGTGATTGGGTAAGTTTACTGAGAATGATCTGTTCCAGGTTCAAACATTTTTCTTCAAATTTCTTTGTGTCGTTTTTTTCTTACTGCTGTATAGAATTCCATTGTGTAGATATACCACATCTTAATTATCCATTCTTCTAGTGATGGACATCTGGATTGATTCCAGCTATTAGCTATTATGAATTGAGCCGCAACAAACATGCTTGAGCAAATCTCTCTGGCCTGTGGTTTGAAGGTTTTTGGGTAGATGTCCAGTAAGAGAATAACTGGGTCTGTTGGTATCTCTATAGTCAACTTTTTCAGGAGTCTCCATATTGCTTTCCAAAGTGATTGTACCATCCTACATTCCCACCAACAGTGGATGAGTGTTTCTATTTCTCCACATCCTCGCCAGCATTTATTTTCATTTGATTTTGGATGTTTGCTATCCTTATTGTGGTAAGGTGGAATCTCATAGTTGTTTTAATTTGCATTTCTCTGATGATTAGTGATGATGAACATTTTCTTAAGTGTGTGTTTGCCATTTATATTTCTTCCTCTGTGAACTGCCTGTTCAGTTCTTTGCCCCATTTTGTGAGTGGGGTGTTTGACTTCTTACATTTTAGATTTTTGAGTTCTTTGTAGATTGTAGAGATTAGGCTGCTATCAGTTGGATAACCCACAAATATTTTCTCCCATTCTGTGGTAATCTATTGGCTTTGCTTATTGTATGCTTGTGTGTAAAGAAACTCTTCAGCTTCATGTGATCCCATTGGTTGAGTGATTGTTTAAGGTCGTGAGCTACTATAGTTTTGTTCAGGAAGACTTTTTCCATTCCTATATCATGGAAAGTACTTCCTAAATTTTCTTCCAGTAGTATTCAAATTTCTGGTCTTATGATGAGATCTTTGATCCATTTGGATTTGAGTGTAGTGCATGGTGAAATGTGTGGATGAAGTTTCAGTTTCTTGCATGTGGTTATCTAGTTTGTCCAGCACCATTTGTTGAAGATGCTGTCTTTTTTCCAGCCTATATTGTTCAGGCCTTTGTCGAATATCAAGTAGCTATTGTTGCTTGACCCAAAGCCCGGGTCCTCAAGTCTATTCCATTGGTCTATACTCCTGTTTTTATGCCAGTACCATGCTGTTTTTATTACTATGGCTTTGTAATATAGCTTTAGATCAGGTATGGTGATGCCACCAGAGGTATTTCTTTTGCTGAGGATATGTTTGGTTATGCGAGGCCTGCATTTCCATATGAAAGTTGAGATCTTTTTTTTTTTTTTTTTATCTCTGTGAAGAACACTGTAGGTATCTTAATTGAAATTGAATTAAATCTATAGATTACCTTTGATAGGATTGTCATCTTCACAATGTTAATTCTTCCTATCCAGGAGCATGGTAGGTCTTTCCATTTTCTCAAGTCCTCCTCAATTTCTTTTCTGAGTGTTTTTATGTTTTGGTTGTATAGATCTTTCACTTCCTTGGTTAATGTTATTCCAAGGTGTTTTATTTTATTTTTCATTGCTATTGAAAATGGGACTATGTCCCTTATTTCTTTCTCTGTATTTTTCTCATTTTCATATAGAAATGCTACTGATTTTGTGCATTGATTTTGTATCCTGCTACTTTGCTATAGGAGTTAATCACCTTCAGGAGTTTTGGGATGGAGTCTCTCAGATCTCTTACATATACAATCATGTCATCAGCGAATACAGCTAACTTAACTTCTTCCTTTCCAAATTGTATCTCTTTTATTTCCTTCTCCTGTCTGATTGCTTGAGCTAGTACTTCTAGTACTATATTAAAAAGCAGAGTTGGGAGAGGACAATCCTGTCTTGTTTGTGATATTAATGGGAATTCCTCCAGTCTCTCTCCATTAAGTATTAGTTGGGCCTTCAGAGCTTTGTATATTGCCTTTATTATGTTAAGCTATGAACCAACCAGGCCAATTCTTTCCAATGTTTTGATCATGAAGTGATGTTGTATCTTGTCAAAGGCCTTTTCTGCATCTATCAAAATTATCATGTGGTTTTTATGTTTAAATTTGTTTATGTGGTGTATTACATTGACAGATTTCCATATATTGAACCACCCTTGTGTTCCTGGGATGAATCCCACTTGGTCAAGGTGGATAATGCTTTTGATGTGTTGTTGGATTTGATTTGCGAGGATTTTGTTCAGGATCACTTCATCTAAGTTCATTAGGGAAATAGGCCAGTAGTTTTCTTTTCTTGTGGCATCTCTTTCTGGTTTTGGAATTAGGGTGATACTAGCATCATAAAAGGAGTTGGGTAGCTTTCCCCGTTCTTCAATAGTGTGGCACAGTTTGAGGAAGATTGGTTCGAGTTCTTTTTTTTTTTTTCCAATATTTTTTGTCATTTTTATTTCTTTATTTGAGAGTGACAGAGAGAGAGGGAGAGAAAGAGACAGATAGAAAGGTAATGGGTATGCCAGGGCTTCCAGCCACTGCAAACGAACTCCAGATGTGTGCTCCCCCTTGTGCATCTGGCTAACATGGGTCCTGGGTAATCAAGCCTCAAACCGGGGTCCTTAGGCTTCACAGGCAAGCACTTAACCGCTAAGCCATCTCTCCAGCCCTGGTTTGAGTTCTTCCAGGAAAGTTTGATAGAATTCAGCTGAGAAGCCATCTGGTCCTGGACTCTTCTTTTTGGGGAGGTTTTTTTTTTTTTTTTTTTTAGTTTTTCAATCTCCATGAGTGTGACTGTTCATTGAGGTGATTAACCTGCTCTGAGTTTAGCTTTGATAGATGGTATGTGTCCAGGAATTTATCCATCTCCTCCACATTATCCAGTTTTGTGGAGTACAGGTTTTTGAAATAAGTCCTGATAATTCTCTCAATTTCACTTATGCCTGTTGTGATCTCTCCTTTTTCATTTTGATTTTTTTTTTTTTTTAATTTGAAGCTTCTCCTTTTTTTGCTTGATCAAATTGGCTAGGGGTTTGTCAATCTTGTTTATTTTTTCAATTAATCAGCTCTTTCTTGTCAATTGTCTTAATTGTTTCCTTGGTTTCCAATTCATTAATTTCTGCTCTGATTTTAATTATTTCTCTCCTTCTGGAACTCTTTGGGTTGGATTTTTCTTGTTTTTCCAGTGCCTTTAGGTGGATGGTTAGGTTGTTGATTTGGGATCTTTCTGTCTTTTTAATGAAGGCATTGAGTGCTATGAATTTTTCCCTGAGGACCGCCTTCATTGTGTCCCATAACTTTTGATACAATGTGTTGTCATTGTCATTCAAGTACAGGAATTTTGCAATTTCATTTTTTATTTCATCCACTATCCATTTATTGTTTAAAAGTGTGCTGTTCAGTTTCCAGATGCTGTTGGGATTCTTGGTGGGTCTTTTGTTCTTGATTTCTAGCAAAATAGCATTGAGATCTGATATACAAGGAATTATGGCATTTTTTTAAAATATGTGGAGGCAGTCTTTGTGACACAGTTTATGGTCTATTTTAGATAATTTTCCATGGGCTGCTGAGAAGAATGTGCAGTCTGTGGATTTGGGATGGAAAGTTCTGTAGATATCCGTTACGTCTAAGTGATGTATGGTTTTGTTGAGCTCTCTTACTTCCCTGTTGAGTTTCTGTTTGGATGATCTGTCTATTACTGATAATGGTGTATTGAAGTCCCCAGCTATGATGGTGTTGGTGGCTATTTCTGTTTTATTTTCAAGTAGGTTTTATGAACTGTGGTGCCCCTGTTTTTTGTGCATATACATTAATGATTGTAATATCCTCTTGATGGATCTTTCCCTTAATAAGTAGGAAGTGGCCTTCTTTGTCTTTTTTGGTTATTTTTGGTTTGAAGTCTATTTTATCCGATATTAATATAGCTATGCTGTCTTGGTTCTTATTCCCATTTGCTTGGAATATTGTTTTCCAACCTTTCACCCTGAGGAGGTGTCTGTCTTTAGTGGTGAGGTGGGTTTCTTGAAGGCAACAGATTAAGGGGTCTAATTTTTTGATTCATCCTGTTAGCTTGTGTCTCTTGATGGGTGAATTAAGATCATTAATATTAAGGGTAATGACTGTGAGATTTGATATGATCCCTACCATATTTTTATGGCAGATGTGTGTTTTGGTGTTTTCATGGGCTTTGAAGATTTTTGTGCCTACTCTGGATTTGGTTGTTGTGATCTGCTTCTTGTAGGCATTTGAGTTTGATTATTTGTTTCTTCTCTGTGGAGATTTTCCTGAAATACTCTCTGTAGATTTGGTTTTGTGTTCATATAATTGTAAAGCTGAGTTTTTTCATGAAAAGTTTTTTCTTTCACCATCTTTGATGAGGGATACTTTTGCCAGGTAGAGTAGTTTGTGTTGGAAGCCATAGGTTCTTAGACTTTGGAGAGTTTCATTCCAGAACCTTCTAGCTTTCAGGGTTTCCATTGAGAAATCTGAGGTAATTCTGATGGGGTTACCTTTGAAAGTGGTGTGCTGTTTTTCCCTAGCTGCTTTTAGGATTTTCTGTTTGGTGTCAATGTTTAGAGTCCTAATGATAATATGTCTTGGAGAGTTTCTCCTTTCATTCAGTCTGTTTGGAGTTCTGTTGGCTTCTTGTATCTTGATTGGCCTTTCTTTTAAGAGTTTGGGGATATTTTCTTCAATTATTTTGTTAAATAACTTCTCCATGGCTTTGGTCTGAAATTCTTCTCTTTCTGGTATTACAATGATTCTTATATTAGGAAGTTTAAGTGTATCCCACAATTCCCCCATGTTCTGTTCATAGGAACTCTTGAACTTACTGAAATTTTTGAACTCTCAAACTGTTTCTTCCATCTTGTCTTCCAGATCAGAGTTTCTATCCTCCACGTTGCTGACTCTATTCTTGAGAGCCTCTAGAGAGTTTTGGACTTGTTCAATTAAGTTTGCATTTTCTACTACTTTTCTATGTTTCATTTCCATCACTCTGTCAAGCTCCCTTTTCACATCATTTTCTGATTTTCTTGATGATTCTTGGAATTCATCCTTGCATTTATTTATGTTTTCATTTAGTGTGGCCAGCTGATTTTTAAGGTCCTTTTTTTTTTCACTCTCCCTCAAACTCTTAACTCTCTTTTAACTCCTTCCAATCTATTATCAAATTATTCTAGCTTAGTGATGGTAGCATCCCCACAATTATCGGTCCTTTGTTGCTTTCCTGCAAGTTCTACCAGTAGGTTGGTCAGGGTTGCATTGCTCATAGCTTCAATTTGTTGTTATGATCCTAATGACTGTTGTTTGTTTTTGTTGGATGTATTCATTGTAGGACTGGGTGATATAAGTGGATTTTCATGCATTTGGTATTTAATGTTATTTCTTTTGTGCTGTGGTGAGCCCATGACAGTGTATGGGCAGGTAGATGGGTGGATCAGCCTGGGTTCTAGTGTAATGGGAATCTGAGGCAGCCTGGGGCAGTTGCCAAACAGCCTGGGCTTTGGATCTCACTTGCCAGTGCCGCCTATCTACTGCCTGACAGGGGTGCTAAAGTTGCCTGAATTCTTAAGTGGTAATGCGCCAAAGCTACCTGTTTTCGAGCTTGGAGGGAGACTGAGGTACCAAGACCTTCAGCAGCCCAAACTCGGCTGGGAACACTGGAACTTGGAAATAGTCTGTGCTCCCTGCCACAGGAGAATGGGGGATGGCTGACATGACAGACAGGTAGGGGATGGCACCTGATCTCGCACAAGCAAGAAACACAGTCTGGGCTTGTGTGGCAGTTGCTGCGGGACTGGGCTCACTGAACTTGCAGAGGCAAGTGTTCAAGTGTGCAGAGCAGTTTAAGCTTCCAAATGCAGGGATTGATTGGCACTCCATCAGTGTGCTATTGGCATGCAATCGGAGCATGGCGGCCATGGCAGTGGGGCACAGTGGCTATTTGGTAATTGGTGGGAGGGGTGGTCTATCTACCCACGAGGGGATCCAAAATTCCCTGCTTTCCCCCTATCTGTGCCCTCCCACTGATAAGAAGTCCCAGAAAACCCTTAATGTCTTGCCTTTCTTTCCCCAGGATTTGCAAGGCAACTAGGCAGTTGCCATCTTGGCCGGAAGTGCCAAATTGTTCTTTCTTGACTGCCAGTTTGGGAACAAAGAAAATGTTTTCAATGCAGAGAAAATTCATTTTTTATTCATTTTTTAATTAACAACTTCCATATTTATAAAAAATACCCCATGGTGATACCCTCCCTCACCCCACTTACCCCTTTGAAACTCCACTCTACATCATACCCCCTACCCATCTCAATCAGTTTCTCTTTTACTTTTGATGTCCTGATCTTTTCCTCCTCTTATGATGGTCTTATGCAGGTAGTATTAGGCACTGTGAGTCCATGGATATCCAGTCCATTTTGTGTCTGGAGGGAGCATGTTGTATGGCGTCCTGCCCTTCCTTTGGCTCTTACATTCCTTCTGCCACCTCTTCCACATTAGACCCTGATCCTTGGAAAGTGTGATACAGATATTGCAGTACTGAGCACTGTGGTCACTTCTTTCCATCACCATGATGCCTTCTGAGTCGTCCCAAGGTCACTGCCATCTGAAAAGAGAAGATTCTCAACCAAAAGTGAGAGTAGAATTAATATAAGGGTGTGAACATATAAAGAAGTGCTTACTGGGAAGTTTGATAAGCATAGTATATACATTTGGCCAGACCACAGCAGACATTATACCCCTAGGACTAATGACTACCCCTGTTTTAAGTTTTCTTTATCTGGGATGTGTTCCCTTCCCCTGGAGCGGACCTCCAGTCCAATTAGAGTGCAGTTGGTTTCCACCATAACAGATGTGCCACTATTTCACGCATTGGCTCATTTGGCCTGGCTGGCTAATTATAAGGCTTGCAGTGTCTACTTATGAGTATCTTCACTGGTGATTTATCTTTCTCCCATTGAACTGCATGCAGAATGGCTTCTTCTAGCTTTCTGTCAGCTGGTCTACATCTAGGAGGTTATCAGCTCAGTTCCAGCAGGATTTCTCAGTGGCCTTGCAGTACATGGAGTCTTCAACAATAGGGTCTTACCATCTATTCCTGGTGGGAAACCAAGGGCCTTGGCAATGGCCTATAATGTTTTGGGGGCATCATGTATCTCCCTGGCCAACAACTCACTGGAAGATATCCCATCCCTGGCACTGAAAATGTTTTCAATGCAGAGAAAATTCATTTTTAACAAAATAATTTTATTTTTTTCTTATTGACACATTTAAATAGTATATATTTCTACCTATCAGATTCTCATGCCTTTTCAGAAAATCTAGTATCTCCAATGTTAGAATCATGGAACCATGTAAACATCCAGAAACAAACTTTCTTCCCACTTGATATTTTTGTAGATATAAAAAGAATCTAGTATTTACTCATTTCCATGAAATTTTTGTCCTGGTACTATTTTAAACAGGTTGTAGAGCAAAATTTTAAATAAATGCCATCAAATGAGCTTAAGTTTCTCAATTTTTCCTGGTACTGAATGAAAGTAATCCTCTCTGACAAAAAAAGGTTAGTGCCATTATTAAATCCTGTTTTGTAGTTCTCGTCACAGACTGTAATGCACATTGGTAAAGATACGGAGGATCAGAAATGTCAGATGGGAAATATTTTCTGTTCATTTGAATCTTAGAGGACAACTCAGGTGTTCCAGACATTTACAGAAGATATCTTTATTTTCAGTCACTTTTGTTTCATGGCCTGAGTTATATACACTTACATAAGTGCACTATATGTTGAGCACTTAAAAAGATACATCTTATATATAAAAGGAAATTTTGTATAACCCTGGTTTGTCTTGGCTTCAGCCTGTTGATTTATCAATGTCAATCTGTAACAAACCTTATTTATGATATTTCTTCCATTTTAAGTTTTAACTTCATTTTTATATAAATTAACAGTGACACTTGCATGTCAAAGAAGAGGTAAACATTCATTAAAAAACGTGCTTGTATATTTGAAACACATTATGAAAATGGAATCATTAGGAGAACAGGACATAGTTATGTCACTGAATAATTTGAGAGCATCAGTAAAATTATACTTGGAAGATACATCAAGTAGTAGTGGGACAAATGGACTGTGGACACAGATTTTGTGGATTCCTACCCCAAATATGTTATTTGCTAGCTCCGTGGCTTTGTGCAAGTCATTTTAACAGTTTATGCCTCAGTTTTCTAATTCTTTTTTGTTCATTATTTATTTATTTATTTGACAGCGACAGACACAGAGAGAAAGGCAGAGAGAGTGAGAGAGAGAGAAAGAGGCATATATATATAGAGAGAATAGTTGCACCAGGGCCTCCAGCCACTGCGAACAAACTCCAGATGCGTGCACCCCCTTGTGCATCTGGCTAACGTGGGTCCTGCGGAATTGAGCGTCAAACTGACATCTTTAGGCTTCACAGGCAAGCACATAACTGCTAAGCCATCTCTCCAGCCCCTGATTTTTAAACTAGACTGATATTACAATTATTACCTCTGTGGTTGATTTACAAATTAAAGGATTTATTATTAATAAAGCACTATGTACAATGCCTGAAACATGGAAACAGTGTTCTTTTGTATTTTTATTTGTTTACTTGACAGATAAAGAGGGAGGGAGAGAGAGAGAGAGAAAGAAACAGTGTTCTTTAAATATATAAATACAATTAAAGGACTAACTAACTTCTTCCATCATTGCTAAAATTTTAAATAGCTATTTCCTACAGTAATAACTGTAATAGTCTTGCCTGACTTAATACCCACAGGCAAGGTTGTAAATCTTGCAAGTATTGTTATGATTTTTCTGATAAATTTATAGGATGTTTCAGATTATCCAGTTTTTACTTCTTAGTATATGTCTCACTAATAATGTCCAGGGGAAAGAAAGTGAAGAGGTAATTCAGGCACGAAGAAGTGCCCCCCTTGATAAGGTGCTTTCCCAGCAAGCATGAAGACACAAGTTCATGCCTCCAATACCACATAAAAATGTGAGATGTGGGCTGGAGAGATGGCTTAGCAGTTAAGCGCTTGCCTGTGAAGCCTAAGGACCCCGGTTCGAGGCTCGGTTCCCCAGGTCCCACGTTAGCCAGATGCACAAGGGGCCGCACACGTCTGGAGTTCGTTTGCAGAGGCTGGAAGCCCTGGCGCGCCCATTCTCTCTCTCCCTCTACCTGTCTTTCTCTCTGTATCTGTCGCTCTCAAATAAATAAAAAATAAAAAAATAAAAATTAAAAAAAAAATAAAAAAATAAAAAATGTGAGATGTGGAGGCACACACTTGTAATCCCAGCAATGGAGAGATGAAGACAGGTGCATATTTGGGGCTTGCTGGCTAGCTGGTCTATCCTACTTAGTGAGCTTTAGGCCAATGAGAATCTCTGTCTCAAAAGGAAGTGGTCAAATTCCCTGAGAATGAGATTGTCTTCTGGCCTCCACATGACCACACACCAACACACACATGCATGTGCACCACCAGCACACACATATGCACTCATATACATTTAAAAAAAAAACGTGAACAAGTACAACATACACTAATGTAAAGAACAGGTTTTTCTAATTTTTTAGTAATAATTTATATACTTTTTTTTTTTTTACATACCTTACACACCCTCTACCATACTCTGCATTTCCTTTAAGCCCCTCCTCCCTGGGGTTCTGGTGTTCACTGTGAGGTAATTAGGGTCTCATTCAGTCTGAGGGGTAGTGGAGGGAATATCAGGATATTTCTACCCATCTAGTGGTTCTTAGAATCTTCCCATCCTCTCATTAACAATAATCACAGAGTCTTGGCAGGCAGGTCTGTTATTGTTTGGTTTAGTGTTGAGTTCTTTGTATTCTTTGTTTTTCTGTTTCGATGTGTTTTGATTCACCATAGTGTTTGTCACTATTTCCCTAGAATTACTTGTCAGGTTAGCATTGTCCAACACCCATGGGAGTAATACCCACGTGGCTGCTTCCTCTGAAATTTCTCTTGGGCACCAGTTAGTGTGTTAGAGTGACACATCTTGTGGTGGGCAGTCAGCTATCTTTTCTTGTATCTCCAGTGTTCTCTGCTATCTGTAAAATAAAACAGATTGTCCAACGAAGAATGACATCAGCTAAGATCATGGGGAATATGCATAGTAATTTGAGAGAGATTTTGATACATATGGCCACTCTATAGTCTTTTTATTTTCATCTTTTTCATTCATCTTCTGTGTGTCACACAATGCACAAAGCTGTTAGAACTTTATTAACAAAATACAGGAAATGAAGAGAAATTTCAATTTTCAACTTCCTGGTCTCAGATAGACAGTTTTGTAGCAGGAGTAATTCAGATTATACTTTTGAATATGGCTTAGTTTTTATTGTATAATTGTGTTGCTAAACTGTTATATGAAATCAGTGTGGGAAGTTAACCTTTCATCTAATTTATTGGCGTGGCAGACTATCATTTGCTCACTGCTGTAAGAAAGAAGGACTAAGAATTTTAAAAGTAAGCAGAAGTTTACTATACGTAAACTGGCCTGAGAAATGTAGAACACTATGACAAATATTCTGAGGCCAAACAGAACAGTTGTGTGAATGATGTGCCATATCCAGAAAAAGCAATATGAAGCATTAAGAGATGTCAAACACAGGAAGACTTTCATTAACTGTGATTATGCCATATCATTTACAACTTGGGAGTGTCTTTGATATTGTGAATGATATCAATACTCTATTACAAGTAAAAATCTACTTTATATTAGGAAGGATATGATTCATTAGACTAAAGTATGCATATATTTTTAATACAGTCTCATCGCATCTCACAGGTTAGCCCATGTGGCCCTGATAGCCGTATTTGATCCTTCTACCTCAGCCTCCTGTGTGCTGAGATTAAAAGTATATACTACCATAATTTAGGCTTTATTTGTGTTGCTTAATTATTTTTTAAAGTTTTATTATATTTTACTTCACAAATATTTGTGCATATTTATGAAGTATTACATGAAATACCAGTACCAATGTACATTGTGAAATTACCAAAGTCTAATTAGCATATACATCCACTCAAATATTCATCATTTCTTCATGGTTAAAATATTTAAAAATCCAATATATTTTACCAAATATATTATCATTCTGTAAGATAGAATACAAATATTTATTTTACTTTTATTTATTTATTTATTTATTTGAGAGCGACAGACACAGAGAGGAAAAACAGAGGGAGAAAGAATGGGCGTGCCAGGGCTTCCAGCCTCTGCAAACGAACTCCAGACACATGCGCCCCCTTGTGCATCTGGCTAACTTGGGAGCTGGGGAACCGAGCCTCGAACCGGGGTCCTTAGGCTTCACAGGCAAGCGCTTAACTGCTAAGCCATCTCTCCAGCCCTAAATATTTATTTTAAATAGGATTAAGTAAATTCTTCTTGTTTAAGCAAAGACTGCATAATTTATTTCAACACAATTTATAACATTTAATAATTTGTTCATATCTTTTAATAATAATTTATAAGAAGGTGTTTTGTTCTTTTTTAACTGAATTTGATAGGCTACTAAATATATACTAGTATATATTAATTTACATACCCCAATGGAGGAATTTGTATACGGCATTAATCTATGCTTTATGAGTTTACAATATATTAAACATATAAAACATATATAAAACATAACATGTGAGAGCCAGAAGTGGTGTCTCACAGACACCGAAACCTTGGGAGATGGAGGTCAGAGGATTGCCATGAGTTTGATGCAGCCTGAATACAAAGTTAAATTCCAGGTCAGCCTGTGCTAAATACCTATGGCAAAGTGGAATTGAGACCTGGTGCTTTTTTATTAATAGAGACAGCATATGCTTGGAAGAAATATAAATATAGTTTTCTTTAGATTGTTAATATGACAGATTATATTGACCAATTTTCTAAAGTTGAATCAGCCTTGTATACCAGGAACAAGTCTCACTAGATTGCTGTGTATAATAATTTTTACATTATTTGATCCAATTTACTAGTATTCTGCTGACAGATTTGGTCGAGATTTTTTTTCTTATAATGTCCTTCATAAATTTGGATATCAGACAAAGTTGTCTTATAGAATTTGTTAGAAAATATTTCTTCTTTTTCTCCCCTCAGTGAGAAATTTTAAAACATATACAATTTATTCCTTAAATGTTCTCTATAATTCACCAGTGAAATTAATCCAGACATGGTGATTTATATTTTCAAAAGTTATTTATTCTGTGATTGGGTGAGTTCACTGAAAATATTCTGTTCCAGGTTCAACCATTTTTCCTCAAATTTCATTGTAAAAAAAAGTTATTTATTTACTCAATTATTCAATTGATATAAGCAATTAGTTGTTTATTTATTCTAATGCTAAATGGGACAGATTTTGTCTTTTAAGGAATTGATCTAGGCTCTATAACTGTGGACTTAGAATTGCTCATACACTTTTATGATTGTTGCATCACCCATAAGATCTGTAGTGATTTATTCTCATTAAATTTTTATATAAGTATTTTACATATTTTCCTTTTTGTCTTATATATGCTTTCTAGAGGCCCACTAATATTATTACAGTTTTTTCAAAGAATTAATTAGCTTTCAAATCATTGTTTTTCTGTTATTATTTTTTTTAACTTCATTGATTTCCACTCGGTTTTTGGGGGGTATGCATAGTATGTATGGTATGATGTTTTGTTTGTAGTGTAAAGAGCATGTATGTGCTGATGTGGCCCTCTATTCAATCTCCTGTGCTCCTCCTGTAATGCCTAGAGGAGAACATAAGAGTGTCCTATTCATCGCTCAGCTACCTGATTTTTCTTGTGATGTTGTCTCTTACTCATTCTTGAGCCTGAAATTCACAAGCTCCAGTGATTATCCACAGGATTGGGGTTACAATTTTGTTTGGCCAAACCCAGCTGTTTATGTGAATTCTGAAGATTCAAACGTGGGCAATCTAAGCCCCCAACCCTGTCAGACACTCAAACTTATGCAGGAAGATCATGTAACCAAAGAGCAATCTCTTCAGCCCCTTTCTACTCTTTTAGAAACAACTAATCGCCTTAGTGTGGCTTTGATTTGTTTTCCTTTCTAGCTTCTTAGCATTAAAATTTAAATTATTGATAAATATTCCTTATTTCTATTATACTTGTTCATTGTTGTAATTCTCTACTAAACATTGCTTTTTATGTCTCATTAAACTTGATAACTTGTACTTTTGCTTTTAATAAGTTCAAAATACTTTACAGTTTCTCTTGATGTTTTTGCATTGACCCATATCCATTTTAGAAATATGTTGTTAATTTTCAAGTACTTTGGAAATTTTCAGCTTTCTCTTATTGATACCTATTTAAATTCCATTGTTGTCTCCAAGTAGACATTGTATAATCCATGTATTTTTAAATTCATTAAGGTATCTTAATGAATTAAGTGCTCTATCTTAGTGAATGTTCTAAGTGATTTTGAGAAACAACATATACTTTTGCCAAATGTGTCAATCTGTAATTCCAGATTATATTTAGTTATTTGACTTTTTAAAAAATTCAACCATGTCCTTACTGAGTTTCCTACTGCTGTATCTATTTCAGATATAGAAATGTTGAAAACTACAACACTTGCAGCAGATTGCTCTATTTTTCCTTGTATTTCAGACTTATCCAAGATATTTTCATGCTGTTTTTAATCAAACACTATATTTCTCTGTTCCATGTCCTTTATAAATTGTTAGTTCTTTTCTTTAGTATTTTATTTATTTGTAAAAAGAGGGGAAGAGAGAAAGAATAGCTACACCAGGGTCTTTAGCCACTGCAAACAAATTCCAGATACATGCACCATTTTGTGCATCTGGCTTTATATGGGTACTGGGTGATTGAACCAGAGTTGTTAGGCATTGCAAGCAAGCACCTTAACTATTGCTCCATCTCTCTAGCTCCCAAAATTGTTAGTTGTTATTATAGTAATTATTTATCCCTATATCACAGTCCCCTTGTCCCTAAGGATTTTCTTTACAGTAACTTTTCTTCCATTTGAAATCATTAGTTTCTGCAAGTTACAACTTTACTTTCATTTGTATTATCACCACATATCTTTATCCCTTTATTTTAAATTTGCAAATATCTTTATACTTAAAGTTATCTTTGGCTGGAGAGATGGCTTAGCGGTTAAGCGCTTGCCTGTGAAGCCTAAGGACCCTGGTTCGAGGCTCGGTTCCCCAGGTCCCACGTTAGCCAGATGTACAAGGGGGCGCACGCCTCTGGAGTTCGTTTGCAGAGGCTGGAAGCCCTGGCACACCCCTTCTCTCTCTCTCCCTCTATCTGTCTTTCTCTCTGTGTCTGTCGCTCTCAAATAAATAAATAAAAAAAAAATTTAAAAAAATGCTTTAAAGTATATCTTTTAGGCAATATGTAGTTTAGTTTTGATTCTTGAATTTTGATCCACACTGAAAATGTCTTCCTTTTTGTGTTTTGATTTTTTTTTAATTTTTATTAACATTTTTCATGATTATAAAATATATCCCATGGTAATTCCCTCCCTCCCCACCCCCACACTTTCCCGTTTGAAATTCCATTCTCCATCATATTACCTCCCCATTACAATCATTGTAATTACATATATACAATATCAACCTATTAAGTATACTCCTCCCTTCCTTTCTCCACCCTTTATGTCTCCTTTTCAACTTACTGGCCTCTGCTACTAAGTATTTTCATTCTCACGCAGAAGCCCAGTCATCTGTAGCTAGGATCCACATATGAGAGAGAACATGTGGCGCTTGGCTTTCTGGGCCTGGGTTACCTGATTTAGTATAATACTTTCCAGGTCCATCCATTTTTCTGCAAATTTCATAACTTCATTTTTCTTTACCGCTGAGTAGAACTCCATTGTATAAATGTACCACATCTTCATTATCCACTCATCTGTTGAGGGACATCTAGGCTGGTTCCATTTCCCAGCTATTATAAATTGAGCAGCAATAAACATGGTTGAGCATGTACTTCTAAGGAAATGAGATGAGTCCTTTGGATATATGCCTAGGAGCGCTATAGCTGGGTCATATGGTAAATCAATCTCTAGCTGTTTTAGGAACCTCCACACTGTTTTCCACAATGGCTGGACCAGATTGCATTCCCACCAGCAGTGAAGAAGGGTTCCTTTTTTTCCACATCCCCGCCAACATTTATGATCATTTGTTTTCATGATGGTGGCCAATCTGACAGGAGTGAGATGGAATCTCAATGTAGTTTTAATCTGCATTTCCCTGATGACTAGTGACGTAGAACATTTTTTTAGATGCTTATATGCCATTCGTATTTCTTCCTTTGAGAACTCTCTATTTAGCTCCATAGCCCATTTTTTTGATTGGCTTGTTTGATTCCTTATTATTTAACTTTTTGAGTGCTTTTGTTTTTTGCTTTTTTAAATTTTTTGTTTATTTTTACTTATTTATTTGAGAGCAACAGATGGGAAAGACACAGAGAAAGAGAAAATGGGTGCGCCAGGGCCTCCAGCCACTGCAAACAAACTCCAGACACATGCATCCCCTTATGCATCTGGCTAATGTGGGTCCTGGGGAATCAAGCCTCGAACTGGGGTCCTTAGGCTTCACAGGCAAGCGCTTAACTGCTAAGCTATTTCTCCAGCCCCTGTTTATTTGTTTTATTTTGAGTCAGGTTAGCTCATTCTATACCAGGTTAATGCTCATTCTGTAGGTTTAGACTGGCCTCAAACTCACAGAGTTTCTTCAACCTCATTGAACTCAGCTTCCAGAGTTCTAGAATTATAGTCATGATCCATTATGCTCAGGTAAATTTCTGTCTTAATTGGTGTATTTGGAAAATGAATGTTTAAAGGGATTACCTACATATTTGGATCAATACCAAACAAATACGTTATTTAAAAATATTTTATTTATTTATTTGCAAGAATAGAGAGATAGTGGGAAGAGAGACACAGAAATATGGACACACCAGGGCCTCTAGCAACTGCAAATGAGCTGCAGATGCATGTGCTACTTTGTGCATCTGGCTTTACATGGGTACTGTGGAATCTAACCCATCATGGAGAATTGGATCCATCTTATTAAGCTTTGCCATTTCCATTTGCTCATATTTTTTTTTTTTTTTTTTTTTTTTTTTTTTTTTAATTTATTTATTTGAGAGTGACAGACACAGAGAGAAAGACAGATAGAGGGAGAGAGAGAGAATGGGCGCGCCAGGGCTTCCAGCCACTGCAAACGAACTCCAGACGCGTGCGCCCCCTTGTGCATCTGGCTAACGTGGGACCTGGGGAACCGAGCCTCGAACCGGGGTCCTTAGGCTTCACAGGCAAGCGCTTAACCGCTAAGCCATCTCTCCAGCCCCTCATATTTTTGTTTTCTATTTTTCTTGGTAATACGTTTTATGGTTTTTCCTTTCTCTTCTTTTTCTCACTTCTCTCTTATTTCTGACTCTGTACCCTTTTTCACCTTCTCCTGTTACAATGAAGTTATAGATTCCCCAAACATTTTTATGGTTTTAATGTAACCATTCATATCATTTCTCTTCTTTCATTTCTTAGCATGTCAGTTTTAAATCTTTTACTATAGCTTCAAATGTATTTTTGAAAGCAATCTTAAAATAACATTATACCACATCACAGTTACTATTTCCTGTCCTCTAGTAACCAAGTATTCCTCATTTCTCCTCCCTTCCTTTGTATCATGATTGACATTCATTTCACTTGTGTACATACCATAACAATCTAATAGAGTGCCATCATTTTAACCTATTGTTAACTCGGATATCAACTTAAAATATGAAAATATCATTTATATGTACCTATTCATTATGTAATGTTCCACCATTATATAGGTATTAAATTTTCTACCTGTATTATATTTTGTTCAGTGAAGAAACTCCTTTTACTTTAGCAATAAATATCCACCTTAGCTTTTTTTTGAGAAGATCTTCATTTTGCTTTCATTTTTGAAAGACAATTTCAAAACTTGATGCTTGTTCACTAGTTCTCTTTCTCTAATACTTCATGTATTTCAGTTTGTTCTTCTTGGATGCTTTCTGAGAAAGTCACATGAAATTCTAGTCTTATATCTTTTGTATGCAATACTTTGTTCATTTACTGGACTTTTATTATGACATTATTAACTTTTGTTTTCTGCAGTTTAAATATGGGATTCCTATTGAATAGGTATAGTTAAATGTAATCTTAATATTATTACCCACTTCTCTACCACTATAGAATAGGATATGAGGTTATCATCTTAGTAGTTATCTTACTAATTTATCCGGAATATACTCAAAGGCCTATTTATTTTCTCTAGTTGCATGAGAGATGCAAAGAATTCTGGGTCAGGAAAGTGGGCAACACTTCAATAATAGCAAAGGTAAGGACAAGAGTATTACATAATATAGTAACTGGTCTAATAAATAGGCATGTGAAAGATTACCTTTTACAGGACTAGATGTCCTAGTTATAGGTGATAGGAGGAGGTGAGGGGTAAAATTATCCTGAATCTCACCAGTCAATCAAATTGTAGTTTTGAAAATTTGAATGTAGCATGTATGCCTAAGTACAACCAACTAAAGTATAATTTATGTATGATTTTGAAAAAGTATGCATGGATACATATCACCTGAATCTTGTTCTATGCACTAGGAGTTTAGTAATTCCCATGCTAGTTGGTAAAGGCATATTATGAGTAACTAAACCAATAAATTGTAAGAATATGAGATAAGTGCTCCAAAGAAAAACAGAACAGAAAAAAATGCAAGAAAATGTCTTTGATATACCTTTTCAATTAGGCTACCAAACAAAAGTCTCATAGTGGTATTTGTACGTGAATAAACAAGTGGGCAAGCACCCTGAATGATGAGTTTTTTTCATCAAAAGGAATAGCAAGTATCAAGGTCTATAGGCTGACACTTTAAAGCTTAGTCTTGGCTGGGCATGGTGGCTCTCACATTTAATCCCAGAATTTGGGAGGTAGATGTAAGAAGATTGCCAAGAATTCAAGGGCACCCTGAGACTACATAGTGAATTCCAGGTCAGCCTGGACTAGAGTGAGCCCCTATCTCAAAAAAAAAACAAAAACAAAAACAAAAACAAAAGCAGTCTTACATGGGAGGAGGGATTTTTTTTTTTTCTCATTGGAATTGTTTTGCTGATTGGAAAGGTCCAAAACGTGATTATCCCTGGGAATATCTAACAATGAATGTATCAAATATGACATATGGATGTGGTCAAGTTTTAATATAATACTTCATTTACTTGCCATATTTTAGTGAAATAAAGATTATTCTGATTGACAAGGTGCATGAAGGACAGTTTCTTTTTACCCCAACTTTCTTATCTATTGCCTTTTTTGCTTTTACAGAGTCTAAATGACAAATACATAAAATTTATTTTATTGAAAGGTTTTTTATTGCTTTTTACACAAGATTTAGTTTAAATGATAAATATTGGTAAAAGCTCTAAGTCTTCAAACAAAACTGGACTAAAATCCTGTTAGTAATGTGGAAAGGGTCAGACACAATGAGGAAATAAAGCTGCTCACCCAGTATGTCAGGGCTTGATGGAATGTGATTAATGAAGTAGATAATGGACTGAAGAAATATAGTAACAGAGGACACTTGTTTTAAGTGAGGCCTATTTTTGATGACTACTAAAGAATACAATTTTAGCCACTAAAGAACATAATACTGGGTCATTTCAAGACTTCTACTAGTGAACTGTGGTCACAAAGCATTATTTTGGTTTGCTGTCCATGTAAGTAAGATATAATCAAATGGGTTGTAGGATTTATAATAGAAAAGGCTCAATGTAATATCTATGGAAAGTTTTTATAAGGAGTAGTTTCATGATAAAGTATAAAGAATGTGAGTACAGTTATCATTCAGAGGCATTATAAGTGGTTTATGAGTTTTAACTATTCTAAAACAAAATCAATAAGAATGTTTTTCATTACAACCAGTTTCAAATTACATAAATATCCTAAAGTAAATATCTTATTTTTACTTCAGACATAAAATATTATTTTAACTGTTAATTATTTTATATTTATAATTCTTCCATGGATAACAGATTTCCATATGAAGCTTAAGATGTAGATTGGAGGAAATATTTATAGAGGCTGTATAAATGCTTAACAAGCATTAAAAGATGTCTGGGTGTATCTTAAAAATGGTTTATGAAAAGCTTAACTATATATTTGCAAGAATATTAAATACTTGATTAAAATGCTTTGTTTTCTAACAAAATCCTATTTGTTACTATAAAAAGAACTTTGAGCATCTATTATGTACATGCAATCATTTTGTTTGCTTTATCTGTTTGCATTTTGGGGTTCAGAAGGATTCAGTGTCATGTCACCACTTTTATGTTTGTGTGATACATAATTTAGGATGATAACATATTTTCTTTATCATTAGCATAGGTAAGTTTAGCTTGTAGATATTATAGATGATTACATAGATCATTGTCACTGTCAGTTTCTCAGATAATGTTCAGAAGCCATTAAGCATTGTATTTACCCAGTCTAATGACTAGCACAGCAGTGGCCGTGCAAGGAAAACACCTCTGATGTACCAGTAATTATGGGGATTTGTTGTTATTGTCTCATCTTTCTATCTTCACCTAGCCCTCTACTTGGAATTCCATTACTCAACTTCTCATGGATAATATAAAATGCTATTCATAGGATTTGAAATTCTTTATAAGACCATAATATGTAAATACCTTTTTTTTAACAAATGAATTTGTTAAAAATCAAAAAATTGGCCTGGAGAGATGGCTTAGCAGTTACGGCACTTGCCTGCAAAGTCAAAGGACCCAGGTTCGATTCTCTAGGACCTACCTAAGCCAGGTGCACAAGGTGGCACATGAGTCTGGAATATGTTTGCCATGGCTGGTGGCCCCAGTATGCCCATTCATCCCCTACCTCTTTCTCTCTTTCAAATAAATAAATAAAAGTAAAATATTAAAAAAATTAAAAAGTTGAAAACTTCTGAGTGTTATCACTTGACTAAACCACAATATAATCACTTTTTTATTTCTAAAGACAGAGGATTAAGAAAAGGATATTCTCATATTGCATAACATTGGTTTAATAAAAGTGATCGAAGTAAAAATTTAGCCACTGAAATAGAAAATGGTATTTGTACATGTTTTCTTGTATGGAATACTGTTTATATTTGTAACAATACAAAATTTTAAAATATTATGTGCAAACAAATTATGAATGCAGTATTTAGAATGCTTTTTCCCGTGATTCCATTCATTTAATTCATGAAGCATCCTTCATGTGTTTTATAATTTGCAGAGTTGAATTCTATGACTAGAGCTGTTCCCAAATATATTTGATTATACCACAGGTCAAATGTAATTCTTACTTGTAAATGGATATATACTTTAATAAATATGCATTTATCATATATGAGATGCTATGCTAGACATATAATATTAAAGTCTATTACATAAAGCTTAGTTTGCTATTTTTGAAACAATTTTTTAAAAATATATTTATTTATGAATGGGAAAGAGAGAAAGAGAGAGAGAGAGAGGGAGAGAATAGGAATGCCAGGGCCTCTATCTACTGCAGATGAACTCCAGACATTTGGATCACATTGTGCATCTGGCTTTACATAGGTACTGGGAAAGCAAACCTGGGTCATTAGGCTTTGCCAGCAAGTGTCTTAAATGCTAAGCCATCTTTCCAGTCTCATAGTTTGCTATTTTAAATCTAAATTTCAAAAAGGTCTCAGATAATAAGTGATTAACAGCTGCAGTATATTATTTTATTTGGTTAACAAAATTCAGTGATTTCAAAAAATGATGGAAATAACACAAAACAACAGAAACAACAACAAACTGATGGCAAGAAAAACAAACTACGTATTTCAGAAAACTGAACGGTATTTAAGTTAATTTATAAGGGCACCTAAAATAGAAAACTCTGTGTTGACAATTTTTATAAATTTCACTTATAATTGAGAGAAAAATAAGATTATGATCTTAACAAAATCTTTATTGCTTATCTTTCAGCAAAATGACATATATAATTGCAAGCACCATTGTAACACAGCTTCGTTATTACATTCTATGCTTAATATACTACAGACTGAGTGACACTTTACAAGAGTGATTAAAAATAAAACCTATTTTAATTCATGAATAGACAAATAACAAGTGTAGCCAGGAACTTTAGGTAGCTGGTAACTTAAAATGATGTAATTACTCAAGTTAAACTATGAATTAAAGATGATTTCCAGTGTTACTTTTTTGTAATCCTCCTTTCCTTCTTGTAATGTTATAAAATAAGATTTCTTTTAAACAAAAAACTTTGCTATAGTAGAGCCTCAATAGTATGTGAGAAAGATTTCTGTCATCTTTGTTATCACACATCATCCCATTCAGAATATAAGCATTAAAATGTTTCAGAAGTACTTGATGGCATAAATAGACTAAGGAATCAAAGCTGTTTAGTTCATATTTAATGAATAAATTCTGAATACAACTGACTTTATGTGTATTGATCTTAAAATGCAATCAAAATAAAACTATTAAATCCAAACCATAATGAATTGGTAGGAGATTCTCTCTCCCCAGTCCACCTTTATATTTGGAGAAAGAGAATCACTACGTAAATAAAAGCAAGAAGAGTAAAGGAATTCTTTCTTCTTTAGTTATTGCCAAAAAAAGCTTAATGGTGTTTTAGAAGTGATATTACCCTTCAGAAAACGGGTAATGCATCTTTAAAAGCTAAACTATATCTTCTTTACTTTTATCAAATTCTCTATAAATCTTTCATGACAGTTTATTTAACAAAGTGTCATTGAAACTGTATAGATGATTGATGTGACCCATGTAAGATCAACATGAAATGTTTGTAAATGTCAGCAAAATGTGACCATCTAAAAGCATATAAGTATGGAGTTTCTGTGAAAGTGAAAAACAAACAAAAAATGTTTATCTTATTCTTTGCTTTCTGGTATGCAATTACAAATTCATAGAAGAAGTATTGTATTTGATTTTCCTTGGAGTTCATGTCATGAGAGGTCTAATTTGCTTTTGACATTTACCCTTTCAAAGCTTTAATTCATACTCATTGGATAAGTTTTCCCTATCACCTACAAAAAAGCAATATTGGCTCAGATCTTTTTAGATAAAACAGTAACTATTTCTGAAAGCATTACCAAAACCTTGGAAAACCATAGAAATTTCATTAAAGAATAGTTACAATCCATCCATGTATACAAAAATACTTGTTGGCTGTCAATTTATATGAATGCATTAATGATATAAAGTCAAATATTTTTAAGAGATTCCAAGAAAAGGAAAATAACAGATCACCCCATAACTACCAGATCAGAATTGCTTACTGGCTTAAACCAAAAACTGAATAGTTTCTTTATATTCCTCTTTGACTCATTTTTGAACAAGATAAATATTTTTCTTCAAATGGAGCACATTCCTTTTTTGTGAGTGATGTTTTGGTAGTTACATTTTGTATTGCATTGACACTGCAGCAGAAGAAAAAGAGTGAAATCAACACAGAGGATGAATAGGAAATGAATAGTAGAGAATACAAAATGAAAATTTGAAAATCAGCAGGAATTAGGAAAGTTTCCTATTTTGATGAGAAAATTTTCCAATTTGGGGGGCTTATACCAAAAATGGGCATTAATTGATACATTCTTTATTCATTTTTTAACTTATTTGCAGATAATTATGGAGTGTATAATTATAATAAAGAATTGAAAGGTGATGTATATACACCATTTCTCCTCACAATAGCTACGCATATTTGTTTAACAGGGTACATTAAATTATGTTTAGATACATTACTGGTAGGAAATGTTTGGTAATGTTATAGCAAAAGTATAATTATGTAGAAACCAACTATTTAAATTCCCAATGAAACAAAATTCTATTATCATTAGCACTGAGGAAGACATGGGATAATGAACCAATCCAAAAAGTACTGACCTTGTGCTGTAGGAAGATATCTGATAATCTGAGAAAGACTGCATGTTATTTATGCTTTTGTTTTGAAATATGGAATTTTATAACTCAAAGATATTAAACCATAGACCTTTCAGAAAAATTGAAATTGTTATTTTGAACAAATTCTGATGGTAACAGTATATACACTACAATATCTCATTCTATTAACATTCCTATTAATTATTCTAATGTTAGCACCTTTCAACCCCTCCTACATGGGTGATTTTTTCTTTTTGTTTTTTCGAGGTAGGGTCTCACTCTAGCCCAGGCTGACCTGGAATTCACTAGGTAATCTCAGAGTGGCCTCAAACTCCCATCGATCCTCCTACCACTACCTCCCCAAGTGCTGGAATTAAAGGCGTGCACCACCACGCCCGGCCATGGGTGATTTTTTAATGCATATCATATTAAAGAACTGTAGAAGCCATTGTGTGAGTAGTCATAGGTAGGCAAAGATTTAGTCCCTGCCTGCCTTTTGCTGAATCTCATAGGAGAAATGATTCACATAATTATATATCAATTACTTATAGTAAAAGTTACTAGTATAAATACCTTAATACAGGTATAGATAAAAAATATGTAGTTACAGATAGATCTTAAAAGAATAAACATCTTACAGTTGCTGAAAAAGATGGCTTGTAGGGAAGAAAAGGAAAATTTCAATTAAACAAACATGTATAATATTAAGAAAAGAACAAAGCTGAACACAGTATTCTACTTCTTGTTGACTTTCAATTTCCTATGAATTTAATTTTATACTAATGAAAACTTTAGTTTGTATTTTGTAAGAAATAAAACATGTTCCATTTTATTTTTAAACTCTACTGATAATTTTTATTCATGTGCATAATCACCTCCACTGAACCCCTTCTTTCCAACTAGCTTCTCTTCTATTCTGATGTCATTCTCCCCTCCATCATCCAATGGAAAATGTTCATGAGCCCAACATTGTGCTGGCCTTCTGCAGGTGACAACAGCCACTATGCAATCTTGAATGTAATGGCCACTTCATGTCTGGAAGATAACATTCAAATGCACTCTGTCCCATTCTTCAGCTATTTCATTCTCTTAGCTTTGGAGGGTGTGATAGAGGTATCTTATTTAGTGTTGAGCACTCATCTGTCAATTCTTCGTAGCACGTTGACAAGATCTCTGCATTAGTCTATTCCCCCAGTTGTTATCTATAAAAAGAAGCTTCTCTGACCAAAAGTGGGAGCAGCGCAACCTATTGGCATAAATATAAATATAAATATTTAGAGGGCAATTTGATATGTAAATGGGTACACCAAGTTCTTTTCCATTAACATTTCATGAGAGTATTTAATATTTTTCCCTTGAATTAAAATATAAATGAAGAAATAGAATGCAGCTTGAAATTCAGAGGTATGAATTTAAAAAACATTTGATTAAGCCATGAATAGAAATAAAGATTTCTGGTATATATGAAATTATATCTTTTCATGAAATGAATGCAGAACAGAGACATGACATGCATAGATTCCAGTGTACAAAGAAAGTGCAAATTATATCCATCTCCTTTATAAACTCTATAATTTTACAGTTAGTTATATACATGTTTCCAGACATACTTCCATGGAAGCAACTTGGAATGCCTACATCATACTAGAAACTTGGAATAGTAATGAAAAGGGCATTGGATCTGAAATTTCTAAAAAGTTATGATTATAGCCAATTATCATAACTAATGATGGATATTTAAAAACTCATTGAACCAAGGGGCTCCTGGTACAATAAACTTGTTGGCAACTTTTAGGATATGTCCAAAATGTTGTAGAATATCAAGTTGGTGGCCAAAGTATTTATTACTTCAGAATAGTTTCATCATCTTAATCTAAATAAATGTCTTGATTTCCTATATTCTTTTGTCATTTTGTCTATATATATCCTGAAGACCTTGTAGTTGGTCTCTCTGTATATTAAAATATAAATATGATATATTTGTTTTACTTGTATTTCACTGATTTCATGTATCATAACCATTGAAGTTAACCATAATTGCTTTGTGGCACACATTTTATTTTTCTAATTTTCTACAATGAGTTCTTAAAAGCCTTATCACTGTGTTGTGCTATTGTCCATAGCTGTGTACTCTATATGCACTTTAAAAAGATTGTTTATTTTTATTTATTTATTTATTTGAGAGTGACAGACAGAGAGACAAAGAGGCAGATAGATAGAGAATGGGTGCGCCAGGGCCTCAAGCCACTGCAGTGAACTCCAGAAGCGTGCACCAATTTGTGCATCTGGCTTACATGGGTCCTGGGGAATCCAGCCTTGAACCAAGGTCCTTAGGCTTCACAGGCAAGCGCTTAACTGCTAAGCCATCTCTCCAGCTCTCTATATGCACTTTTAATTTTGTGGGAGGAGGTATGAGTAGTGGCTTTATGGACAAATTGCTGGATGCTAGAAGTGGAATGGGCATTTCTACATTGATGGACCATAGTTGGTGAGCCTTCTTCAAATTCATGTAGCTATCATAATGTTAATTCTAACCTATTTGGAGAACTGGCTTCAAATACATAATGGTATACTGAGGAACACATTCTCATGTGAAAGCCATGTTTCTAGTGAAATAATTCTGAAAAATTTTTTCCTGTTTTCTTTTTTTTCTGTATTAAAAACATTAGTTTGCTGTAATTTGATCATGTTCCTGTCCCATTATTCTCTTTTTTTCCCCTATCCCCCACCTCCATTCCATCAATGACCTTCCTCTTTTCAGGTAGTCTTTCCTGTTTTATTGTCTCAACCTTTTTGGCCTCTGTCCTCCATGTGGAAACATAGACAGGTTCAGAGCATTTGTTTTCTGTTTGCAGCATTGACACATGATTACAAAATTACATTTCTGCTTAAGAATAAAAGATTTGTAAGAATTATCAGGACACCCCTTATTTAGGCAATATTTTAATCTGGAAAATTTAGATAATATGTAAATAAGAACATAACTATTCTACTATGAAATATAAACAGTTATTACTTTATACTTGGCATTAGAGTAGTACTGACAACAGTAACATACTAAAAAAAAAAAAAAACAAAAAACAAAAAACTTTAGACCTTTTCAGGAGAACTAGAATCATTTTTTGACTATACTTCTGTCTGGGAAGGCTAGTTTTCAGCTTATTTCTATAGCCATTTTTTTGTTATTGTTTCTTGGAATATAATCTGACATTTGTCCTCTTGCTATTTTAGCTACCCATATCCCTTTCCTTTACGTTATTCTATTTTCTTATTTTAAGGTGCTAGAAACCTTGTCATTTTGATGTTAGTTGAAAGACTAGAGGACATACCCCCATCCCTTTTTGAATTTATGGTTGAAAATATAAACTCATCTATTTTTCATAAAAACATCTAAAGAATCCTATTCTATATGCTGATTCCCGAATGTGCTAGGAACTTATGTGCCCATCACATTGAGTCAGGAACTGGATCTCAGCATCTTAAGGATTTATATTCAAGGCCAATGTTTTTACTATCTATCAATACTACTATTATTGAAAGGAACATGTAGGTTATTCATAATTTTAAGAAAAGAACAATTCCATAATTGAAAAAGTCTATTACTGTATATAGTTAATCTATCTATCTATCTACCTATCTATCTATCTATCTATCTATCTATTATCTATATAAAAAGGTAATGTACTCTGTATGTTGAAGTAATACCTGTATCACCACTACACACCTTTCACAATAACCAACCCACGTACAGATCAACTGACAAATGGATACTAAATATGTGGTGGTTTACATGCACAATAAAACAGCATTGAGACTTAAAAAGAAGGAAATTGTGTCTTTTGTGATATCATGGAGGTACCTGGGGGACACTATTTTACATGAAATTAGCCAAGCACAGAAAGACAAGTGTTTCACTTTTTTATAGAGAGTAAAGCATTGAACTCATTGAAACAAAGAATTAAATGAGCCACACCACAAACTGGTGAGTAATGGAACTAAGGAGATAGATGTTGTTCAAGGTTCATAAATGTATACTTTGGAAGAGGAATGAGTCACATGAAACTTTATATTTTCTTTATTATTTATGTATATACTCATTGTGTAAACAGCACATGTTGGTACCATTGTTAGCCTCCTTCCTGTCCCCCTACCCCTCTGAAGGGGCCTTCCTCATTGAGGATTGTGGGTCATGTATTGTGGGGGTAGCCATCAGTTATATGAAAGAGACAATGTCTTTGTGCATGTCCCAACATGTGACTCTAAAAATCTCTCTGTCCCCTTTTCTACAAATTTCTCTGAACCATTTTGGGTTCATTTTATGTCTACTTCAGTGATGGTGTCTACCCAGCCTCTGTGTCTCTGTATCTCTGGTTTGGTAGGAGTTGAGTGTTCTCTGTATATATCTCCTTCAACCTTCTGCTGATATAAGATTCACCACGAAAGAATACTCTTGCTCATTTTTCCAATTACTCTATGGTTTTATCTGAGGCCCTGGTTAGGTGTGATGGGCTGATTCTTTCCTCATGTTCTTCTTACATCTGAAAAAGAGAAGAATCTCCAATGGAAAGTGAAGACAGGACCAGATAAATGGGGTAACCATTATTACTTTAGAGAGAATTTAATAGATGTAGGCCCTCTTGAAGCCCAAGATTGGTGGAAGCTTGATATTGGGCAGCAAACTAGGTTTTTGAATATGATTCCAACATGTTTTACAGTTCTATTTATGGGTCCCATTCCACAGAGTTTATCTGTTAGCCAATACAAGACCAGCTGGTTACCCACCATAGCTGTGTGCCACAGTTGCACTTGGGTGAGCATCGTGTCAGGTAGTTTGCTTCTGAGGAGCTTAGACCATGACTTACATGGATATATGTTGTCCACTTTCCCCCAATCACTCATGTAGCACCTTCTGGCACTAGATAATCTAACTGTCTGGGACTGAGTCTCTTCCTGCCCGGTCTCTCCATGTTCCACACAGACAGCATTTGTTGTCTTTGGCAGTAGAGTCTTACCATTAACCTTTGGTGGGTAATAAAGTGCTCTGACAGAAGTCTGACTTCTTTTGGGAAACTTTGCACATGCCAGGGAAAAAAAATCTAAACATGCCATTAGTCATGTGCTTCAATGCTTTGCCACCCTTGGACTACCTGACCAAGTTAAGACAGATAATAGCCCCTCCTTTGTAAGCAAGACCTTTGTAGATTTTCTCCAGACCTGGAAATCTCACATTCCATAGGCATCCCATACAACACCCAGGGCCAGGCTATCATCGAAAGATATAATCAGACTCTCAAGTTTCAATTACAAAAACAAAAGGGGGAATCCTTACCCCATATGACCAACTAAAAAAGGCATTATTTACCCTAAATATTTTAAATTTTTCTAAAAAAGATAAACAATTATCCCCTTTTAAAAAACATTGGTCCTCATCTGTTACCTACAGATCTATCTGGGTAAGATGAAGGGAGCCATTGACTGGGGCCTGTAGAGGACCAGACCTGCTCCTCACTGCAGGGAGAGGGATTGGATGTGTCTTCCCTCAAGATGAAAGAAGACCCATATGGGTACCAGCGAGAGACCTAAAATATTTGTCCCAACAAGGGGACACTGACAATTACTTCTCCAGGGAGTGTCCCACCCCTTTGGACTGTTCCTAAAATGGTCTTCACCCTGCTAAACCAAACAACTCCCTCCCTTGTGGAGGATTGCTGGCTTTGCGTCTGATCTGAGCTTCCCCAGCTGCTTGTAGTAATCACCAATGATACAACTACAGTTGCCCATATGACCCTAAAAAATTTCTCATCCACCTTCCCCATCCCCATCCAGCTTTTCCCAATGTCTCCTTCTGGAATTTGCATTTGGGCCCTACCTTCCCCTAATAATTTCAGTATATATGTGGGATCTTTCCTTCTGTAATTTTAACACAACTGAGCCCGGTGCTCAATGCTGCCCACCTTCTGGAATGGTTTATGTTTGTGTAGGAGGGATCGCCTATGACTTTCTGCCCACCAATTGGACAGGCCTTTGTGCCTCAGCCACCTTAATCCCAGATGTAGATATCATTCCTGGAAATGAGGCCCTCCCTATGCCCTCTTTTGATTATATCAGATGCCCAACAGGCATGGGAGAAAGTATCAACTGATAAGAAAATATACTTAAGTTTTCCAAAGGGGGAATAATGAGTAAAATCTATTTGCCAAAGATGGTTGGGGCGAAGGCCCCAAGTGTAACTCCTGGAAGTTTTGTTTTTGGGGGGGAACCTGGAAGAACTGTTGGCAAGACTTGCATGTCCTAATAATCTTTTTAAGATCTTTATTTGGTATTTGGGGGAATATTTGTTTAAGGCCTCTCCAGTTGGTGTGGGTTAGTGAATGAAATTGGATAGTCTCTGAGACACTCTGACAGTGAGCCACAGAGGCCAACTGATCAGCCAAGCTGTTTCCTTTAGACAGGAAACCTGGTAAATTTTGATGGCCCCAAAGGTGTTGTAAGAAGATAGGGTGGACTCTCTGAATAGGGTACGAGCCTGGATCATTAAGGGGGATATAGGGTTGGAATGAAGTCTAATGTGAGCTTCAATAAGATTGGGCAATAGATTTACCATATAGAGGCTGTCAGAAAATAAGTTGAACGGCTCTTGAAGGGTATCCAGAGCCAGAACAACTGCAAAAAGCTCCTTGTACTGTGATGATCCCTCTATTTCCTGAGAGATAGACTGGATGGACTCAGGTTTGACCCCCAATTTAAAGGAGGGATACACAACCAGGGAAGCCCCCAGACATCCCTCATCTGTAAAGGCAATGAGGAAGCCAGGGTTGGGTTGAGGTAGGAAAAGCCTGGGGGGTCTCCACTCCAACCTAGATAAGGAGCTCATCCACTTATGAGGGCCATAATGGCAGTCTATGATGCCCAGGAACCCCTCAAGTGCCATAGCGACTCATATTATTTCTTTGAAGCCAAGTGGAATCAGTTATCTTATACAGAGTAATGATGGAGTGAGGCTCAATACCAAAGAGTCTAATGGCAGTTTCCCTTCCTATAATGATACAATCAGCTACTTGGTTACTTAAATGATAGACCCTAGGGGCCCCACTGATCGAGAGGTGTATCCACTGGATAGGCTTGCCCTTTTGAGCCAACAGGGCAGTGGTCAGGGTCTCCCCAGGGAAAGGGTAGAGGGAAAGAGGGAGATCAGGGTCGAGTTGTTAGAGATTAGAGTTAACCTATGACCTCCTGGACTCTATAGATGACTGTGTCTGCCCTTGCATTTAGGGCAGTGGGTGCAAGGCTAGATAGTCATCCCCCCAGAGGGCGTGGGAGGCTTTGTCTTGTTGGAGCACTCCCTTTTAAAATGGCCCTTGCCCCCACACCCCAAACATGTTATATTTTTAGGATTTAATGTGCAGATCATAGTAGTCAAATCTTTTTGTCTATTTTCCTGAAGGCAGCAGCCATGACTCTAGCCTGATGGGAGATAGTGCCAATATCCTTGGTGGCTACAATCCATCTACTCATGGAGTTGTCCTTGAGACCTGAACAGGCAAGGTGATAATCGAACGTTATCCCTTCCCAAACTAACATTCTAGTAAACTGATCCTGTAATGGCCCTGGGGGAAATATTTTTTTGGAGACTTCTTTCCACCCTATCTATAAATGTAGCCAAGTCCTTAGATGGTTTCTGAGTAATACCCATAAGGGAGGGTTTAGAGAGTCCCTCATCAAGCTTTTTCCATGCCTCCAAGCCTATTGCCCTGACCTGGTCCCTATATGGATCAGGTATAGCCACCTGTTGAGTGCCTGTAGCATATTGATCAGAGGAACTGGAGAGCATCCCAAAAGTTATCGGCACATGGGGCTGTTGACTTTGGTTTTGCCCTGCCTGTGTATGGCACTCATCTTTAAAAAAGGCACACCACTTAATGTATAGGGGAACAACAAAACAGCCCTGACTAGAATTTTCCAATCTTGGGTTGTACAGGTTGATGGGCAAGTCCCTGTAACAGGGTCTCAGCCCAAGGAGAGTTAGTTCCATCCTCTGAGACCACCTTTTTAAACTCCTTAAGGTCCTAAGCTTTCCATGGATACCAGGCAGCAGGGCAATTGTCCCCAGGATTTAGACTGAGTGGAAATAAAAAAGTAGCTTTATTTTCTGGCAGCTTGATGGCCAAATATGAAAGAGGGGGCAAAGAGGTCTGGAAAGGATTAGTTGATGGAGAAGGTGGGGGAGGTCCCCTGGAAGGCCAAGGAACACTCCCAAAGGGATCAAGTGAGGGGTATAAGGATCCACCCTTTTCTGGGGTTTTTAAAGCTGCATCTCCAGGAAGAGTAGCTGGATCAGGCTGTATACTATCTTTTTCCTCTGCCTTTTTTGTATGTTTGGTTGGCCGTAGAGGGAAGCAGCCCTTGAGGGCTGAGATCACAGGAAGGACCTCTAAGGGGGGTATCTGACCTTTCTCCACATCTTCCCGATGAACAATAGCCTCTACCCTATTCCAAGTGTCCTGATCAAAGAGATTTCCTTCTGGTAGCCATGGCACCAGTTTAAGAAGGCAATCCCAGGTCTGTCGAGCCTGATTATCAGTGAAATCTAGCCCTTTCCTCTTTAGGAGTGCCCTGAGAGATTCTAAGGCAGGAATGGACTTAGAGGTAGACTGTCCCATATTATAAAGTCAAGAGAGATATGTCCATAAAATTAGGGCAATAGCAATCCACAGACACACGAGTACAACACAAACACAAGGACACAAAAGATAGGTAAATATGGCTGTAGAATTAAGTTAAGATTTAGATCCATGATGGCCAGATGAGTCTGTGTCCTTAGGGGACAGCTCAATGATACCAAGCACAGTTCAAATGGGAGCAGGTCTCCCCAGCAGATTTGCTTCATCATCCAGGATGGATCCCTCACTCAAATGAGGGGGCAATACACCTTGAGTCTCCTCCAGGTCTGCCCACATGGTGTGTCCACTAGGGACATATGACCCATTCTGAAATACAAAAGGTGCAGATGTAGCTTGCCAGAAAACCAAAAGAAAGAGAACAAAGAGATGTTGACAAGCAAGTACAGGTTATAGAAACAAAGTTTAGCACATTAAATATGAAGACTGCCTCATAACTTATGAAGGTACCCTCACCCACACATGCACACTGGTTGACCTCCTCAACAAGAATGCCTCACATGGGGCACCAGTCTGTTGGGTTCCTGTAGCCCCACATTGGGTGTCTGACTTCCAGGCTCCCCCAGCAGGTAGTTCTGAGGAAGGACCAGGCCCACTGGTTCTTACCAAGTGGTTGAGGAGGAGGGTGAGTGTTGATAGCCAGGAACACACCACCAAGCCGGGAGTCTTGTTGAAGCAGGAACTCACCTTATTGTTATAGGCGGCTTCCTATATAGTGTTGAGAACGAGGGTGAGGATTTTAGGATCGGGGGAGAGGTAAAGGCCAATAGTATACCGTGACTTTTGAAATGATTGGTTCTAAGCTTGCACATGGGAATCCCAATTCCTATGCGGAAGTAACAGGCCAGAGGCCATTAGGTATCTTGCTGAGTTATAGCTGGCCAGAGGCAGATTGCCAAACTTTAGCTAGGCTCAGGAAGTTACACTAGGCCTCGCGTCCAGCCCTTTCAAGGCCCAACATTGGGATACTGGGGCTTTATTCAAGAAATCTTTTCCCACTCCTATATTGTACAAAATTCCTCCTATTTTTTATTCTAATAGTAGCAGAGTTTCTAGTCTTATATTGAGGACTTGGATCCATTTGGACTTGATTTTTTGTGCATGGTGACCTGTGTGGATCGAGTTTCATTTTCCTGAATATGATTATACAGTTTGTCCAGCACCATTTGGTGAAGATACTGTCTCTTTTTCCCTGTCTATACTGTTAGGGACTTTGTTGAATATCAAGTATCTGTAGTTACTTGACGCAAAGTCCAGGTCCTCTATTCTGCTCCATTTGTCTATAATGCTATTTTTATACCAGTATGTTGTTTTTGTTATGATGGCTTTATGATATAGCTTTAGATCAGGTATGGTGATATTTCTTTTGCTAAGGATGTGCTTGGATATCTGAGGCCTTCTTCCATTCCCTGTGAATTTTGAGATCACTTTTTATATCTCTGTGAAGAGAAATGTTGGGATTTTTATTGGTATTGCATTAAATCTGTATATTGTTTTTGGTAAGATTGCCATTTTCACAATATTAATTCTGCCTATCGAGGAGCATGTGAGGTTTTTCCATTTTCTGAAGTCCTCCTCAATTTCTTTCTGAAGTGGTTTTTATGTTTTCATTATATAAGTCTTTCACTTTCCTTGGTTCATGGTATTCCAAGGTATTTTATTTTTTATTTTTTGTTGTTGTTTCTATTGAAAATGGGACAAAGTCATTAATTTCTTTCCCTGTATGTTTGTCTTTTGCATATAGAAAAGCTACTGATTTTTGTGCATTGAGTTGTGTCCTGCTACTTTTCTGAAGTACTTAATCACACTTAAGTTTTGACATGGAGGTTCTCTGATCACTTATATATAGAATCATGTCTTAACTTCTTCCTTTCCAATTTGTATCACTTTTATTTCTTTCTCCTGTCTTATTGCTTGACCTAGAACTTCCAGTCCTATATTGAAAGCTACTGATCTCAATGGGAATTCCTTCAGTCTCCCCCCCCCCATTATGTATTATTTGGGCTTTAGGACCTTTATATATAGCCTTTATTATGTTGAGATATAAACTGTCCCTGCCTATTCTCTCTGATATTTTGATTATGATATCATGTTGTATTTTGTCGAGGGCCTTTTCTGCATCTATTGAAATGATCATGTGGGTTTGTGTTTAAGCTTACTTATGGGGTGTATTACATTGACAGATTTAAATGTGTTGAACCGAACCTGTGTTCCTGGTATAACTCCTACTTGATCAAGGTGGATAATGCTTTTTAAAAAAAAATTATTTATTTGAAAGTGACAGACATAGAAAGAGGCAGAGAGAGAGAGAGAGAGAGAGAGAGAGAGAGAGAGAGAGAGAGAGAGAATGGGTGCGCCAGGGCCTCCAGCCACTGCAAATGAACTCCAGATGCGTGCACATCTGGCTAACGTGGGTCCTGGGGAATCAAGCCTTGAACCGGGGTCCTTAGGCTTCACAGGCAAGTGCTTAACTGCTAAGCCATCTCTCCAGCACTGGATAATGCTTTTGATGTGTTGTTGAATTCAGTTTCTGAGGATTTTGTTCAGGGTCTTTTTGTCTAAGTTATTCAGAGAAATCTTCTCTTGAGACATCTGTGCCTGGTTTTGGTATTAGGGTGAGATTAGCTTCATAAAAGGAGTTGGGGAGCTTTTTCTGTTCTCTCTTTATGTGGCACAGTTTGAGGAATATTATTATCAGTTCTTCAATGAAGGTTGGATAGAACTCAGCCGAGAAGCCACCTGTTCCTGGACACTACTTTTTGCAGAGGTTTTTGATTACCTTTTTAATATCTATGGGTGTGATAGGTTGGTTTAGGAGATTAATCTGCTCTGAGTTTAGGTTTGGTAGGTGGTATATGTTCAGGAATTCATCCATTTCCTCCATATTATCCAGTTTGTTGATTAGTGGTTTTTGAAGTAAGCCCAAGTGGAACATTAAAATCCCTGACTATGATGGTATTGGTGGTCATTTTGGTTCTGCTGTCAAGTAGGTTTTGTTTTGTGAATTGTGGTGCACCAGTATATGGTGTATAAAGATTGATGATTATGATGTCCTCTCATTGCATCATTCCTTTTATGAGTAAGAAGTGCCTTCTTTGTCTTTTGTGATTACTTTTAGTTTGAAGTCTGTCTTATTTGATACTAGTATAGCTACGCCTGCTTGTTTCTTATTTCCATTTGAGTGGAATATCTTTTTCCACCCTTTCACCCTGAGGATTTTACTGTCTTTAGTGGTGAGGTGGGCTTGAAGCCAGCACATTGAGGGGTATAATTTTCTGACACACCTGCTGGTTTATATCTCTTGATGGTTGAATTAAGGCCATCAATGTTAAGGGAAATGACTGTGAGGTTTGTTGTAATCCCTGCTGTATTGTGGTTGTTTGTGGTGTTGTCTTTTCTTGGACATTGTAGTTTTTTGACTTCTCTGAGTTTGCTTATTGTTATCTGCTTCTTGCACACACTTGAGGATGGTTATTTGACTCTTCTGTGTGGAGAATTCCCTGAAGTAGATTTAGCTTTGTAATCATATACTTCTAAAACTGACTTTTATCATGGAAAGTTTTTCTTTCACCATCTAATATGAGGGATAGTTTTGCTGGGTAGAATAGTTTTGCTGGGTAGAATAGTTTGTATTGGAAGCCATATGTTCTTAGACTTTTCAGTGTTCCATTCTAGGCCCTGGTGGCTCTCAGAGTTTCTACTGAGAAGTCTGATGTAATTCTGATGGGGTTACCTTTATAGGTAATGTGTTGTTTCTCCTTAGATGATTTTAGGACTTTCTCTTTATTATTGATGTTTAGAATGTTAATGATGATATGTCTTAGAGAATTTATCCTTTATTCCAGTCTGTTTGGGGTTCTGTTAGCTTCTTTAGACTTGATGGGTCTTTCTTTTGATTGGGTGGAAAAGTTTCTTAGATAATTTTGTTGGTTAAGTTCTCCATGGCTGTGGTCTGAATTTCTTCCCTTTCTGGTATTCCCATGATCTAAATATTGGGATGTTTAAGGTTATACCACAATTCCCTCATGTTCTGTTCACAAAAACGTTTGAACTTATTGAAACTTTCGGACTCATGAACGGTTTGTTTTGTTTTGTCTTCCAATTATGAGTTTCTGTCCTGCATATGGTTGACTCTATTCTTGAGAGCTTCTCTAGAGTTTCGGGCTTTTCAATTTGGTTTTTATTTTCTAATTCCTTTTTATATATAGTACCCAACCTACAACCTATAGTACCCTCCTACAGGAGGTCTACTAGGATCTGCAAACACCTAAAACCCCAAAGACACCCAAAGATATTGCCTTTCCTTCCCTGTGAGGTGAGGTGTGGTTAGGCTGGAAATTTCTTCCCTTTCTTTTGAAAAATCTGACCAGAGGTTTATCAGTCTTGCTTATTTTGGAAAAATAGAAAAACAAAAAAACAAAAAAACAGTTCTTGTTCCTTTTAAAATGCCATAGATTTCCCTCTTGCTTTGTACATATATTTTCAGGAACTTGTCATTAATTTTGGCCTCATGATAAAATTGCCTTGTTTTCATGCCCTGATTGTTTGTCATCTACATGATCTATGCATTGCTAAGAATTTCTTGGGAGTCTTTTAATTGAGTTATTTCATTTGAATTTTTTCTTCAGATTCTTTTTCACTTTACTGAGTTCCATTTTAATATTTATGTTTGGATTTCCCATTGCATTTCATTAATCGTCTAGAATCTCTTGGGATTCTTTTCAACATTTGATCATGTCCTTTTTGACTTCATTCACCTGCAATTTTTTTTCTTATTATTTGCTTCCATTTTACTTATCCATTTGTTCATAACCTCCTTAAGTTTGTTGAATATGCTTTTAATTATTGCATTTTGGAATTACTCATCTGGAGATTCTGCTAGATAGTGGTCATTGGTAACTCCCACTGTGAGAATAAGCATTCTTGGTAGGGATATCTTTAATGGTTTCTCATGTTATATATTTTGTGTTTGGGTTTCCTTTCTGCAAATAGTCCCTTTGTCTTATTGAGAATACAGTAACAGTGGCAATAGTGGTGTCTCTGTTCAATTTCCTTGTCAGAAAAGTTGCAGGACACCAAATCAGCAAACAAAATTAGCAGCTTTCATATAGTCCAGTAATGAATGTGCTGAGAAGGAAATTAGGAAAAATATCCAATTTGCATTATCTTCCAAAAATAAAAATAGCATACCTAGGAAAAGCCTTACCAAGCATGTGAAAGACTTCTAAAAAGAAAACTTTAAAATATTGTAAAAAGAAATAAAATTAGATGTTGAAGTGACCTATGTTCCTAGATTGACAAAATCAATATTGTGAAGGATTAGTGCAATTCCTATCAAAGTAGTTTACCCTTGAAGTGTCTTCAGTGATTATTCCCTTTCATGTTTGCTTCTATTAGGATTTTGATGGCAATGGGGGTCTATCTGCTCAGATGGAATGAGCCCACTAGTCTCTGGTGGGAGCCCAGGACCTGATGAAGGGGCTTGTTGGTTGGTCATTACAGATATGAGACTGTGTGCTCAGGTGGCCTGAAGAGTCAGGGCATAAGAGGAATGGAACAAGGTAGACTGGTGTTTCAGTATAGGGGTATAGGATGGGGTTGTGTGGTGGTTTTGCAATGCTGAGGGGTAAGGGGATGGGATATCAGGGTCTGTTGGGACCTTGCATCCGGAGGTGGATGGGACTGCTGGGTCCAGTGACATGGCAGGCCAGAATATGGGACTGCTGGAGGTCAGGTGACAGTGGGGGGAATGGTGTCTCAGGTGGTGGAAAGGAGAAGTGAAACCAAGGGAGAAAGGGGTGAATGTTAGCCTCCTGACCTGGATCTGAGTAGCTTGCATGAAGTGCAGGAGGACCTGGCCCATGCAAAGTGGTCTCAGCTGGCATGGAATAGTGGATGGTGGGTGGTATGGCAGTTGCATGTGGAGGTGGTTGGTGGCTAGCTTGCTGACCCAGGTCTCAGTAGACTGTGGGTTGTGCATGGTGGTGCAGTGGATGGGATGGCAGTCATGCATGGAGGTCCCTGGAAAACCCAGGGAGGGAGGGGTGAATGCTAGCCTGCTAACTTGGATCCAAGTAGCCTGCAGTAAGTGCAGGAGGACCTGGTCCTTGCGTGGAACAGTGACAGATGGGACAGCAGTCACACATGGAGGTCCCTTGTGGCAGGAAAGCTGAAGGAGGGAAAGGTTAATTCTAGCATACTGACTTGGGTCTGAGCCGGCAGGAAGTGCAGGAGTACCTGGTCTGTGCACAGGGTGGTCTTGGCTGGGATGGCATAGTGCAGGAGGAAACTGTTGGTGGGGCAGCTGGCATGGCAGCTGGGATTGTGACTGGGACAGCTGCTTGAGGGGATTGCAGGACTGGTGGGATTCCTGAGAGCATGGAAATAATCCATGCACTCCTACTGGAGATCTACTAGGATCTCCAAACCCTAAAAACCCCAAAGATCTTGCTTTTCCTTCCTTGGGAGGTAAGGCATGGTTAGGTGGACACCATCTTGACTGGAAGTCTGAAATTTTATATTTTCTAATTCATTAGAATTTAAGAGTTGTCACTATCCTTAATGACTTAAGCATGGAAAGAAAAGTATAAGGTGATAATAACTATTAGTTGGAGGAAGACAAAATGTTATTATTTTGATTCTAACCTTTGTCCTCAATGAGACTACCAAAGAAAACATTTAAGCTGAAGGGCCAAGTTCATAATTACTGAATTAAAATGTGTTTGGTCACTAAGTCTTTCAACAGACAATGGTTGGGGGTATGTCAAATGTCATGCATTTTATTATACTTTGTTTATGTGATACATTTGCAAACATATTGTGTTGTGTGTTTGTGAAATTTATAAATTCTCATGGATCCATAATAAATGATAATCAATGGCAAATAGTATTTCAGTAAGTATTAGAAATGTCAAATTAACTAAGATCATTAATTTTTGCTTGCTCTTTTAACCTTGAGAATGTAAATTTAATAATCTATCCTTACAACCTTAACTGTCTCTTTCTATCTTGACACTTGCTTTCAGTCACTTAGAGATTTTGTTGATATTCTGCTGTGGTACTGTTGATGTTTGTTTGATTGAAACAGGGTTCTTGACAACAAAATTGATGGGTACTTAGGATGAGACTGTGATAAAAAGTGAAGAAGTGATAAAGGCTTAATATTTAGGTATGCCTTGGGAAAATTATGACCTTTCTTAAAGTTATAATTTAGAAAGTACTCAATTCATTATGCTTCTTTTATTGTGGTATAGATTATCAATTGATTTTGTTAAATTCTTTTAAAGTATGTATTTTGATTGAGAAAGCTCTTGTCCTTTTCAAAGATTTTCTTGCCAAAACAACATATGATAGAGTTTCATAAAAGGCATGACATTTAGCTTTCTTATTGAGAGATGTCTTTTCCATCCTAAAAGATTCTTAGCTAGTCATGCCATGTGACGATATCATAATAGTCTTCACAAAATATGACATGAGACATATTTATTTGCATACATTAATTTTAGGACAGTTTTTGAGATATGGATTGTAAGGAGAAAATAAATAAACAATACAAAATGGAACAATGTTATACTTAAGTGAACAGTGGTTACTAGCATTGTGAGTTTTGTTAATTTAATATGTTATTTCAAGTCATTGCCTGTGATGTGTTTGCATGTTAGTATTTGTATTGCAGTAACTTTTAATTCAATAACTTTATTTAATGTTTAAAATATTGATATATATGTATATATGTAACTTCTAAAATTTCACTCTCCTTTGAACATTAACCAAATTTTTAAACTAGTTTTCATTATAGATTTGTTCAGGAACTAATGTCTCATATTTGTAATGATACAGAGAAAGACGAGCATGACTCCACTGTGGAGAATATGTGTTTATGAAAGTCATCTTTGTTTTTTTTTTTAATCTTACTCATCTTCGTGACCAAAATGCTACCTTTCTTAGTTTCCTTGGGTCAAATAGAGCTTCTGTACTCCCTAATGCAGTGTAGGTCAAACTGTAGCCATTTATATACATGTTTATATTTCTTATTAGGTGAGTGTAGTACACAAGCATCAGATCACTGGGATGAACCTTCAGACCACACACTTTAAGGGAGGAAGAAGGGATTTCTTTGAAGCTTACAGATTCAGGGAATGTTCCATAATGGCAGAAGTAGTTGCACTCACTTTTACGGATCCAAGCAGAGAGAAAATCCACCACCAAAAGCAAGAGCATAAAACCAGCAGAGAAGCCACAGGGAACTACAGGTTGAACTCAAACTCTGCATATCTTTAGAAGGGAAATCCAAATCAACCCCTAGACCTTAAGGCTGGACCCTTGGATCCACCCATAGTGACACCTCCTCCAACCAGCTGGCTAGAGATCCAAATTACAAGCTTTTAATGAACTTTTGAATCAATTGGTGGGCATCCATTCAAACAACCATGGTTGGGAACTCTGATCATGTATTGGACATTTTTTTTATATTCACAGAATCTAATGCAGTGCCTTGTACATAGCATTTAAAATATTTTATAGTTGAATTTCAAAGTAATGTGATGTATTATCAATGCTATTACATAAGCTTATATAAATGGTAGGTACCATACAGACAAATCGCCATTACAAGATAGATTAAAAATAATTTAAATTCTCCAGTTTCACATATTTCTTCAGTTTCCTGATATTGAAATGTTAAAGGAATAGTGGAAAATTTTAGAATGAAAAAGAAATTGAATATAAATGAAGTGTCGTTGATCCAAATAGCACCTTTTTCAGCTAGTAGTTTGTTTGGAATATTATGCAAGGTACTATAGTGATTATTAGCATATCCAAAAATAGATTACTTCATTATTCTACTTGGATTTAAAAAACAAAATTTCTAATATGTGGTGTCTTAAAAGCATTGCATTTTTTCCCTTCATAGCAACAAAATGATCACTTTTCACAATAAATGAAAGGGTTAACACTATCTTGCAATATTAATATGGGAAAATGTTTCTTTTCATGTGTTTTCTTATAGAAATAAAACTTTTTATGATGTGCTTTTCTCCAAACATTTTTTCAAAAAACTATATTCTGGAAAAATTGTTATCATATTATTATTCACCACACCAGAGCTTTGCAAATGTTCTAAATGATCTATTCTACACATTGATATCTTTGTCTCTTTGCTTATCTCTCTGTGTATAAATATGTGTATGTTATATGTGCATGGTTATACACACACACACACACACACACACACACACACACACACACACACACAATCTCTCTCTCTCACACACACACACACCTCAGAGCATCTTTATGGACTTTATTCTCTATGTATTTTGCCCAGGTGATTTACTATGGAAAACTTCCATTTCCATTTCCATGTATGTTGGGAGGGGGCTTCTTTTTATTTATTTTTGCCTTCTATCAGCTTGGCAGATGGAAATAGTTTTATTTTCAGTTTAACTAACTTGGAATGCTAAAGCTTATAAGTGACTTTGTATCTTTATTGTACCTTTCCAACTTGTCATCCCTTCGAGAAGAGCTACTGAATTCCCGCCCCTACGCAGTGCTTCAAAATTAAGTAAAATGTTCGTCTCTCAGATTGAGCTGAATGGAGTCTATCACAGAATAATCATAGTTTTCTAAGCAAGCTCTGAGCTCTATAGCTGCGCAAAAGGGCCATATGGAAGTGGCTTTCTCCAAGGTACCACTGGGTATGATTTTGTGTTGCCATGTGCCTATTGGCACTGCTGGCAGTTCAGCATCTATGGAAAGGCATTGCTTTCAAACATGAGTAATTGATAAATTGTATGTAATATGCAAATGTGAATTCATAAATCTCCTGAGTGACAGCTTAATTTATGTGAGCTTTAAAGAATGTGGGATTAGATTTTAATTAAATATCCTCAAAGGCACCCTGACTTATTCAGTTGTTTGTATGCTATCTTTAGAAAGTAGTTGGAGAAGGTTTAAATTATAATTTTACACACATTATCCACATTTTCTACAAAAAAATCAATAGTTTTGTTGACAAATCAAGGTATTTAAAAAAGAAAGACATTTGTACCTAATTATAAAACAATGCTTTTTCTATTACAATGGCTTCAGTTTGTCATATATGATAGAACACTGTAGGAAAAATATATGTAATATAAAAACTAATGACTTAAATTTCAAATGTAATTCTTCAACATATTTTAGGTATTACTGTAATTTTTATGCCAAATTAAATAATAATAATCACTAAAATATTTCTTAGTACAGATTGCTGAGATGTTAATCCTACTTATAATTTCCTTAAAAACACTCAAATAGTCGATGGAGATAGAGCTAACTTCTCCTACCTTTGCTTTTGGATATGTAGTGTGCATAGATGGAGCTTCTTTTCCATGTATAATTATATTTCAAACAATCACCTTTAGCTGCTAAGCTATCTCTCCAGCACAATAATGGTATTTCAAACATTCTGTAATATGCAGATAGAATAAAATGATGATAACTAACATCTTTGAAGTTTATAAAAACATTTTTTATCTTAATAATCCTATGCTATTAGTTAATAGACTATAATCATATGGAACTTAATTAATTACATAAAATATGCTATAAATTTTCTTGAATCTTTTAAAATATATTTAACCTATTTATAATATATAGTAAACCACATTTCCAAGCAGTGATAAAAATCAAACTTGACCAGTAAGGGCTATGCCTACTTTATATCTTATTTCCCTCCATACTTGATTTTCATTCAAGTGCTTTGATTTTATCTGTCACAAAATGGTCACCTATAACTCTCCCTTGAATATGCTTGTCCCAAGAGATATTATTGTAGTGGTTGTTCTTTTACTATGCAATGTGAATTTGAATATGTCATATAAATTTGTCTGAGTCTGAATTGTTGTTAGAATTATGTACTTAATGTAAAGTATTTAATAGAGTGCCTGGTCCTTAGTAAATCCTATGCAATGCAATGGTATTGTTCATCTGTACTGTAACTTTCTGTTGTTTGATGTTTCTTGGGGAGAGGTGAATTTAGCTTTACTCACTCAGGATAGGGCACCAAGAACATATTAAAGAAATGACTCCATACAGTGAATGAATCAATGAGTTTACTGAGGTACTAATAGGAGTATGGATGAGGGGTTACTTGCAGAAACATGGAGGACCTCAAGGCAACTGCATCAATGAAAAGCCTACCCCAGAAATTATGGGGAATCCTGAAAGCTTCATCTCTGGAACATGTGTCATGAATTTCATTTCAGTTGTCTTTGTCGCCTCTTCTCCCAGCAATTGTTACTGCACGAATAACCTTGGGGAGAGGCCTTGTCAAATTGAGTGAGCCTTGGAAGTTTCATTTATTCTCTGGTTACATAAGTCTACCTCATTCCTCTAGGAGAAAATGTTTATATTTTGACCAGATATCTACACAACACTCAACCTCTTCCTGCTATGAGATTCTTGCCACCTCCTCTTCCGTGATGTTTCCTGAGCCTTGGAGGAGTTGATACAGATGTCTGATATTTTTCTTTCACCTGTGGCTGAGCATTCGGTCATTATGCCATAAAAATAGTTACTTGTTCTCCTGAGCATGATATTTAGGAGTCTCTGGTATACCTCCCATTTCAATAAAGAGGTGTATCTCCATGACCAAAAGATGCTGCTGGAAGTGGTAATATATGGCTTTAAACACAAAGATATAGAAGGTAACTTGACAGGCACATCAAATACCTTTAATAAACCATAGCAGTGGCCTCCCTACTGGGACCTATGACCTCCACAGCCATAGGGTATTGCCTTAGATTAAAATAACAGATGTGCATTCCCTCTTGTGGTTCAGGGCTTAAATCCAATCTGAAAGCAGAAAATTTCTTGATTTATTCCATAATTTTTGTGCCAGTATTGCATCAGTGGGTACTTCTTACCTGCCATTTGGGTACTGTAACATGCAAAATCCGTAGCTGAGCAAGATTGTTGACAACAATACTCACTGATTGCCTGCATGGTACCTTTTGGCAGTCAAAAAGCCAGAAGTAGGGAGGGAGCTTCTACTCAGTGCCAGCCTGATTTCTTTATGTCCTGCAGCCAAACCTTGTGTTGTTTTCAGTGATAGAGATTTACCTTCTATTTTTGGTGTGGAACCAATAGCAGTGGCAATAGTCTTTATAATTTGTGGGTCCTCAGTAATGTCCTAGGCCAACAAATCAAAAGGAAGTAGCACACCACTGTCACTGGGATTTACATTCAACAATCTAGTGACTGCTGGGAGTGCCTTATTCTACTATACAGAGAGCTTTTGGATTTAAACTCTTAAACTTTTTTTTTAATCAAGGAATTTGCTTTTACTTTTGATACTTGCATACATGAATAAAATGTGATTTGATCTTACTACCCCCAATTACTCTCTCTCTTTCTCTCATGCCCCTATTCCTCTCAATAAAACTCTTCTTCCTAATTTATTCTCTTCTAGTTTTTATGTCTTTTCTTAAAAAGAAATTGACCCACTTATTTAAACTAGGGCTCCTTATTATGAGTATGGGTGGGAGTTATCTAACAAGACTATTGACAAATTACCAGTGGCTACTCCAATGAAGAATATTACTTCCCTGCCTTCACCTACTATTAACTGCTATTAGGTAGTCTGAGAGGTGCAGGGTGTCATGGACTCTTCATCAATGTATAGTGAAGTATTGTGATCTCAGTTATGGGCAGGAAATCACAATTGCTGTGAATTCATGAGTAGAATGGTCATGCTGTATTCAGATGACAGAATTCTGCACCTGTCCTGTGCTTCTCCGATGTATACATTTTCTGCCCTCTCTTTGGTGAGGTTACCTGATACTTGGTTGAGGTGGTTTATATGTCCTGTTTAGTGCTGAACACACAAAAGTCATTTATTCTTAATAATTTTAACAGCTATACATTATTTCATAAACTTATGTCAGTAGCAGAAAGATACTTCTATAACCAAGGATTTTGACTGATATTTTAATAACTCTTTCTTTCAAATAATCCAGTCCCAGTAGGAATGGAAGGCAGATGGAAATCTCACTGGACCTGGTTGCTCCCAGCCCAGTTTCTCACATTGGTATTTGTGAAGTGAGTGCCCTCATCTCTGTCAATTCTTCATACATGCCCATAGACAACGCAGACTTGTGAAAGACCCCTGTTGGTGCCTTTGCCTGTTGTTTGCATCCATGAAACGCTTGCAAGAGGTCTGCAGTATTTTCCATGTAGGAATGACATATTTGCATCCCTCACTGATGGACATAGAGCCAGTGAAATCTACCTGTCAATTCTGCATGGACCAGATTAATTTATGTACTTGTCCCATCCATGTGTCAAGATCATAATTAGTAACAGGCCTCACATGTTTGGACAGCATGAACACTACCTGAATAGTTCATGGGAATGTTGGCAGCCTTAGCTATTTTCTAGCCTATGTTGGCCCCCATGTGGCCCGAGTTTATATGAATCTAGTGAATGGCCTCTAGTGGCACTTGAGGACAAATAGCTCCTACTTTGGTAAGAAAATCTGATCTCTTATTTCCAGGATGACTCAATGTGCTGGGGAATACCACATGTAAAACTACCAGGAACATTGACACCATTAAATTCTATTATATATTTACTTCTATACTGGTTGTCCCCACAGTAGCTGACCCAGCACCTGCCAGTTCCACTTTTCCCACAGGGCCATCTATAAAATCAAGTCTCTGAACACAGCCAACTCTCAGTGCAGAATATTATATGCCAAAACTCATGCACTTCTACTCTCTATTCTGCTCTTAACCCACTGACTACTCTATCCCTTTCCTCTCTATGGTCACATGGTGGCTTCTCATTTTGTTTTGTTGCTATTATCCACTTCTTTTTGGTGCTTCTGCATTGTGATGAGCTAGACATATACCAAAGATGAGTAGTGTCTCTTCCAAACTTGGCTGTTGGTTCAATTAGTGGGGAAATTTTGATGTCTTCAAGACATCATGGTCTCAGTTTAGTTCATATGGCATTGCATGAAATTTGTGACCAGGCTTGCAGATACTACATCACATTACTATAAATATGCCTACCACGTTTGGAGAGTTTGATTCTGTTTCACCCTAGGTGGAGGCTACTTTAAAATGCCTTCAACCCCTTATTGGATATTTTCCTTGTTACTGAGGAGGAAGCAGAAATAGAATCTTCCTGGTACAGTGCTTTATATAGCAGCTAGCAGTTGCTGTTTTCATGCTGTATACCAAGACCCTACTCTTTACCATGGCTGGCACCAAAACCCTTTTGGAATCCTCTTCTATAGCCCTCAAAGATTCTGGTGACTGCTAACACAAATGGAAACTGGGGTAATTGGGCACACAGCTATTTAGTGTACCCCATGAGCTTCTTAGACTGCTCAAAACCTCATGAACATTTTTTTTCCATTTCCCTTTGGCACCCCTCTTTATCAAATTATGCTGAAGATGGGCAACCATGTGCAAGGTGGGATATGAGAGGTCCCAAATACCCCAGGAATCCCAAGAATATTTGTATAGAGTTTACATTTATAGGAACATGTGTAGGATTTTCTTTATAACTTGGGTAGGTATTTTATATCTTATCCAACCATAATACTCCCAAGAATCTGACTGTTCTGCTAGGCTAATTCAACTTGTGTGGATTAGTGTCCAATATTCATGTCTTTAGTGGCACATGAATGCACTTCAGTTTCCTTTTTAAACTTTTGAAACACTCAGAGATGGTTATCATGTCATCTGTGTAATGGGAACTTTCCATAGAGGGCAGACAGGATCACATATAAGGTCCCAGACTGCTTCACCCTGAAAAAAACAGAGGATCTGTGAAGGTAATCTTTCAGAAGTACTTACATGTCTAGTGTTGACCATTCAAAGTGAGTGGAAATTGACTCTGTGATCCAGCAGTTAAAATCATACTAAAAATGCCTTAGCAAGTGTATTAGTCAGGGTTCTCTAGAGGAACAGAATTACTAGAATGAATTATTTTATAAAGGGAATTTATTGGATTAGCTTACAGTAATCCAATAGCAGTTGCAGGCCTGAGAATCACCGAAACTGGTAGCTGCTCAGTCCACGTGGCCAGATGCCTCAGCAGTCCCGACCCGGCACTGCAGATGGTGCCGGAAAGCCTGGAGGCTTCCTGAGGAGCTGCTGGGTTTTGATCCATGTGGGTCTTCAGTTGATGTTAGTCTTTAGTCCGTACTGGTCTTCAATCCACGCTAGAAGGTAGGGAGCAGCTCCAGCAGCCAAGTGGAAGGAAGGAAGGAAAAAAGGGAACTCTTTTACCCAGAGCTTCCTTATATCAAGTCCCCCTCTGAGCGGGGCCGCCCACTCTGGGGGAAGGGCTCACCCTGGGAGAAAGACCTCCTCCTTTAGTTGATCCTTCCTAGAAGCAGCCTGTGGATTACTAAACAGATCAAGTTGACAACACCTTAACTATCACAAGTCCACCCCTTGTCAACTTGGCATCAAATCATGTCTCCTTACATCATACTTAATTTCCAAATGAAAACAGTAACAAGCTCATAATTCTGCCTAACATCGCATAACTACCCCACGTACAACCGGAACCGCAAAATCTTCCCCCCAACACAAGCTTAGTCTCTAATACAATGGGTCTAATATAAATTCAACAGTTTAGCTAATGATACAATCTTAATATTGGTGTAGATATAACACTCTGTTATCAAGGCAGGACAGAAACATTGCAATCACAGTCCTCGTTTCTGTAACTGATCACGTGGCCTTAGCTGATATTTGTAACTGCCTTCTTCTACTACCCATTCTGTATTCCCTCCACCTTCAGCAAGCACCTCAGCAGGTCTTGGTTCTTTACCTGGAGGGGTAACCCATACCTTCATTCCTGAAGGATCTGGGCCATTTATCACACTACTTCTATTGGGTTGTTGCAGTTGTCCATTGACTTTGACAACAGGACATGGTAACACTAACAGACGCCCTAAAGGATCTCCTGCACTCCAGGCATACTCTTCCTTACCGCCATTGTGGAGGAGCAGCCCAATTTCCCCCTGGTAATCTGGATCAATCACCCCTACAATCACTGTAACTCCTTTCTCAGCCTGTTCACTCAAGGGCATTAGGAGCCCAAAGTGACCAGGGGGAAGTCTTAGCTTCCAGTTCAATAGAATGTTCTTTGTGTCTCCTGGCAAGAGCACTCCCCCCTCTGGGGCCAAGACTTGTAGTCCAGCAGAGCGTAAGGTTGTGGGAACAGGAAGCAAAAATCTAGCTAACGGGTCACTTGGGGTGATGGCAAGTGGGACCATTCCCATTTCCACCCCTTGATTCCTGGACCCGTGAATCCGGGCTATAGGAGAAACAGTACCATATATAGGATGCTGATTCAGAGCATATACAGCCTGCTGGAGGACACTCCCCCAACCCTCCAAGCTGTTGCCACCTAGTTGGCGCTGTAGCTGTTTCTTCAAAAGGCCATTCCACCGTTCTATCAAGCCAGCTGCTTCAGGATGGTGGGGCACATGGTAAGACCAGTGAATTCCATGATCATGAGCCCACTGCCGTACTTCCTTGGCGGTGAAGTGAGTTCCTTGGTCAGAAGCAATGCTGTGTGGAATGCCATGATGGTGGATAAGGCATTCTGTAAGCCCACAGATGGTAGTTTTGGCAGAAGCGCTACGTGCAGGAAAGGCAAATGCATACCCAGAATAAGTGTCTATTCCAGTAAGGACAAAATGCTGCCCTTTCCACGATGGAAGAGGTCCAATGTAGTCAACCTGCCACCAGGTTGCTGGCTGGTCACCCCGAGGAATACTACCATATCTGGGGCTCAGAGTCGGCCTCTGCTGTTGGCAAATTTGGCACTCAGCAGTAGCCATAGCCAGGTCAGCCTTAGTTAGTGGAAGTCCATGTTGTTGGGCCCATGCATAGCCTGCATCTCTGCCACCATGGCCACTTTGTTCATAGGCCCATTGGGCAATGACAGGGGTGGCTGAGGAAGGAGGTTGACCACTATCCACAGAATGGGTCAGCTTGTCCACTTGATTATTAAAGTCATCCTCCAGTGAGGTCACCTTCTGATGAGCACTGACATGGGACACAAGTATCCTTATATCCTTTGCCCATTCAGAGAGGTCTATCCACATACACCTTCCCCAAATGTCCTTTTCACCAATTTTCCAACTGTGCTCCTTCCAAGTCCCAGACCATGCAGCCAAACCATTGGCCACAGCCCATGAGTCAGTGTATAACCGCACATCTGGCCATTTTTTCTTCCAAGCAAAATGTACAACCATATGCACTGCCCGAAGTTCTGCCCATTGTGAAGACTTCCCTTCACCACAGTCCTTCAGAGTTGTCCCAGAAAGGGGCTGTAATGCTGCAGCTGTCCACTTCTGGGCAGTGCCGGCATAACGTGCTGAACCATCTGTAAACCATGCCCTAGATCTCTCCTCCTTAGTCAGTTGATCATAGGGCACACCCCATGATGCCATAGGTGCATGCTTGGGGACAGAAGGCATTGCAACAGGAGTAGCAACCATAGGCATTTGGGCAACTTCCTCATGTAACTTACTCGTACCTTCAGGGCCTGCTCGAGCCCGATCACGTATATACCACTTCCACTTGATGATGGACTGCTGCTGTGCACGTCCAACTTTATGGCCTGTTGGGTCAGACAACACCCAGCTCATAATGGGCAGCTCGGGTCGCATAGTAACTTGATGGCCCATTGTCAAACGTTCAGTTTCCACTAAGGCCCAATAGCAGGCCAAGAGCTGTCTCTCAAAGGGAGAATAATTGTCTGCAGATGATGGCAGGGCCTTGCTCCAAAATCCCAAGGGCCTCCGCTGTGATTCACCTATGGGGGCCTGCCAAAGGCTCCAAACAGCATCCCTGTCTGCCACTGAAACCTCAAGTACCATCGGATCTGCTGGATCATATGGCTCAAGGGGTAGAGCAGCCTGCACAGCAGCCTGCACCTATCGAAGAGCCTTCTCTTTTTCTGGGCCCCAATGAAAACTAGCAGCTTTCCGAGTCACTTGGTTTATGGGACGGAGTAAGACACCCAAGTGAGGAATGTGCTGTCTCCAAAATCCAAATAGGCCCACTAGACGTTGTGCTTCTTTCTTAGTGGTAGGAGGGGCCAAATGCAACAACTTGTCCTTCACCGTAGAAGGAATATCCCTGCATGCCCCACACCACTGAACTCCTAGAAATTTCACTGAGGTGGAAGGTCTTTGAATTTTGGATGGATTTATTTCCCATCCCCTGATGCGCATATGCTGTACCAGCAACTCCAGAGTGGTTGCCACCTCCTGCTCATTTGATCCAATTAGCATTATGTCATCAATATAATGGACCAACGTGACACCCTGTGGAAGGGACAGGCAATCAAGGTCCCTGCGAACTAAGCTATGACACAGGGCTGGAGAGTTAATATAACCTTGAGGTAAAACAGTAAATGTGTACTGCTGACCTTGCCAGCTGAAGGCAAATTGCTTCTGGTGGTCCCTATGGACAGGTATGGAGAAGAAAGCATTTGCAAGATCAATAGCTGCATACCAGGTACCAGGAGACGTGTTAATCTGCTCAAGTAAAGAAACCACATCTGGTACAGCAGCTGCAAATGGAGTCACCACCTGATTAAGTTTCTGATAATCCACTGTCATTCTCCAGGATCCATCTGTCTTCTGAACAGGCCAAATAGGAGAGTTAAAGGGAGATGTGGTGGGAACCACCACCTCTGCATCCTTCAAGTCCTTTATAGTGGCATTAATTTCTGAAATCCGTCCAGGGATGTGATATTGTTTTTGATTCACTGTTTTCCCTGGTGGTGGGAGCCTCAATGGCTTCCATTTGGCCTTTCCAACCATAATAGCCCTTACTCCACAAGTCAGGGAACCAATGTGGGGGTTCTGCCAACTGCTAAGTATATCTATCCCAATTATGCATTCTGGGACTGGGGAAATAACCACAGGATGCGTTCGGGGACCCAGTGGACCCACTGTCAGTCTAACATTCGCCAAAACTCCATTGATCACCTGACCTCCGTAAGCACCTACTTTAACTGAAGGGCCATGGTGCTTTTTGGGGTCTCCTGGAATCAATGTCAATTCAGAGCCAGTGTCCAGTAGGCCCCGAAAGGTCTGATTATTTCCTTTCCCCCAGTGTACAGTTACCCTAGCAAAAGGCCGCAGGTCCCTCTGAGGAAGGATAGGTGTAAGTTTAATATTGAAACTTTTGGCAATTGTAGGGGGGTCCCTCCCCGAGGGAACCCGGCCAACCCTTCAATCAAGGGTCTCAGGATCTGTAAACTGGCTCAAGTCTGGAAACTGATTAAGAGGCCTTGATTCGCTGTTGCTATAATTCAAAGTGGCTTTATGTCCCCTTGCTGTGGAACTTTTCTGCTTATACAGATCAAGAAGAAACTCAGTAGGCTTCTTATCTATTTGTCTTCTGGGAACACCATGATTAATCAGCCAACGCCAAAGGTCCATACGAGTCATACCTTTATGTGCATAATTTTGCCTATGCTGTCTATTATGAAAAACACGTTCACCCCGCTTTTGGCGATTCAGCGCTGCCACTTCGCCCTTGTTACCCCGAGATCCTGTTATGCCCATTGCATCTAAATCACCTAATGCAGCAACTGCAGCTCCCACTGTGAGGTCTTCTTTACATAAAAGAGCAATGATAGAGGACTTTAAGTATGCTGGCGCGCCCCTCACAAATCTGTTTCTTATGGTCTTAGTGAAGGGCACATCTTCTGGTCGCTCCCATTGTGGGGGCAAAGATGAGTTTACATGGCAAATCCACTCCAGCATTCCAAGTTCTCTGAGCTTTTTAATCTCTTCATCGACATTAAGCCAAGGAATATCAGGCAGCTCAACCTCATTCACAGTAGGCCATCTTTGGAGCCATATTTCAGTCAACCAATCAAATAAACTCTTGGCACCCCTTCCAACTGCACGAGCTGCATTATTAAATCTAAAATCTCTGCTCAATGGGCCCATTTCAGTAAATTCAGCCTCATCTAATCTTATGTTTCTTCCTCCATCATCCCATACCCTTAAAATCCATTCCCACACATATTCCCCATGCTTCTGCCTGTACAAATTAGAAAACTCCTGAAGTTCTTTAGGAGTGTACCTCACCTCCTCCTGTGTCACACTTTCTATCTCACCTTTAGGAGCCTGCCTAGCCTTTCATCTGGTTATAGGCCTAGAGGCAAAGATGGGTAGGAACTGAGAATCACCAGCATTTTCTGCTGATTCCTCAGACAAAGAGGGATGAATTCCCCCAGGCAAGGGAGGGGAGGATAATCCTTCAGGATGTGGGGGTGGGGATACAACTGGTGCTAAGGGAGGGCAGGTCATATTTTCATCCAAAACATCTTCTTCAGAGTCTAACACTTCAATGTCCCCAAGTTCTTCAGGGTCTTCCCACACATCACCATCCCAAATCACAGTATCCCACTGTTTTCCAATCAGTGCCCTCACTTTAACTTCTGATAGTTGGTGAGGCTGGGATTTAAGCTTACGTTGCAAGTTAGCTAATCTCACAATGAGAGCTTGGGTTTGGTTTTCTGCAATTTGAGCCCTGTTCTGGCTAGAGAGGAGACTCTCCTCCAGGGCACCTTTAGAAACCCTGAGATCATGTATGTGGGTCTTAAGCTTGGAATTTTCCTTTTTGAGCTTCTGCTGTTCCCTCAGTAGTTTGTCTAGAGTAGCTAAAAGCAACCAACCAGCCTCATCATTGGTCTTACTTTTCCACAAATATTCAAATGTTTTAAATACAGAGTCACTAAATTCCTTGCTCCTCACAAGACATGAGTCATGAGTCAGGGTCACCAAATACATCTATCTCATGGAGTTCTTTAAATAGTGCACACCATGGATTATTAGTGCCCTCTTTATTTCCAGTACAGGTGGTCTCCTTATCACCAGTAGGGCCTTTGGTAACACTGAAATTGGAGAACCAACCCCAGATAGCACTAAGCCCATTAGAGAAATCCATCCTTACAATTCTGTTTCTCTAGAACAACTCCTGGTACCAAAATCTGTATTAGTCAGGGTTCTCTAGAGGAACAGAATTACTAGAATGAATTATTTTATAAAGGGAATTTATTGGATTAGCTTACAGTAATCCAATAGCAGTTGCAGGCCTGAGAATCACCGAAACTGGTAGCTGCTCAGTCCACGTGGCCAGATGCCTCAGCAGTCCCGACCTGGCACTGCAGATGGTGCTGGAAAGCCTGGAGGCTTCCTGAGGAGCCACAAAGCCTGAAGGCTTCCTGAGGAGCTGCTGGGTTTCGATCCACGTGGGTCTTCGGTTGATGTTGGTCTTTAGTCCGTACTGGTCTTCGATCCACGCTAGAAGGTAGGGAGCAGCTCCGGCAGCCAAGTGGAAGGAAGGAAGGAAAAAAGGGAACTCTTTTACCCAGAGCTTCCTTATATCAAGTCCCTCTCTGAGCGGGGCCGCCCACTCTGGAGGAAGGGCTCACCCTGGGAGAAAGACCTCCTCCTTTAGTTGATCCTTCCTAGAAGCAGCCTGTGGATTACTAAACAGATCAAGTTGACAACACCTTAACTATCACAGCAAGATTCGATACAGTATGAAAATACCCCATCAATTTGGTTAGTTATTCAGCCAGGACAGCAAAGTCTATTACAGTGGCATGGAATAGGGTCATTCCCTTGTTTAGCTCTTTGTAATCCACTGCTATCTCTTGGAGAGACCTGACTTCTTTGCAGGTCACAATGGCTGTTGAAAGGACTTTGGCCTGGGAAAATAATTCATACCATTGATGACCTGGTGTTTTCTGTAAATTGGCCAAAGTCCCCAAGTAGTCTGTGCTGTTTGATATGTACAGCTGTAATCAATGTAGACAACTTTTCAGGCTTCCATTTTGCCCAACTATGATCCACTTTATTTATACCTCACACTCTTAAGGACAAATTCTCCAATAATGAATGCACGGCATGCCCAAGCAGTACCCCTACCCATAGAATCCTCTCTTATGGTGAAGAAATGTACACTGTATACTCTGGGGGAGGGAGATAACTTCGCATTACATACTTAGTCATATTAGCCTGTATCATTCTAATCCCATATCCATGCACTGCTGTCCATTGCTCCTGGTGCTTATGGGTGTTGCTTTGACTTTAGTTATACTTATTTATAACACCTCTTAAAGCCAAAGTATTATTCCCATTAGTATGGGTTCAACCAATCTGCACTTTGACCTAGGCCCTGTGGAATATGGATCTAACTTTCAAGCAACCTTGGCTACTTAACTAGAGAAGTGGTGGGGTGGTTTCTACCTCAGAATATCTCCTTCTTCCCATAGCAAGACATGGAATGGGAATTGTCCTATCTTAAACTTTTCCAACCTTTTGGTGAACTGCTACTCAAGCTTTAAATTTTCCAAAGACTCATCAATATAGCATGTAGCTTTCTATTAACTTTTTACTTAAAAATTCTGACTAGACACACATATTGCCGCATTTGCTTTGCTTTTGAGTAACCTGGACAGAACTCTTCATGTGCTTCCTCTTTTGTTTTTATCTCCTCATGAGTTCCATACCATTTTATGAACTAAATTTACATGCTAGTATATATCATTCAAATAGTCCAGAGCCTCTCCTCCCTTGTAGAGATCATGGTCACCATGGGGTTCCACATACCAGTCTAGTGTTCCTTATTGAATTAACCTTTCTCTTAACTCTCTAGTGAGTGCAATCTAATCTGCCCCAGTGTACTGGACAGCAACCCCACCTCTTTCAAGTCTAGTTTCCTCAATAATATATGTATTACCTTGATATTCTTGACCTCACACTGTGATTAATTATTGTACCTGATAGATTTTTTTGAGACAGTATATCAAGGACTGATACCTGATGTGTTGCCTCATATTATTCAATCTTTTTTGAAGGGGTCATAAATCTTATATTCTTACTTTCTCCACTGACGCAGCACTCAGAATTATCCCATCCACCCGTATGCCCCATAACACTACAAGCAAGGCTGTGAGTAGATTTTTCATTGCTCATTTAAAAGTATTTTCTACTTCAAGAAGTAAGAGTACTAAATATTCCCTGATTATCACTTCCTTGTACTGGGCCATTATTATGGTCCTGTTTGGCAGGATAAATTGTGGATTTTCCCTTCTTCTACCTTAAAAAACAGACTTAATGGGTATCTTCTATCACCTCTACCATTTCTTTCCATCCTACCTGAGTTTTCCTATGGGTTCCAAGTTTTTGGATTCCAGGAAGTTATCATTAGAGCCATTCTAATTTTCACCCACTTTCTCTTTCATCTTTCCAGCCATAAGAACTGGCAAACCAATATCTCCATCTCACCCTCCCTTTTTCCACACCTTCCATGCTAAATAAGAGGTCAGTGCAATGAATAGTAGCCATGTGTCTTTCCCATTGTACTCCTTCCCTTAGAAGGGCACTTTCTTTGTATGAATCCAGCTGATCTTCACTTCTACATTTTGTCATCCTCATCAAAGTCCATGCAATAGAATCTACAGCTTTCTAATGATCCTGTCTCATGGACCTACTTTCATGGAATGTAATGTATGCTCTAGTCCCTCAGTGGTGCTAGGTCATTTCCATACTTGCATGGTGAGCTCCATTCACCAAGGAAGTATGCCACTCCATACTAAGTAGAGGAAAATGGCCACCCTTAGGTTCTTTCTAAGAATGCTCCAGATGTTAGACAGCTTGGCTTGGCTTATGTGTCCATCCATCATAGAGAACATGTAACCACCATTACAGCAAGTAGGTATATCATCCCATAGCATATGGAAAAAGGTAGCCATATCAGGATTGCTGTTGAGCACACTTCAGCTTCAACCAAATTGGCCTCAGTTACGTATTTATCTTAGCACCCATTACAGGGTTCAGGCAATCACTTGTCCCCAACTCATCTTAGGTTATTTCAGTTAATTTTCAGGTATTAATAGTGTTTAGTGACTTTTCCTTGGAAAGATAGGAACAAATGTCTATTGACCCAGAGCACAAGGATAAACCAAAGAAATTATTCCATCTCCTCTCCCTAGCTATTATTACTGCTTGAATAGCTTTGTGGAGAGACCCCTCAAATTTTTAACTTTCAGGAATTTATTGAGCCCTGTAGGGTTTTGTTTACATTTTGAGTCTTATAAACCTCCTTCTTTCCTCCAAGAGGAATTATTTTTATTTATTAGAGAGAGAGAGAGGAGAGAGAGAGAGAGAGAGAGAGAGAGTGAGAGAGAAAGAGAGAGAGAGAATGAATATGGGCACGCCAGAGCTTCCAGCCACTGCAAACGAACTTCAGATGTGTGTGCCCCCTTGTGCATCTGGCTAACTTGGGTCCTGGGGAACTGAGTCTTGAACCAGGGTCCTTAGGCTTCATAGGAAGGGCTTAACCACTAAGCCATCTCTCCAGCCCAGGAGGAAATTTTTAGTTAAGAAGAAATAGCTACAAGACACTCACATTTCTTCATATTTTATTGACAGTCTTATTTTCTCTTATAGCTTGAGAACGGGTTCATCTCCACCTCCATAGATTTGTCTGTAAAGTGTCTACTATTATACTTCTTGTTCAGGTCCCATCCAATTTTGAGATATGACCAAGGGTCCTTTCCTTTTTAGAGTCTTCCCTGACTCATTGTTTTCCCCAACACCTTTTGCATTAATGTGTATAAAACACAAACTTTGTTGCTTTGCAATGTCCCTACTTATCTACATTTGCATATATGAAAGTTACAGTTCACTTACTTGGTTCCAGTCAACTATGTTGACTGTAAAATAGCTCTTTGTGTGAATCCTAGCTCTGCTTATCTGGTTTGATAAGTCACAGATATACAGAATGCTGGTATCTCCAAATAACATAGACATATCAATTCCCCCTTTTGCCCTCCATTAATATATATATATATTTTTCTGTTAAGTTGAGATGGTTTCTTCCATTCTGTGGAAGTGCTCTTATGTTTATTAGAAATTATAACTAAGGGCTGGAGGAATCGCTTAGTGGTTATTGCACTTGCCTGTAAAGCTGAAGAACTCAAATTTGATTACCCAGGACCCAGGAAAATCAGATTAACAAAGTGGAACTTCTGTCTGGAGTTCATTTGCAGTGGCTGGAGGCCCTAGCATGATGATTCTCTCTCTCTCTTTCTCATAAATAAAAATAAAAAGCACGAAAGCCTTAAAAAGAGAAATTAGAAAAAGCACATATCAATAGACCAATAAGAGAGCAGACTGTCTACCAGGAGATGGGTCACCTCCATGTTATCTGTCCTGGCTGAGAAGTCATTACAGAGGAAGTGGTGACACAAATACTGCTCTTTTGGCTAGCCTGAAAACCAGTTCTTGGGGAATGTCAACAGATGCTGTGGTCACTCAAACTTCTTAAAACAAAGATCCATAGCCCACATAGAAAGCAACCTTAAATCATGGGTTGGAGAGATGGCTCAGCAGTTAAGGCACTTACTACAAAGCCAAAGGATCCAGGTTTGATTTTCTAGGACCCATGTAAGCCAGATACACAAGGTGGTCCATGCATCATGAAGTTCATTTGTTGTGGTTGAAGGCCCTATTGAGCCCATTCTCTTTCTCTCTCTCTCTCTACCTTTTTCTCTCTCTCTCAAATAAATAAACAAAGAAAGCAATACAAAATAAGACTTCTATTTTGCCCATCAAAGCTCAGAAAGCATAGTGGAAGAGAGGGCAGAAAGATTTGAGATCCTCAGGGTGGGTGGGAATAGCCTGAGACACTGTCTTCCCCATCCCTGCAGAGACTGACTGAAGCTTCTTGGTCCCCACAATGAATACCAATAACCTCACCAAAGAAGACCATCAGCAGAATTGGGGTGGGGGAGAGGGAGACTATGTGTGCAACTATTGTATACAAAATTAAAAAAAAAATAAAAAGGAAAAAAAGAGCTTTGTTTCATGTTGAGAAATAAATATAAAGATAAACAAGTTAGGGAACTGAGCAAATGAGGACTGCAATACCTGACCTGTAGGACGTCCTTCAGTGAGTTCTATTCTGTGATGTTTACTTTGTCATTTTAAAACAGAGAAACTATGAAACTATGTAGAAAATCATAGGATGGTGATGTGAACTTGAAACTGTGCTAAAAAAAATTGTAGGTGTTAAATTTTCAGTAAATTTCCTACTTTTTAACCATGTAGTTGCAGTAGCAAAACTTACAATATGGGTCATATAATGGAAACAAAGCCCTTAACCAAGATCTAAAAGGGAACAGTCAAAAATTTTTCTAGGAACAGTGTAGGAATTAATTTCTTAATTTTTTCTCCGAAGGATCTGGATATAGAGATACCTAATTCTATCACATAATATTATTTTTCAAGAAAATGAAAAAAAAATCAGGATGCATATGAACTGGATGTTCTCAATGCAAATATGGAAGGTTGCTACACAAAATCTCTAGATTGTCCCAGCTTTCATAAATGAATACAAATTCTACTTTACTTGATATATTTGAATCAGAGTTACTTTAAATGTAATCTTTATGCCTATTGTCATTTTAGTTCCAACATCAGCCTATACTTCTTTCAAGTTACTGCACAGAAGTAGGTATAGCTTTTTTGTAAACTATGCTAAAATTTGAAATCAGTAAGCTCCACCTAGCTATGAATATGTGGGCTATATGTGGCGTGGGACTCCTGAAAAACAATTTGCTAGCTAAGTATTGATTGCTAATAATATTTCAATTACTACAGAATAGTACATTAAGAAAAAATATTATGATATGATATTTGACAATGTGGAATAAAAATCATTGATAATCTGTGTTTTATAGCATGGTTTGTAAGTCAATAACCACATAAACATATGTTGGTAAAATATGACAAAATAGGCTTAATGTCATAAATTATGAAATTTATATTTGTCAAATAAATTAAATAAATTGATAGATGAATATGTATTATATTTTACTGAGCTTCCCAAATTATATTCAAGGCAAAATAACATTCACTGTCACTTTTTTTCTCAAGTAACATATCCTCATATATTACCTTCCCAATGCCAGTATTCAAATTTTGAAAAGTGTATTGCTCTTTGTGGAAGAATTTTTTTCTGTTGATAGAATTTGAAAATACCCATAAATCTATACCTTATGATTTTTGAATAATTTTTAAAATATTTATTTATTTATTTATTTGAGAGAGAGAGAATAGGTGCACCAGGGCCTCTAGCCACTGCAAATGAACTCCAGACACATGTACCACTGCATCTGGCTTACAGGGGTACTGGGGAATCAAACCTGAGTCCTTGGGCTTTGCAGGGAAAAGCCTTGATCACTAAGCCATCTCTCCAGCCCCTGGCTCCAATTCTTATTTCAGACCCACTTGAATGAACAAAGCCCCTCTTAAGAAACTAGTGTATGATCTATATATGGTGGTTTATGCCTATAATCCCAGGATTTGGGAGGTGGAGGCAAGAGAATGACATTGAGTTCTAAGTTTGGTAGGTTACAGAGTGAAATCCTGTCTTGAAGGAAAAGAATGGATAAGGGAAGCAGGAAGCAAGGAAGTGGGACAGAAAGAAAGACTGAAACTGATGTGTAGGGCAAGGGATATGGCTAAGAAATATTTTTGAATAATTTATTTTTATTTTTTTTATTAGCTTTCTATTCAGCAAATACAGGCAGTTTGGTACCATTATTAGGCTCATCCATGACCTAGCCCCTCCCCATTGGCCCCTCCTTGTTGATGTAAATGGGTCATGCCTTGTGGAGTTAGCCCACAGTTATTGGTATGATAAATGTCTCTGCATATCATGACCCAACGTGTGGCTCTGACATTCTTTGTACCCCCTCTTCTGCAAAATTTCCCTGAGCCATTTTGGGTTCATTTTTGGTCTGCTTCAGTGATGAGGTGTTGGGGGCCTCTGGGGCTCTGGCTCTCTGATTTGGTAGGAGTTGATTTTTCTCTGTGTTGGTCTTCTTCCCCCTTGTGCTGGCATCCGGTTCATCAGGAAAACAGCACCCTTGCTTGTTTCGCCAGTTTTTCTTAGTTTCAGCCAGGGCCCTTCTGAGGTATGATGGGGTGGCTCTCTCCTTACGATCTGCATCTATCTGAAAAAGAGAAGCAGATTCTCCAATGGAGAGTAAGTTAGCTCCAGGACAAATGAAATAACCCTTACTTTTTTTAATAGAGAGTTTAGTAGATGTAGGCCCTCTTGTAGCCCATGATTGATGGTAGCTTGATATTGGAGAGAGGGTTTATGTTTGGATATGGTTCTGACTTGTTTCCCAGCTCCAGCTATGAGTCCCATACCACTGAAGGGATCAGTTAGCCAAATCAAGAGCAGTTTCTTCCTCACCATGGCTGTGTGCCCCTATTGCACTTGTGTGGGCTTCACAACAGGTTATTTGTTGCTAAGTAGGTTAGACCATGAGTTGCTTGGACAGATATTGGTCATTTCCCCCAGTCGTCCCTGTAGCACCTTCTGGCACTAGACATGCTGACTTTCTGGGGACTGACTCTCTCCTGGCTTCCAGCCATGCTGTTCGATTTTATGTGTCAGCTGCATTTGGTGTCTTCAGCAATAGGGTCTTACCACTAACCTTTGGTGGGTCATCAAGTACTCTGACAGAAATCTGCCATTCTTTTAGGAAACCTTATAGGTTTCTCTGATCATTTTTAATACAATGGATCACGTGAGAACTTAAAGCAATTATACTAGAAAATAACCTCTTTGAACAATAAGTATATTTATTCTGCTATTGATGTTTACTTTAGAAAGTTATGTAGTCATATTTAGGAAGTCACAGTGTACTTTATAATGAATACTAAACTTGTTTCCATCATACCATTTATAGAGAGAATCCATATTCTCCTTTATTGACTTTGTAATATATTTCTTGACTACACATTTAAATTTTAGGACAGGTACTTGATGTATGTTGAAATATCATTTTTTATCTTTTCTTCCTAATTAGAAGAAATATCACTTATGAATATCCTTGTTTTACCTTGCTACATTAATATTTCCTTTATGCTAAACAAATATGCTATGTTTTACTGTATAAACAAACCAAGCCCAGAACCGTGTTGCAGAATAGTAATAGAGAAGAAAAGAGGATAACTTACAGTGCTGATCCTTGCACTGGGAGGAGCTGTGCATCTGAGGAATGTACCATTAAGGACATAATCTGGAATCTCATAATACTGGAAGCAATTCAGTAGATAGTACTCAAATACTGAATGATAGTCAGATAGTCTGACAGTATCAAACAATCGTGTTATAAAAGTTAGTACTGGTAAGTAGCGGTTTTCACAGATCAAGACTTAATCAGAACTGAGAGACTTAAATCTCGTTCAATTATCTATATCTCAGCTGTATATGTGTTTTGTAGGTCTTATTATGTTTCTCTGTAGCTTAAAAGTTACCTTCCTTTATTCAGTAGGTCTGGAGTAAGACCTAGGCAGTTGTGATATTTAAAAAATGCTTTTCAAGGGCTGGAGAGATGGCTTAGCGGTTAAGCACTTGCCTGTGAAGCCTAAGGACCCCGGTTCGAGGCTCGGTTCCCCAGGTCCCACGTTAGCCAGATGCACAAGGGGGCGCACGCGTCTGGAGTTCGTTTGCAGTGGCTGGAAGCCCTGGCACGTCCATTCTCTCTCTCTCCCTCTATCTGTCTTTCTCTCTGTGTCTGTTGCTCTCAAAATAAATAAATAAATAAATTTTTTTTAAAAAAATGCTTTTCAGGAAATTCTAATATGTAGGTTTTAAATTACTCATTTATTCTATGATAAAATAGTTTCTGTTTTCTTTTATTTTTTTAATGACTTAAACTAGTTTTCCAGTATGAGGCCACTGAGTGAGTGATTGTGTGCTATACCATTAGAACACTAACACTAGCAGTTGTTTTGGAAAGAATAATATAGTTTGTTTCTTGGTTCAGTAAGTATGCAGGTACTTTCAATGCATGTGTGTAAAGATTTGTGAGTATCATTTTAAGTTCCTGAGGTTTAGAGAACAATTCACCAAGTGAGAATATGAAGTTCATTAATATCTGCCTAGATATCAGAAATAAATTCTTAAGTTGAAGTAAAGTGAGTTTCTTCCTTTATTATGCACTTAGTTAGTAGTACATAGAAATATTTAGAATTTGTCCACATTGACTCAGTACTGTCAAATTATTCAGCCAGTCTCTCTTCTTGATGTTTATTCTACAAAATTCCTTTTAATCTAGATGTTACTGTTGCATGGGGAGAGCCATTGTAAAAGTCCCTCCTTTACACAAAAGCTAATTTTCTCATTACTTATGTAGGTGCCTTGGTGCAGCAGTGATTTTCTCAGGATGTTAAATCTGTGTAGAAAATGGAATTGTAAGATGAAAAGATCCCTTATCTTTTGCAAATGAACACCTATGCACTATGATATTAGCATGGGTGGCTATAATTAACATTAAAATAACAACTTACAGAAAACTATAAAATATTTTACACAGCAAAATGTTGGCCTCTTTTGCAAAAAATAAATCTTATTTTGTCAGCAACCATTTCCAAAGGATGCAAATGTTTTAGTCACTGGGGCCAAAATAAATATTTTCTTTTAGTCTGTTGAGGCAGTTTTATTTTCATAGCATTTTAAAAATGTTTCCACCCTTTATTTTCACAGAGCAAGTCTATCTCCTTCCCACCTATCACCCTATGGAAATATTTTGAGAACGTACTTTGGCCATGAAGACAGCAAAAAATATTTTGAAAATGTTATCCTTATATGTGTTGAAAGGATGTGCTCAATGTTTAAGCAACAGAAAACAAAACTGTTAGTATAGTGGAGTTTAGAGAACACAGAAGCAACAGAACCAGGCTGGACTTTGGAGCTTGTTTCCAAATGACCTTCACTTTTTGTGGTTTTCCTTTTATTAGTAAGCAAGATCAAGTATTTATATTAAATTTCATCTAGTTTATATTTTCCATTTTCTATGCACAAAATTATTTTATATAATGATTACATGTGTCTTTTAACAGTAAAATATTCCTTGTCTTTGTTTACATGAGCATGTGTGTAAACACACACACATTTTTATGGACATTGTATGGCAGTCTGTGAATTGTTTTTTAATTTTTAATTTTATTATTTATTTGAGAGTGATAGACACAGAGAGAAAGACAGATAGAGGGAGAGAGAGAGAATGGACGTGCCAGGGCTTCCAACCTCTGCAAATGAACTCCAGACGCATGCACCCCCTTGTGCATCTGGCTAACGTGGGACCTGGGGAACTGAGCCTCGAACCAGGGTCCTTAGGCTTCACAGGCAAGCGCTTAACCGCTAAGCCATCTCTCCAGCCCCAGTCTGTGAATTTTTAAGTGGACTCTGTAGCATTGGTATTAAGTATAGACACAGGGTTCTACAATTTTCAAAACAAGCTTTCTTTCTATTAGACAACTTACCATTTCTGCCTTTCCATAGTCTCTGGCAATCACCATTTCACTTTTTGATTGCTTGGTTATTTTGATTACTGATGTTAGTGGGATAACTAATATCTCTGTGTCTTGTTTAATTCAATAATGATAATGTCTCCAAGGTCTAGCCAAAATGTATATTACATCTCGACAATAATCTGTATCATAATTTTAATATGCTTAATGGCAAATTATCTTGCCTTTGTTTTGTTTAAAAATGAAATAAAACAAGCAAATAAAATAAATCGGATTCTAAAAACTGCATCAAATATTTTGGGGTGTGTATGTAATAGGTGTGGTGTGTATTGTATGCACGTGAATGTGTGGACATGTGGGCTGCATACACCTAAGTGTACACAATTGCAGATGCTAGAGGAGGAGATTTACTTCTCTCTGTCTTATTTTCTGAGACAGAGGCTCTAAATAAATCTGGAGCTAAGTGAGCAGTGAACCCCAGAAATCCTGTCATAAACCTCCTTAGTGCTGGGGTGACAGATGTGCAAGGAACGCCCAGATTTTCATATGGATGCTGGGGATGGTCATCTTCCTGTCCCCAGGATTAAATCTTGCCAGCAATATATACTTTATCATTTTAGCTATGAATGAATTCAAGCATTTTTCATTACACATCCTCCTTGCCTGTTTCCTACTTAACAAATAAAATATCTGAATGACTTTGAATTAAATTGGATGGGGAAGGGGGGAAGTGGATACAAACATGTGAATCATGAGTAGTATGCTTCCTGTGTATTTTTATTTGTTGTTAATTTTTTTGTAGGTTTTGGTATGCTAAAGTGTTTTAATAAAATATCCCTGGCAAGTTTAAGTATAAAATAATGTTCATTATGATAATTCAATGCAAACAGAACTGTAAAGCCATAAACCATGCCAATTTCATGGGTTTATGATATCTGTTGATATCAATATTACCAATAATACCTGCCAAATTATTAAGTACCAATAATAAAAATCATATACCTGCCAACACATCCCCCCTTCTCTCTCTCTCACACACACACATTCACACATATCTTTAAAACTTCACTAGAGAGGTGTTAAAATGTCTAATTTGTCAAACCAAGAAGACAAATGCCTCAAATACTATCAAAGAGCTGGTACAACTGGTACTGTGTTCAAAACTTGGTCTGCCTTACATAACAGAATTTAAAACTACTCTATGTTTCCTTTTCACAACACAGAAAATGACAATTTTTATTTTAATAATGTAATGGATAGGCAGGGTGTTAGATGGACAAGTTCATCAGTTCTTAGAGTTCACTTGGACTACAGAGTGGGAGTAGGATAGGAGCAATATTCATTGACTTAACAAATGAGCTGTCCAAAGGCTAGGCCGTAAAGGCAAGCTCTGGTAATCATTTTTGGTAAAGTGTTTGATACTTTATGACTTAGAAGGCTACAAGATGCTGTCAACCCATTAGTGTGGGTCTATATAGAGAGCACAGACCCTGCTGTGGCTTGTGTTTGTTGATGATCTTTGAATAAATTTCAATACAATAAAACTCATATAACTACAAGTGAGTAAATTATATAAGAAAAGTTCTAGGAAGATATACTTAGGCATTGAATACACATGGGATGGACCTTAAGCAAAATAAGGAGGTTTTTAAGACAGTGACTTTATAAGATATTTCTTTCTTTTTTTTTTTCTTTCGGGTTTTGTTGGTTATAAGTCCTCTTTGTTATTTGTAGTTTCTTTTAAATCAAAAAATTCCTTTCCAAGATTTTATTACTAATAAATGGTTACTAAACGTTAATGGAACCAGCATTCCTCTTTGGCATCAGTGATTGAGGTAAGTAAATAATATAAAGTTTCAGGTATGTTTGAAGAATTTGAAAATAAATTAGCAAAGTAAAGCATAACTTAAGTCTTAAATTGTGACTAACAAAAATATATCAGATAAGAATTTAATAAATATGACAAAGCTGATGATTGGAAGAGTTAAATAAAGTAAAACTTCAGAGCTATGCTGAGGCACTAGATTAATAAGTTCAGTATCTTCCCAACAATACATTTGATCAAGTATGTTTTCTGGTGTAAACCAATAAGCATAATTCATAATCACCTCTAATTGAACAGCTCATACTTGTGTCTGTCTTAATTTCATTTGCTTTTTTGTGTCAGTGGCACAAGATTTAAATCCAAAGGCATCCATTGTACTCATAGCTAGTATTTAAAATTATATATGTATATAATTATATATGTAGTATTATATGTTACATATTATATAAATATTATAGTATCTTATATATTATATAATATATATGATATATGTTATATGTTATATATATATATATATATACATATATATATATATATATATATATATATAATCTCCAGCATTAACATCAGGAACATGTAAACCACATTTAAAAATAAACATTGAAGCTGGACATGGTGGGAGGTAGGAGGATCACCAAGAGTTTGAGGCAACCCTGAGACTACATAGTAAATTCCAGGTCAGCCTGAGCTAGAGTGAGACCTTACCTCAAAAAAAAAACAATAAATAAATAAATAAATAATAAAGATAAGCATAGAAAGGTGAAATTAGTTTTACCAATATTTTATTTGACCTAGTATATTCAAAATAATATAATTATTACATGTGATAATATGAAATATTAACGAGATTGTCTACATTATTTTGTGTGCTGACTTCAAAATCTAGTACGTATTGTACAGTTACACAATATCTGAGTTTGGACTCACCACATTGCAAGCGCTCCGTAGATAAGGCTAGTGCTTATCTTAATGGTAAGGACAGCTCCAGACTTTGGAAGTGGATTGCAAGTTGTGTAAGTTTGCAAAAACTGCTTATATGCTCTCTTTGATTCATATTTCTCTTCTAGAAAATAGAAGAATTTGAAATCACATAAATGTTTAGAAAGCTATGTACTACTACATGACAAAAACATTTGGTGTTAAGAATCATTATTGTTTAATCAGATTATTTGACAGTATATATTAAAAATAATGTACATTGTGGGCTGGAGAGATGGTATAGCGGTTAAGTGCTTGCCTGTGAAGCCTAAGGACCCTGGTTCGAGGCTTGGTTCTCCAGGTCCCACGTTAGCCAGATGCACAAGGGAGTGCACGCGTCTGGAGTTCGTTTGCAGAGGCTGGAAGCCCTGGCACGCCCATTCTTTCTCTCTCCCTCTACCTGTCTTTCTCTCTGTGTCTGCCGCTCTCAAATAAATAAATAAAAAATTAAAAAAATAAGGTACATTGTAATGTATAGATGCTTTTGTAAGGATGATTTTTTCTCCAAATACTCAAGGTTGAGTTATAGCAGTTTATTCATAGGAATAGGTGACCTTATATTGCTAAGCATATTTCTGAAGGAAAATTGAAAAGTTCTTGAAACATATGTTTTCAACTTTGACTTTAAGTCCACAATAATATAGCATGAATATTTTAACTTCATCTCATGCTCTTCCTGACTCCTTCAAGGAATACAATGATGTAAAACTATTATGTTTTAGGTGGAAAATTTGAGAAATAAACCATAGACCTCCACTATAATGTTTTAGAGGGCAGAGACTGGAAACCTTGTATTCATTGAAATTAATCTGGAGCACAATTTACTTAGACTTTCTGTGATACTCTTAGTCTGAGGTAATTAACTACCAATTTTAGAGCGCTAACAATTGCACAATGTTCATGTTTAATTAGCAAAAGGGAAACACCTGTAATATAAAGGAAGAGACTCTAAGATTAGAATATACACATTCCTATTGTAACAAAACACAAGTTAAATGATTATGCTTCAGGGAAAATATAGTTACTGAGCAGTTACAAACCCTCAACTCCTGGAAAAGCAGTAAGCAACCTTTTGCATATATATCTCATTGTTGGCTTTTTAGCAGTGATTTTTTTTTAGACTTCCTGTCCTTTTAGCACAAGGAAAGGTTATTTGTGCTTGGGATAATTAAACTGATCTAGTACACCTGCAGTTAAATGTGTCGTGCTTTGTACTTGATATGTTGTTTCTCACTGAAAATGCCCACCCCTCTATTCTATTCTCCTCAATCTTCCTGAATTCCTTTACAGTAGGAACTATTTTAAATGCTTTCGTTATATAAATGTTTTATTTGCTTATTTATTTGAGAAAAAGAGAAAAAGAGAGTGAGGGAAAGAGAGAGAGAGAAAGAGAAAGAGGGACTGAGCCAGAGTCTAGTGCCACTACAAAGGAGCTTCAGACACATGGGCCACTTTGTGCATCTGGCTTTACATAGGTACTAGAAAGTACTAGAAATTGTACCCAGGTTGGCAAGCTTCCCAAGCAAACTCCTTTAAATTCTGAGCCTTTTCCTCAGTCTCTAAATGCTTTCTTAACACCATTCCTTTGTTGCAGTCTTCACATTTATAATTATCCTTTTAGGAAAGGATAAAAAGATTTAAAATGATTATTCTTGGCAGTAGGCCTAAGGTGAAACCCTGGTGTATTTAATGTGCAAATTATAATGTGTGCCATTGTGAAGAGGGGTTTTGTGAAATGTTCATTTAACCACAAGTATTTAGATGAAGCCATCAGAGAATTTATACTCTTTAGAAGCTAATGCTCATTAAAAAAAATCTCATATTATGTTTGATATAAAGGGCAAAGGAGTGATTTAGGTTAAATGTAATTGCAAACTTTCTGAAGGAAAAGAAGATCAAAGGTACACCAGCCTCTTAGCAAACATTTAGGAAAAGGAACACACTGTTCCTTGCTGACTTTGAAATTTTGAAACTTGTTTAGAATGGCTAATTTTCATATGTCTTAATGTAATTTGAGAATCAGATAGAAACTACATTATCTTCCTGACCAACTGAACTTGTTTCCTTACTTTACAAGCTGAATTTGTTTATGACTAACATAACTAAATATATTTGAAGAAGAATCAATTTTTTCCTGTGAATTAGAAAATAAATGATAATACTTTTGAGTATTTGTATCTTACTAATTTTCAAAAAAGTTTCCTGTCAAAATTTAGATTGTGAAAATAATCAGTGTGCTTCTCTTGTGTTATACTAATTAGTAACACCGCCACATGTTCATTCTGGTTTACAACTAGTTAAGGGGCAGTTCTTAAAAATCATCATATTTATCTTTTACTTCTACCTTACTTCAAATAGCACAATGCAAAGTATTCTCAAAAATATTCAACATTTTCCTTACTCTCCCTCCATTTTGTGCTCTTTCCCTCTTTTCTTCCCTCTGTTTCAGTCTTATTTATTGAGTTTCTCAACCCCTACTTTCTTCCCTCCACCTCTTCCTGATGATGTTTCTTTTATTCCTGAACTGTTTTAGATACATTCAAACAGTACTTTTATATGGTAAGAAACAGTCTCTTTTGTGGTTTTATATTTATTTATGTATTTGAGAGGAAGAGAGAGAGAATGGGCATGCCAGGGCCTCCAGCAACTGCAAACAAACTTCAGGCACATGTGCCTCCTTGTGCATCTGGCTTATGTGTATTCTGGGGAATTGAATCAAGGTCCTTTGGCTTTACAGGCACCTTAACAGCTAACCTATCTCTCCAGCCCAAGATACAGTCTCTATAAACAATAAACATATCATCTAGACTAGTAGCTATGATCTATTTGCAATTTTAAATTTTATTCCTTTATTTGCTAGCAGAGAGACAGACAGACAGACAAACATGCAAAGAGAGAGAAAGAGCATATTTGGGCCTCTAGCCACTGTGAATGAACTCCAGATGCATGCGCCCCTTGTGCATCTGGTTTATGTGGATCATGGAGAGTCGAACCCAGATCCTTTGGCTTTGCAGGCAAATGCCTTAACAGCTAAGCCATCTCTCCAGCCCAATTTACTATGGTTTTGACATTGAGGGATATTATTTCCTCTCAAAAAGTAGACACCAACATTCAAGATTTAAAATTTAAAAGAAATTTAGAATAGGCTTTATGTCATGGCTTTTAATTGTACAATATTGTATAATTAAATACAATTGTAGGTATTCAGATCTTATTTCCTCTTTCTCAACAGTCTTTTTGTTCTTAGAAACTATAGGATCAAACCGTTTGCAATAGCATCAAAGATAGTCTCATGAGATGTGAGACTCACATTACTAATGGCAGCTATTAAGTTCATTTAGCTTCAGAAAATATCCAGTCAATTTTGAATCAAAAGTATCCATAATAGTACGTTTAAAAAGCAAAACCTCAAACAAGCAAATTGCATTTTATTCCTTTATTTGTTTATTTGTACCCTGTGTATTTACTGTGCATGTGTGTATGTTTATATGAGTGTGTATGTGGATTCAAGTGTGTGTAAGATTGTCTGTGCATGTGGAGGTTCAAGGACATCCTCAGGTGTTATAATTAGTAACACTGTACTTTTTGAGATGGGGTTTTTCATGGGTTTAAAATTCACTAACTAGGCTCAACTGGCTAGCAAGTAAACACCAAGGATTCTCCTGTTTCTGTCTCCCTAGCCTGGGGATTCCACACATGCAATATCATGTTTGGTATTTCATGTGAGTACTTGGGATTGAACTCAGGTCCTCATGTTTGTAAGGTAAGTACTTCATTCTCTGAGCTATCTCCCAAGCTCCCACTTGTTAAAGTATCTTATGGTTAAATAAAAGACATAATTCATCAATATGGGGTGAAATACTTTACTTTTAGAAAAAAAAAGAGTGGTTTATTCATATAGATTATTTGAAGCTAGAAAAGAAACATTACAAAATAAGTGCCATTTGCTGGGTTTTGTAGCATTCTTTACTTAAGGAAGACATTGTTGGGAAAGTAGATTTTAAAAAACTAAGTAACTGAAAATGAGTTTTTGACTTTGAAAACCTAAAATAAGGATAAAACAGCTTCCAAGCTTTCTCCAAAGAAGCTGCATGATGTTCTTTACTTAAATTGGGAAATCTGTACAATGCTATCTTCTGGCAATAATTTTGAGTATCATTTTATTGAGCATAATTTCAGAGGACTTGACAGTTTTTTTTTTTTAAATAATTGAGACCTATTTAGCAGATGTGAAATTCAAACATACATGTTTGAGTTCCTCAGTGACACAAAGTGAGTTAATCACAACGTTTAATTCAAGTAGAGTTTCTGACTCTACCATTCTTTTCTGGCCAATTGTATTGTATATTCTCCTACAAACCTTGACTTTAAAAAATGATGTTAGAGAAAAATTGGCGAAACAAGCAAGGGTGCTGTTTTCCTGGTGAACCGGATACCAGCACAAGGGGGAAGGTGATCAACACAAAGAAAAATCAACTCCTACCAAATCAGAGAGCCAGAGCCTCAGAGGCCCCCAACACTTCATCACTGAAGCAGACCAAAAATGAACACAACATGGCTCAGGGAAATTTTGCGGAAGAGGGGTTGGAAAGAATGTCAGAGCCACATTTTGGGTCATGATATGAAGAGACATTTATCTTACCCATAACTGTGGGCTAACCCCACAATGCTTGACCCATATACCTCAACAAGGATGGGCCAAGAGGAGGGCATGGATGAGCCTAATAATGGTACCAAATTGACTGTATTTGCTAAATACAAAAATAATTAATAAAAAAATGATGTTAGTCTGTGTTAGTCTATATACAGTTCTAAGCTACACTGTCTCCATATTTATTTGTGGTATTTGAAACTATTTTAATCTATGTAACTTAAACATCAAAGTGAAGGAGAAATAAAAATGCCATTTTATATATTTGTTAAGAAATTGTATTATATGAACATAATGTGAAATGTACTATCTTGAGTATATTTCAGTAGTGTTAAGTATATTCAGATGGCTCAATAAATCAATATAAACACACTTATCCCTAATTCTTCAATAGTCAGCCGAAAAGAAAATTAGAACTCCCTTATCTATTTACCCATCAACATCCAATATCCATTCTACCATTGAAGAAGATTTATAAAGATAACACATCAAAGCCGGGCGTGATGGCACACGCCTTTAATCCCAGCACTCAGGAGGCAGAGGTAGGAGGATCACAGTTTGCTTGTTTTGGAAGACCGTTTCTCTGACCCTTCAAGTTTTCTTTTGCTTAAATCTATAGTTAATAGCATAAAATTAATGTTCATCATATTGTTTTACAAGCAAATTTTGTCCTTCATTGCCCTTTTTCCAGTCTTTTCTCCTCTTGTGCCCTTCCCTCACTATAGCCTCCTCTCCTTTTCTCAACTTTTCCTTGTACTTTTTTACTATTTTCTTTGTGATTTCTCCCTCACTTTCTAATCCCTTCTTATTTCCTGCTTTTACTCTTCTATCCAATTTGCATTCTATGCAAACTCTCATATGTCCTTATTTACATATATGCAACCATTAAAAGTTAGGGACCACTTATGAGACAGAGTATGTGTTTTTGTCTTTTGGGGTCTAGGTTATCTTTCTTATATGTTTCATTTTCCAGTTACAACCACTTTCCTGAAAAAAATTTCTTTTTTTCCTTTTCTTTACTGCCAGACAAACTTTTATTGCATATATTTACTATATTTTCATCATATAGTTTATGGGTGATATATATCTAGGTTGGCTCTATTTCCAAGCTACTTTAAATAAAGATGTGCAAGTACCTTTGTGGCAGACCTTAGAGTATACTCCCAGGAGTGGTAAAGCTGAGCCATATGGTAGTTCAATTTTTTCATAATTCCCATAGTTCATGATTTCCATATTGTCTGTCCCAGATTTTACTACCATAAATAGTGATTAAGGGTTCCACTTGCTCCATAAAGTTGCAAACATTTGTTTTCTTAGTGATAGCATTCTGACTGAGGTGAGATGAAAACTCAAAGTGTTTTTAATTCCCATTGCCTTGATGGCTAAGGAAGCTGAACACATTTTTACTGGTCTGTTGGTCATTTGTTGTTTCTTCTTTTGTGAAGTGCCTATTCATTTCATTAGACCATTTATTTATTTTCATGTTTCTTTTAATGTCTAAATTTTGCAACTTACATAGTCTAGTTATGAGCCCCTGTCTGAGAAATAGAAGACAAAGATTTTCTTCCATTTTGTGGGCTTTCTGTTTCTTTTGCTGGTGATTGTTTTGTTTCACAGTGCAGAAACTTTTTAATTTCATGTAATCCTATTTTTTGAGATTTGGAGCTATTTCCTGCACTGTTGGAGACCATAGGGAATACCTACAAGTTATATGCAAGAACTTTCTTGCCAGTCAATTCTTGAGGACTGTTCCCTGTTATTTTGCTTCATAACACCTGCTCCATGCAGTATCACACTCCTAGCATGCATATGCCAGGGTCAGTGAACTGAGCTAAATTTTGGTTCATGAAGAAACATTGCAGTAGTTGCCTGTGTGGATATAGAGATCAGAATATGTGGCACATCCAGCACCCAGAGAAGTCCAAATTGTGATGACTGGTCTCTACTTAAGATGGCTCTTTGCTCTTCCACACTAAGAATTCATGGAAATCTGATGGTATTTCCATTCCAAAGCCAGGTTACAAATAAGCCTGTGTGGGTTGTGAAACTTTCCCAATGCTGACATTGTTAGGATATGTGCATATAATGTTTGCTAGGTTTCTTTCTATTTCATAGTACTTTTCTATTCATTTTGGAACACATTTTATGTCCAAAGTACCATATTTTGTGTCACTTGTTGATGTAGTCTTGATTGGATTGCAGTCCTATGAAGGGATTGTTTTGGAATTGTGTATTGATGAAAGTCTGCTTCAGGATTCTCTAATAGTATTCCAGGTATCTGCAATAAATGTCCTTGTTGTTTCTTGTAAGTTTTTGAGAGTGTTCATGTTAGATTATTGTATGGTTCCCTAGGTTGTCTATAGTACCTATATTACTTGTACTAATGAATATGATGAGCAGGAACTGAGACACAAGTTTTTGGTTGTTTTTTTTTTTCTGACCCCCACTAATACTGAGATTCTCCATTTGTCTCTGGTTACAGATAGGCATCTCTTATGGTCTCCTTCTTGAGTAGATAATACTATCAGATTATGGCTGAGAGGAAATAGTAACATCTTTGGATTGTTTAAAGATCTACAATGTGATATTTGATAAGGCATCATTCTATAGGGATGTTTTTCTCAGTGTACATTTTTCTAAGTCTCCAGAAGGCACATCTGCCGTCATCCTACAAAATGTGTGTCAGAATCAAAATCTAAGTATGTTAAAAGTCTTCTGAATATAGTTAAATTCTATCACTGAGAATCAAATGTATGCTTTTACTCCCAGAAACCAGACTGAGGAGAACTCTTGAACCATACCTGAAAAGGGTTAAAACTTAACTTCAGGGGTAATTCAGAATTTTCTTTAGTAAAAGTCTCCATGCAACAGCAACAGGTAATATACTAGTGACCATACTAATTCTTTATATCACATCTGGGAAGGACTTTAACCTACCTGAATATTCTTTCCAGAGCTCCTGTTTGAAAGAGTCTAACAATCAATTCTGTCCTGTCTTTCTGTCTTTCTTCAAAGAGTTCCTTGCATAGATGGTAACTTGAACTGCAGTAAAAAGTGTCTGGAGCTGACACCAGTTCTCATTAGAATATGTGATGTGATAGAGTCCCAAAAATCTGTCCTGGTAGTTTAGATAGTTGTATCTCCTTGTAGTTCTCTTCATGGGCAAGATCATCCCCTGCAGGTAGCAGAGAAGAACTGGAATTGAGTTATGTGCCTTTCATGCTCTGCTATGGGATGGAAGACAGTAACCTTGCCCTGGAAGTTCAGAAAGGACATCACCCTCTGAGTTATTATGTGAACTGCATTGTGTTGGACCAATGACTGACAGTTGCTGTAGATGACTTTCTGAAAAACTTTTCTTTCCACTCCCAAAACACATGGCAGCAGAGGAGAAAAAAATAGAAGCAAAGAAATTGTCCCCTAAGGTACCAGTGTGGGAGATTCTTCCTTGGCCTCTTGGCTAATGGTTTTGTTTGAAGCCTCCAGATTATAATAGGTTGTAACCAAGCCCATTGGAGAATAGAGCTATTTCTTCATTGAAACCCTGGACCATACTTGGTGGAATAGCTACCTGAGTCTGGGTCTGCCCTTTCTAAATAACTTTTCTTCCTTTGTTGTAAGCTCTGGAACTTATGTTCTTTCTGTTTCTGAATTTTATTAGATATTTAATGTAAGTGGAATTATATATTGGTTTTTGACTGTTCTAGTCCATTCATGGAATTTTGCTTACAGTATGTTTTTCAGTTGTTTAGTGCTATAATTTTCCATAAAATCCATTTTAAAATAAAAAAATGATTTAAATAAAAACTAAACTATGAAGATGTGTTTGCAAAAAATAAGGTATGGCTGTAATTAATTAATTAATAATCTAAATTTGACAAGAAGCATAACATTAATTCTAATAGTCGGATTCATATATTATTTGGTTCATGTCTTTATCATTAAAAATGTTACCATTTTGAGAATAATGCATTTTGAGAATAATGATATGATTTGCTTCAGGTCACATAACTCAGTAATGGCAAAATGGATATATTAGATTTGGATTGTTCACAGTGAATTGTAACTAACAATATCTTACAACAAAACTCATTTATTATCTCAGTTTTGTAGGTCTGAAGTAGAGGTGTGTTGGAATGAGTTATCTTCTTAGAGTCTTACAAGATTCTAGTTAAGGTAGTATCATTTGAGTTCTTTGTATTTTTATTTATTTGCAAGCAGAGTGAGGTAGAGGAAAGAGAGACAAAAAGAATAGGCATGCCAGGGCCTCCAGCCACTGAAAATGAACTCCAGATGCCTGTGCCACCTTGTGTATCTTGTGTTATGTTTGCACTGGGGAATTGAACCCAGGTCAGTAGGCTTTCCTGGCAAGCACCTTAACAACTGAGCCACCTCTCCAGATTCTCCACTGTAGTCTTACTGTAAGTTCTTGGTAAAACCTACTGCCAAATTCACTGAAGTTTTTGGAAGACTCTACTTTTTGTCCATATTAAGACTTATGTCTCTGTTCATTTCCTGTCAGTCTAAGCCTTCTTTTGGCTTTAAAATGTACTTGTCATTATCCCCTCCTTCTTAAAGCAAATAATGTTTCCATTTTCTCATTTCCTGTCCGCTACTTATAAGGGGTTCATGACATTAGATTAAATCTACCTGGACAATCTTTTGATTAACTTAAGGTTAGATGATTAGTTACCTTAATCACACCTCAGAAATCTCTCTTTCCATGTGTGATATAACATAATCATAGACATGATACACCTTCATATTTGTAGCTCTGGCAACATGAGTTATAAAATTTCAAATGTCAATAATTTTGGAATCTTACCACAATTGAAATTAGAAATCACTTTCATATTCTAGTGCTTTCTATAATATTATACCCTACTATAAACACTTAATGGTTGAGCAAAGTGATCTGTCTTTATTAAAGTTTAGAGTTTAATCCATGAACAATGAAAAAAATAAACGATGAGAATATATGTTAGAAATAGTCAATGAAAAGAGAGGACCAAGGCAAAGGATTAAATTAGCACCTAAGAGCATTCCTATATTGCTCACAGATAGAAGAGTGGAGAGTAGGACTTTAAGATGCATATGCTGGCTTTGAAATTTCAATGTGTCTAAATGTGAATGTCCAACCTAGGCCCATTACTTCACTGTCAGAAGTTCTCCCACAGTACTAACTATGCTTAATATACCTTTATTTCCCTAGTATTTCTGACATTGCTGTGATACACAGTGAAGTAATATTTGGTCAATATGATTTGCACTAAGATTTATTAAGGTACACTGACTTTACTGATGTTAAAAAAATCTCTGCAAGTGAAATGATAATTGGCTCCTGAGAATTCAAATCAGAAACTAGCAATTCTGTTATAGCACCCTTTAAATTTATACTAAGCCCTTTATTACCATTCAGTCAATTTGTAACAAACAGTAAACTTGATAAAGGGTGCTAACACCAGGTTTACATCACATTTAATTTAAACACGGAATAGGGTAAAATAAATGAAATATAAAATGTTTTCACAGATACATTGTATCAAGTAAGTATTCAATCTTCTCTATGACACCAGAATACTTTCTCAGTTAAGCAAAAACCAGATACTTAACATTAGCAAGAGAATTAAACATCTCAATTTTAAAGTTATAAACAATTTAATTGTTACAATTATAAGATTGATACATAAAAATGTATTCATCATGAAACTCAATACTTTATGTATTAGTCATTAAAACTGATGGTTTTCCCTCATCTCAAAAATTTTATATTAAAAATGTTTTCTGAACTTGCCTAATACTAGTGAAAAGCATTCATTGATACTTTTAACAAAAATGTCTACATTTAAATTTTAGATAATTTGTAAGAATGTAAGTGATCTTTTCCCTTGTAATGTTTTGCTTCATTATACTGATAACTCTTTATGGCATGATGAGCCATTCCCTTAAGTTCCCATGAACTCAGGACTGACTGAGAGCCAGTTTAACATAAGCACCATTTTATAGGAGTTACCATAGTGACCAGTTTTAGTTATCAACTTGAACCATTTCATATATGATTAATAGTAACTGCTTATTTTGCATGGGTGGCTCTTTCCCACTTACTACCTTTGATCTGGTTGGGAATATAACCAAGTGTAATGCTTAGACAAGTGATCAGTTTGCTATCACCAAGAAAAGATGGACTCAGGTCAGTGTGAGGTCACAGGTTTTTTTTTTTTTTCTTAATAAACACAGAAAGGTCAGGTAGAGTTTAGGCACCATTGGCATCCTTAAAAGTGTTTTAATAAATGTCAAACCTAAGAGATGACAATTAATCCATGATGCAATTAAAATTGTATTCTAGCAAAAAGATTATTTAATTGAATAAGCAAATTGAAAATCTCACAGCCAGATGAAAAACACCCTCGAAGCTATTGTCATGGATAGTTTGGGGACACTAAATTAAGATTTTAAAAAATTTATTCATTCAGGGACTGTCCAATATAATAGCTCACAAAAGTGAAGAGTAAATCCTAGGTTATCGCTAACACCTACCACTTCTGTAATTCAATTGTAGTAGTTTTTATAAGTTGCATCTAATACTATCCTTAATTGTGAGTATATCTTACTTTTATAGCATGTTCCAGATTCATAAACAAATAATTTCATGAAGTAAAATCCCATATAACTAGAGAATTTCAGATTTTTATGAGCAATGTCAGCTATTTTGCCTATTACAAATTGAAACAAATATGATACTGAATGTGTCATCTCTTGTTGCCACTAGAAGATCTACCACATTTCCCTAATATAGAACAACCACCTCTACAAAGGCTATATGTGTGTGTGTGTGCGTGTGTGTTGGATGGAAATCTAGTTCAACTGTAGAAATATGAAGTATGCTATTATTTGTTTCATGTGGATTTATTCTATAGTCCCAGGATACTGAGTTACTGTCACATTTCTTCTAAAGAATTTATATTAGGATAAGTTGTTAAAAGATGGATGAAGAGAAATCAGTATTCTTTGGTATAATTTCAGCCCAAGTAGCCTTTAAATGTTATACTTGGGCTGGAGAAATGGCTTAGTGGTTAAGGGCTTGCCTGTGAAGCCCCAGTTCGAGGCTCGATTCCCCAGGACCCACGTTAGCCAGATAGATACACAAGGGGCCACATGCGTCTGGAGTTTGTTTGCAGTGGCTGGAAGACCTGGCGTGCCCATTCTCCCTCTCTGGATCTGCCTCTTTCTGTCTGTTATTCTCAAATAAATAAATTTTTAAAAAGTAAAAGTTATACTTAATTCAATAGACTAAAACTAGTAAAATGTTAGTTACATGATTTTTTAAAGTTTTACTATTTTATAGGGGTATTTGTATTTTAACAACTTTCCTTATAGTATACATGTGTGACATACCAATAGAGCTATTTTGGTGGGAAATTTTGTTGTTCTGAGTACAAATAACCTTCTAATTAAACTGAAACAAATAATTGCCAAGAATCAATTATCATACAATTAAAGAGTAATTACATGGTTATTTGGGCCCTATAAAATAATGCATTACCTAGATCAGTAATGCAATCAATATTTTAGAAGAAACAGGATGCTGTAGTGATAGACCTTTCAACCTATGCTGATTAAATTGTCATCCAAATAATGGTTTCCTAGTTAAATTTCTACATATTTATTTATCTTGATTACTGTGTAAATTTATCTGCCTGATACAAGTAAAACTCTTAAAGACAATAAGGATGGCAGCAGCATCTATCAATTATGTTCTTGCTCAACTTTTATTCAATCCTCCACAGTCTTTTATCATGTTGTCAGGATTCTGTTCCTGGGCATGAAATGTACAAATTTCAGACCAAGTAATGTTTTGCTTTGTAGGGCAATTAAGTCTAAAAGAAATAATAAAACAAACTTTTATGTTGTGGGGCTTTCTTAATTTTAAAGAATTTTCATCAGTTTCATTGTAATTAATTTATTCTAGGGCCCCGTCTTTTCAGCAAAATTAAACCAATAGTATCTGAATGTGAGTTTTGTTCTATGATATAATGAAACAACTTTAGAAAGGGAATGCATTATCACACTCACTCAAGAGTCAATCAGAGATTTTAAGTAACAGTTCAAAAGCATTTCTGTATTACTAGGCCACAAGCTCAACAAAGAATCTTTTTTATGTTCTCATGATATAATAATGAAAAAAAACTACCATAAACCTTGTCCTTTAAGCATACATGCTAACCACCTATGTATTACTGACATTTGCCCTGCTCCCAATATATATGGAGTAGATGCATAGTATATATCTGTTTACTCTATAACTGAATAAGTGATATTGTCCCTGTGTATGTGTGACTATAGGGGCATTTATCTCTTGAGATTTTTGAGCATCTAGGGTCTCACAGAATATAATAAACTGGCATCTATCATAATTTCATTTATCTTGATACATAGTCAGATTACAGATGACAATATTTTGAAACTTCTATAATTAGAGTCCAGGATTAAAAAAATATTTTTTTATTTATTTAAGCCAGAGAAAGACAGAAAGAATGAGGAAGAAAGAGATAAAGAGACAGACAGAGGGAGAGAGAGAGAGTATAAGCATGTCAGTGCCTCCTGCCTCTGTAAATAAACTCCAGATACATGCCCCTGTTTGTGCATTTGGCTTTACATGAGTACTGGGGAACTGAACACAAGCCATCAGACATTGCAAGCAGTGCCCTTAACTGTTAGGCCACCTCTCCAGTCTTGGAATTATTTTTAAAGATTACATGAGGAAACTGTGTTCATGTTTCAAGGAGCACAAAACAATCTAAGGAATATCTGGAAGCTGTGGAAACAGTAAAATATTATTTCCTGCCTATTTTAATGAATTTGCTTAATTAACCATATACTGGGTCTCATTGTATTGTAGAAACCTTGACAATTTCTTAGGAGACAGTGATATATATATATATATATATATATATATATATATATATATATATATATATATATATATGACTTTTATGCTGCCTTCATGGAGCATAGGTTCCAGTTGGGAAGACTCACAGTTATTCATGCAAAAATATTAATTATAAATTAGAAGAATTTTAGAAAGGTGGACATGACACTCTAGAGCTTGGACTAGTTATTAGATATTACCAAATCATTTGTGACATAAGCCAGAAATTCTCCAATAGATATAAAATGATGGAAAATTAAACCTTTTTTTCCCCAAATTTAATTGAAATGTTGAATCATTGAACTAAAGTTTTTCTAGTATTGCTCAAGCCTCTGTCACTTCATTGGAAAAGAGATGTTTCTAATAATGATAACTGATCATGATCTTTGAAAGAGAATTAGTTAAACTATGTAGCTTTCAAGGTCTTCTGTTTTAAGAGCATACTGTCGCATGAGTCATAGGGAATCACATGAAACACCAAGCTGTTTAGTCTACTTGCCTGAGGTGTTGTAGTCAGCTCCTTGTTGTTGGGATAAACATCCAACCAGAAACAGCTTATGGGCAAGAAGGATTTATTTCAATCTTACAAATTCCCTTTTATATATCCAATATATCCAAGTAGAGAGAAACAACCAACAGTCAGCACCACAAAAACTGCCAGAATCCCAACTGCTCCTCACACATCTTAGGGCGTACTCAAGATCTGCCCCCCAAACACCTCTTCTCCACTAGGGCTCTGCCCACTGGAGACTCAAATTGCCAGCCTGAGTCTTTGGAACGATACATCCAAACAGTAGACAGGTGTGCTGTGTGCAAAGTACTGGCCTGCAAATGTAATCTAAACTCAAAAATGAAACCTGATGTATTTAATATTTGCCAAATTTACATTGCAAGATTTAGTGAAAAGTATTGGTCTTTCAATAATCCATGACAGTACATATTCTCTAATGTAAAATTCTTGGCTAGTAAGCAAGATTTGGAAAGTAAATATGTCAAGAACTGCTATTCTTAAAAAGGTATATGTTTTTAATGTGGTCTTTGTTTTCCAACAGTTCAAGGCCTGGCAGACCCCCTAAGCGTTCCTTGGGAGTATTACAAGAAAATGCCCGCCTTTTGCCTCATGCAGTGCCAGGTCTCTTATCTCCAGGACTTATCACGCCAACAGGTAATAAAATCCTTCTGATGGCCTGTCTTGTCACTTTTTACTGCTCAGAATTTGAAATAAACTAATATTGATCGAAGTGTCTTGTCCTTCAAAGCTTTTCAAACTCTGATAGAGGTTATATTATTGAATTTTTTGAGTATTCATGAAAACAAGTTTTTTTTTTTTTTTTTACTTCAGTGAGTCAAATCTAGTGGATATGATTTTGAAAGAAATGTCACATTTTCCAGGAAATCCTTGTATTAGTTAATGTATATATTTGCATTTGGAGCAGGTATGGGAGGCAGTGATCAAAGGAGTATCATATCATTGTTTCTTATAGGAAACAGTATATTTTGCTGTGTTATAGACCTCAGTATTAGTCTTTTATTTTGTTTTTGTTTGTCTCAGTGTCTGTGGATATTGTCCAAGTTATTCCTGAGTAGTAAGATAAGTAGAAAGAAATTATATCCTTAGTAGAGAAATATAATGTGAAAAAAAACTATAGATATTCATTGTCCTGAATAATGTTTTTCACTAAGCAGTGAAATAAACAATAATAACATTCATGTCATACATTATCACTTAAAAGCGTATGATAAATTTTAAAAATAAGATTACTCTTTCTCTAAGTAAAAGTTGAAAAATTGTGGCTGGAGAGAGGACTTAGCAGTTAAGGCACTTGCCAGCAAAGCCCAATGATCTAGGCTCGATTTACTGCACCCATAGAAAGCAAAATTCACAAAGTGGTGCATGCATCTGGAGTTCTTTACAGTGGCTGGAGGCCCTGGCACATCCATACTCATTGTTTCTTTTCTGTCTGTTGGTCTAAAAAATAATTTTTAAAAATTATTTTATTTATTTATTTGAAAGTGACAGACAGAGATAGAAAGAGGCACATAGAGAGAGAGAGAATGGGTGTGCCAGGGCCTCTAGCCACTGCAAAGGAACTCCAGATGCGTGCACCCCCTTGTGCATCTGGCTAATATGGGTCCTGGGGAATCGAGCCTCAAACCAAGGTCCTTAGGCTTCACAGGCAAGTGCTTAACCGCTAAGCCATCTCTCCAGCCCTAAAAAAAATAATTTTATTAAAGAATTTGAAAAATCATTAAGACTATTAATATTGAGGAACACAAATTAAATGTCAATTGGACATTTATATGCATATTAAATATAAGGGAGCAAAAGGGGAGGCCTGATCTCTCCAGTTTTCCCTGCATCTGTGCAGAAGGGCTGAACTCCCTGGATCACACTGAATAGATAAATTACTCATATGTAACTTAGAATTTCCCAGAAGATGACTACTTCCATGAAGTATTTTTTATATGTAACTATTTTTTATTAATTAGTTTTGTACTCAGCGAATACATTCAATTTAGTACCATTGTTAGGCTCATCCATGACCTACCCTTATCCCCTGGCCCCTCCTTGTTGAGGTATATGGGTCATGCATCCATGAAGTATTTTTAAAAAGTCATATGTGGAAACTGATCTGAGAGAGATATATACTGACAGCTTATAAAGAAGTAATGGAGTACTTTAAATGAAATTCCCATAGTGCTCATTCCTTAAAAGGTTGTAGCTTCTTTAGTTGTTTTTTTTTTTTAATTCTTCTTGATGTACTGAGATAAAAATTGATCCCATGAAAAGCTAATCCAAAATTGTGGATCCAACACTGGATTCAAACATAGTGAGGTCCAAAGAGTTAGGACTATTTGGGATAGTGTGAGGCCTCCTTCATTTCATGATACAATGCTAACTTGACTGACTGTATTATTGAAATATTTTTTTTCTCTTTTAATGATACATTTAGTTTTCTCATTTATTGAATTTAGATGCTACAGGGTGGTCATGAAGAGAAATTCCAAGCCATTCTGATCAGTAAAATGAGTGTTCAAAACCACTTTCTCAACTGAAATCAATATTTGTGATGACTTACTTCAAGCAAATTGTCTCTATCACTATAATTTAGCTGTTCATTTAGTGGTATTATAAACCATGATTAGTCTTACATTGACAGTAATTATTTCATTGCATTTTCTTTATGTATTGTGTTTTCAGGGAGAACCATTGGACTAAAAGGATGATTCCAGAAAATGAATCAATAATTTTCATATGATGTGGGAGGTTGACATTAGGATAGGTTTGAACTTTCCTTACTCAATAAATGACTTAAATATATCTACTTAATAGAGTGCCAATGGTTTGCTTCTCCTTTTCTCCCATTTCAAATTTTCAATTAATATATCTTAGCGTTTTTTTTTATTTTTAATTTATTTATTGTAGTACAACTATGTTAATCTACAATGCCAAATTTTAGGCTTGTGATAATCACTTTGTCTCCTTATGTGTGGTTCACTGAGCAGAAGCCATTGCTTATTTTGAGAGTATAAAAGGGAAAAACTTGGAATTTATGCATATCTTAGATGATGTTGATGATAATCATATATATGTCCATATATGGCATATAGCTAAATAACCCATTTAAAAAGAAGTATCTTTAATTGTTTTCTCATTTAATTACCTTAGCCATACTATAAGGGAAGCATTATTATTAAACATTATCTTTATTGAGGTTTTGATGATCTGACCTAGGCCTTGGATACACAGTACATTGGCATACACTCCTAATTCCCATTATAACTACTATTATTGTAATTTGATTTTTTTTTGAGGTAGGATTTCACTCTAGCCCAGGCTGACCTGGAATTCACTATGTAGTCTTCAGGTAGTGTCAAACTCATGCCATTCCTCCTACCTCTGCATCCCAAATTCTGGGATTAAAGGCTTGTGCGTATCTGGCTTGTTATTTGATATTTTAACAGAAGGAACAATGGACCAACCAATCTCTCAAATTCCTTCTGTCCCTAAGATTATTCTGTGACCAATTTTGAGACTGGAAACCCTTATTGTGTTTTTTAAATTAATCATGAACTTTACTGAGTGAGCAAATAATGTTGTGATCCCATTCTCTTAGCATTACCCTAGTCTGTCTACCAGGGCCCAGGATACATCACACAGGAAATGATGATTTAAGCATAAGTGCTGCTCTCACTGTTATCCTGACAACTTCCACTAGGGAGATGGCAATAAACACTGAGGAAACTCATAACTCATCAAAGCAGAAATCCAGAGGTTCCTAAAGTATACTTAAAACACACCATTCAAGGCTCAAGGAATATTGTGGAAGAGGGGGTGTAAATAATTTGAGAACCACAAGGTGGGAAGGACTATCCTGATGCAATGTCCCTGAAACCCACAGACGCTGACTGACTGATGCATTCACAACCACATGATGAATACCAACAACCCCACTGAGGAGGACCCTCAGTGGAAGGGGGGGTCAGGAAGAGGGGATATTTTCTGCAAAATTCTCTGACCTGTGGTGGGTGAGTTTTAAGTCTACTTTAGCGATAAGCACTTAGGAGCCTCTGGATCTCTGCTTTGGTAAGTGTTGAGTATCCTCAGGATCTGTCTCCTTTATCCTGGCACTTATTATCATGTTCAGCATGGAAGCAACACTCTTGCTTGTCTCCCCAATTCCTCTGTGGTTGCAGCTGTGGCTTGGCTATAGTGTGAGGGGTAGTTTATCTCCTTGGGTCTTGCTACCTTCTGAAAAAGAAGAACAGATTCTCCAACACAGTGAAGTCAGCATAGATTAAATGGGATAAGCAGTGTTAATTTAGAAAGAATTTGATGTATGTAACCCCTATTTTAGCCAAAGATTAGTGAGTGCTTGGCAATGGAGAGCATAATATTTGTCTCCATAGGATTCTTATCTCTTTCTCAATTCCAAATATGAGTTCCTTTACACTGAGTGGATCTTTTAGCTAATCAGAAAGCTATTACTTACCCACTGATGATGTGTGCCACTATTGCACTGGTGTGTACATCCTGTCAGGGTGTTTGCTTCTGAGTATCTTAGATCTCTTTTTGTTCAGACCATTGTTGGACATTTTCTCCCAGTAGCTCATGTAGTGCTTTCCGTCACTATACAGGGTAATCGTGTGGGGCCTGGCTTTCTTCTGAATTCCAGCCAGGTCTCGCAATCCGTTGTTAGCAGCTTATGGTGTCTTCAGCAATAGGAATTTAGCTTTTGCCTAAGGGAAGTAATCAAGTGCTTTGACAGAAAGCTGTTTTGATTTGGCCACCTTGCAGAGCTCTCTGATCAACAGATAATGTGGGTAGCAACTAATCTCTGGTACTGGGAATTATAGGCCAGAGACAGGAAAAAAAAATCTTTTAAGCTTCATCCCTTCCTCTCCAGGGCCCTACTTTTCAGGTGTTCATCCCTTACTCCTTTTAAGGGTTATATCTTTTAGGTTATAGCCAAGGATAAATACTTCTATGGTACCAGCTCTCTTTGGATTTAGTTTCATGCTTGTTTCCACCCCTCCCCTTCCACTAACCCCAAACTTTTCCATCCCTATTTTCTGGGCCTATCAGTATGTCAGCAACTCAAGCAGGTACAGGTTAGGAACCACAGCTAAGTGACACTATGTGGCATTTGTCTTTCTGTAATTTTGTAATTTTGCTGAATATTTACTGTTCCAAGTCTGTCCATTTTTCTACTGTGTAAACATACCACAACTTTGTTATCCAGTCATCCAATGATGGGCATCTGTGTTGCTTCCAATTTTTAGCTAAACTGAATTGAGCAGCTATAAACATGGTTGAGTAAATATCTATGAAGTGATACCTGGAGCATTTAGAATAAATACCCAGTAAGGGAATATTGGGGTCTATTGTTAGCTCTATGTTCAACCTCTTCAGGAATCTCCATATTGATTTCCGTAGTGGTTGTACATAGAGGATGAGGGTTCTTCTTTTCCCACATCCTTGCCATTTGTTGTTGCTACATTTTTTTTTTTTTTAACAATTGTCATCCTCACTGGAGTAAGATAGAATTCCATAGTTGTTTTAATTTGTATTTCCCTAATGGTCAGAGGTATTGAACATTTTTAAAAATGTGTGTTAGCCATTTGTAATTCTTCCTCTGAGAGCTGCCTATTCAGTTCTTTGCCGCATATTTGAAGTAGGTTCTTTGACTTTTTTACTGTTAAGTTTTTAGAGTTCTTTGTAGATTCTGGATATTAAATTTCTGTCAGCAGTGTAGGTGGTAAAGATTTTCTCCCATTCATTGGGTAATCTATTGGCTCTGCTTATGGTAGGTTTTTCTGTGCAAAAGCTTGTTAGCTTCATGATATTCCATTGGTTGAGTGAATGTTTAATTTCCCAGGCTACTTGGGTTTTGTTCAGGAGGTCTTTTCCCACTCATAAATTGTGGAGAGTGATTCCTGGTTTTTTTTTTTTTTTCTTGGAATGAGTGGAGTGTTTCAGGTCTTGTATTGAGGTGTGTAATCCATTTGGACTTGATTTTTGTATATGGAGAGATGAGTGGGTATAATTTCATTTTTGTACATATGGTTATCCAATTTTCCCAACAACAACTTGGTGAAGATGGTGTCTGTTCTCCTATTTACATTACTGGCATCTTTGTCAAAGATCAAGTAGCTGTAGTTATTTGACCTAAGGTCTGGGTCTCAGTTCTGTTCCATTGGTCTATGTTTCTTTTCTTATGCCAGTACCATGCTATTTTTGTTACTATGGCATTGTAATATAGCTTTAGATTGGGTATGGTGATACCTACACAGGTGATTTTTCTTTTTAATTTGCTGAGCATATGTTTGGATATCCAAGGTCTGCTGTCATTCCATATAAATTTTGTGATGATTTTTTTTTTCTCTGTGAACAATGATGCTGGCATTTTTATTGGTATTGCATTAAATTTGTATATTGCTTTTCGTAGAATTGCCATTTTCACAATGCTAATTCTACCTATCCAGGGCTATAGGAGGTCATTCCATATTCTCAAGTCCTTCTCATTTTCTTTCTAGAGTTTTTTTTTTTTTTAATGTTTTCATTATATAGGTCTTTCACATCCTTGGTTAGTGTTATTTCAATGTATTTATTTATTTATTGTTGCTACTGAAAATGGGATGGCCTCACTGAATTCTTTCTCTGATGTTTCTTGCATTGATTTGGTATCTTGACACTTTACTGAAGAAACTGATCACCTTGTGTACTTCCTTTCCAATTTTAATCCCTTTTATTTCTTTCTCCTGTCTTATTACTTAGGCTAGTACTTATAGTACTATGTTGAAGAGCAGTGGTGAGTGTGGGCACCCCTGCATTTTTCCCATTCTCAGTGGGAACTCCTTGAGTCTTTCCCCATCAAGTATTATTTGGGCTTTAGGTGCTTTATATATAGCCTTTATTATGTTGATTTATAAATCCTCTATGCCTATTTTTTCCAGCATTTTGATCATTAAGTGGTGTTGTATTTCGGCAAAGGCCTTCTCTGAATCAAATGGGATGATCATATGGTTCTTATGGTTAAATTTATTTATGTGGTGTATTACATTGATAAATTTCCATATGTTTGAACCATCCCTGAATCCCTGGGATGAAGCCTACTTGATCAAGGTGGAATATGCTTTCGAAGAGTTGTTGAATTTGGTTTGCAAAAAATTAATTTGGGATTTTTGCATCTAAATTCATCAGGGATATAGGCCTATCATTTTCTTTTCTTGTTTCATCTCTGTCTGGTTTTGTTATTGGGGTGATGCTAGCTCATAAAAGGAGTTAGGGACAATTCCCTGGTATCCAATTATGCAAAAGAGTTTGAGAAAAAATTGGTTTCAGTTCTTCAATGAAGGTTTGATAGATATCAGCTCAGAAGCCATCCAGTCCTGGACTTTTCTCTTTGGGAAAGTTTTTTAAAAAATATTTTTATTTATTTGACAGGGAAGGAGGGAGGGAGAGAGAAAGAGAGAGACAGAGACAGAGAATTGGTACACCAAGGGCTCCAGTCACTGCAAACAAACTACAGATGCTTGCACAGCCTTGTGCATGTGGCTAACATGGGTTCTGCAGAATATAACCTGGGTCTTTGGATTTGCAGGCAAATAAATGCCTTAATCACTAAGTCTTCTCTTCATTCCTGGGGAGGTTTTTTTTTGTTAGCTTTTCAATCTCCATGGATGTGATAGGTTTTTTTAGGAGATTAATCTGCTCTGGGTTTAGTTTGGATAGGTAGTATGTGTCTAGGAATGTATCCATTTCTTCCAGATTATTTAATTTTGTGGAGCAGAGGTTTTGGAAGTATTCCCTGATGATTCTTAAATATCATTGATATTTGTTATGACCCCTTCTTTTTCTGATTTTGTTAATGTGAGAATTCTTTTTTTTTCCTACTTGATCAAATTATCCAGAGGTTTATCAATCTTTTTTATTTTTTCAAAGAACCAGCTCTTCTGTTCACCAAAATTTTAAATTATTTTCTTAGTTTCCATTTCATTAATTTCTACTTTGATTTTGATTATTTCTTTCCATATAGAGCTCTTAGAGTTGGATTTTTCTTGTTTTTCTATTACATTTAGTTGGACAGTCAGGTTTTAACTATGATGTGCCTTGGAGAGTTTCCTTTTTGGTCCTATCTGTTTTGTGTTCTGTGGGCTTCTTGTATCTGGATGAGCCTCTGTTTTAATAAATTGGGGAAATTTTCTTCAATAATTTTTTGAATATGTTCTCTATGCCTCTGGCCTGGATTTCCTTTCCTTGTGTATACCCATGATCCAGATGTTTGATCACAGTTCCCTCATATCTGTTCAATTGATTATTTTGTACCTAGAAAAGTTTTTGGCCTCCTGGTCAATTTTTCTGTCTTGTTTTCAAAGTCAGAAGTTCTGTCTTCCTCATGAGTATCTCTGTTAGTGAGGGGTTCTAGAGAGGCTTTTTTTAAAAAGCTTTACTTGATTTTTGTTTTTGTTTTATTTTGTATCATGTCCATCTCTTTTTTGAGGTATGATTTCAGTTTGAGTTCTGCTTTTCTTGATGCTTCTTGGAATTCAATCTTGCATTTGATCAAGTCTTTATTAATCTTAATCAATTGCTTATTGAGATCTTCCATTTTTTGACTTACCTTCAATTCATTTATATCTATTTTGAGGATTTTAATGTTTTCTTCAATTAAGTTAAATCTACTGTCAAAAGCTGAATGCTTTAAGGGATGATTCTGCTCAATTTCATTGATAAGATTGTTGGTTTTATGATGATTTGCTTCTAGCTCAACAATTCTTTTGATCAGGGACTCATTGGTTGTTGTGTTTTTATTTTGGGTTTGAGTTTCTATTGATTTCTCTATGGTTTCATTGGAGGTTTCCATTGTAGGACTAGGCATCCTTGGTGGAGTTCTCTCAGTTTTATAACTTTGGTTAATTTTTGTTTGTTTGTTTTGCATTGTGGGATATTCATCTTGAGGAAAAAATTTATTCTATTGAGGTGGAATCAAGTATTTGTCCTTGTAGGATCTTCAGAGGGAGTTCTGTTTTAAATGTGAACTGTACTGGAGTACCATGGAGTTATAACCACAGATGCAGATTGTGGAGATTGCAGGTACATCAAAGATACCTTGGGAACTAGGAAGTGGGGAACTGGTAGTTGTGGACTACTCACTCTTCTTTCATGTACTCTTGAGAACATGGGGATCAGGGGTTAGGGATCCAGGAACCTGCAAGCTGGAGAGCCAGGAGCAAGAGGGCTGTGTCTACAGTGGTCTGCATGCCCTTTGACACAGGGGAATAGGTATTTGCATGCCCAGGGGCCAATCAGGAAACTGGAGCAAAAGGTCTGTTTCTGTAGCCCACACATAGGGATCAAGCCTCCCCAAGGTAGCAGCAGAGGTACAGCAGGCCTGTTTCTGCAGCCAGGTCCAGACAGCCTCTAGCCACCAGCAGTAGAACCAACTGGGAACAGTTAATCCCCATGAATTCCTCCAGTGAAGGTTATACTGGAATTGAGGACACATGATCCCTTCAATAACGAATGCAGAATAAGGGGCCTGCTTCCACAGTATGGTGGTTTGATTCAGGTATCCCCCATAAACATAGGTGTTGTGAATGCTAGGTTCCCAGCTGATGGAGATTTGGGAATTAATGCTTCCTTGAGGGAGTGTATTGTTGGGGATGGACTTATGGATATTATAGCCAGTTTCCCCTTGCAAGTGGTTGGCATACTCTCCTGTTGCTATTGTCCATCTTATGATGGCCAGGGGGTGATGTCCACCCTCTGCTCATGCCATCATTTTCCCCTGCTATCGTAGAGCTTGTCCTTGATCCTATAAGCCAAAATAAACCTACTTTTCCCTGAAGCTTCTCTTGGTTGGGTGATTTCTACCAGCAATGTGAACCGGACTGCAACACACAGCAAGCTCTCAGTGTCCATGCAGCCCCAAACCACCTTCTGAGAAACCTACCAGGACCTAGGAACTGGGAGGAGTGGTGGGGGCAGAGAGATATGTTCTACTCACTCCATGTGTGTGCACCCTCTGGGGCAGGGGATTTGGGAATTGGGAACCCAGAGGCCCTTCAATCTGGAAGGCCAATATTCTTATTTGTGAGTAACAAATAATGAAAACAAGTTTCCAATAAGTTCAATAACTTGCCATAAATTTCTGAGTTTTCAAATCATTGGATTTCAAATCTCACATCTTACTGACCATAAATACAATACTTTACCAAATACCTTGAATGATCCAGTAAGAAAAAAAAAATAATAAAAACAACAGGGCATTCAAAGTGTGAAGATCTATAGCTTCTTCTGTTAAATATAAGGGGTTAATTTTTTCATAGTTAGGAATCATTGGAACAATGCATCTAAGTCACTATTGGCAGTCATATCCTCATTGACTAAACACTAATTTTTAGTGATTATTCTAGTAGTTTACCGTGGAGGACAGCTGGTGTAACATAGTGTATGATTGTTATTGCTAGGTTCATATATATTTTTTTCTTTCCAAGCGTGCAAAATAATCTTCTAAATGTATGTAACCTACTTTTCATGTAGAGAAAAGTAACCATTACAAATTATTATATTTTGCAGTTCTTGGTTGAAATACTTTGATATGCATGGTTAATGGATTAATATGATTATATTGATGAAAGATATAATCACTGCCAAACTCCAGTCTTTCTGCTTAACATTTGCCATCCTTGTTTCCTCCTGTGTTGAGAGGATAGCTGAGGCCTACACACTGTCACTGTGATAAATGATTTATCCCACAGTGCCCTTCTTTCCATCTGGTTGATCCTCAAACCATCCCCAAATGAGAGCTCTCATATAAAATCACATATTCACAAGCCAAGTCTATTTGATTATAGAAAGACATTTCCATATCTAAAAATTAGATTCAAAAGCATTTTCCTCATCATACACAACTTACAAGAAATGAAATGCACAACCCTTTACCTACTATTTTTGCTATCCCTTCCCTGACTGATTTGTTTCTTTTTCATGCAAGAAAAAATTATGTGTAAAAAGCACAATAAAGCTTTCTATTGTTTAAAATGCCTAACAGATGCCAAGCTGACTGATCAGTACTTTATTTCTGCGTACAGAGGATGTCTATATGCAAACAACACATTACATTAACATATGCACTTAGGTTCATCACATGAAATGCTGCATATATATTAGATAAAATATACTGAGTATTAGTCAGCCAATGTATACTGTAGAACAAAAATATATTTTATACTTTTCTATCAACTGTTCAATAAAGGATAAGTCTGAGCATATGCAGATTTCATCCACATATTGTGAACAAAAACAGGTTACAAAGAGTAGTCTTTATACCTAGAACATAAAGTATAAAATTAAATAAAGATTGGGTTATAGAAATTGGTATTGCGGTGCTAATGGTGAAACTATTATTTGCTCCACTTTTATAGTGTGTAAACTTTGAATAAGATATTGAATTTATTTTGTTTATATTAAACATAGGAAACTTCTTGAGAATTTTTGTTGTTGTTGTTTTTTGGTTTTTCGAGGTTGGATCTCACTTAACCTAGGCTGACCTGGAAATCACTGTGTAGTCTCAGAGTGGCCTTAAACTCCAAGTGCTTCTCCTACCTCTGCCTCCAGGATAAAACACATGTACCACGATGCCTGGGACCAAATTTTCATGTCAAAACACTTACTCTTTAAAAATTGTTACTTTACAAAATATAGTTTGTATACATGGTTGTCAATGTACATGATTCTCAAACCTTGAGCTTAAGCTCAAATTGTTACCAATTCATGCATTTTACATCCAGAGTTCTCTTACTTAATTATTTTAATATGCATTGAAAATATCATTTCAGAGGAGTTTTTTGTCCTTAAATTTAAGATGGGTTAGCAACTCATACTTCATATATATACTCAGGAGGCATGTGTGTGTGTGTGTTTCTGTGTGTGTGTTTTATGCTGGTGATTGAACCTGGGGTCTAGATCATGCTCAGCATGGGCTTTACCACAAAGCCCCATTCCCAGACTCCTATCCATACACTTAATAGATAGCAATACAAAAAGAGCAATTTATCTTTGACTTAGAATTCTCCTTACATTAAATTCTCAATATTGATAATATTTTGCTCATGTATCATAGCAATAAATACTATAATTTTATCACCAACAGAGAAGAGCTATATTGTATCTGATGCAAAACAAAACGTTTCTCCTTGTACACAAGGGGTAGGTACATAAAGTTACTTAAACATCTGTGTGTATAATAATTGAATTGAAGTCATGATAAAAAATGGAGGGGAAATATTTTTTCATATATCAACAATAATAAGAGTCTAACCTAATCTACCTAACCCCTTTCAGGTGATTCTAGGTCCTGTCAAGTTGAAAATCAATATAAACCATCATAAGTCTACCCATTGTGAATTTGACTCACAAACTTATTATGTTTAAATCAGAGCCTTATCCTTGTCTCTATAGGATTATGACACTCTACATATCATAATATAAAATACATTCATCCTAACTTCAAAATTTATATGAATCTTGAACAATTATAACACTACTTAAACATCTAATGTCTCTTCTGAGACTCATGACAACCTCTTAACTATAAATATAAATATCAAAACACAAGTTACATACTTCCAATATATAATGGTACAGAATAAGAATTCATATTCTGATATAGAGTGTTTAATGCATAGCAAACAAAGAATGGACCAACACAAGACCAAACGCCAGCAGGGCAAATACCAAATCATTCAGCTTAATGAACAGTATCTGGGATTCATGATGAAAACATCTAGGCTCAAAAAGGACTGCATACCTCCACATCTTTATCTGTGCTGCCTGTAGTCCCTTTCATGGGCTGGATCCATCTATAGCCTAGTCTTCCTTGACAGATGCCCCATGGCTCTAACACATCATTTGAGGTCTCCATTGCAACTTAGGTTTCAGCTTCACAGCTGAGGTCTCATAGGGTCTCCTTATAGGGACTTCAGCCCTGCCTCACATTACTTAGCCTCAGTGGCTCTATGGAACTGTTGTTCAACAGTACATGAATTTTTTTTTTATCTTGAATCTTTCATTTTTCTAAAACAAACACAAGGTGGGTGGTGCCATCATGTTCTACTATTAACTTGGGTTGAAGTATGGCTTTAGGCTTTAGATATAGCAGCTTTTATGTTGACCTTCAGAAGCCTGGAACTCTTACAGCATTCTTCCTTCTGGCCTTTTTCCTTTCAAAGCAATTTACATTCATAATAGCTTGAGCCTTCAGTGGATTAGGTCTTGCCCCCAAGTAATCCTTCCTATTGTCCCAGTGCAGAGCAATAGATATTTTCTTTTATAGTGTTATGCTCTTTAACAATTATGGCCAAAGTGGCTGCAGTTTCTGGGCCTGTGTTATAGTTTTCTGCTTGGTTTTGCTGGAGCAATACACACACACACACAAACACACACTAGCTGATTGGAGGAAAGGGTTTATTTTGATTTATAGTCTTGAAAAGATGCCTCATGACTGCAGGAAGGGATGGTATAGCAAAGGCTTAGAATCACATCTTTCCCAGAAGGTAGAATGTAACAGCAAGAGAGTTAGCTAAGCACTTGCAAGGTGGAAGCTAGACTATAATACTCCAAAGCCCACTTCCAGGAACACACCTCTCCAGCAAGTCTCCACCTCCCAAGGCCCACCCACCACCAGTTGAAGACTAAGCATTGAAAACACCTGAGTTTATGGGGGGCATCTTATCACAATGACTATCTGGGACTTAAAATGTTCTTACATTTCTTTCTTTGTCAAACAGTATATATTTCATATCTCTTTAATTGTCATTCTGTATGAGAACAATAAAGAGAAACCATGCCCCTGATTCAATGCTTTCTGTGACACAAAATATCCCCTGCTAAACATATTAGTCTATTTTTTTTTTTTTGAGGTAGTGTCTTCCTCTAGCCAAGTATGACCTGGAATTCACTATGTATTTTCAGGCTGGCATTGAACTCACAGTAATCCTCCAATCTGTGTTTCCTAAATGTTGAGATTAAAGGCACTTTATACCACACATGTCTACAGTCGTTTATTTTTAAAATTCAACTTTACTCAACTTTTCAGGATATAGGCAGAATACAGCTAGATTCATTACCATGATATCACAGGAATTATCTCTAGCCCAGTTTCTGACAAAATCCTTTATCTCCTCTGTATCCTTATGAGGCAGGTCTTCATAGTTCACATTTCTCTTGGTCTTCTGGTATTTGAACCTCCCATCAGAATGACCTCTTAAGGTCAATTTAGAGTATTGTAAAGATTTGTTCATCTTGAGTTGCAAATCTTTCTTCTTCTTCTGAAGACTAAAAACAAAAGGATCAGGTTGATAACAACAGGGCCCCTTCTTGATACCAATTTTCTGTATTAATCAACTTTTTGCTTCTGATACAAGATACCTGACAAAATTCTGTTTAAGGGAAGAAGGATTTATTTCATCGAACAGTTCCAATTACATCATGGTGGGATAGGCAAAACAAAGGAGCTTGAAGCAAACATGGTCATATTTAGCACAGAAAGGAAACATAGGATGAATGCTGCCTCTCCATCAGCTCTCTTGTTTTCTATAGTTCAGGATCCTGACTCATGGAATGGTACTGCCATTATTTAAGATGAGTCTCCTACCTTATTTAATCTAATCAAAATAAGCCCTCAAACATATACACAGAGGCTCCTTCATTTGTGATTCTAGGTCTTGTCAAGTTGACAATCTCTATCAACTTTCACAGGTACTTTAGCTACAAGGGTTAAAAGTCTTATGAAGAGTTTCGCAGGACAAAGTCTAAAAATATCTATGATTAGGTGAATGTGTGAGTTAATTTAAAAGACTAACTTAAGCAATTATATAAGTGGATAACTAAATTAGAATGAGCATTGTCATTAAACACTTAGAAATGTATGTTCCATCACTCGAACAAAGTAAAACTGAAATTTTGTCAAAAAGTGTGCTGTTTACTTTAATGAAAGTTATAAAATTTATGGCAGATGGCATTTTCATTGTCATAGTGCAGCATATTTGCCTAATATTTTAAGGAAAATTGCATGTTTGTCAGATTTTTTTGTATATATAAACTCAACTTTTTAAGCACTAAAATATCAAGTGTTTTGTTAAAGAAATGAAAATTGTTCAATGACATTGAGAACATTGCATTTTAAGTTACCTAGTACTGCTTAGTATATTTTAAGAAAGAACAAGTCAAATTTAAAAGGGAATATAGTCAGCCCTTACAAGGCATAGAAAAAGTATGAATATTCACAGGCTACAGAATATAACATAAATACAAGACAGATTGGAAGAAGAAATAGAAGAAATACATAAAAAGGAGAGAGAATACTGATTTTCTGATGTAAAACTTTATTTGTCACAATCGTAGTTTCATTTATGTTCTTTTAGAGATTTTATTGAGATAACTAAGTCATGGGGAGTAAGTAACCTAAACACCTTCATGATACTTCTCCTAATTTTGGTTGAATATGATATTTCTTTTTTTTTTAATATTTTTGTTCATTATTTATTTATTTATTTGAGAGCGACAGACACAGAGAGAAAGACAGAGGGAGAGGGAGAGAATGGGCGTGCCAGGGCTTCCAGCCCCTGCAAACGAACTCCAGACACGTGTGCCCCCTTGTGCATCTGGCTAACGTGGGTCCTGGGGAACCGAGCCTCGAACCGGGGTCCTTAGGCTTCACAGGCAAGCGCTTAACCGCTAAGCCATCTCTCCAGCCCAAATATGATATTTCTTAAAATGAATTATTCCCATTTCCTACAAATTATCTTTGTCTTATTATTAATAAAACAATATGAAATGGTGATTTTCATATGGAATGGCTTACATTATTTATTTCTAAAAGTACAAATGGCAGTATTTAAAACAAATAGGTAGCTGGGACTGGTGGTTCATGCCTTTAATCCAACACTTGTGAGGAAGAGGTAGAAGGATAGTCATGAGTTCAAAGCCTCCCTGAGAATTCAGAGTGAATTCCAGGTCAGCCTGGCCTTGATCAAGACCCTACCACAAAAAAAAAAAAAAAAAGGTAAAATCAAGGTCTATCATTGCATTTATATTCTTCTAGAGTTATAAATAATAGCATATGTTTCCTGACTTTTAGGTTTTTTTTCCTGTTGGATAATAATGCCAATCCTTTAATAAGTTAATTTATGTGATATATTTACATTAGTTATTATTCACCTCCATTAAGTAGAAATTTTACATAATTCTGAAATATTGTAGCTTTTCAAACACAAAATAGCACAGTCAGCCTAACAAGCAAAGTGTCATGATTTCCATCACCAGAACCCTAGTCAGAAAAAATGCTGAGCATGGTGACACAAGGCTGGAATCCTAATACAGGGAAGGTAGAGTCTGGTGGATCCAGGCAGTTCCTGGCTAGCCAGTCCAATCTACTTACTGATTTTCAGGCCAGTGATACACTGTCTCAAAAAATTAGATGGGATGACTCCTGAGAAATGACACTTGAGACTGTCCTCTGTTCTTCACATGCATGTGTAGCCATGCACACATGCACATAATTTACATACTCATGTGCACCCGCATATAACTGTACCACTTAAACCACACACACACACAAATACATACTAAATAAACATCAGAAGAAACTGAGGACAAAACATGTTGCTTGTATCCCATCCCCGTTAAAAATGGAAAAATGATATCAATTTAACTCTAATTCTGATATAATCAACTGATTAGACCTCCTGTTAACAACACTGAAAAATTTTGGAAATAAAAATCTCTTGGGCTGGAGAGATGGCTTAGTGGTTAACCGCTTGCCTGTGAAGCCTAAGGACCCTGGTTCGAGGCTCGGTTCCCCAGATCCCACATTAGCCAGATGCACAAGGGGCACACGTGTCTGGAATTCGTTTGCAGAGGCTGGAAGCCCTGGCGTGCCCATTCTTTCTCTCTCCCTATATCTGTCTTTCTCTCTGTGTCTGTCACTCTCAAATAAATAAATAATTTTAAAAAAATCTCTTATTACCCTCTTGCTTCAAGTTCTGCTATGCCTTTTCATTGTCTGCAAGATAATATTTAAATTCTCTAAACATGCAATGATTCATTCTTGTTTTGTTCATCATAATATTTCTTTTTTTTACTTTTGCATTATTTTGTGTTTTTTTATTTTTTAAAAAATTTTTATTAACATTTTCCATGATTATAAAATATATCCCATGGTAATTCCCTCCCACCCCACCCCCACACTTTCCCATTTGAAATTCCATTCTCCATCATATTACCTCCCCATTACAATCATTGTAATTACATATATACAATATCATAATATTTCTACTATCATTTTCCATAACTTCTTTTAACATCAGGTTCTATCACTTCTTTGAACATATATCTGTTCTTTAGATATCTTGTGCTTTTTCCTACTTCTATGCGTTTGCACATGCTTTAATCTCCTGTGTGTATTGTTTAGGAAAGTATATAAAATATTTTCTCATTCCTTTATTGTCTATGCTGTTTAGGAAAGTAAGAAAAAGATTATCATCAAATCATAATTTCTTTTGGCAGGACAACTACTAAGTTATTATACTATCTTAATTACGTATCATGATTTTCATTCTTTTGACATAACAATACTTGAATAATATGGTATTTTGGCAAGTTACTATTAATATCATTTTTAAATTAAATCACTTAACCAGTAATTATTGAGTAGCATTTACAATTTGAATACTTATAAGCTATTTGGTGTCACCATTTGTATGCCATTCTTTTAGGTATTGATTCCTGAAAAAATAGTGTTAAGGAAGCTAGATAAAACTAATGACACCAGGTGTGATATCGATGACCTATCCAATGTTTATACTGTCAAAAAAATTGATACATCTCCGTTGATTTAACTACTTGAGAAAACAACTGTCAAACAGCTTTGGCTCTGAGATATTACTATGAATGCTCTGTATCCCTAAAACTGGACTGTCAACTGGAGACTTAAATGTTCTCTGCAACATTGATTTATGTGCTAGTGAATTTCCACAGCCTGCTTACTTTCTATTCTAATTTATTAATTTGAAACATCAGTCATTTGTTTATGCACTATCTCATTATAGAATTGAAGAGAAGGCAGGTAGAAATGAAAGATGGTGAGGTGGAAAATGCTCCAAATTGAAGGTTTGTCAGAGTATGGTGTAATTGTATGGAGTTATAAGAGTAAAAGAAGACATTAATTAGTTATTTGAATTTATCTACTTATGAAAAACTGTGAAGTATAAATTTTAACATTCATTGGACTAAAATCTTAAGAAGTATTTCCAAATTTATTAACTGTGTTGGGCATAGTAACAAGATACAAACAGATGACAAATTGGCAACTGATTGAAAAGGACATGTCTTCTCTTTAATTATTTCTGAAATATCATTCAAATAAAATATGTATTGATGACCTAATAGATTGTAATGTAGCCTCTCTAGCCTAACCATACTCTGCTTGAGGTAAACCTTGAGGTAGGCCATATAAGTACTTTCTAGATCTAGAATACCCTGTTCCCTTTCTATTGCTGATTCATCCAAGAATTATGTAAAATTGTATTTCCTATATGCCGAAAATTTTATACAATGGTTTCTCTTTTTTCATGGCTTTCTAGTACTATAGTAGTATGTTTCTTCTTGAAAACATACATCCATGTAGGTACACTACACACACATGCAAAAAGCTTTTATTTGAGGAAAGGTCCTATATAATGATAAAGGGATTGAATTTTTTTTAATCTTTATTTATTTATTTGAGAGCAACAGGCAGAGAAAGAGGCAGAGAGAGAGAGAGAGAATGGGCGCACCAGGGCTTCCAGCCACTGGAAACGATCTCCAGATGCGTGTGCCCCCTTGTGCATCTGGCTGATGTGGGTCCTGGGGAATCACGCCTCGAATCGAGGTCCTCAGGCTTCACAGGGAAGTGCTTAACCGCTAAGCCATCTCTCCAATTCAAGGGATAGATTTTTAATGTATATCCACCTTACACTGAAGTATTCCTCAATTATATAAAACAAACATTATTGTATTTATAAAAATAGATAAACTGGGTGTGCCATTCTGCATTCCCACCAACAGTGAATGAGTGTCCCTGCTTCTCCACATCCTCACCAGCATTTATTTTCATTTGATTTTTTTGATGTTGGATATCCTTATTGGGGTAAGGTGGAATCTCATAGTTGTTTTAATTTTCATTTCTCTGATGATTAGGGATGATGAACATTTTCTTAAGTGTGTGTTTGCCATTTGTTTATCTTCCTCTGTGAATTGCCTGTCTAACTCTGTGCCCCATTTTGTGAGTGGGGTATTTGTCTTCTTATTGTTTAGACTTTTGAGTTCTTTGTAAATTCTAGAGATAAGGTCTCTATCAGTTGGATAACCTGCAAAATTTTCTCCCATTCTGTGGGTATTCTATTGGCTTTGCTTATTATATGCTTGTCTGTAAAGAAACTCTTCAGCTTCGTTTGATTCCATTGGTTGAGTGACTGTTTAAGAACTTGAGCCACTGGGGTATGTTCAGGAAGTCTTTTTCCATTCCTATATCATGGAAAGTACTTCCTAAATTTTCTTCCAGTAGTATTCGAGTTTCTGGTCTTATGCTGAGGTCTTTGATCCATTTGGATATGAGTGTAGTGCATGTTGAAATGTGTGGATGAAGTTTCAGTTTCCTGCATGTGGTTATCCAGTTTGTCTAGCACCATTTGTTGAAGATGCTATCTTTTTTTCCAGCCTATATTGTTCGGGCCTTTGTTGAATATCAAGTAGCTATAGTTGCTTGACCCAAAATCCGGGTCCTCAAGTCTATTCCATTAGTCTATACTCCTGTTTTTATGCCAGTACCATGCTGTTTTTATTACTATGGCTTTTTAGTATAGCTTTAGATCAGGTATGGTGATGCCACCAGAGGTATTTCTTTTGCTGAGGATATGTTTGGATATGCAAGGCCTTCTGCCTTTCCATATGAAATTTGAGATCATTTTTTCTATCTCTGTGAAGAACACTGTAGGGATTTTAATGGGAATTGCATTAAATCTATATATTGCCTTTGGTAGGATTGTCATCTTCACCATGTTAATTCTGCCTATCCAGGAGCATGGGAGGTCTTTCCATCTTCTCAAGTCCTCCTGAATTTCTTTTTTGAGAGTTTTTATATTTTCATTGTATAGATCTTTTACTTCCTTGGTTAACGTTATTCCAAGGTATTTTTTTTTTGTTGTTGTTGTTGCTATTGAAAATGGGACTATGTCCTTTATTTCTTTTTCTGTGTCTTTGTCATTTGCATACAGAAATGCTTCCGATTTTTGTGCATTGATTTTGTATCCTGCTACTTTGCTATAGGAGTTAATCACCTTCAGGAGTTTTGGGATGGAGTCTCTCAGATCTCTTACATATACAATCATGTCATCAGTGAATAGAGCTAACTTAACTTCTTCCTTTCCAAATTGTATACCTTTTATTTCCTTCTCCTGCCTTATTGCTTGGGCTAGGACTTCCAAAACTATATTGAAAAGCAGAGGTGAGAGAGGACATCCCTGTCTTGTTCCTGATCTCAATGGGAATACCTCCAGTCTCTCTCCATTAAGTATTATTTGGGCCTTTGAAGCTTTGTATATTGTTAAGATGTGAACCAGCCATGCTGATTCTCTCCAATGTTTTGATCATGAAGTGATGTTGTATCTTGTCAAAGGCCTTTTCTGCATCTATCGAAATGATCATGTGGTTTTTATGTTTAAGCTTGTTTATGTTGTGTATTACATTGACAGATTTTCATATGTTGAACCACCCTTGTGTTCCTGGGATAAATCCCACTTGGTCAAGGTGGATAATGCTTTTGATGTGTTGTTGAATTCAGTTTGCGAGTATTTTGTTCAGGATCTTTGCATCTATGTTCATTAGGGAAATAGGCCGGTAGTTTTCTTTTCTTGTGGCATCTCTGCCTGGTTTTGGGATTAGTGTGATACTAGCTTCATAGAAGGAGTTAGGTAGCTTTCCCTGTTCTTCAATTGTGTGGCACAGTTTTAGAAAGATTGGTTTGAGTTTTTCCATGAAGGTTTGATAAAATTCAGCTGGGAATTCATCTGGTCCTGGACTCTTCTTTTTAGGGAGGTTGTTTATTACTTTTTCAATCTCCATGAGTGTGATGGGTTCATTGAGGTGATTAATCTGCTCTGAGTTTGGTTTTGGTAGATGATATGTGTCCAGGAATTTATCCATCTCCTCCACATTTTCCAGTTTTGTGGAGTAGAGGTTTTTGAAATAAGTCCTGATGATTCTGCTGATTTCACTTATGTCTATTGTGATCTCTCCTTTTTCATTTTGTTAATTTGGAGTCTCTCCTTTTTTTGCTTGATCAAATTCGCCAGAAGTGTGTCAATCTTGTTTATTTTTTCAAAGAACCAGCTCTTTGTTTTGTCAATTGTCTTAATTGTTTCCTTGGTTTCCAATTCATTAATTTCTGCTCTGATTTTAATTATTTCCTTCCTTCTGGAGCTCTTTGGGTTGGATTTTTCTTGTTTTTCCAATGCCTTTAGGTGGATGGTTAGGCTATTGATTTGGGATCTTTCTGTCTTTTTTATGAAGGCATTGAGTGCTAACAAGCAAGGGTGATGTTTTCCTGTGATCTGGATACCAGCACAAAGGGGAAGGAGATCATCACAGAGAAAAATCAACTCCTACCAAATCAGAGAGCCAGAGGCTCAGAGGCCCCCAATACCTCAGCACTGAAGCAGACTAAAAATGAACCCAATATGGCTCTTTGAAATTTTGCAGAAGAGGGGGTGGAAAGAATGTCAGAGTCACATGTTGGGTCATGATTTGCAGAGACATTTATCATACCAATAACTGTGGGCTAACTCCACAATGCACAACCCATTTACATCAATAAGGAGGGTCCAATGGGAGGGGGTAGATCATAGATGAGCCTAAACAATGGTACCAAACTGCCTGTATCTGCTGAAAAGCAAACTAATAAATTAAATTAAAAAAAGAAGAATAGATAAACTCTGATACAATAGTGGTTGGGGATGTCAATATCTTACTTTCATCAACCAGAAACATTTGTCAAAATATAATAATCTAGACAAAAATATTAATGGCATTAAACCATATTTTACACCAAGTGAACCTAACAGACACTTACTGATAAGCATTTCATGCTATATTTTTAAAATAGATATTTTTTCTAAACAGTACATCAAATATTCTACAAGATCATATTTTATACAAAAAGGAAATCTAAAATAATAAAGAATTAAATCACCCAGTATATTTTATCTGAGCATAATGAAGTAAAACTAGAAATCAATAAAAGGATATATGAAAGATTGTCAAAAACACAGATGGTAAGCAAAATAGAATGTTGTAAAAATTAAATGAAATTATACATGCAAATAACATGATGTATGATATAAAATAGAAGAATAATTATGATAAATAGTATTTACTTGCAAAATTTTACTTAAGTACTGTGTCCATGGCATAAATATTTTATGTGGCAATTAAATAATTTCAAGGGTAATCTGTCTATCTAAAATTTGGTTTCAAATTTTAAAACATATGTAAATAACTCACTAAAATGTGAATGATTATAAAATCATAGGCAATAACAGTCTATTTTCCTCAATCCAAACTTTTTCCAATCACTATTATGGTTTGCTGAATTATCTTTGACTATCTATGTTTGTTTATAATATTATTGAATTTTTATCTGAAAATTATTAAGACTATATTTGAGTTGTGTTTTTTTGCTATAGAGTAGTTGTTATCTACTGCATTTCAGGTCATTTGAGTACTTCCCATATGACCTTTTTGTATTTTTTGAACAAAATGTAGAAGAGCGTTCAAATATTGTTACTTAGCAGACTACAAAGGGCATGCCTCAAGATATAAACATATTAGGAAGATCACCAAGAGACAAGATGTTACATGTTAAAGAACCTGAGAAGAGGGAATATAACTATTATGCCAATAAAATATGAATCACATAACACATGTAAGAGGTATTATCATATTCAAATAACTTTTAGCCACATTTATATGTGTAGGAAATTGTCTAATCAACAATCATCATTAAACATAAAGAATGACAACATGTGTGTTGATCTTTTATGCTAGCACAATCAGTAAAGTCACAACTTCTGGTAAATATACAAATTATTGAACTTGATATGGAAAATAAATTTACGAACTTATAGCATTTTGTCAGTTGTTACATAGCAAGAATAATTTATTGATTTGTATGATACAGCAGATTCACTTTGTCTCAAAATTAGATAAATATTTGTTTTATGTTGTAATTTTTAGTGTAATGTGGCTACAATTTGTTGCTATTATGACAGGCTGTGAAAAAGATGTGGGTCTTCACTACATAAAAAAACAATAAATTAACAGAAACTACCATGCTAGAGAAATAATAGTCCATATGTTTAGTAATGCTGATGGGATGTCTGGTTGGCATCTAGGAATGCTAGGACTAAACAAAGTTTCATTCAGTAATGAATGTCATTTCTCACTTTTTAGTCATTATGAGCCAAAGGACTGAAATATTCATGACCAAATGCTTACTTGTGAAAAAGCTGTGTGTTGCAAAATTGTGGGTGCTAATATAATGATTATAGTGTTTGGTTAAACCTATAAATCTGAAACACTGATGTGCAAAACAGATTTCCTTTCTTGCTTTAAAAATTAATGTTATATTGAAGCCATATCAGGATTTAATTTTGAAGTTACAGAAAAATGTATGTTACAAGATTATTTTAGAATATGTACTCTATACCCATAGAGTTTGGCCTCTGTGTTATTGCTCATATACTAAATAATAGCTCCTTTTCCCCCTACCCTAGTTTATATTTACATCTGTATTTTATTTTCTCTCCCACATTTTTTGTTCCTAAAACAGTATATCACCTTTAAAAGGTGCTGAATGTGATATTATTAAACGTAATTATAAAGATAAGTAATTAAATACAATGGGATAAAAGGAGGTAAGATTCAATTAGCTATTAACCTTTTCTTTGATAGAAAGAAAACCAAGTATTCCTTGAACTAGTATTTGTGCATCTTAATTTTATAAAGGAAGAAATAAATGCCTGATTTTAGTTTTACAATTTTAAAAACATAGGAAAATATTAATAATGCTAAATACTTGAGATTATAGTTAACAGAAAAATAATGTGATGGATAATCTTCACTTTCAACTTGACTGGATTCCTAATTACCTGAGAGACCCAGTTCTGGATGTATCTGTGAGTATGATTCCAGTGACATTTAACTGACATGAAAAGACTCATCCTGAATGTGGGTGGCACTATCTCATAGTGTGGGTTGATGGACTGAATAAAAAGGGATGAGTCAGCTGGGCTTGAGAATATATACATATACATACATACATATATATATATATATACATATATATATATATGTGTGTGTGTGTGTGTGTGTGTACATATACATACATACATATATATATATATATATATATATATATATATATATATATATATATATACATACATACATACATAGCCTTCCTAAGTACAGATATAACATGACCATTTACTTTATGCTCCTGTAGCTATTTCTACACTGACAGAATGGATTGCACCCTAAAACTATGAGCAAATATATATATATATATATATATATATATATATATATATATATATATGTTGCTTTTCTAAGTTAGTTACTTTTTGCCAGTTATTTTGTTGCAGCAAGAGTTTGTAATTGTGGTTTACAGAATCCCAAGAGTATGGAAGGCAGAGCTAATTGGGCAATTCTGGTGGAAGTTTGTAAAACCAAGATGCTTAGAAAATTACAGATATTAAAGATTAGGCTCTTGAAGTTTCAGAAGGGAATAATTATTGTACGGAGAATTGGATAGAAGCCATTTTTGTTAAATTTGAACAAAGAATCTGGCTACATCCTGCTTGTATTCCCAAATTTTGAATGCATTTTAATTCAAAAGTAATGGACTAAATTTTTGACAGAACAAATTTCAATACAGCAAAACATTTATATTGGAGTATGGTTACTACATACTTCTATTATCCAAGTTCACAGTGAGAAAGCACAGACAAAATAAAAATTTAAAGTTTGGCAAGGAAAGGCATATGAGCTAGTATAAAGTTGCTGACAAGACAGATATGGACAAAGCATCTACAGTTGTTAAAGAGATTAGCACCATTAAGAAGAAGCCTCACACTCTGGGCTGGTACAATAAGAAAGATGTCCTAAAAGCAAAACCCTTTCCATAAAAGGCTCCAACTTATGAAAATAAGATTTCTTTTGAAAGGAGTGATCCCAAGCTAAGAATGTCTATGAAGGAGTATGCCTTTTGAGGTCAAACAAAATTTGTAGCAGGATCAGATTCCCTGCAAGTTGTCCCACAGAAGTCATGTGTGAAGCTGTGAAAGTGAGACCCCATGATGATGTAGATTCCAGGATTATGGGATGTCTTTTAAGGAAAACAACAGGTACTAAGCGAATATAACACAAGCAAGTCTCTGGGTCTCTGGGTGTTTCAGTCAATAGAACTAGAGCTACAGGGTGTGGCAGATTGATTCAATGTCCCCCATAAACTTAGGTGTTCTGATTGTTAGGTCCCCAGCTGGTAGCAATTTGGAAATTGGATCCTTCTAGAGGCAGTGTATTTTGGGGGGGGTGGGTTGATGTGTATTATAGCCAGCTTCCCCTTGCCTGATGTTGTCTATATGATGTTGGCCAGGAGGTGATGCCCATCCTCTGCTTATGACATCGTTTTCCTCTGCCATCTAGAGCTTCCACTCGAGTCTGTAAGCCAAAATAAGCCCTGTCCTCACATAAACTGCTTTAGGTTAGATCGTTTCTGCCAGCAATGAGAAGCTTACTATAACAGGTACATTGGTATTGTGAGTGAGGTCATTGATGCTAGAAACCTGACTGTAGCTTTGGTTATTTGAAACTGACTTGAGGGAGGAATGTGGAAGGATTTGAAACCTCAACCTAAGAGATATCTTGCAGTGTGGTAAGTACAGCTTGATGGACTAGTCTGGTCAGATTTGAAAGACATGAATGTAGTAAGAGCTATGGATTGTGAGTTTTGCCTTATAGGGGATGAAAGAGCTTTGCGTGCACTGAGCAAGTAGCCTCTCTCTCTCTCTCTCTCTCTCTCTCTCTCTCGAGAGTCTTGCTGTTAGGCCTGTGTCCTGAGGACTTCTGCAGGGTTACATTGCATAGAAATGGACTGGTGTGAGCAGAAGTATATGGCACAGAAAGAAATGAAATCTTTGGGTCTAAACTGCTGACTCTAGCTGAAATTATTTTTTGAAAGATTACAACCATTGAGAATGGGCCAGCTGATCTACATTGGGATAGCAGGAAGAATGACGACTCTTTGGAAGTAAGGGGCCTTAATGCTGAAGGAGTCTCCAGCTCTTCAAAGTCAAATTTATTTCCCTCTTGGATTAACAAATTGGTATGCCATCTGATACTATATAGTACTATAGAGTATAACAAATTCAGGAGAGGGCCAGTGAATTTGCAACACAGGTTTGTAATTTGAAAATGTCCATGGGCAATGTGAAGCAGGCTTGTTGGATTACCTGCTTGAAGACCGAGTGGAGCCAAGTGGATGAACCATGGGTTGCAGTGGAGGCCCAATGGAGATGGCAGGACTATGGGATGACTACCAAGGAGACCTTCTGGAACCAGATGAAGGTTTTCAGGACTGTGAGTAGCCTAACTGGAGTGGTGGAATTAAATCCAGAGACTTGTCAGTGGTTAGAATTATCAGACTTGGAGACTTGTCTCTTGTTAAATTTATGGGACTTGGAGCTAAAGAATGTGATCTTTGACATGTTTCTTATAAATCTTGTATTGGCTCAAATTTTCCTTGTGCCCAGTGTCATCTTTTGCAGTGTGAATGTTTATTCTGAGCCATTAGGTCTGCTTTGTGTGTGTGTGTGTGTGTGTGTGTGTGTGTGTGTGTGTGTGTGTTATGGTTCAGGGTTTCCTCCTTTCTTCCTTATTATTCAGTCCAGGACTCCAGCCCAAGGGACACTGGACATTGCCACCCACATTCAGGGTGTCATGTCAGGGATTTGGTCCCAGCAATGAATAAAATAACTAATACAAATAATATTCCTAAAAGCTCACTATATCCCAAATACTCTAAGTTAGCTCATTTTATCTTCACAACCACCATATGAACTGCTCTTATAGTTCTGAGTTTATAGAAGAAGAAATCAAGTCTTAGGAGTGTGGGGGAGGGGATGATGTGCCTTTTCTATGAATCAATCTACCATAAATCTTATTCGTGTGCTTTCATTCAAGGAGGTGTGACTACAGTGCTTGTACTACTAACGACAAAGTGATTGAAAAGAGATGTTTTGTTGTTTAGGAGGCAATCAATATCTGATGAATTTAGCTATATTTATGCTTTTCTAGAATTTTTCTTAAGAAAATTCTTGCACCGTTATTTCAGTTTAAATACTTGTTTGCAGAGACAGTTATATAAAGGTATAGGTCATTCTGTCATTCTGTCTTCCCTTTTATTGACTGGCCTTTGCCAGTTTTTCTGCGTCTTTGCTTCTCCACCAGACAGGCAAGGGGAGAAAAAGAGAGGAAAATTCACTGAAGCAAGAATAAGGTATCAGATTTATCTTGGCATTTCAATCACCCTTCCACTCAATAACACAGGTAATCTATAGTATGACTCCTCCATCTTAAAAAAATAAATAAATAACTAAGGACAAAGACTTTAAGGTGATTTTGAGCTTTCTTTTTTTAAAAAAAATTTTATTTATTTTTTTGAGAGCAACAGACACAGAGAGAAAGACAGGTAGAGGGAGAGAGAGAGAATGGGCGCGCCAGGGCTTCCAGCCTCTGCAAACGAACTCCAGACGCGTGCGCCCCCTTGTGCATCTGGCTAACGTGGGACCTGGGGAACCGAGCCTCGAACCGGGGTCCTTAGGCTTCACAGGCAAGTGCTTAACCGCTAAGCCATCTCTCCAGCCCTCAAGTGTTTCTTTTATTGAGTGGAACAATCAAATATATTTTGGTCATGAATAGAAATACATTTTTCAAAGATCCCATTTTATGTGTCAAAGTTATATTGTCTTGCTCTACATTGAAATGGTGCCATTTTAGTCACCAATTCAAAGAAATAATACCTGAAGTATTGCAACATACAAACACACATATGTACAAAAATATTTCAACCACAAACACTGAAATTCATTAAAATTAAGTTTGAGAGATATATTGTTATTTAATGTTTTCAATTGGTAGAGATTTGGGTGATTTTTAACCCTCCATTTTTAGGGTATCTTAGTTAAAGAAGGCAGCATAGCATTAGTACTGATTGACCAGGGAGTCTCTTGAGGAAGTAAGGTAGCCAACTCCTTTTCACATTATATATTCTATGGAAAAGAGAGAACAACAATTCCTTAGGAAGTATTCATTCTCACCATCTTTAATCCTGAGGAGAAAGCTGCTTTTTTGTTACACCCTGCACACACTCGGTGCTCATTGGAGTGCAGTTGACTTGGCCCCAGTAATCACTGAGCAGGTGACTGGATTACACTGAAATCAGGCAGAAAATGTCCTCTTCTGGCCATTCAAGTGAATCAGTCAAATTATCATGTGGCAAAACTAATTCTATGCCTTGGGCCATCAAAAATGCCACTTCCTATAAGTCAAGCATTCACTTAGTGTGAAATTGTTTCTTATTTTATTCTCTTTTATTTATTATTCTTATTTCAGCTAATCTACTTAGTGAATGTGCATCAGTGTGCCTGAGCAGTTTTAGATATGCAAACTGTTGATATAAAAAATGCTGAAATATTTTAGATTTGCAATTCACTGAGGACATATCCCAAATTCGTTTGGATCCATCCTCCTTTTAGTATAAAACAATGCTTAATACTGAAAATTGAGGTGCAACAGGAAATAAAAGATAAATAAAATTAACTTTAAATTCTGCTTCTATATTTGACTTAAAAGAAGAAACTTAATTGTTAAGAAATGACACATAAGTTTGGTTAAATGGAGATTCTTAAGTGAGAAATAATTTGCTATACATAAGTTACATAGTCTTTTCTCTTTATTGCTGAAGCATGTCAACATGCATTTCTTTAGTCTTTTGACTCTTGGGAGCAGATTACCAAAATAATTGTTATTGTTATAAATAAGCCATGAAATCCTTTTTTTCATTAGTATGATTGACATATCAAACTAATCTTTCTTGCTTTGAAATACTAAGTATTTTGTATTGATGTTTCTGGAAATGTATGGTCTACATTAGAGTCTTTGTGTAACGACAAATTCCTTTTGTTGTCATATGAATGAAAGTATTTACAGAAAAAAAAAATCTTAAAACAATTCACAAGAAGTTGAATACTATTTTCTGGCTTCAATGGTTTATTTCTTGTGCATAATTGCATTATGTATTCTGGTAACATTGAAAACTTGAAATTCAGAGAAAAATATTGTAATATTATGAATATATTTGCATATTTCTATGAAATGGAAAAAATTAGTAGTCTCACAAATTCTATAAAATTTTGTTCTATACAGAAAGTCCCTTTAATTTTTGAAGATAAATGGTATTTGAATTGTTATATATTTCCTTTCTTACATATGTATGAATCAAAATTAGATTATACTTACAGAAGTAGATGATCTGCAATATAGGGTGTTAGCTGTCACATATCAGATACCACATGCATGCATTCCTTTATGTTGACAGGCTGAGTATCAAAATTCTATGTTTTACATATTTTGTTGAATACCCATGGGACTTTTGTACATTTTGATATACACAAACATTAATCCTTTTATCTCAAAACAATATATCCCACAGTGCATGTATTAGTCAGGGTTCTCTAGAGGAACAGAATTACTAGAATGAATTATTTTATAAAGGGAATTTATTGGATTAGCTTACAGTAGTCCAATAGCAGTTGCAGGCCTGAGAATCACAGAACCTGGTAGCTGCTCAGTCCACGTGGCCAGATGCCTCAGCAGTCCCTACCAGCACTGCAGATGGTGCCGGAAAGCCTGGAGGCCTCCTGATGAGCCAGAAAGCCTGGAGGCTTCCTGAGGAGCCGCTGGGTTTTGATCCACGTGGGTCTTCAGTTGATGTTGGTCTTTAGTCCGTACTGGTCTTCAATCCACGCTAGAAGGTAAGGAGCAGCTCCTGCAGCCAAGTGGAAGGAAGGAAGGGAAAAAGGGAACTCTTCTACCCAGAGCTTCCTTATATCAAGTCCCTCTCTGAGCGGGGCCGCCCACTCTGGGGGAAGGGCTCACCCTGGGAGAAAGACCTCCTCCTTTAGTTGATCCTTCCTAGAAGCAGCCTGTGGATTACTAAACAGATCAAGTTGACAACACCTTAACTATCACAAGTCCACCCCTTGTCAACTTGGCATCAAATCATGTCTCCTTACATCATACTTAATTTCCAAATGAAAACAGTAACAAGCTCATAATTCCGCCTAACATCGCATAACTATCCCACGTACAACCGGAACCACAAAATCTTCCCCCCAACACAAGCTTAGTCTCTAATATAATGGGTCTAATATAAATTCAACAGTTTAGCTAATGATACAATCTTAATATTGGTGTAGATACAACACTCTGTTATCAAGGCAGGACAGAAACATTGCAATCACAGTCCTCGTTTCTGTAACTGATCACGTGGCCTTAGCTGATATTTGTAACTGCCTTCTTCTACTACCCATTCTGTATTCCCTCCACCTTCAGCAAGCACCTCAGCAGGTCTTGGTTCTTTACCTGGAGGGGTAACCCATACCTTCATTCCTGAAGGATCTGGGCCATTTATCACACTACTTCTAATGTGGTGGTTTGATTCAGGTGTCCCCCATAAACTTAGGTGTTCTGAATGCTAGCTCCCCAGCTGATGGAGATTGGGGAATTAATGCCTCCTGGAGGGAGTGTATTGTTGGGGGCGGGCTTATGGGCTTTATAGCCAGTTTCCCCATGCCAGTGTTTGGCACACCCTCCTGTTGCTGTGGTCCATCTTATGTTGGCCAGGAGGTGATGTCCACCCTCTGCTCATGTCATCATTTTCCCCTGCCATCGTGAAGCTTCCCCTTGAGCCTGTAAGCCAAAATAAACCTCTTTTTCCCAGAAGCTACTCTTGGTTGGGTGATTTCTACCAGCAATGCGAACTGGACTGCAACAGTAAAGTGGTACCAGGAGTGGGGTATAAGAAATGCTGGAAAGAGGGTCATTGAGTTTGCAACACAGTCTTGTGTTTTGGAAATGGCCATGGGCAGTGTGAAGCAGGTTTGTTGGTTGCCTGCATAGAGACCCCATGGAGCCATGAGGATGAACCGTGGCTTGCAGTGGAGACCCAGTGGAGATGCCAGGACCATGAGATGGCTGCTGAGGAGTTGCTGGCCCCGATGAAGTTTCCCAGGACTGTGAGTAGCCTAGCTGGAGGGGCGGAATTGGAATGCCAGAGACTTGTTGCTGGTTAGAATTATCGGACTTGAAGACTTGTCACTGGCTAGAGTTGCTAGACTTGAAGCTACAGAGTTTGATGTTTGCCCTGGTTGTTTTAAATCTTGTATTGGTTGAATGTTCCTTTGCTATGCCCAATGCCATCTTTTGCAGTGTGAATATTTATTCTGTGCCATTATGAGTTTTTTGAGGTTATATTTTGGTTATTATGGCTCAGTTAAAAGATCTTGAACTATGGGGATGTATGAACATCATTGAGATTGATAAAAACTATGGGGACTTTTTAAGTCAGACTGAATGCATTATATTTTACATCATGTATAGATATCAGTTTATGGGGGCCAGGGGCAGAATGTGGTGGTTTGATTCAGGTGTCCCCCATAAACTTAGGTGTTCTGAATGCTAGGTTCCCAGCTGATGGAGATTGGGGAATTAATGCCTCCTGGAGGGAGTGTATTGTTGGGGGCGGGCTTATGGGCTTTATAGCCAGTTTCCCCATGCCAGTGTTTGGCACACCCTCCTGTTGCTGTGGTCCATCTTATGTTGGCCAGGGGGTGATGTCCACCCTCTGCTCATGTCATCGTTTTCCCCTGCCATCGTGAAGCTTCCCCTCAAGCCTGTAAGCCAAAATAAACCTCTTTTTCCCAGAAGCTACTCTTGGTTGGGTGATTTCTACCAGCAATGCGAACCGGACTGCAACAGAGCATGTTTTTGATAATATTGATTTTATTAATTTTTATTCCTTGGCATCATACAGTTTGTATCCATAATATATTCTTCTTGGTAGTAATTTATTCAATTTCAATACAATTATTAATAAACAATTTTTGACATATTTAATAGTTTTCTATAACCTTTAAGTATTTTCATGGAATTCTCCTAACATGTAAAAATTACATTTAAAATTTATGATTGATTCTGATATTAGTTTCAGACTTAACTATCATTTAAAACTTTGCTCTGGACTCTGTTATGCATATAGTGAATGATTTAAAAAATACATGTAAAATCATTTGCCCATTGAAAAAGGTTTTATTCTCAGATATTCTTTTAGTTGTAAGCTAAGAATATTATTTTACTTTATGACAACTTTAGGGCTATTAAAGGTTCTTACTAAACTAGAAAATTACTAAAATAAAGTTAAAATTACTGCTTATATTTTATTAAATCTACATTTGACATTATTGGAATATTGTTACAAATAACTAACTGGAATAAATGTGTTTGAATATTAATATGTTCAATTAATTTAAGTTTTCACAGTTATACTTAATTTCCATGAATGATTTTTGTAGTAAAAGAATGTATTAATTAAAAATATTTATTAACCCAACAATACTTATCTTTAATAAATGACTAGATTTATGCTGGTAATGTAAATTGTCCTCAGTTATCAGTTTCTTTGGAATTTTTTATGCATCAAAAAAAAATGAGTCTTGGGCTGCAGAGATGGCTTAGCTGTTAAGCGCTTGCCTGTGAAGCCTAAGGACTCCAGTTCGAGGCTCGATTTCCCAGGACCCACGTTAGCCAGATGCACAAGAGGGCGCATGCATCTGGAGTTCATTTGCAGTGTCTGGAAGCCCTAGCGTGCCCATTCTTTCTCTCTCTCCCTATCTGCCTCTTTCTTTCTCTGTCACTCTCAAATAAATAAATAAAAATGAACAAAAAATGAGTCTCATTTTTCTAGTTATTAAATATGTATTTATATGTGTTAATCACAGTAATATTTGTCTTGCTGGTTTAAGTCCTTGGAATTTTATCAATGAATCTCAATACAAAATTAAATATAGTAGGAAGATAAAATTTTAATGTTGCAAATTTATTGACAAAACAAACAAATAGTTTTTGTTGTTATTGTTTTTCAAGGTAGGATCTCACTCTAGCCCAGGTTGACCTATAATTCACTGTAGAGCCTCAGGTTGGTCTAGAACTCACAGTAATCCTTCTACCTCAGTCTTCTGAGTGCTGGGATTAAAAGTGTATGCCATGATGGTCAGCTGAAAACTTATTTACTATATTCAGAGTGCTGAGATTAAAGACATGTATCACCATGCCAGGCTAACAAATAGTTTCTGTGATTTTTAAAACTTCAGTGAAGCACTGGAAGGTTGCAAAAAAGGTCAAGGAGACAGAATGGCTTTGAATAATTTCCTTCTTTTTAGTGTGGTAGTATTGTCCTCCTGTATCCTAAGTATAAAATAATAATTATTATGAGTAAAGTAATAGATAGGTGTAATTAACTATTTTGTAGAATAATTGGCCATTTTTACACTTTAAATTAACAATAAAATCACTGTCTACTCATTTATTTGAGAGAGAAAGGAAGAGAGAGGAAGAGGGAGAGAGAGAGAGAGAGAGAGAGAGAGAGAGAGAGAGAGAGAGAGAGAGGGAGAATGGGTGTGTCAGGGCCTCTAGCTACCCCACATGCATGTGTGACCTTGTGCATCTGGCTTACTTTGGTTCCAGAGAATAGAACCTGGGTCCTCTGGCTTTGCAGGAAAATGCCTTAACAGCTAAGCCATCTCTCCAGCCTAAAAATCATTATTGAATGAAAAAGCCAAAATAGTTCTTTTTTCCTAATAATCTCTAGTATTATAATATTCTTACTCATAAATTATGACAGTACAATGCTATTGGCCTTCCTAGAGACAAGCAAAAAATCTTCTTACAGATATTTTTATGTATAAAATGCAGTCTGTGGATAATGTTATATATTCTCAGTTTGTCAGAGATAAAAGAATATAATGCCCAGAAGGTCATTAGTGAATACATTCATCAAATATTTGGATTCAGGTACCAATTAACTAAAATTTAGGCCATTTTTGTAGACAATACCGTGTATATAAGTAAATGCTATAGTTTTCATACATTTGATAAATTCAATGCCTGAAGTTATGTTTTACATGAGAAATATGACATACAGAAAGCTTTAAATAAAAAGTGAAGGAGTGAAGGAGAAAAACGGTTTCAGTGTCCTCTCAATGGCAAGATATGAAAGACTTGTACCTCATTAAACCATTTCTTGATGTTTCCTAATAGATTTTCAGCTAAACAGTTGTTAATCCCAGAGCTCTGACAAGCGAGGCCCGCAGAATTAGGCCAACCACTGCTACAAATAGCTAGTGTACATGAAACAGTAATCATTGCTTTCCAGTCTATTATTAGATTAACTTCATAGGGATTGCTTTTTTTCTCCTGTGAGTTGAGGCATCAATGACATGCTTTACCCTTCAATAAATCTAATAGTAGAGGGGCTATGACATGATGCTCATAGCTCCTGGCCCCATGACAGATTATATTTGATTGCTGCAGAAAACTGAAGCAGCTTGAAGCTATTAGTATTTAAAGCATCATTGAAATGTTACAGTATGCCTAACTCATACAGAATGTTCCCCATTGCGAGTTATAGTCACAGTTTTTTGCCCCATGATCTTAACAACTATCACTCTGTAACATAGGGAATAGATTAGAAATTATCAATTTAGTTGACAAAAAATTATACAGCAAAACATAATGTCATAGTCAGTTTCACATTGCTGCCATTAAGCTTCAAACCAGACACAGATTATGGGAGGAATAGGATTTATTTGAAGTGAACAGACCCAGGAGAAATTCCATAATGGTGGAAGAAGCTGGCCCCATTTCACAGGTCCATGCAGAGAGAAAAGCACCAGCAGCACCATAAAGCATGCAACCAGCAACAAAACACCAATAGCAAAACAGCAGGGACCCATGCAGAACTCATTCTGCAAACCTTAGGCTGGAATTCAGATCTGCTCTCATGGAACACCCCCGCCCCCCCATAGGCCTGCTAGGTACATAAGCTGCAAGCTCAGTTTTAATAACACTTGAGCCTATTAGGGGATAGAGAGTTAAATTACCAAACATAAGAATGGTGTCTCTTTACATTGAGGAGTTTTTTTTTTTTTAATAGTTTTATTTATGGGGGGGGATTGGATATTTCTGCAAAGGTACTTCAGATACAAGTGCTGTGTTATGCATTTGGCTTTACATGGGTACTGGGGAAAGAAACCCAAGCCATCAGGCTTTTCAAGAAAGTAACTTTAATATCTGAGCCATCTCTCTAGCCTCACATTGAGGACCTTTAAAACTGGTAAATGCAACCAGGGAGACTTTCCATCATTTTTTTTTAATCAGGCAACTTTAAAGTTCTGTTTCCCTCTTATAATTTACATTAGAAAGAGATGATGATATTAAATGCCAAGGTTCTTACACAGGTAAATAAAAATTCATTTTTTCAGCAATAAAACAATTTTATTTTATAGTACTTATATCATATGTTCTATTCTGATATTTCCTTTTTCTCCCAATATATTTTAATAATAACTTTAATAGAACATGATTATTTATATATTTTTTTCTTTTTTTAAATTAGTTTTCTATTCAGCAAATACAGGCAGTTTGGTAGCATTATTGGGCTCATCCATGACCTACCGCCTCCCCATTGGACCCTCCTTGTTGAGGTATATGGGTCATGCCTTGTGGAGTTAGCCCACAGTTATTGGTACGATAAATGTCTCTGCATATCATGACCCAACATGTGGCTCTGACATTCTTTCCGCCCCCTCTTCCGCAAAATTTCCCTGAGCCATGTTGGGTTCATTTTGGTGTGCTTCAGTGATGAGGTGTTGGGGGCTTCAGAGGCTCTGGCTCTCTGATTTGGTAGGAGTTGATTTTTCTCTGTGTTGGTCTCCTTCCCCCTTGTGCTGGCATCTGGTTCATCAGGAAATCAGCACCCTTGCTTGTTTTGCTAATTTTCCTTAGTTTCAGCCAGGGCCCTTTTGAGGTATGATGGGGTGGCTCTCTCCTTAGGATCTGCATGTATCTGAAAAAGAGAAGCAGATTCCCCAACGGAGAGTAAGTTAGTACCAGGACAAATGAGATAACCCTTACTTTTTTTTATAGAGAGTTTAATAGGTGTAGGCCCTCTTTGTAGCCCATAATTGATGATAGCTTGATACTGGAGAGAGGCTTTATGTTTGGATATGATTCTGACTTGTTTCCCAGCTCCAGCTATGGGTAGTACCACTGAGGGAATCAGTTAGCCAAATCAAGAGCAGTTTCTTCCCCACCATGGCTGTGTGCCCCTATTGCACTTGTGTGGGCGTCACAACCAGTTATTTGTTGCTAAGTAGGTTAGACCATGAGTTGCTTGGAGAGATATTGGTTATTTCCCCCAGTCGCCCATGTAGCACCTTCTGTCACTAGATATGCTGACTGTCTGGGGACTGACTCTCTCCTGGATTCCAGCCATGCCGTTCCATTTTTCGTGTCAGCTGCATATGGTGTCTTTAGCAATAAAGTCTTACCACTAACCTTTTGTGGGTCATCAAGTACTGTGACAGAAATCTGTCATTCCTTTAAGAAACCTTGTAGGTTTCTCTGATCAAAAGCTCATTGTGGATGATAGCCCCATGCTGGTACTGGGAGTCACAGGTCAGTGCCCACTAAGAAAATGAGAAAGAATATAACTAATATACAAGAGTTAGGGAGGAGGGGGGGGGAGAAGAAGGGAGGGAAGATGTAGAAGGTTTACATTGGATTTATCCTACCTTCTCCAGTGTCTTGTGGTTCAGATGTTTCCTATAAGGGCCTGGTGAGGGTTCAACCATTTGGTCTGCCTTTTAGGAAGTAGAATTTTGTGTTACCATTGATGTTTGGGTCTAAATTAGTGTTTCCCACCCTTCTATGCCCTCCCCTCCCTCCCCATCCATCTTAGTGTCTAGTCCATGAGATGCTTGCTGGGTATGTAAGGTATTATTTTTTTATCTTGTGAAAAATATCTGAAATAAGTGTTCAATAGAAAATGTAATCTGTTTCTGTCTCCATCTTGCAGACCTTTAAATCTTTCACCTTTTACAGGCCTATTACCAAGTGCTTTTTAATTCACTATTTGTTTAATTTTAGGAGACTCTCCATGTGTTATGAATAGGATGATCCTTTTTTATGTAGTATTGTTTGCAAATTAAGTAAAGATCAAGGATTTGTACACTGCCTGGTTTAAAGTTTTATCATTCACAATAGTGTCTTGTTTGAAAGATTGATGTATAAATTTATTATAGTTATTAACCCAGTCATTCTTCATATAACTAGATTGATATGTGAATATGTTTGTGAGTTCAACACATTCACAAATGACTTTTAAAATATTACTTATTGAACAATTCACTTCCATAGCCAATACCTTTCTATTCAACACTTTTCTGACTTGAAAATAAAGAGATATATAATACGTAGCAGGCTGCCGCATTTTAGATGTAGATACAAATATAACGCATTGTACCAACCACTGATTCCCCACTTCTTTCTTGGCTAAAATAGTCATACACTAGCACTTTATGTACCCTGTTTTTCTCCATTGCATCACAATGTGAAACATTAAGACATATTTAATGATATGTTTCTTTTCATTGTATTAAGCACTGACATTATTGCAAACACCCCAGGTAGCACAACTAATGAGTGAAGTAAAGATGGGGCTCTTCTTAAGAAAGATTAAAATGCAAACACTTTCAATTGCTTTAATCATAAAGTTTGAACATTAAAAAAATTTATAAGTAAGAATGCAATTCATGCTAAGAAAATGCACAGTATGCTTGCCTATAACTGCATATAGAATAAAGTGTACTATAATTTGATTGAGAACTGGCCTCATTAAATTTATAACACAATTTGTTATAGGCAGAATCTAAAGCTAATGTGAATCTAATCTAATCCAATGGTTGTTAATTTTTTTTTCTTTTTATGGACATCCCAGTTTGTATATTCAGTATATGGTGACAGCATGGAAGTACTGAAAGTCCCAAAGGAAAGCAAAAATGTTCCTAATGTAATTATATATAAATATAGATATATAATATATAATGAACTTTTAATGAATACATTTACATCAGCTATTACACAGTATAGTGTGCAATCAAGGGCCAAAAAACAGATATGTTTTGGGAACAGAGATTAAAGACAAAAAATGTACACAAAATAATAGGTTAACTAGGCAAATTTAGACATTTATAATTAGGTAGGGATGTTTAATAGCTAAACAGGTAAGCCAGTAAACATTTTTCCATGAAGAATAAAGGTGCACAAAAGGAAGGAAAGAGCAAAGCATAAAGAACTACCTTGAGAGGAAAGGATCCTCAGGGGATAGAGGTTGAGTTAGAGGGGGCAAAATAGGATAATGGGATGGCAATATGATCAAAAGGACTGTATTTCCATGTATTAAATTTCCCAAATCAAATGAATTTTATATCATTTATTTCACATAGTCCAATATGAAGGCCAATTAGAAGAAACTGCAGATTTCTATTTATAGATTGCTTAGGTCTTCCTGGTGGCAAATGACCTTTCTAAAATATTAGTGAATAGACACTCTCTCAAGTTAAAATGAGTCATGCATAAATGTGGTTAAATACATAACATGCATAAGTACTGAAGTCAGAGTACCTCATTCAGTGACTAGGCAGAAAAGTTTGCAAAGTCCTATCTTATCTACATATAGTCTATTTACTTATGGTTTGGGCTATTGAATTCAAAGACTTGAGCAGTTTGAGAAAGTGCCCTTTTGCTGACCAACATGCCCTGCCAATGTGCTTTAAATGTGTGTTTGTGCATGTGGTATATTTTGTTTTCTAATATAGCAAATTTAGAAGTATCTGGTGGCTGATATATTTTGTACATTAAAAAGTCTTATAATGAGAAGTTAGTAAGATAAGTGTGATGCTTTATTTGAGTTTGCTATAGTTTACATAAGTTTCACATAGAATAATAGAGTAAGGATCTGTAGTTGACAGTTTTAGGTTTGCTGAGATGAACTTTTAAATCCGGCACAGTTATAGATAAAGGGATGTATTGAAGGTTACAGGTCTAGGGGAAGTTTCACAGGTCCAAGCAGAGAGAGGGGGGGGGGGTAAAGAGAGAGAGAGAGAGAGAGAGAGAAGAGAAGCACAAGCCAAAAAGCCACATAACACAGCATACTTCAGGAACTCTAGCTAGGCACACTTTGCATATCTTTAGATTACACCTGAGGACTGGACCCTAAGATCCACCCAGTGACATTGTGTCCAGTCAGTTGGCTGCAGATCCAAACTACAAGCTAATAAAACACTGAATATATTGGGGGCCATATATTCAAACTATCACATTCTACCCCTGGCCCCCAATAAATTTAAAGCCATCACACATTGTAAATTGTATGTAGTCCAATTTTATATGTCCCCACAGACTTCTCCAACTTAAGATAATGAGTCTTGTAAAAGCAAACAAGTTAAATACTTAAAAAAAAATTTTTTTTGTTCATTTTTATTTATTTGAGAGTGACAGAGAGAGAGAGAAAGGCAGGTAGAAAGAGAGAGAGGAGTGTGGGCGCGCCAGGGCCTCCAGCCACTACAAACGAACTCCAGATGCATGCACCCCCTTGTGCATCTGACTAACATGGGTCCTGGGGAATCGAGGCTTGAACCGGGGTCCTTAGGTTTCACAGGCAAGCACTTAACCGCTAAGCCATCTCTCTAGCCCAAGTTAAATACTTTTGACATATGAAGGCACAAAGAAAACATTTTCAACTTGTATAAGGCCCTGCAAGGAAAGACTAAAACAATGCAAACTCAACCATCATTAAACTTCTGTAATTTAGGTCCAATATTACCAGAGACTGACAGTCTCTGGATTTTCTAATTCCACCCCTCCAGTAGGGCAAAGTAGCCAGGGAAAACTTCCATCCCAGGCTAACAGTGTGTTCCATGGTACTCCTTGCATAGTCCTGCTATCCAAAACATATTTGGGTCTCCATGCAAACCACAGACCATTTTTCAAAGGCTCTTTTAGCCTATCAGGGTCATCATGCCCTGCCTCATGCTGCATAAGTGGCTCTTGGAGTGCACTTCATGACAACTCCATATTGTTTTTTTTTTCAGGGACAAAATAAATCTTAATCTTGAAAAGCAGATTTCTTCTCCAGCTGTTTTCCAAAAGTGATTGCATTTCTATCATAGTCTTTCCTCAGACATCCTCTCCATTGTTTTATTGTAAAACAGTTTGGCCATCTTCCTTAAGAATGCTAATGTGTTAGCAATAGCAGCTTCAATAACCTAAAACCAGTCTCAGTGCCTCTAATTTTAACTTGCTTGAGGTTTTCCAATTTAAAATTTTTGCATCAGTCAGTCCAATATCTTTAGCTAAGTACATCAGTCTATTACAAATTTAACCTTGATCAAACTTTCTGGGCTTGGGGAGCATAACACAGCCAACTCTTATGCCTGTAGTCCACTTTCAACAAAGTCCATTGCAGTCTTTTCTTCCCCTTATAAAGTTCATAAGCCAAGCCTTCAAGTTCATAAGCTGATCCTGTAAATGCAATTCTTGCTGTATTTAGAATTCTCAAACTCTCATCAGAATAGTCCAAAATACTTGGTTTATCACTCCAGATAATGTCTTCAGTTTCAAACACCATGTTCAAGCCCTTTGCTCCAAAACAAAAGTACGAAAATATCCAAATCCATATGGTGAGGTTCATCTCACCCCACATCCTGGTACTAGCTTCTTTTGCAGGCAGTTTCAGTTTTGCTGAGAGTAACTTTTAAATAAAGCACAGCTATGATGGAAGGGATTTATTGAAGTTTACAGATCTAGTGGAAGTTCCATATGGCAGAAGAAGCTGGCTCTGTTTTCACAGGACCAAGCAAAAAGAGAAAAAGCACAAGCCCAAAAGCCACACAGCACAGCACACTTCAGGAACTCCAGCTAGGCACACTTTGCATATATTTAAATTGGAATCTTAAACCCACCACCACACCTGAGGGCTGGACTCTAAGATCCTCCTAGTGACATTGCCTCCAGCCAGGTGGCTGCAGATCCAAATTAATAAACAGTATATGTATTTGGGGCCATATGTTCAAACTACCACAGGGTCTCAACCTGAGGCTGTTTAAATACTGATGAAAATAATATCTCTGTATATAAGGAAAGCAACTCTCACCAGAAATATGCATTACACTGAGCATAGCTACTTTCTTATCATTGGAAACATGATTTCTATTTTATTATTGGATTTTACATGGCTAATTTATTGCATTATAAAATTGTTGCAGTATATATACTGAAGAGAGAAACAATATATTACATTAAAAGTACTACCTCAGATTTTTTTCAAGGGGCTTGTTAGCATAGAGTGGCTGGCATTTTTTGAAATCAATGACATGTGTATATAATTGCAAATTATGGATTAGAAAGAAGATACACACATGGAAGTAGCTATGTTAGTTTGTATTAGAACTTGGAGAGTGTAGCAGTATTTTCTGCTGACTTTTATGGCATCATGAAGGAATATAAAACTGAATTGAGTTCTTACTAATTACCAATTAAATACCACTTTTAACAAATCTTACACTGTCAAAGGAAAACTTGCTCATCCAATATGCGTGACTTGTTTCTTTGTTTGCTATGTGGTAACATGGAAATATAAATTGTATGTGATAGTGTTTTGAATGATGCAAACTATTGTATATATAGTATTCTTATTGTATTTATTTTTGTTTTTGCAAGGTAGGGCCTATGCTGACTTGTAATTCACTATGTAGAACCAAGCTGGCTTCTAACTCACAGCCATTCTCCTACTCTGCCTTCTGAGTGCTAGCATTAAAGGTGTGTGCCAACATGCCCAGCTTCTTATTGTATTTTACACCTTCACTTTGTCAATTAATACTTACATACCAGTGTAACCTTCATTGTAGTATATGTTTCCTTGGAAAATGAGGAAAATACTTTGATTTTGTGGGTATTAATGATTTTTTCATGATATATGAAATATGTTTCGTTACCTCCACCAAAGCATTTTAGTTTTATATTTTAGCTAATAATAAATGTGGAATAAATTTGTACACCGACAGAGTAACAGATACTTCCTGTTATAGTGTAGTACCTTTAGTAACACTAGCAAACTTCTAGTAACTTCAAGGCTTTTCCAAATCACATGCAAGCTAAAAACCTGTTATTATATGTAATTTTTTGGTTTGTCTATGTTAAATGTATAAGTAATGAGCTTTGTAGAAAGATGTTTTTCCATATGGGAGAAATATGTTTTGAAGCTCACATATGTTCTCAAGAGCTAATGTTCCCAATATTTACAGTAGCAAATCATCAGGAATCCAAAGTGCTCTGTATGCCATCAGTTGAGCAGCCAGCCATCATTTGGAGAATATCTTATTTCTATCATACTCTAATTTACTCTAGTAAAAAAATATTGCTATGAAAGAAAAATTCTAATTGAATGTATGTAATAAAAGTATAATTTAGCAAAACTGTTACTTTTTTTCTATTTTAAGCCTATTATTTTTAGAATTACTTGAGTATTAAAAAGGCTGTAAAATTGTGCTGAATGTCAGCACATCATGTCTTCAAACACACTGTAATTCTCATTTTCCTTTGCTTGAATAGTAAAAACTTCATAAATTAGAAACTAAAATTAATTGAATAAACTCTATTGTATGTTTTTATGTGTTGTATGCATTTAAAAAATGCATTGTAACTTTTCAGAGCTGACTCAGTGGCTAAAGTGTCCATCCCTCATTATTTTAATGCGATGCAAGGGAAAATAATGCTGATATGGTGTGAAGCCCCATTTATTTTCAGTTTTTAAACCCAACATGTTTACTAATTTGATATACACTTTAATGCCAGCATCTATGATATCAAATTAGATTTGGCTAGCATGATTCCTCAACCAATATAGATACTGTGATTTGTGTAGCAGCTAAAAATAAAAAAAAAATCCTCCAGTCTCCTAAAATACTTTAAGTGGTAATGAGTAAAATGAGGCATTTGCCATTATGGAGACATTTCTATTAGATTAAGATATTTTTGCTTGTTTGAAAAATAGAACTGTCAAAGAATCCTAGAGATTAGTTTTGTAACCTCAGTTTCCAACAGAATGCCATTCTCCAGCAGCAGAGTACAAGTTGGCAGAATTGCTAAATCAAAATCTATCCTGCTTTTGAAATTAGGAGTCACTCACTAGGGATTTAGGATGAAGGAACAGGTAACATTCATTTATAGCCTTGCTAGCAAATTGTTCTATGTTCAGGACTTAGAATAGGAATATTTATTTTTTATGTTTAAAATGTGTTAAAATAGTCATGTAGTAATTATAGAAATAGCTTGATAAAGGCTTCTTATGTTCTTGGTACTTTATATCCATTATCTTACTTAAATTCCACAAGAACTTTATGAGCTGAGCATTCATTGTCTTGGTTTTATAGATAGGGCAACAAAGGTCCAGAGAAATCATATTTCTAGTGATCCAATATGAATTCTGTATATTTTTTCACAATTGTGACCTTAACTATTAGGTGTCATTATGTTTCTTAAATTTATAGCATTGAAAAAAGGAGCCACCAAGTACAGAGTCTGCTAGCTAGAGTGAAAAACGGGGCTTTCCAAAAGTAGTATGGAGTGTTTCTAGTTCCTGATGTGCTTTCAGTACATGTTAAACTGGAGTAAATTGCTGAACTTCATTGAATGACATTTATTCACCATCTGGTAATGATAGTCTCTGCTGAGAGGTCACTGGGAGAATAAAATTAGGTGACAGATATGTATTTGTCAGGGTTTCTAGGAGGAACAGAATTAGTAAGATTTTTCTAAATCTGAATAAGAGGGAATTTTATGATAATTGTAACACACACACATACACACACACACACACAAATAATGTGCTGCCTGCAAAATAAAGAAATAGGAAAGTCAGTGACATAAGATCTGAAAGCCCTGGGATCTCATGAAGTAACACATGATTTATATACAGTGTCTGACAACCAAAGGGACCGTGGGTGGAGGTCTAGGAACCTAAAGACCCAAAAAGTAAGAGCTCATGCATCTGAAGGCAAAAGATCAAGGCTCTGGCTCAAACAGAATCAAGTTTACCCAAGCTTTGCCTTCCTCATGTGTCTGGATCATCAACATATTGGATAATGCCAGTCCACATTAGTTAGGGTAGATCTACTTCATTCATTCTACTGATCAAATAACATTTACCTTCTGTAAACACATCCACAAATACACCCAGAAGAAATATTCCACCAGTTCATCTGCCTATCCTGTAATTCAGTCTCAATGACACATAAAAATAGCCATTACAACATGTGATTGTGCTTTGAAAAGGGATTTTGAAGATGCTTAGAAGAAAATTTATACTCTAAATGCAAGCCTTCTCATTAATTCATACTGGTTTCATTTTTAAACATTTTGGATTCAGTAGTATTTTCTTGTTTTTCTGTGCACAAGCATGCTCAGTTAGTAGCTATTTCATTGCAGCCTATTGATTGGTGAGGTTACAAAATGAAAGCACCTCGCTATACCTGTAAAATTCATTTTTGGATTTGTCTCCTTCCTCACTCCCTCTCCCATCAATAAGTTTATCTCTGACAAGGTGTGTGGTGGTTTGATTCAGGTGTCCCCCATAAACTTAGGTGTTCTGAATGCTAGGTTCCCAACTGATGGAGATTGGGGAATTAATGCCTCCTGGAGGGAGTGTATTGTTAGGGGCGGGCTTATGGGCTTTATAGCCAGTTTCCCCATGCCAGTGTTTGGCACACTCTCCTGTTGCTGTGGTCCACCTTATGTTGGCCAGGGGGTGATGTCCACCCTCTGCTCATGCCATCGTTTTCCCCTGCCATTGTGGAGCTTCCCCTTGAGCTTGTAAGCCAAAATAAATCTCTTTTTCCAAGAAGCTGCTCTTGGTTGGGTGATTTCTAACAGCAAAGCGAACCGGACTGCAACAGTAAAGTGGTACCGAGGAGTAGGGTTGCTGCTAGATACCTGACTATGTGGCTTTGGCCTTTTGGAGCTGATTTTCAAGAGGAATGTGGAAGGAGTTGAAACCTTGGCCTAAGAGATGCCTTGCAGTGCTGTAAATACAGCTTGATGGACTAATCTGGTCAGAGCTGAAAGACCCGAAGGCAGTAAGAACTATGGACTGTGAGGTTTGGCTTATGAGTGTGAGAAAGAGCTGTGTCTGGACTGGGCTAACAGTTTGTGTGAGAAGCTTGCTCTTATGCTTGTGTCCTGAGAAGTTGCAGGGTTGCTTTGCGTAGAAATGAACTCGTGTGAGCAGAGGGATATGGCACAGAACGAAAAATCTTTGGGTGAACTGTTGCCCGTTCAGCTGCAAATGAGAGATTACAACCTTTGAGACTGGGCTAGCTGATCTGTGCTGGGGCAAGAAGAATGTAGATTCTTTTTAAGGGGCCTGAGTGCTCAAGGAGTGTCCTGTTCTTCAAAGTCTGCTTTATTCCCCCCTGGGTTAACAAATTGGCACCCTACCTGGTATCATGGAGTATAAGAAATGCTGGAAAGAGGGTCATTGTGTCTTGTGTTTTGGAAATGGCCATAGGCAGTGTGAAGTGGGTTTGCTGGTTCCCTGCATAGAGACCCCATGGGGCCATGAGGATGAACTGTGGCTTGTAGTGGAGACCCAATGGAGATGCCGGGACCATGAGATGGCTGCCAAGGAGCTGCTGGCCCCAATGAAGTTTCCCAGGACTGTGAGTAGCCTAGCTGGAGGGGCGGAATTGGAATGCCCTAGACTTGTTGCTGGTTAGAATTATCGGACTTGAAGATTTGTCACTGTCTAGAATTGCTGGACTTGAAGGTACAGAGTTTGATGTTTGCCATGGTTGTTTTAAATCTTGTGTTGGTTGAATGTTTCTTTGCTATGCCCAATGCCATCTTTTGTAGTGTGAATGTTTATTCTGTGCCATTATGGGTTTTTTGAGGTTAATTTTTGGTATTATGGCTCAGTTTAAAGATCTTGGAGTATGGGGATGTATTAACATCATTGGGATTGATAAAAACTATGGGGACTTTTAAAATGAGATGAATGCATTGTATTTTACATCATGTATGGATATCAGTTTATGGGGGCCAGGGGTGGAATGTGGTGGTTTGATTCAGGTGTCCCCCATAAACTTAGGTGTTCTGAATGCTAGGTTCCCAGCTGATGGAGATTGGGGAATTAATGCCTCCTGGAGGGAGTGTATTGTTGGGGGCGGGCTTATGGGCTTTATAGCCAGTTTCCCCATGCCAGTGTTTGGCACACTCTCCTGTTTCTGTGTCAACCTTATGTTGGCCAGGGGGTGATGTCCACCCTCTGCTCATGCCATCGTTTTCCCCTGCCATCGTGGAGCTTCCCCTTGAGCCTGTAAGCCAAAATAAATCTCTTTTTCCCAGAAGCTGCTCTTGGTTGGGTGATTTCTAACAGCAATGCAAACTGTACTGCTACAATGTGCTAATTTATTTCATGGCAAAGAGACAACAGATTTTTGATTTGTTTGAAAGAATTTGGTGTACTTCCCTGATCCTGTGAGAAAATATTTAAGTGGTGCATGGCTTTAAATTATGATTAGGAGAGTTAAGAAGAGGGAAGAACTTCTTATATTTCCAGACATTATATCTTGCATATCAGTGTTTTCAAAGCTTCATAACATATATGAATTATACTTCAATTTTGGCTGCTTATTCAGTGAATTAAGTAGGTTTTCCTATCTATATAAAGAGATTTTTTTAAATTAATTTATTTATTTGAGAGCGACAGACACAGAGAGAAAGACAGATAGAGGGAGAGAGAGAGAATGGGCGCGCCAGGGCTTCCAACCTCTGCAAACGAACTCCAGACGCATGCGCCCCCTTGTGCATCTGGCTAACGTGGGACCTGGAGAACCGAACCTCGAACCGGGGTCCTTAGGCTTCACAGGCAAGCGCTTAACCGCTAAGCCATCTCTCCAGCCCTAAAGAGATATTTTATTTGTATATATACATATGTATAAATTTATGCAATATATATATATGTGTGTGTGTATGTATATGTCTTCTAAATTGTATTCCATAATAGGTTAAATTGAACATTAGGAGGTTTATGTTTGGATAAACTTCATGAATGTACTGCCTGAAAATGACAAAATGGATTTCATGAACTCTGCCTTTGAAGTGATTATTCTTAATGAATACAAGACATGTTGACATTATTGTATGTATTTAATACATACAATATAATTGTATGTAATCATGAATATGTTTCTCATTTTTATATTCTCGTTCAATATTCAGTATTTATTGGACAATAAGTAGATGAAAAGTAAGCAGTACCAAAATTTGATGGTAGACAAAACAAAAATATAGATGTTTGATGATAAAATGATAACATAAAAGTTATTTTAGGACTTCATGAATATATTTTGCTTTTTCAGGTCTTAGATCTGTATTTCTCAAAAATCAGTAATAAATACTTCTATTTAAAGTTTGTCTTTATATTAAAATTTTCTTTTTCTTTTTTTTTTTTTTTTTTTTGATTTTCGAGGTATGGTCTCACCCTAGGTCAGGCTGACCTGGAATTCACTATGTAGTCTCAGGGTGGCCTTGAACTCATGGTGATCCTCCTACCTCTGCCTCCTTAGTGCTGGGATTAAAGGTGTACGCTACCACACTACCACACCTGGCTAATTTTTTCATTTTTTAACATAGCAATGCAATATATGGCACTCAGAAGTTATTAACCATTTCACTTTCATAAAATAGTAGCTGATTTTATGGATTCAAAGTTGTACCCTTCACTTTAAGGAATGTTTATTATACTACGTATGCATGATGCACAAGTTAAGACATTGCAATTATTTTGGGGATAAAGGCAAACATCAAACATAGAATACTGTATTAATTTTATAGTCTTAACTACTTAAATATATGTTACCACCTTAGAATTTTCACCAGAATTTATAAGCTCTTGTTGTAAAATAACAGTTGCATTTAAATCATACAATAATATCCGTGATAATGAGTATATTTAAAGTACAACACTAAAAACTCCACGTGGAAATACTTCAGACTACTTCTGCATAGCACAGACTGCATATAATATTTTATGTTTTGTGTTTACAAAGAGAACCTACATAAGTTGATATTGTAATGAAATAAAGAATAAAATTTTGAACCAAAAAACTATAATGTTGTCATATAAACAATTGATTGTCTTGTTTTATTCCATTCCTATGTTAGCTTCACATCTCTGTGTAAGGGTTTTATTTTCACTAGATTTCAAGTTTGAGCCCACATTGCTATCCAGCATCCATTGACTCACTTATGGAAAAATCCAACAAATGAGCTCCATGTTCATTTTTGGTGATACAAACAGTATCACTGGCATTATAGCCCATAACAAATCATTAAAAATATACATTATCTAAATAAATCATCCTTATCGTCACGTTTTTGTGTCATCTCAAAGGAGTCTGTATTTCTTAATATTTAATTGGGTCAGTTAATCCATTCCAGCAGACAAGATATTTCAGAGCAGTCAATAAACCTTAAGTTAATTGGGGGAAGAACACTTACATAATTTCCCATTTTCCTTCCTTAAATATGGTACACTATCTAAGTCAGTACCATATTGACATAGCTTTTATATTTGCTACCAGTTATAAACATCGGGATTACCTGAGTGATTGTTTTCTCAGAAAGCCATAATGTCATCTCAAACCTAATACTCCAACAACCATGCACTAATTAAAACTGCAATTATATTTTTGCTCAAACAAAACGACTTAATAAACATTATCACAAACTGTTTACCCTTCCCCAAAACAATTTATGCTCACTAATACAATTTCCCATTAAAACTGCTGCCAGGTAAATTAAAAACTCTTGAAATAGTAAGTAAGTGGGAAATTAATTCAACAGTTTAATCTAGACCTAATAACAGTTGCAAGCTCAGAAAAAGATTGCTACAGCGGGGAGTTAATTAACAGCTTATTCCCCATTTGATAAAAGTAATCCACTCTAATTCCAGTGTAATTTACCTCAATGTAATATAAAACCACAAGCTGCTTCTGGTGCTGGTAATTATTAGCTTTGTCCTGTGGCCATACTGACAACAAAAGTCAGCAGTATCTTAATAATTTGAGGCTGTCTGTTAAATGCCCACACTTAAAGATATAATATGAAATCTTCCGACAGCAGCAAGCATGTATATTGCCATACAAACAAGAGTTGCAGTTTACATTTAAACTACATATAATTGCCATACCTAGCTCAAGGAAACAGGTGTGACATGTGACAAGTAAGCATTTCATTGATTTCATAAGGTGAAGCATAGTCAGGGAAATTAGATGACAGATCCATCTCATTCTTGCCATCCCACCACTCTCCTCTTGTTATCATCTCTTGTGCTTGGACCGTTGCACAAATGTATGCAGTTTCTCTCTCCCCTCCCCACTCCAATAGACCTGCTTTGTAGCCAGATGCGCACATGTCATCATGCAACCTTCATCGATAGAAAACTCTATTTACTAACTTATATCCAAAAAAGTGAATTTGAATTTCCCTAGCATCACATTAAAATCTTTCCATGATCTAGGCATAACCTAACACTCAAATCTTATATATAAGCTTTGAAAACAAATTGAGATTTATTTTTACTATAGTATCCTTTACTTGCTTATATATTATCCTTTCTGTCAATCTTTGTTTCCATTCCTTGAAAATTCTAGTCACTTCTTTTCCTACTCTATTCCCACATTTAAATTCACCTGTCATTGAACTTATTCATTGCCTTTTATTTCTAGAGTACACTAGTACTTTCAGTACCACCCCAGAAGTTACCAGAGATACTCAGGCTCCATCCCAAACTTACACAATTAGAAAAGCTGAGTGGAGCCCAGCAATGTGTTCCAAAAAGCCCTTTGGTAGATTCTGATGAACAGTAAAGTTTGAAGACTATTATAGGCTACAAGAACTGTAAAAACTCAGGAAACAAGTTATTTTTTAATATTCTTAATCTGAATAGTTATAGCCTATAGTGGCTACTTAAAAATATTTATCAATGAATGAGTTATGGAACACTGGGTCAAATTACATGGAAAAATGGAAAATATGGAAGACCTGTGAAATCTTAGACAAAGTACACTAGACCCAAAATCTGAAGAAGTTCTATCTCTGAGTAAATACTTATTCTAAGTTGTGGTGCAGACAGTGATGATTAATAATGTACAATTTCTTTCTGTGTGACAAAAGATAAAGTCCAGTATTAGCATGTTTGTAGGATTACTGGTATTCTCAAAAAGGTTGTTTCTTTTCTCTTTGGAAGTAATTTTTCAACAAAATTAATATTGATGCTACCTTATGCCATTAAAATGGTCAAATTCATACAGAATCAATGGCTTAGTGGTTAAGGGGCTTACCTGCAAAGCCTGAGGACCCATGTTCAACTCTCCAGTTCCCACACAAGCTGGAAGCGCAGTGAGACAAGTGCAAATTTGCACATGCCCACTAGGTGGTGGACGTGTCTGGAGTTTGAGTTCAGTGTCTAAGGCCCTCATATGCCAATTCTCTTTCTCTCTCTCTCACCCTCTCTCTTTCAAGCGTTCTCTCTAAAATAAATTTTAAAAATGATCAAAATTTTAACATTATAAATATCATATTTTTGTTAACCTCATAATATTATCTAATACATGGACATTATGTTCAATAGTATATGTTATATGTCTATAGTATTTTGGCTATCTATAGTATTTTGTCTGTGGACACTAAACAAAATTCAGGTGATTACCTGAATATGTGAATGTAGATAAGTTATATATGTATATACATATAAGTGAGACTAGAAATAATATTTTATCCCACTCCACTGAATTGAAGCTATTTAAAACTATGAATCTCAGATATTGAAGTAATACACATTATTTTCTCACTGTGCTACATGTTATAAGTAAATTTTTTGTTCCCTATTATTGCATTTAGCATGTATGTTTAAATTAAGTTGATTTAAGCAAACTCTTGAGGTTTTATTTCACTTCTTAGAATTATAATTTCTTTGGAGAGGAACTGTATCAGGTAAAGGAATTAAGCAAAATCAAGTGATGTTATATTGCACCATTTCTGTTATTCCATCTATAGAATCTATCTGCTTTTAAGTCACAGAAAATAAGCCTTTGGAGTAATGAATTTATGTATTGTACTGCTTGCATAGATTTATGTGAAAACAGATATTTGTGGTATATGAATTGGGAGATATATATCTATATATATATATCAATCATGTGATTTAGAGGGGATATTTTTAAAAGACATTTCTGTATGTGAATGTGTATATCATCATCAATATTATAATAAAATTTTATGTTTTAAAATATAGTATAAGGCTGGGCATGTTGGTGCACGCCTTTAATCCCAGCACTCAGGAAGAGAGGTAGGAGGATCGATATGAGTTCAAGGCCACCCTGAGACTCCATAGTGAATTCCAGGTCATCCTGAGCTAGAATGAGACCTTACCACGAAAGACCAAATATAAATAAATAAATACATAAATAAATAAAATAGTATAGAGCTTTTTCTTTCTAATTTCATCCTTAAAATATTATATAATATTAAAAGCATTAAAGCAGGTATTATCTTTCTTTTGCAGATGAAACAAATATCCACATAAAAACAATAAGTGTAAAAACTGGAATTAGAACCCAGGTTGCCTGAATTCTAGTCAGGTACATATTTGTTCTTTATCATACTTCTCCCACACTTGTATGAATTTATATGCATTGACCAAGCATGTCAGCAGTGATTTTGCCAGACTCTACACCTGAGTATTCATGGGTATAGTGCATTCAAAAGCAAGAATTATAAAGTATTGGTAGTATTTTGACAGTCACTAAGAAAGAAAGAATAAAGATTACAGTGAAAATATAATAAAAACATGCATAGTTTAAATTGAAGCATGTTGAAAAATGACTAGTACATGAATAATTCATGTAAAAGAGGAAAAGTTGATGTATGATTTTTTTTCCCCACAATGATGACTCTTCCCCTCATAACTGTAACCCTGAAATAAACACTTTACTTCCATAATCTGTGTCTGGTTGGGTGTTTTGTCCCAACAATGTGAATGCAACTACTATAAAGGCCTGAGTTATGGCCTGTTAAATGATGAGAAACACTTTTGGCATTTTGCAGTGAAAGCAGAGGGGAGGAAATAGAATATTAAATGATAATATGTAAGTTGACGGTTTACTTGAGAATGGTTAATGATGACTTCCATATTTCTGATTCATATGCCAGAGTTATGCTATTTTTCTCTGAGAAAGAGAACATGGGTCAATAAACTACTGTGAGTGAAGTTCAGCTCGGTTTTCCATGTATTATGCTGTAACTTGGTCATATACATACACATTAGATAAATAAACATATAATATTGAGGTGAGGTAAGAAAAATGGGCACGTATCTATTCATTTCCTCCTACATGTTTTAGGAATGAAAAATTTGCATTGTCTTTTTATGAACATAGTTTACTTTTCATACTACATATTTTTTTAAATTTTATTTATTTATTTGAGAGCGACAGACACAGAGAGAAAGACAGATAGAGGGAGAGAGAGAATGGGCGCGCCAGGGCTTCCAGCCTCTGCTAACGAACTCCAGATGTGTGCACCCCCTTGTGCATCTGGCTAACATGGGACCTGGGGAACCGAGCCTTGAACCGGGGTCCTTAGGCTTCACAGGCAAGCGCTTAACCGCTAAGCCATCTCTCCAGCCCCATACTACATATTTTTGATAACTTGAAGGATAAGGATGATGGAGGTACAACTTATTCTTTTGCCACAAGATGTATGATTCCATAATTTCAATTGCATATAGTTTTTGTGTTTGTGTTTGTGTACACTCCTGCCTGATGGTAAACATGTATAAGTGACCACCTTCCATGTGGAGGTCAGAGGCTCAATGACATGTGAGTGGTTTCTTCAATAACTCTCCAATTATTTTTTTAGAGAGGGTCTCTCTCTGTACCAGGATCTCACAGATTTGGCTAGACAAGCTGGTACAGTAGTACTAGACATCCTATTTTCTCCCCCTTGCCAGTGCTGGAATTACAAGTGTGCAACACCATGCATGACATTTCCCACTGATACTATGATCAAGCTCACATCCTCATGCTTCTGCACCAAACAATCTGCCAAATGAACCTGATGCCATAATTTTAAATCCTATTCACCTTAAGGATTTCCTTTTGTTACTGTCAAACCCATCAAAGATAAAGGTTACCTATCTCAGTACATTTTCATCAGTTGAATCTACTTTGGACAAGGGAATTTAATGAAATGAACATATACAAGCAAAATAAACGTTTACCCAATATCAACACTCTGAAGAACTAACTTATAATACCAATTCATAGAAATGCATCCAAGGACTATGGATAAAATCCTCTTGGTCTCATTTGACTAAATATCTAAAGATGCTTAAACATAAACACTTGAGGGGATGGGAACATTTACATTCAAACTACCCTTCCCCTCTAATAGGTTTCCATTATCCTGTATATATGATTCTTCTTTTATTTAAGTATACTTATGAACTGATAAAACTTACTAGTGTTAAATGTACCATAGATGAATTTTAGAATTGTATGCATTCAAAGTAGTAACTACCATAATCAAACTAGAGAACTATTCCTATCTTATTTGGAGTAATCCTTTACCCCTCACCCCAGATTCAGCCAAACATTAAAATCCATTATATTAGTTTTTGTTTGGAATCACAAAATAGATACTCTCTCTCTCCCTCCTTAATTCTGTGTGATTTATCCATAACATTGCCTGCATCAACAACTCACCAACTTTATTCCATTATTATATCAAATATGTCTATCCATTCATCATTTATAATAAAATACTTGCTATGATTTTTACTGGTATGAGTAATAGCATAATGAATTTGTCATGGCAGTCTTATGCATCTTGTTTATTAACCATTTTATCCATGTGCATAATGTATTTTGATCATGATCCTGCCTTATTACCTTCACTTGATCTCTTCCCTACCTCATCTGCTGAGCCTATGCTTTCTCTCAACCAGTACCTCTTTTAAACTATGATGTAACTCTTTTTTTTTTCCTGCAGTGTGACATGCATAATTTCATGTTTTATTTATTTTATGTATAAAGTCATGAATGGAATTTTTATATGGTAACTATATTTGGCTTTAATAAAATGGCTGTTGTAACTAATTTCATGTTGCTGGAATGAACATCTAAACCAGACACACCTTATGTGAGGACGAAATTTATTTCAAGCTTACAGATCCAGGGGAAGTTCCATAATGGTGGAAGAAGATGGTAGCCATTCATAAATCCAAGCATAGAGAGAAACCATCATCATCCAGCAGACACCAGAAATAATAAAACAACAAGGACCCAGGAAGAGCTCAAACCTCTCTGCATACTTTGGGGCTAGAAATTAGATGTTCCCCAAACACACTTTTGGGCTGGACTCCAGGATCAGCACCAAGTGACATCTTCTCCACCTAGCAGCTGGGAACCCAAGTTAAGCATTTTTAACAAAACACCTAAGTCTATGGGGGACAAGCATTCCAAATACCACATTGCACCCTAATCCCCAATAGACGACCCTTTCATGTCATAAACTGTGTTAAGTTCAAACTCAAAGGTCTCCATAGTCTTTACCAAACTTGTTGACTGTCTCTTTATTGTAATTACTGTAAAACTGAAATAAGTTACATACTTCTAACATATAATTATACAGAGTAAACATTTTCATTGTTGTAAATCTTAAAAAGGAGAAACTGAACAAATGCAAAATCAATGATCTAAACATCAAACATCTGCAATTCAAGTACAAAATCCATAGCCAGTGATTACTGTCCCTGTATTTTCAATTTCTCTTCCTCCAATTAGGCCGAATAGCTAGTGAATTTTCCATCTCAAGGAAACAGCACTCCATGGTAGCTTTTGCACAGTTCCAATATATCCAAACATCATCCAGTCTCCATTGAAAACCATGATTCATCTTATAATGGTCTAATCAGCCTCCAATAGAGGGATGTCGCCTTGTTCCTTAGGCCACATTTCAGCAGCAGCTCATAGAACTATATGCTATTTATGACCCACTTCCATGTAGTTTTCATGCTTCCAAATAAATACCAGAACACACACACACATTTTTTTTTGCAATTGGTGAATTCACAATTTATGAAATATTATGAAAAATTATGAAATAAATTGTGACCTTGAAGAGAGGTGTCTTCCTTTCAAAAAAGTTTGCATCCACCATTCAGTCTTTCCTGAGTAGAATTATCTCTAGCATATTGCCCTTTGTTTCAATGTAATGCAATTAATGGTGGTAACCTTAACAATAACAGCTTTATCAACCAGTCTCTATGCCAGCAACCTTAAGCTTCTTTAAACTTTTTCAATGTCAAATCTTATGTTTTTCAGTTTTATATCTTCCACCAAACATATCAGTCCATTACTTTTAAATTCAACCTTTATCAAACTCTTAGGGTTTGGTCAGAAGATCACAGCCATCTTTTATACCAGTAGGTCAGTTTCAACAATGTTCTGTGGTTTCTTCTTCCCCTTTCAAAGTTCATAAGCCAATACCATTCTCAATTCACTTAGAATTTTAAAACTCTTACTAGAATAGCCAATAACACTTGGGTTACCACTCTGGGAGATATCTTAAGTCATAAGTACCAAGTCCATCATCAATATTCCTCCAGTACATAAGTTACAAAAGACAAAAATCCATATGGATATATTCATTTTTTTTTGCACCTCACTCCTGGTACAAGTTTCTGTTGTAGATAGTTTCACATTGCTGGGATGCACATCCAAACCAGACACAGCTTATGGGAGAAAAGAATTATTTCAACCTTACAGCTACAGGGGAAGTTCTATAATAGTAGACAAATCTGGCTGTCATTCATAAATCCAAACAGTGAGAGAAAACACCATCAATCAGAAAACACCAGAAGCAACAAAGAGCAGGGGCCCAGGCAGACCTCAAACCTCGATGTATACCTTTGTTCTGGAAATTAGATCCATTCCCAAACATACCTTTGTGCTCAGCCACAGCATCTGCTCTCAATGACACCTCCTCCAATCAGGTGGATAGAGACCTAAGCTACAAGTTTTAATAAAAAACCTGTGTCTATGGGGGAAATACATTCAAACTACCATAATGGCTAAACTGATAAAGTAACCCAATGTGTTTGTTATTTCCCCCACAATATCAGAGTTCCAGTTGCTTCACATTCTCACAACCTTCAGTTTTTTTCGGTCTTTAACAAAAAAAATAATAGTGTGAACTTTATTATATGAACATATTGCAAATTGGACAGATTCCTAATGTGTTATATGTTTATGTCCTTTCTACACTGTCTCCATTCAACTGAAGACCCTCCTCAGTGAGGCAATTGGTATTCACTGTGTTATCATGAATCCACCAGTCAGACCTTGTTGGGAGAACAATTCCTCAGAATACACCTTTATATCCTGTGGAGAATCTGCCACTAACAGATGGCAGTGAATACCAGACCCAAGATCCATCTAAGGACAAGAAAAGGAAGCCAACTTCATAGCATGAGATAAGCCATCTCTAAGACATCTGTCAATGTCCAGGAAACAGTACAAAGAAGGTGATTAAATATGAGTGCGGCTCTGATAGCTAGCCTGAGGAACTCCCCAAAGGAGATGGTGGTAGACATTGAGAAGTAAAGCACATCAAAGCAAAAAAAAAAAAAAAAAGGTGTTGAGAGCTCAACACTAATGGAGTCTTATAAAACACTCCAAGGCTCATAGAACACTGGGGAAAAGGGAACAGATTAACAAATAAACAACAACAACAACAAAACCAGAAAGAATATAACAGTCTTTTAATCTTAGCTGACCTATTTGAAATGTACTGGTATTTACTTGGAGTATATGAATAATAATAATAACTTCTTTTCCATTCTGGATATTTTTTGTTTGTAAATCAATTTAACTGTATAACCTATATTAATATTTTGTCCAGAAATTTTTAACACACAATTTTTCCTTAAAGCTTATGTGCTCTTTCTTGTGCAGCAGGTTGTAATTATCCTCAACATACCATACTTCTTCAAATACCTTTTGCCTATTCACTGATCTGTTCATTTGAAATTTGGTACTCTAAGCTTTATCTAGATAATTCTATATTCTTTAGTGTTACCTTCAGAAATCTCCTTTTTGTTGAACTCTTTCATGATTTCACTTGATGCCACCTCTTCCCAGGCACCTTTCTGTATTGCACCCCTATGGTAATTGTGTTAAATGTATTTCATTATCCTTCCTGAAAACTATGAAAGTCTACCATTTTTCACATTTGAAAATTGAGTTTTATTTTTGCTATTACTCCTACAGGAGGATTGGACATGCTTCACTTATACAACTCACAGCAAAAATTGGAATCACCTGTCATCATGATCATTCAAACAGAGCTCTCACATGCATTAAAAATATTTCTAGGGCTGAAGAGATGGCTTAGCAGCTAAGTCTAAGGACTCTGGTTTGACTCTTATGGTCCAACATAAGCCATATACACAAAGTGATGCAAACACACAAAGTTGCATATGCACACAAGTGGGCACAAGCATCTGGAGTTTGATTTCAGTGGATGAGGCCGTGATGTGCCAATTCTCACTCTCTCTCTTTCTTCTTTATAGCCGAATAAAACTCCATTGTAGGGCTGGAGAGATGGCTTAGCGATTAAGGCATTTGCCTGCAATGACAGAGGATACCAGCTTGACTCTCCAGGACCCATGTAAGCTAGATGCACAAGGGGACACATGCATCTGGAGTTTGTTTACAGTAGCTGGTGGCCCTGATATTCCCATTATCTCTCTCTCACTCTCTCTCTCAAATAACTAAATAAAATATTTAAAACAAACTTAATTGTACTTATGTACCATATCTTCATTATCAATTCATTACTTGATGGGCATCTAGGTTGATTCCATTTCCTAGCTATTATGAAGAAAACAGTTAATAAAAATGAATGAGCAAACATTTATATAGCAATATTTAGGGTACATGCATATGAGTGATATAGCTCTGTAATTTGGTAGATCTATTTATAAATTTTTAATTTTTTATTGACAACTTTCATAATTACAGACAATAAACTATGATACCTCCCTCCCCTCCACACTTTCCTCTTCACAAATTCACACTCCATCATACCCTCTCCCTCTCTCTATTAGTCTGTCTTTTATTTTGATGTCATCATCTGTTCCTCCTATTATGAGGGTCTTGTGACAGTAGTGCTAGGCACTGTGAGGTCATGGATATAGAGGCCAATTTCTGTCTAAATGATTGCATTGTAAGCAGTCCTGCCTTTCCGTTCGTAGTTATTTTTTTTCTGCTACCTCTTCTGAAATGGACTCTGAGTCTTGGAAGGTGTGATAGTGATGTTACAGTGCTGAACACTCCCCCATCACTTCTTCTCAGCTCTGTGATGCCTTTTGAGTTAGTTCAGTGGTCACAGCCATCTTAAAAGAGAATCTTTTCTAACCAAAAGTGAGGGTAGCATTAATATATGGGTATGGGGATAGAGAGATGTCTTAGTGGTTAATGTACTTGCCTGTGAAACGTAAGGACCCATGTTTGACTCTCCAGATCCCACCTAAGCCAGATGCACAAAGTTGGGGCAAGCATAAAGTTGTACATGCCCACTAAGTGGTACAGGAATATGGAGTTTAATTGCAGCAGCTGAGGCCCTGGCATGCCAATTCTTTCTCTCCATCTCCCTCACACTCTCTCTAAAATAAAATAGAAATAAAAAATATACTTGATATATGGGTATTAACATTAATTAAAGTGCTTACAGGGCACTTTGATAAGCATAATATAATAATTTACCCAGACAAGAGCAGACATTACACTCCTAAGGTTCATGACCTCCCTCACTATAGACTTTTTATTAGGTTTTCAGTACCAAGCATGTATTCCTTCCCATGGAATAGGACTCCAGTCTAATTAGAGATTACTTGGTTTCCACCATAACAGACATTCCACTATTACACTCATTCAGTCATTTGGCCTGTCTGGCCATTTTGAGGCTTTCAGCACCTACTGTTTTCACTGCTGATAACTTCTGTCTCCCATAGGGCTACATGCATTGCAACTTTTTCCAGCTTTCTGACAGCTGTTCTACAGAGATGAGGTTTGCAGCTCAGTCTCAGCTTGATTTTTATCAGTGAGCTTGCATCCCAGGCATGTAAAGTCTTCAGCAATAGGGCTGTAACATCTACTTTTGGTGAGAAACCAAGAACCTTGGAAATACCTTGTAATATTTTGGGGACATCAGGAACCTCCCTGGCCAACACCTCACTAGGAGGTATCCCATCCCTGGCATGGAAATTTTTCTCATAACTGTCTATAGCTCCTGGGTGTGCTTTTATTCCCCAAAAGTGTGCTATCATATGGCTTATTCACAATATCCTGAATTTTGATTAATACTTCTCCCACACTTCTTGTACCCAATCTCTTTCCCTGACCTTGCTCAGGTCATAACACCCCCAGTAGTCAGTTCATTTGCTTACGTATATACAATACTATCCCCTTAAATCCTCTCCTCTCCTCCCTTCCTTATAGTCAATTTCTAGCCTAATGGCCTCTACTAGCAAAATTTTTCTCTGACTCACAGACAAGCCTGAACATTAGTAGCTAGGATCCACAAATGAGAGAGGACATGCAATATTTGGCTTTCTGGGCCTGGGTTACTTCAGTCAGTATTATCCTTTCCAGACCCATCTATTTCCCTGCAAATTGCATAATTTAATTTTTCCTTATTGAATAAATCTACATTATACATTCATGTACATTATACATTCATCAGTTGAAGATATCTAGGCTGGACCCATTTCCTAGCTATTGTGAACAGAGTGGCAATAAACATGGATGTGCAAGAATCTCTAAGATAGTGAAAAAAGGCCTTAGGATATATACCTAGCAGTTCTGTAGCAAGATCATATGATAAATCTATTTTTATATGTCTCAGGAATATCCACACAGATTTCCACAATGGCTGTAATAGATTACATTCCCAACAACAGTGTAGAAGGGATACTCCTTTTCCACTTACTGACCAGCACTTTTTGTCATTTGTTTTCTTTTTGATAGCCACTCTGACAGGACTAAGATGGAATGTTCAAGTAGTATTAATTTGCATTTCTTTGATGGCTAAGGATGTAAATATATATAATCTGTATTTCTTCTATTGAAAACTCTCTGTTTAGTTCCATAGCCCAATTTTTAATTGGGTTGTTTGATTTGTTATTATATAGTGTTTTATTAGTTCTTTTTATATCCTAGATATTAATCCTCTGCCAGATGTATAGCTGGTAATTTTTTTTTCCATTTTGTAGGTTGCTTCTTTGCTCTATTCACACTGTCCTTTGCTGTATAAAAGCTCTGTAATTTTATGAGTTCCCTGTGGTTGATTAATGGTTTTATTTCATGAGCAACTAGGGTTATGGTCAAAAAGTCGTTTCTATGCCAATGTGTTGAAGGGTTTGCCCTACTTTTTCCTCTGATCTAGAGATTCAGATCTGATATTAAGGTCCTTGATCAATTTGCCCTTGATTCTTGTGCATGGAGAAAGACAAGGATCTATTTTCTTCTACATACAGATATTGAGTCTTCCCAGTACCATTTGTTAAAGATGCTATTTTTTCCTCAATGAATATTTTTGGCATTTTTTTCAAAAATCAGATGGCTGTAGCTGCCTGGATTTACATCTGATTCCTCTATTCTATGTCATTGATTTATGTGTCTGCTTTTGTGCCAGCACCAAGATTTTTAAAATATTTTTTATTTATTTATTTTTTACTAAGGCTTTGTAATATAGATTAAAATCAGGTATGGTGATACTGCCAGCCTTATTTTTGTTGCTCAGAATTGTTTTGGCTACTTGAGGTATTTTGTGCTTCCAAAAAATTTAGGATTGTTTAGTATTTCCATGAAGAATGACATTTGAATTTTAATGGGGATTGCATTAAATGTGTAGATTGCTTTTGGTAGGATTGCCATTTTTACAATATTGCTTCTTTCAATCCAAGAACATGAGATGTCTTTCCATTTCTTAGTGTCTTCTGCAATTTCTTGCTTGAGTGTTTTATAGTATTCATTGTAGAGAGCCATCAATTCCTTGGTTAGGTTTATTCCCAGATCCTTTATTTATTTATTTATTTATTTATTTATTTATTTATTTATTTATTTATTTAAGACAATTGTGAATGGAAATGATTTTCTGATTTCATCCTCCACATATTTTTGTTAGTGTATAGGAAAGATACTCATTTTTGCATGTTTATTTTGTGTCTTGCTAAATTGCTAAACGTGTTTGTCAGCTCTATCAGTTTGCTTGTAGAGTCTTTAGGGTCCTTTATGTAGAGAGTCATATATTATAATAATAATGATAACTTAACCTCTTCCTTCCAGTTTGAATCCTTTTTATGAGTATCTCTTGTCTTATTGGTGCAGCTAAAACTTCCAGTACTATATTAAATAAAATTTGGGATAGTGGACACCCTTGTCTTGTTCCTGATTTTAGTGGAAAACTTTCAAGATTTTCCCATTTAGTATTATGTTAGGTATAAGTTTATCATAAATATGTTGAGCTATGTCTGTTGTATTCTCTGTTTATGTAGGAATTTTACCATGAGAGGATGTTGGATTTTTCTAAATACCTTTACTGCATCTATTGAGATGAAAATGCGATTTTTGTCCTTATAGTGTATTATATTTATTTGTGTACGTTGAACCTGCTTCAGGTTTTGATATAGTCTTGCATTCTGTTTGCGAATATTTTGTTGAGAATGTTTATATCTACCTTCATGTGGGAAATTGGTGTGCAATTTTCTTTCTTTTTTTGTGGTTTTGTCTGATTTTGGTATCAAGGTGATGGTGGCTTTGTAGAAGGTGTTTTGTAGAATCCCTTCCTTTTATATTTTATTAAATAGTTTGAGAAATACTGGTATTAGTTCTTCCATGAAGGCCTGGTAAAATTCACAAGTGAATCCATCTGGGCCTGGACATTTTTTTAGGTGGGAGTGTTTAATAAATGCTTAGATTTCTGTACTTCTTCATGGTCTACTCAAATGTTTTATATTATCTTGACTTAATTTTGGTAGTTCATGTAAATCTAGGAAATCATTCCTATCATATTTTCAAGCTTAGAGGGGTATATATTCTTCTTTTTCTATTTTTTTATTGACAACTTCCATAATTATAGACAATAACCCATGGTAATCCCTCCCCCACTTTCCCCTTTGAAACTTTACTTTCCATCATATGTTTTCCCTCTCAGTCTCTCTTTTATTTTTATGTCATCATGCTTTCCTCCTATTATGATGGTCTTGTATAGGTAGTGTTAGTCACTGTAAGGTCATGAGTATCCAGGCCATTTTGTGTCTGGAGGAACATGTTGTAAGGAGTCCTGCCTTTCTTTTGACTCTTACATTCTTTCTGCCACCTCTTTCGAAGTGGACCCTTGGAAGTTGTGAGAGAGATATTTCAGTACTGAACACTCTTCTGTCACTTCTTCTCAGCACCAGGATGCCTTCTTAGTCATCACAATGTCACCACCACATGAAGAGAAGCTTTTCTAACCAAAAGTGAGAATAGCATTAACATATGTGTATGAACATTCAGAGAAATGCTTACTGGGCAGTGTAGTGAGCATAGTATATACATTTAGCCAGACACCAGCAGATGTTATACCTCTAGGGCTCATGACTAGCCCTGTCATAGGTTTTCAGGATCAGGCATTGTATTCCCTTCCATGGAGAAGACCTCCATTCCAATTAGAGAGCAGTGGTTTCCCCCTATAACAGACATTCAACTATTGTACCTGTTGGCTGATTTGGCCTGGCTGGCCAAATATAATGCTTGCAGTGTTCACTGTTGAGCATCTCTACTGGTGATTTCTCTCTCTCCCACTTAACTACATGCAGCACAGGTTTTTCCAGCTTTCTTTCAGCTCAGCGACAGCAGGATTTCTAAGTGACCTTGCAGCCCAAGTGTCTGGGCTTCAGCAATAAGGTCTTACCATCTATTCCTGGTGGGAAACCAACAATCTTGGCAATGGCCTGTCATGTTTTGGGGGGTACCAGGGACCTCCATGGCCAAGAACTCCCTGGAAGGTATCCCATCCCTGTCATTGAAAATTTTCTAATAACTATCTATAGCCTTTGGTTGTTCTATTTTCCACAAGTGTAGGTTTCCATATGACTCATTCATACCCTCTTAGATTTTGATTAGCCATATCCCCACCTTTGATTTACTCATTCTCTTCTGCTGACCTCACTTAGGCCTTTCCACCCCCATTAATCTGTTCTTACACACACACACACACACACACACACATACACACACACACACACTCATCCATCCATCCTATTAAGTCCTTATTTCTTCCCTTTCTGTTTCCATCCCCTTTCTATCTTACTGGCCTCTGCTACTAAGTTTACTTCCAACTCACATAGAATTCCATTCACTTGTAACTAAAATCCATATATGAGAGCGAACATATGATGTTTGTCTTTCTGGGCCTGGGTTATGCCATTAAGTATAATTCTTATCAGATCTATCCATTTTACTGCAAATTTCATTTTTCTGTTTAACTGACTAGAACTCCAGTGTACAAATGTGCCACATCTTCATTATCCACTCATCAGTTGAGGGACATCTAAGCTGGTTCCGATTCCTAAGTATTGTGAATATAATGGCAATAAACATGGATGAGCTAGTTTCTCCAATGTAGTGAGATGAGTCCTAAGAATATATGCCTAGGACTGTTATAGCTGGATCACATGGTAAATCTATTTTTAGCTTACTCAAGAAACTCCATGCTGATTTCCACAATGGTTGCACCAGATTAAATTTCCACCAAGAGTGTAGAAGAGTTCTCTATTTCCTTATCCTCACCAGCATTTATTGTCATTGGTTTTCATGATGATAGCCATTCTGACAGGAGTGAGATGGAATCTCAAAATACTTTTAATTTGGATTTACTGAATGGCTAGGGATGTAGCATATTTTTTACATATTTATGTGTTATCTGTATTTCTTCTTTTGAGAATGCTCTATTTAGTTCCATAGCCAATTTTTATTTATGTTGTTTGATTTTTTATTATTCAGGTTTTTTTGATCTGTTTATTTATTTATTTATTTGAAAGTGACAGACAGAGAAAGAGGGAGAGAGAGAATGGGCGCTTCAGGGCCTCCATCCACTGCAAACGAACTCCAGACACGTGCGCCCCCTTGTGCATCTGGCTAACGTGGGTCTTGGGGAGTCGAGCCTTGAACCGGGGTCCTTAGGCTTCTCAGGCAAGCGTTTAACTGCTAAGCCATCTCTCCAGCCCTTATTCAGGGTTTTGAGTTCTTTGTATATCGTCAATACTAATCCTCTGTCACATGAATAGCTGGCAAAAATTTTCTCCCATTCTCTAGGTTGCCTCTTTGCCCTAGTCACAGTGTCCTTTGCTGTATAAAATCTTTGTAATTGCATGAGGTCTCACCAGTTGATCAGTGGTTTTATTTCCTGAGAAACTAGGGTTATGTTCAGAAAGTCTTTGCTTATGCCAGTATGTTGGAGGGATTCCCCTACTACTTACTCTAGCAAATTGAGACTTTGGGATCTGATATTAAAGTCTTTGATCCATTTGGACTTAATTCTTATTCATGGTGAGAGATTATTCTGTGATTTTCTTTTTTCATTATATCTTTGTCTGGTTTTGTTATAAGGGTGATTTTGGCTTCATAGAAGGAGTTTGGTAGGATTCCTTCCTTTTCTATTTTATGGGAAACAAATGAGAAGCATTGGTGTTACTTCTTTTATGAAGGTCTGGAAAAATTTCCCAGTGAATACATCTGGGCTTGGACTCTTTTTAGTTGGGAGATTTTTGATAACTGCTTGGTTCTCCATACTTGTTATAGGTCTAGGAAAGTGGTTAATGTCATTTTAAAATTAGTTTTTGGTATGTTAATTTATTTATTTTTCAGCTACAAACAGAGAGAGAAAGAGGCAGATAGTGAGAGGGAGAGGGAATGGGCATGCCAGGGCCTCCAGCCATTGCAAACTAACTCCAGACACGTGTGCCCCCTTGTGCATCTGGCTAATGTTGGTCCTGTGGAATCGAGCCTTGAGCCAGGGTCCTTAGGCTTCACAGGCTAGCGCTTCACTGCTAAGCAATCTCTTTAGACCAGTTAATGTCATGTTGATAGGACATTTACAACAAGGAAATTATCCGTTTCTTTCATAATTTCTTATTTTTTTTTAATATTTTTATTTATTTATTTGAGAGCAAAAGACACAGAGAGAAAGACAGATAGAGGGAGAGAGAGAGATTGGGCGCGCCAGGGCTTCCAGCTTCTGCAAACGAACTCCAGACGCGTGCGCCCCCTTGTGCATCTGGCTAACGTGGGACCTGGGGAACCGAGCCTCGAACCGGGGTCCTTAGGCTTCACAGGCAAGCGCTTAACCTCTAAGCCATCTCTCCAGCCCTCTTTCATAATTTCAAACTTAGTGGAGCATTATGTTCTTATAATATTTCCCTGTAGCAGAAAACTTCAGGTTCACTGAGATGAACTTCCAGACTACTCACAGTTATGGAGGAACGGATATTTATTGAAGCTTACAGATCCAGGAGAAGTTCCATAATGGCAGAAGAAACTGGCCGGCCTTCACAGGTCCAAGCAGAGAGAGAGAGAAGCACAAGCCAAAAAGCCACACAACACAGCACACTTGAGGAACTCCAGCTAGGCACACTTTGCATATCTTTAGTTTGAAATCCCAAACCCACCACTATTTAAGGTCTGCCCAGTGACACAGCCTCCAGCCAGGTGGCTACAGATACAAAATACAAAGTAATAAAACACTTACTATGTTGGGGACCCTTTATTCAAACTACCACATTTTGCCCCAGACCCCCAATCGTTTCACAACCTTCACACATTATAAATTGTACTCAGTTCAGTTTCAAAGGTCTTCACAGTCTTGACCAATTTAGGTTGGTAAGTCCTGTAAAATCAAACAAGTTAAATTCTTCCAACATATAAAGGCACAGAGCAAACATTTTCAACTGGTACAATGTCTAGCAAAGAGAGACTAAAATAATGAAAACTCAACCACCATCAAATGTCTGCAGTTCAATTTTAATATAACCAAACACTGACAGTCTCCAGATTTTCAACTTATGCCCCTCCAGTTAGGTAGAATAGCCAGGGAATACTTCCATATCAGGACAACAGTACACTGTATGCTAGCCCTTGCATAGTTCTAGTATGTCCAAAATATCTTCAGGTCTTCATGCAAGTTATGTTCCATCTTCCAAAGGCTCTTCCAGTTTATCAGGGCAATAAGCCCTCTCTCATGCTGCATATCACCAGCTGTTCCTGGAACAATGTACAATTCACGACCACTCCTCACATTTTTCATGCTTCTGAAACCAATACCAGGTATGCAGGACACATCCATATTCTTAATTCAGGGACAAAATAAATCATAACCTTGAAAAGTAGGTTCCTTCTCCAGTCAAGTCTTTTTAAAAGTGTTTGCATTGCTATGATAGTCTTTCCTCAGGTAGCCTTTCAATTGCTTTAATGTAAACCAGTTGGGTCGTCTTCCTTGAGATTGCTAATGTGTTTGACAATAGCAAGTTCAGTAACATAAGTATATTCGCAGTGCCTGTATTTTTAACTTGATTGAGGTTTTCCAGTTTAAAAATGTTAAATATTTCATTCAATTATCTTTAGCCCAGCACATCAGTCCATTATAAATTTGACCTTGAACAAATTCTCTGGGCCTGGGTAGTAGAACACAGCCAGCCCTTATGCCAGTAGCCCAGTTCCAACAATGTCCTTTGTAGTCCTTCCTTCCCCTTAGAAAGTTCATAAGCCAAGCCTTGAAGTTCAATACTGTCTGCACTTGGCATTCTCAAACTCTTATCAGAATAGTACATACAACTTGGCTTACCATTCCAGAAGGCATCTTCATTTGCAAGCACCAAGTCCATGCCCATTCCTCCAAAACAAAAATTCCAAAACACAAACATGCACATGATCAGGTGCATTACAGCCCACTTCTTGGTACCAACTTCTGTAGCAGACAGCTTCAGGTTTGCTGAGATAAACTTCCAGACCAGGCAGTTACTGAGGTAGGAAGGGATACATATTGAAGCTTAGAGATCCAGGGGAAGTTCCATAATGACAGAAGAAACTGGCCAGCTTTCACAGACCAAAGCAGAGAGAGAGAAGCACAAGCCAAAAGGTCACACAACACAGCACACTTGAGGAACTCCAGCTAGGCACACTTTGCACATCTTAGATTGAACTTTCAATGCCACCATGATGTCTTAAGATCTGCCCAGTGACACCACCTCCAGCCAGGTAGCTACCGATACAAGCTACAAAGTAGTAAAACACTTAATGGATTGGAGGCCATCTATTCAAACTACCACAGTCCATATGATTTTTTTTTTTAATTTCTCTGGCATCTGTTGTAATGGTGCCCTTTTCATGTCTAATTTTATTAATTTTTGTCTCTTATTTCTTTCTTTTGGCCAGATTTGATAGGGGTTTATCAATCTTGTTCATCATTTCAAAGAATTTTTTTTTCATTGATTCTATGGATTTTTTTGGGGGGGGGTCTATTTAATTAGTTTTTGCCTAATCTTTATTATTTCTTCTCACCTACTGATTTTTGGTTTGTCTTCTTCTTTTTCAAGGCATTGAGGTGAAGCATTAAGTTGTTTATTTGTGGCCTTTCTAATTTCTTAATATATAAACTTAAAGCTGTACATTTCCCTCTTAGGACTGCCTTTATTGTTCCCCAAAGGTTTTGGCATGTTGTATTCTCATTATCATTTGATTCTATGATTTTTTTTTTATTTCCTTCCTGATTTTCTTCATTGTCCCATTCATTATTTAGTAGTATATTGTTTAGTTTCCATAATTTTGTGCATACTCTATAGATTTTATTGCTATTGATTTATAGTTTAATCTGATTTTGATTAGATAGAGTACAAAGAGTTATTCAATTTGCCTGTATTTTTTAAGATTTTCTTTGTGCCCTAATGTATGGTCTATTTTAGAGAATATCCTATGTGTTGCTGAAAAGAATGTGTATTTTATAGTATTTGGGTGAAATTTTCTATAGATATCTGTTAAGTCTATTTGTTCTATGACCTCATTTAATCCATCTGAATCTCTATTTATTTATTTATTTATTTATTTATTTATTTATTTATTTTTATTTATTTATTTATTTATTTATTTATTTATTTATTTTTATTTATTTATTTATTTATTTATTTATTTATTTATTTATTTATTTATTTATGCCTGGGATGACCTACCAATTGATTAGATTGGAATATTGAAGTCATCCCCTACAACTGTGTTTGGTGTTATCTGTGACCTTAGTTCTAATAGCGTTTGTTTGATGAAATTGGAACCCTCATTCTAGGTGTATATATGTTTAGTATTGTAATGTCCTCCTGCTGGAGTATTCTTTTAATTAATATAAAATGATCCTCCCTATATTTCCTAATGTTGATCTGAAGTCTACCCTGTCAGATATTAGGATAGCAAAACACCTGCTTATTTTCTAGGCCCATTTGCTTGAAACACCATTTCCAAACCTTTCACCCTAAGATAATGTCCACCTTTTGTGGAATGGTGAGTTTCTTAGAGGGAACAAATTGAAGGATCCTGCTTTTGAACCCAATATGCAATCCTGTGTCCTTTGTTTGGGGCATTTAGACTTTTGATACAAGGAGTTACTATTGAAAGGAAAGGTGTATATTTATTTTTGCCATGGTTCTTGTTTTTTAATGTTTCCCATGTTACCTTTGCTCTCTTTTATGAACTTATATTTGAGTATGGTTTGTTTTTTCCAGGTTCCTTATATGTGTGCTTTTCCATCTTTTCAGCATGGAGGATCTTTTCAAGTGTATTCTATAGAGCTAGTTTAATTTTCATAAATTCATTTAGCCTGATTTTGTTGTGGGATGTCTTTATTTCTCCATCTATTTTAATGGTTAGTCTTGCAGGATAAAGTAATATTGGTTGACAGTTCTTATCTTTCAGAACTTGGAATACATCATTTTAAGCCCTTCTGGTGTTTAAAGTTTGTGTTAAGTAATCTGGTGCTATCTTGATCAGCTTGCCTTTGTATGTGACTTGATTTTTCACTCTAAATTCTTTCAATATATTTTCTTTCATTTGTGTGTTTTGTAGTCTAATTATAATATGACAGTGAGAGTTTCTTTCCTGATTTTGCCTGTTTGGAATTCTATAGGCTTCCTGTATATGTATTGGCATCATGTTCCCACTTGGAGTAAGTTTTCTTCTATGAGTTTATTGAAAATATCTGTTATGCTTTAGGAGTGAAATTCTTCTCCTTCTACTATACCCTGAATTCTTATGTTTGATCTCTTCATAGTGTCCCAAATGTCTTGAAATTCCCATTCATACCTCTGTATTTGTTTGTTTTTCTTTTTGTTGGACTGTATTAGATCTGCCACCTGGTCTTCAAGTTTATATATTCTGCCCTCTCCTTGATCCATTCTACTGCTGAGACTTTTGATAGAGTTTTCTATTTGACTTACTATGCTTTTCATTCCTACTATTTCTGGTTGTTATTTTTTTCTTTATCTATATTTCCTTACTCATGTCTTGTAATGATCTCCTTATTTCATTAAATTGGTTTCTTGTGTGCTCCTTCAGGAGTTGGTTTTCTTCTTTTACTTTTTTGATTTCTTTGAGCATAGATATAATCTTATTTTTTTTATCTTTGTCAGGCATTTCAGCTAAAGCAGTCTCACTGGAGGTCTTTTCTGATGGATTTATATTTTAGGATGGGATTGTAGTGTCTTGATTTTTTTTTTTGTTTTTTGTATTATAATATAAAGACTTTTGCCTCTTGAGTTAATTTGATGCTTGGATTTTCTCATTATCTGTTGTGTTCTTAGCTGTGTAAACCTGACTTCATCTATCTTCAGTGTAGGAGTCCCAGGTGTAGCTCTTACACTCCGAAAGAAATAGCAAAAGTGATCCTTGATGCTGAATTTTCCTGTGATTCAAATATTGTAGTAGACTGGGTGAATCAAATTACTGATAAATTCTAAAATTCAACTGAACAATATAAACATTCAGTCAAAACCAGCACAGAATATTTATACAAGTGTGTGGTTTAAACAAAACATATAATTTAGTAAAGCCAAAGTCCTTAAGGGTATGTGTTGCCCCATACCCTTAATCATGTCAACTAGGAAGTTGAGATTTCTAGTCTGAAATGGGTTCCAAGTCAGCCTGGGGCTTGCCAGTCCCTGCTCCCACTAATGACACAACAAAAAGACGAAGGCCTTAAAATTCAGGAAATGGCAAAGGCAACAACAGTCAACACCAATATATAGCTTATTTGATTAGAGTAAAGCCAACCAAGAATATAACATTTAAATGTAATACATAACCTTTCCTGACATAAAAAGGAGATTAGCACTTACTATATAGGCCTGTTTCTGGCTTTTATTAAGTAGGCCCTGTCACTTTTGGGAATGGCTTCTAATCTCACCAATGCTGAGGGGCCACCTTGTTCTCTCAGTACCAGTGCTGTGCAACCATGGGTGAATGAGTTCTTTGGATGTTCATGGCCCTGATGGTTGGAGGATTGGAGAATTTGAAGGGTGCCTGGAGTTGTGGTGGAGTTGCTCAGCTGGTCCTGTTTATATCTTCTTCAACAGCTGCTCAAATGGTCTCTGGTCAAGAGTATTGTTAAAGTATGTCCTTATGATTTTCTCAATTTCTTTGGTATTTGTTGTAATGGTGCCTTTTTCACCTCTAATTTTATTATTTTATATCTCTTCCCTCTTTCTCCTAGTTAGATTTTATAAAGGTTTATGGGTCTTGTTTATACTTTCAAAGAATCAACTCTTTGTTTAATTGATTCTTTGTATTCTTTTTTGTTTCTATTTCCTTCGTTTTTGCCTTAAACTATAATATTTCTTCCCATGTACTGATTTTTGGTTTGCCTTGTTATTCTTCCAAGACCTTAAAGTGAAGCATTAAGTTGTTTATTTGCAACCTTTCTAATTTCTTAATATAGGCACTTAAAGCTATAAATTTTCTTCTTAGGACTGCCTTCATTGTGTCCCAAACATTTTGATATTCTATGTTCTTATTATGGTTTGATTCTATGTTTATTTTTTCTATTTCCTTTATTTATAACTTTTGAGAAAACTCCTCACTGATTTCTATAGTGATTCTAGTAATCTGTATTCCCACAGACAGTGAATAAGTGTTCTTCATTCTCTACTTTCTTTCCAACTGTGGTAGTTTGAATTTATGTCACCAAATAGACTTAAATGTTTTCTTAAAGCTGTAACTTGTATTTTCAGCTACTTGGCTGGAATAAGTGTCATTGTGGGTGGATGCTGGAGTTCAGCCCTAAGGTATCACTGGGGGCAGATTTGTATTCTAGCCTAAAATTATGCACTCTGCATGAGCTCTGTCTGGGGTTTTTGGAGAGTGCTTGCTTATGGTACTGGTGGAGGTTTTTCTCTTTGCATGGATTTGGAAAAGTGGGACAGCTTCTTTCACCATTATGGAATATCCCCTGAATCTGTAAGCTTTAATAAATCCCTTTCTCACACAAACTGTGCCAAGTTTGGAAGTTCATCCCAGCCATGTTTAGCTGACTATGACAGAAATTGGTACCAAAGAGTTGGTTGCTGTGTGATGAATTTTGTGTGAATTTTGGTGTTTTGGAATTTTTGTTCTGGTGGAATTGATATGGACTTGGTACCTGCAACTTAAGATGCCTTCAAGAGCAGTAAACCAAGTTTTTGGGACTATTCTGGTGAGATATTTCCAATGCTAAATAAAAAGAGAACCATACTTGGAGGCTTTCCATATGAAATTTCAAATAGGAAGGAAAAACTGTAAAGAACTTTGTTGGATCTGGACTACTAGCATAAGAGTTGGCTGTATTTTCCTGTCCATGCTCAGACAGTTTGAACACAATTATATTTATAGTTGTCTGATGAGTTTGGCAAAAATTATTAAACTGAGAATTATAGGATTTAAATTTGGAGACATTCAAACAAGTTTAAAATTTACATAATCAGAGACTGATTTTAGGTTACTAAAGCTGCTATTGTCAAATATATTAGTAATCTTAAGGAAGATAACACATTTAATTTACACTGAAACCAAACAAAGGATGTCTGAGGAAAGACTGAGTGGTGGAAATACAATCTATTAAGAAACTTATTATTCAGGGTCACATGGAAAACGTGTGGAGTGGGCTCATGATACTAGGATCTACTTTTGAGGCTCAATGTGAGGTAAGCTGGGTTTGTTGACCCTGATAAAGAGGCTACTGAAGCCACTAGAAGATAGACTATAGTTTGAATCATGTCTAGAAGAGTTTTTGATATACCAGAGCTATGAAAAAGCTACCATGGAGATCTGTTGGCTCAGGGTGAAAGTTTTCTTTGTCTACTCAGCCCAGCTGCAGATATGGAATTGGAAAATCCAGAGACCTTTTACTGGTCACTGTTTGCATATATTAGACTTGAATTGTAGATGTTTTCCTAATGGTTGTTGAGTTTGCATCGGTCCAGTCTCTTCTTGTTATGTCTTACACCAATGGAAATGTTTATACTGTGCATTGTATATTTGAAGTATGTACCTTTCTTGATTTTTCAGGAATCACAGTTAAGAGACAATCTTAAATCTCAGATGAGACTTGGATTTTATAACTATCTTAAGGTGGAAAAAACTATGGGACCATTGAAGTTGGACTGAATACAATTTAAAATATGAGATGGTTATGAGTGTATTAAGAGCCATGGGAAGAATGTGCTAGTTTGACTTTATGTCACCCAATAGAATCAAAGATTTTATTAAAGCTATAACTTAGATTTCCAGCCTTTTAGCTTGCAGAGGTGTCACTGTTCACAGACCCTGTTGTTCAGCCTTAAGTGTTATTGAAGGGGGAATATGAATTCCAGCCTAAAGTTGTACAGAGTGCTTAAGTTCTACCTGGGGTTCTCAGAGAATATTTGTTTGTGGTAGTTTTTCTCTGTATGTATTTAGGAAAGGTGCCCAAATTTTCCTGTCATTATGGAACTGTCCCTGGATCTGTTAAGTTCAATAAATCCCTTCCTCCCATAAATTGTGCCTGGTTTGGAAGATCATCCCATCATCATGACTATAACACTACATTTGCGGTCATTTCATTTTTTTTTTTTTTTTAAAGATCACCATTCTGACCTCAATGAAATAGTATATCTCAAAGTAGTTTTAATTTTCATTTCCCTGATGGCTATAGGCATTGAATATGTTTTTTTTTTTAAAAAAAAAACTATTTGCTATTCATTTGTATTTGTTCTTTTGAGAACTTGGTCAGTCCCATAGTCAATTTTTTGTGTTGTTTGTTTTCTTTCTTTCTTTTTTTAAATTAGTTTCGTACTCTGTGAATACAGTCATGTTAGTACAGTTGTTAGCCCTGGCCCCTCCTTGATTGGGTACATGGGTCATGCATTGTGGGGTTAGTCATCAGTTATGGATAGGAGGAAATGTCTCTGCATATCATGACCAAACATGTGGCTCTGACATTCTTTCCATCCCCTCTTCTGCAAATTTCCCTGAGCCATTTTGGGTGCATATTAGGTCTGCTTCAGTGATGAGGTCTTGGGAGCCTCTACATCTCTGGATATTTGATTTGGTAGGAGTTGATTGTTCTCTATGCCATTGTTCTTCACCGTTGTGCTGGTACCAGGTTCATCAAGAAAACAGCATTCTTGCATGTTTCCCCAATTACTCTTTGATTCAGCTGGGTCCCTTTTGAGGCATGATGAGGTGGTTCTCTCCTTAGGATCTGTGTCTATCTGAAAAAGAGAAGCAGATTCTCCAATGGAGAGTAATGTTAGCACTAGATAAATGGGATTACCATTTTTTAATTTAAGTTTTGATCTTTCCTTATATTCTAGATACTGTTCTGTCAGTTATATAGGTGGAAAGACTTTTTCCCCATTCTGTAAGTTGTCTCTTGACTCAATTGCTGGTTTCTTTTTTTTTTTTTTTAATCTTAACAAAGATATGTTTACTTTTTGTTTGCCTTATTTCCTATAATGTCCTTGGGGTGAATTGTTCCCTTGATCCGTATGAAGATATCTTTTTATCTCTTCTGACTAGTTTAGGTTTGAAGTCTATTTTCTCAAATATTAAAAAAAAACGTAATTCAATTTTCTTGGAATATCATTTTTATATCATTTTGCCCTAAGGTAATATCTGACGTTGATAGTAAGGTGGGGTTCCTGAAGACAGCAAATAGATGGATATTGTTTCCTTATCCAGGTTTTCAGTTTGTGTCTTTTGACTGGGGAGCTTAGACCATTAATATTCATAGTCATTACTGAGAAGTGCATGCTAATTTTTGTAATGTTGGCAGTTTTATGGAGTTTCATGTTTTCTTGATCTTCATTTCCTTAAAAACCACATTTGCTTATGTTTTTTTCTCCTGTAGCCTCGTGAATATGTTTAGCATTTTCCTACCCATTATGTATTATATCCTTTATTCTCTGTTTAGAACTATTTATTTTCCAAATTCTATTTCATAATTATCAAAGAAGCCTTATAATTAGAAATATCAAGGAATATAAAGTAGTGATAAAGATAATAATCAAGGAGTTAGGTGAGGTTGATTCAAAGCCTTCTGATAAACTTCATATTTCTTTTTTGTTACATTTTTACTTATTTATTTATATATTTATTTATTTAAGAGACAAGGAAGCAGAGAGAGAGAGAGAGAGAGAGAGAGAGAGAACGAGAGAGAGAGAGAGAGAGGGAGAAGGAGGCAGATAGAGAATGGGCACACCAGGGCTTCTAGCCACAACAAATGAACTGCAGACACATGTGCGACCTTGTTCATCTGGCTTACATGAGTCCTGGGGAATCAAACCTAAGTCCTTTGGCTTTGCCAGAAAGCACCTTTATCACTAAGCCATTTCTTCAGCCCCTTCATATTTCTTTTAGATGGTGCAAATGCAAGAAGTTGTCAAGTTAATAAAAATTTATTGTTAAAATACAACATAAACATTTACTCAATATTATTTTATGAGTACTATTTTTTATATTGATTAGTATAGCAATATGAAAGATGTAAGCAATAATTTATTATGAGTAGGATTTGTTTTAACCCATGTGTGGGTCATTGATTTCTTGATGTGCTATGTTGAACACTTTAAAGAATTGTGTTTCCATTGTAAATGTCATTTTACACAGTTTAAAAATAATCTATAAGGACAGATGCCAACTTGAAACTGTTTCTTTAATAGATTTGGCACTTCAGAGCAATTTTTTCTTTGCAAACTTTAATGACCATAAAATTGATCTGGCTTGCTTTTGAGTTACAGCGAATTAGAATAAAATGTTAATTATGTTGAGATGCAATTTGGGAAGCTAAAAATCCCAAACAATGATGATGATTTCAAAACAGTTGGCAAGTGATTAGTCCAGTGATTCAGTTTGATTGTATTTGCCATTTAACAGAAGAAGGCCTAAGAAGGATATTTAACCTTGAAAAATTCTCTACCTGACTGTCAAATTTTATGTAGTAAACTTAACCTTTAAAAAAACCCTGGAATTTCTTCATAATGTATTTGTTCATTGGAACAAATGTCAATGAAATCTAAGTGTCCCTTTTGTGTAGGAGGATGTGGCTAATTGGAGAAGTAATAAAATATTGAAATTATAATACATTAGCAATAGACTGCTTATATAATTAAGTACACAATAAGTATTTTTGATTGATTTTCAAAATGACAGTGGACCTCTATTTAGATTTTGTATCATATGAGTAAATTACTGGTTATAAAATGTTGACTATAGCATCCATTCAACTAGACATTTTGCAAATATGTGATTCTGTTTACAGAAAAGACGGTGACACAAACTATTGTTGGAGTAAGTAAACACCCTTTCTACTAGTGCTGAAAACTGCATAATGGTTACATATATGCAGGTACAGATATGCCATGAAACTGTAGGTTATAGCTTTTTGAATTTTACTTTCTACCTAGATCAATTTATTTTATAAGAAACTGTGTCTTTGATTTGTAAAGTCTGTTTTTGTTCATGTTCTTATTCATTCAACAACAATTTATTGGCCAAAGATTTATGCTAAATAGGCTGTCTTTGGGCCCAGGTAAAACAGAGGGCCAGCTGGTTGTTTAGGACTAGGGGCTGTCTCAGGAAGAGATTCTCTTAACTTGATCAACCACAATGCATAAATCCTATGAAAGAACTTCCTCCAAGGTAGCGTCCTGACTGTGAAAAAAAAAAAAAAAAAACAGTTCTTTGGAATTAAGCAAGAGATAAGAAAAAATTTCCTCCCCATTTTTCCTTCAGTGGTCCAGTCACCCTAACTCTACCCCACTTCATTCCCTGCCTGGGATCCCTAGAGTGTGATTACTTATATTGCTAGTAGTGGTATTTCTTTCTGTCTGGACCTGTGAAAGGGGTCAGCTTCTTCCACCATTATGAAACTTCCCCTGGTTCTGTAAACTTCAAATGAATTTCCTTCCTTCCATAACTGTGTCTGGTGTTGAAGTTCATTCCAGCAATATGCAGCTGACTGTGAAAATAGCCACTTGGAATTTTCTATATACAAAATCATGTTATTTAAAAGTAGAAATTCTTTTGTTTTCTTTTCAATTTTTTTAATTAACAACTTCCATGATTTTAAACAATATTCCATGGTAATGCCCTCCCTCCCCCGACTTTCCCCTTTTTTTGATGTCATGATCTTTTCCTCCTATTATGATGGTCTTGTGTAGGTAGTGTCAGACACTGTGAGGTCATGGATATCCAGGCCATTTTGTGTGTTGCGGGGGTGCACATTGTAAGGAGTCCTACCCTTCCTTTGGCTCTTACATTCTTTCTGCCACCTTTTCCACAATGGACCCAAAGGCATGGAAGGTGTGATTGAGATATTTCAATGCTGAGAACTCCTGTCACTTCTTTCCAGCACCATGATGCCTCTGTATCATCCCAAGGTCACTGGTATCTGAAAAGAAAAGATTCTCTATCAAAAGTGAGAGTAGCATTAATACAAGTATATGAACATTAAGAGAAGTGCTTACTGGGCATTTTGATAAGCATAGTATACACATTTAGCCAGACAGCATCAGACATTACACCCGTAGGGCTCATGACTACCCCTGTTTTAAGTTTTCAGTGTCAGGGATGTATTCCCTCCCATGGAGCAGGCCTCCAATCCAATTAGAGGGCAGTTGGTTTCCACCATGACAGTTGTGCAGCTATTGCACCCATTGGCTCATTTAAGTTTTCAGTGTCATGGATGGGATACCTTCCAGTGAGAATTTGGCCAGGGAGATCCCTGATACCTCCAAAACATCATAAGTCATTGCTGAGGCCCTTGGTTTCCCACCAGGAATAGATGATAAGACCCCTATTGCTGAAGACTCCACATATTTGTGCTGCAAGGCCACTGAGAAATCATGCTGGAACTAGCTGATAACCTCCTCCATGTAGACCAGCTGACAGCTGGAAGAAGACATTCTTCATGCAGTTCAACAGGAGAGAGAGAAATCACCAGTGAAAGTACTCGACAGTGGGACACTGCAAGCCTTATAAAAATCAACATTCTTTTACCTTTTTAGTTTTGATCTGGTTTCCTTTTATTTCATTTCATAGCACAATTATTTTTAAATTTATTTTTCTTAGATATGGACATATGTAGTATGTAACCAACACATTTTGGTACCATCCTTTCCCTCCTCCCTACTCCTTTTCTGAAGAGGCCTTCCTCATTGGGGATGTCGGTCAACCCTATATGGATTTTGTGTCATACATTATGGGGGTAGCAGTCAGTTGTGGGGAAGAGACAATGTCTTTGTGCAAAATGTCCCAACTTGTGGTTCTCACAATCTTTCCACACCTTTTCTGCAAAATTTCCTGAGTTATGTTGGGTGCATTTTAAGTCTACTTCAGTAACGAACACTTAGGAGCTTCTGGCTCTCTGGCTTGGTAGGTGTTGATTGTCTTCAGTTTCTATCTCCTTCATTCTTATGCTAATATCCAATTCACTAAGCAAGCAGCACTCTTGCTCATTTCCCAATTTCTCTGTAGTTTCAGCTGGGGACAGGGTGGGTTGTGCTGGGTTATTTATCTCCTCAGGTCTAGCTCCTATCTGAAAAAGAGAATCCAGTTGTCCAAGGGAGAATAAAGTCATCACAAATTAAATGGGAATTCCATTATTAATTTAGAGTCAATTTAAAGGGTGTAGTCCAAGATTGGTGGGAGTTTGACAATAGAAAGCAGAATCATTATGTGGATATGATTCTGACTTGTTTTCCAGTTCCAGATATGGTTTCCTATCCACTGAGTGGATCTGTTAGTCAATCCAAGTGTAGTTGGTTGCCCACCATGGCTGTGTGTCAGTATTGCACTTGTGTGAACATCACATCAGGTTGTCACTTAGACTTTAAGTTGCTTGGACAGATGTTGGCCAGTTTCCCCTGGTAGTTCATGTAGCACCTTCCAGCACTAAATGAGGTAATTGTCTGGGGAGTGGCTCTCTTACATATTCCAACCAGGTCTCTCCACGGACCATGGAATAGCATATAGTATCTTCAGCAGTGGGGTCTTACCATAAACCTCTGGTAGGTAATCAAGTGCTCTGACAGAAGTCTGTCTTGTTTATTTTGGAAAATAAAGTAGGTCTCTCTGATCAACAGTTCATTATGGATGCAAACCACATCCTGGTACAAGGAATTATAGACAGGTGCCAAGGGAAAAGAAAGAAAAAGAGAAGAGAAAAAGAGAAATTTGAGGCTAAGCTTCATCTCAACTTCTCCATGGCCCTTCAATTCAGGTGCTCCCCCTAAGGTCCTCTTGAGGGTTCTACCTTTGATCTAATTTTCAGGATATAGGATGGTACCAATTCAACATTCCCCCAAGCCCTGCCCTCCCTATTGTCCAAGCCTCAAGATGCCATTCAGGTATGACAGCAACTTGGGATGATCCAGGTTAAGAACCACAGATGAGTGAGACCATGTGACAATTGTCTTTCTCTGATTGTGTGAGTTCACTTAGAACTATGTTTTACTTGCTTAATTCATAATAGCTAAGAATCTAGATTAAACCCAGGTGCCCATCATCATTGGATGAATGGATAACAAAGACGTGGTATAATCTACACAATGGAATTCTACTCAGCAGTAAGAAAAAAAAATGACAAAATGAAATTTGTAAAAAATAAAATGGCTGAACTTGGGGTAAGTAGATCATTGTACAATTCTTAAACTAAGTATGTACTTGAATGGAAGTTAAAGCAATAATTTTTGCTTGTTTGCATGAGAAAGCATTCAAATATTTAACCACTGATTATAAAGCTTTATTAATTCTTTGTCATAACATATTTTATTCTTACCTTATAAAAGAAAAAAGGCATTTCATTTTTTCAAGTAGATTTTATTTCTATTGAGATTGTATGATGTTTTGTCTTTCCCTGTATTGATACTGTGTGTTTCATTACTTAATTATTTGGTATTAAACTACTATTGTCAATTGTTCATGGTCTATAATGATTGTTTTATGTTTCTGTAATTTGCTGGCCTGTGTTATGGATTTTGTATCTAGATATATAAAATATGTTTTGCTGAGGTATTCTTATGGTATATCTTCTTTTTTTGGTATATCTACTTTTGATAAAAAGAATAATATGAACCTTTCAGAATGAGTTGAGATATATTTCTCCTCTTCTAGTTTAGAAAATGTTTGATGGGATTGTATTCATTCTCATTTAAAAATGTTAGTGATTTTTTTTTTTTTAAGGAAATGTGTGGTCTTGGATTTTTCCATGTAGATACTTTATATCATGTACATATTTTTTTTCAAGGTAGGGTCTCATTCTAGCCAAAGCTGACCTGAAACTCACTATGTAGTGTCAGGGTGGCATTGAACACATGACAATCCTCCTACCTCTACCTCCCAAGTGCTGGGATTAAAGGCATGTGCCACTACACATGGCTTTTAAATGTCATGTACTTTTTGTAAATTACCTTCACATTTCTATATGTTCTTGAATCCAATTAGGTAGTCTGTGTCCTTGAATTAGTTTGTTTGTTTCATGTAGTGTACTTAATTTGTAGTCATAAAATTGTTTATAGTAGTCCCTATAATCTTATTTCTGCAAAATTATTAGTGTTATTTGTTCTTTCATTATGATTCATGTAAATATGTAAATTGAATTATTTATTTTTTAACTCTCACTAAAAGATTCCTAATTTTCTTAATCCTTTAATGAACCATGTTTTGGATTATTTGGCTTTATATTTAATTTTACTATTCTGTATTGTGTTTATCACAAAATTTATCACTTTTGCTCCTCTACTGAGTAAAATTAAGTTAAAATTGTTTTTATGTGTCCTACTGTCATCAGATAGATACATAGATTATTACTTTGAGTTTGTTAGTTTTATTATCATAAATATACTAAAATATAATGGAGTATTTTAACTATTTTGAAGCAATTTTAAGTAATATTTTTTACTTATGTACAAGATGAGAGAGAGTGACAGGGGAAAGAATAGGTATTCAGATATAATTTAGTACAGTGGCAATATAAAGTGGATGTCTTAATTATTTCTAACTTTTTCATTTCTTTGTTAAATGCAAATTTCTATCTGTTATCTTATTACTTTTATTTGGAAATGTTTTTAAATATCCCTGTAGCTCTAGCTATTGGTTTTCTTAATTTTAGTCTATGTAACAAGAAAATCTTTATTATTCCTTTGCTTTAAATATATATATAATGTAGGTGAATATGTAATTCTTTGTTAACAATTTTTGACTTTAACTCCCACTTATTTTGGATTGCAAATTTTCTTATGAGAAGTATGAATATATTATTCTTTTTTTAAAATTTGATTTATTAGTTTTATTTTCATCAAATACAGGCAGTTTGGTACCATTGTTTAGGCTCATCTATGATTTACCCCCTCCCATTAGACCCTCCTTGTTGATGTAAATGGGTCGTGCACTGTGGGGTTAGTCCCCAGTTATTGGTATGCTAAATGTCTCTGCAAATCATGACCCAACATTATTCTTAAATAAATATTATTTAATATTATTATTATTAAATATATTATATATAATATATTAAATATATTATTAAATATATATTAAATATATTATTAAATAATATTCTTAAATAAACTCTTTGTTCTCATATATTTAAATTTTTCCTACTATTTCCTTAAAAATATTCTGTCTCTTCATTTTACCAAAGCATTGGCCATGATATTTTAAAATATTTTTTCTGTCCTTTTGCTTAAATTGTTCTCAAATTCCAGTTATATATATTATTATCTTTGATATTTTCTTCTAGATCTTGGATGTTATTTTTGTTTGTCTTATGATGTCTAATTTTATTCATTTTTTGTTTTGTGGCTCCTTTGATAATATTCCTATTAATTCACTTTGAATTTATTATTTTATTCTTTTGTTATATTTAGTCTATGGTTATCATGAGATTCTTAATATTTTTCTTTCTCTAAAGTATATTTATTATTCATTTAATTTTACTCTTTTAGCTTTCATCTCCATTTGAAATCTCCTTTGTTTATATGAATTTTTACTTTTTCTACTAGAGTATTTAGTGTATTAATAATGTTAACTTCTAATTGTAATTCTATGATAATTTAGCTTTAGGGTTTGCTCTGAATATAATTTTGTTGACTGATGGATTGCTTTTTATTACTTTTCTTTTTTATTGTCAGTCATGTCTTGTAGAACCAAAAAACAAAAATCAAGGAGTGTAGCATTTGTGTTTTAAAATGGGCATGCTTTCTTTCTGGTAAATGTTACTTTGGGAATGAATTGATTTATAGAGGAAATTGAACTATGTTTGGTTTATAAATTACTGTAAATATCTACAAATTATCCATTATCCATTGGTGTTAAAGCTGTAACATCAAGGATTTTAGGGAATTTTTCCTAGGCAGAGATTTTGGCCTTGCTTCTTTGACTTTGTCACAAAGGGATCTCTACCTATGTTTTTGTTTCTTTCGTGCAGTAAAAAGCCAACTGCTATTTGATTTTAGTAAGCACTTACAAGGGCCATTGAGTGATCTGTTGCCCCTAATAAGCCTCAGTATTTGGTAGATTCTAAGCATCTGTTCTTGAAGTTGAGTCTTTCTCAATTAAGCTCACCCTCACCCTAATGTTTGCTAAATACTGCCATGTATCTTTAGTTGTATTTCAGGCAATTTGTTCATCACATTTCAATCAACATTGGTAGGATATTTCTCATTGTATTAATATAAATTTCTGTTCTAAGGATTCTTTCCTTTCCTTACCCTAAGTTGGAAGTTATGTTACCTGCACTAGCCACTGTATGACTTCACTGCATGTGAAGAGAAAGGGTTGCTATTCCTATAGCAGTTTAAGGCTATTAGCCTATATGGGACAATGTCTGCATGAGGTCTTTTATCTTTCTACAAGAAGGGGAAAATCCCTTCTCCTAGCCCATACCAAAAGAAGACAATGTATTGTCATTTTTGGATTAATGGTCATATGACATATTTCTTCCTCATAAAAAAAAAACCAGCCAAATTACCCTTAAGTATATTGCTTCATGGAAATTTCTCAAAGTTCTTAAAATCTCTCTGTTCTTTATGGACAAAAAATACTACTAATTGATCTAAATGTACATAAGGAAGCTACTATTTAAATTTAATCCTATCTAAGAAAATAGAAGAAAGCAAGGGGACTTTAAGAACTGCAGTATTGTAGGGTTCACATTAGTAGTATCAAAGCTTGAATTGTTTGAGATAAACTTCAAAGGTAGATAATGTTTTGGTCACTCTAGTTTTTAAAATTATTTTCTTAGGTTTTTTATACTGTTTCTTAAAAAAAACTCAACTTTTTTGAATGCATATTTTATTTAGTTTTTATGTTGATATGTAGTTCAGGCTAGCCTCTAACTCTATGTCATCCAGGCTGGCTTTGAATTCACTGTCCTTTTGTTTCAGCCTCCCAAGTGTGGGGATTATAAGCTTACAACACCATGATAGTCATCTTTAAAAATCTTCTAAGTTTGTTTTCCCATAGGAATACAGCTAGGTTTGTATATCTGAAATTGAATGCATTTAATATGAATAGGAATGTAGCTTGTTATATAAAACTTTTCACTTTGCAGGTTTTTCAATTATTGATACAAATATTTTCAATTCATTTCTCAGCTGAAATGATAAACTTTGTCTTTTCAGTAGTTTTCTGTTTCAAATCATTTATAATTTATTTGTTGATAAGAAAAGTATCTGTCTCTTAGAGGGCAGAATTTGATGTCTTTCCAACTTTTTCTTTCTTCTTAGTGCTAGTGTTGTTCTTTCACCTTTATTTTTCCTTTTGGTATACAATTCAATTTCTCCATTCTATGCTGTATCTATCACCTTTCTATTGAAATGCTTACCAATTTTAATATTTTTTGGTAACATTATTATTTAGATTACTATCTTTCATATAAAAATATTTTTCCTTATGAACGTAATATGCAGCTGGAGAAATGGCTCTATAGTTAAGTGCATTTGTTTTGCAAATCCATCCAACCCAGGTTCAATTCTTTAGTTTATACATAAAGCTATATGCACAAAGTGGTGCATGGTCTGGAGTTTGTTTGCAGCCACAGGCTCTGGTGCACACAAACTCAGTCATGTTCTCTCCCCCACTCTATCTCTCACAAAATAATTTTTTTCTCAACTTTTATTAACATTTTCCATGATTATGAAAATATTCCATGGTAATACCCTCCATCCCCCCACTTTCCCCTTTGAATTTCCATTCTCCATTGTATCTCCTCCCCATCTCAATCAGTCTCTCTTTTATTTTGATGTCATGATCTTTTCCTCCTCTTATGATGGTTTGTGTAAATAGTGTCAGGCACAGTGAGGTCATGGATATCCAGTTCATTTTATGTCTGGGGGGAGCACATTGTAAGGAGTCCTACCCTTCTTTTGCCCCTTACATTCTTTCCACCACCTCTTCCGCATCAGCCCTGAGCCTTGGAAAGTGTGATCGAGATGTTACTCAGTAATCAAGTCACTTCTTTCCAGCATTGTGATACCTTCTCAGTCATCCCAAGGTCACTGCCATCTGAAAAGGGAAGATTCTCTCCCCAAAGTGAGAGTAGCATTAATATAAGGGTATAAATATTAAGAGAAGTACTTACTGGGTGGTTTGATAAGCACAGTATATACACTTATCCAGATATCAGCAGATGTTACACCCCTAGGGCTCATGACTGATCCTATTTTAAGTTTTCAGTACCAGGGATGTATTCCCTCCCATTGAGCAGGCCTCCAGTCCAACTGGAGGGCAGTTGGTTTCCACCATGACAGATGTGCCACTATTGCACCCATTGGCTCATTTGGGCTGGCTAGCCAATTAGAAGGCTTGCAGTGTCCTCTGTAATCTTCGTTTTTTGTTCTATCACTGTCTGGTTTTGGTATCAGGGTGATGTTGGCTTCATAGAAGGAGTTTGGTAGGATTCCTTCTTTTTCTATTTTATGGAAAAGCTTAAGAAGCATTGGTGTTTTAGTCTCAGGGTGACCTTGAACTCATTGAGATCCACCTGCCTCTGCCTCCTGAGTGCTGGGATTAAAGGCATATGCCATCACTTCCGGCTTGCCTAATGTTTTTGTTTAATAAATCAGTAACAGCTCTTTTTTGGATTAGACTTCTGAACTTTTAGCCCTAATAGGTGTTTTGGTCTTTTAGATCACTCCCTTGTGCTGTAGAAGCAAATATATATGAGTTGAAGGTAGCTTGTTTTTTATTCCTTAGGCTTTTCTTTGGATTTAATAGAATATACAAACCTGCTTATTAATCATATTAAGAATTTGTGTCATGTTAATGAGTGAAAAATTTTCTCAAATGTGAATGTACTGTGTACAAATACTAATTGCTCCTCATGACCCATTATGATGCCAACCAGGTACTTTTTTTTTTTTTCTTGAGGCAGGCTCTTTAACTCATGCTGCCCTCAAACTCATTCCATCTTCCTACCTCTGCCTTTCAAGTGCTGGGATTAAAGGCATTTGTCACCAGGCCTGGCTAGCCAGGTACTTTTGTTTTACCATGATGTCTTCTGCTATGTTTCTTGAAGCCTTTTTGTTGATGTTTTGTTTTTGAGTCAGTGTCTCACTCTGGCTCAGATTGACCTGGAATTCACCCAGTAGCCCAGGCTCACTTCAATCACAGTAATCCTCCTTCCTTGGCCTCCCAAGTGCTAAAATTAAAGGTGTAAGCCACTATATCCAAAACATTGTTGAATATTAACTTTTATGAATTACTGTTATAGTGTTTAAACTTGGATATGGACTTGTAAATTTGTCTTAGTATTGTCATCTGGTGGCACACAAACTCAGTCATGTTCTCATGTGTGCATTCTTTGAAGCCATTTAAAATATTAATTTAATGCTAATTTACGTGTCATGTGAATGAACTAGCATTAAATATATCTTCTGGTTATGGAAGGAAACTCAAAAAAAAAAAAAAGAAGAAGAAGCATTGGTGTTAGTTCTTCCCTGAAGGTTTGGTAAAATTCAGCAGTGAATCCATCTGGGCCTGGACTTTTTTTAGTTGGGAGATTTTTGATAACTGCTTGGATTTCCATGCTTGTTATAGGTCTATTTAAATGATTAATCTCATCTTGATTTAATTTAGGTAGATCATATAAATCAAGGAAATCATCCATTTCTTTCAGATTTTCTTCCTTTGTGGAGTATATGCTTTTATAATATGTCCCTATGATTTTTTGAATTTCTCTGGCATCTATTGTGATGGCACCTTTTTCATTTCTAATTTTATTAATTTATGTCTCTTCTCTCTTTCTGCCCTAATCTTTATTATTTCTTCCTGTCGGCTGATTTTTGGTTTGCCTTGGTCTTCTTTTTCCAAGGCCGTAAGGTGAAGCATTAAGTCATTTACTTGTGACCTTTCTAATTTCTTAATATAGGCACTTAAAGCTATAAATTTACCTCTTAGGACTGCCTTCATGGTGTCCCAGAGATTTTGATATGTTGTGATCTCATTATCATTTGACTCTATAAATTTATTGATTTCCTTCTTGATTTCTTCATTGACCCATTCATCATTCAGTAGTGTGTTGTTTAATTTTCATGATTTTGTGTATGTTCTTTAGTCTTTCTTGCTATTTATTTGTAGTTTGATTCCATTGTGGTCAGGTAGAATGCAATGAATTATTTCAATTTTCCTGTATTTGGTAAGATTTGCTTTGTGTCCTAATATGTGGTCTATTTTAGAGAATGTTCCATGTGCTGCTGAAAAGAATGTATATTCTGTAGCATTTGGATGAAATGTCCTGTAGATATCTGTTAGATCTATTGCTTCTATGACCTCACTTATTCCAGATGCCTCTCTGTTTAATTTTTCCTAGGATGACCTGTCAGTTGATGAGAGTGGGGTGTTAAAGTCACCCACTATCACTGTATTTGGTGTTATCTGTGACCTTCTAACAGTGTTTGTTTGATGGGCCCCCATGTTAGGTGCATATATGTTTAGGATTGTAATGTCCTCCTGTTGGAGGGTGCCTTTAATCAATATAAAGTGACCTTCCTTATTTTTAACTAATTTTGGACTGTAGTCTACCTTGTCAGATATTAGGATACAACCCCTGATTGTTTTCTTAGGTCCATTTGCTTGAAACACCGTTTTCCAACCTTTCATCCTAAGATAGTGTCTATCCTTTGTAGAAAGGTGAGTTTCTTGGAGGCAACAAATTGAAGGATCCTACTTTTTAACCCAGTCTGTGAACCTATACCTTTTGGTTGGGGCATTGAGGCCGTTGATATTAAGGGATAATATTGAAAGGTGTGTATTCATTTTTGCCATTTTTTTTTTGTATTTCTTCCCGTTTTACCTTTTCACTCTTGTGTTAACTAGTATTTGAGTATTGTTTGTTTTTTCCTGGTTCCTTATATGTGTGCTTTTGTTTTTCTTCAGCATGGAGGATTCTTTCAAGTATTTTCTGTAGAGCTGGTTTTGTCTTCAAATACTCCTTTAGCTTGCTTTTGTCATGGAATGTCCTTATTTCTCTATTTGTTTGAATGGATAGTTTTTCAGGATAAAGTAACCTTGGTTGACAGTTGTTATCATTCAGGACTTGGAATACAGCACTCCATGCCCTTCTGGCTTTTAAAGTTTGTGTTGAGTAATCTGCTGTAATCCTGATAGGCTTGCCTTTGTAGGTAACTTGAGTTTTCTCTTTGACTGCTTTCAATATTTTCTCTTTGGTTTGTGTGTTTGGTTGTTTGATTACCATATGGTGAGGGCACATTCTTTCCAGGTTTTGTCTGGCTGGGGTTCTAAAGGATTCCTGTAACTGCATTGGCACCTCTTTCCCAATTTTGGGGAAATTTTCTTCTATGATTTTGTTGAAGATGCCTACTATTCATTTGGAGTGAAATTTTTCTCCTTCTACTATGCCCTGAATTCTTATGTTTGATGTTTTCATAGTGTCTCGAATATCTTGAAATTCCTACTCATACTTTTCTATTAGTTTGTCTTTCTTTTTGTTGGAATGTATTAGATCTGCCACCTGGTCTTCTAGCTTAGATATTCTGTCCCCTCCTTCATTCATTTCACTGGTGAAATTTTCTACAGAGTTTTTTTTTTTATTTCATTAACTCTCTTCTTCATTGCTAGTTATTCTGACTGGTTTTACTTTATTATTTCTATTTCATTATTTATGTCTAGTATTGACCTCTTTATTTCATTAAATTGATGTCCTGTGTTTTCTTTTATTCCTTTTATTTCCTCTTTCATTCCTTTGATTTCTTCTTTGACTTATTTGAACATATGTATAATCATTCTTTTGCAGTCTTTCTTAGGCATTTCCTGTAACTCATTCTCACTGAAGGTCATTTCTGATGCATTAATACTTTCTGGTGGATTTATATTGCCTTGATTTCTGGTGCTTCTTGTGTTCTAATGTACATATTTTTGCATCCTGGATTATTTAATGATTGGATTTTCTAGTTAGCTGCATATTATTAGATGTATCAATCAATCAGATGTTATATATCTTCAGGGTAGGAGCTTAAGGCACTAGGTGTGGCTCTAAAGACTTTCAGTGTATTTCCAAAAGTCACCCTAGGTGTTGGGTTTGCCTGCTATGAGAGTATTCAAGTAGGCTTAGTAGAACAAAATAGAAATATTTCTAAAATTTAACTAAACAATGTACACTTTCAATGAAAAATAGCACAAACTAATTATCCAAGAGTAGGTATTATGATAACCAGATCATCTGTCCCTCGGGGTGTGTAGTGCCCCACCAACTCCCTTACTTCTTACTACAAGGAGGTTAAGATTTCTGGTCTATTGCGGGTTTCAAGTCAGCTTGTGACCAGTTGAGACCCTTCCTTAATGTATAACAAAAGGGGAAACAAAGCTACTATAAATCAAGAAGCAGCGAACAACAAGTCCAAAATATAGCTTATTTACTAATGGCAAATCTGACCATCCATCAGATTTAACAAATAATTTATCCTCATATGTAAGGTGCAATTAGCACTTCTGATTCAGGCCTATATACCAGGCTTATTAGGTGGGTACTGACCTGGTGTAATCCCAGTTACTTTTTGGGATGATTTTGGCCTCAATTATACTGCACTCCTGCTTGTATCCCTCTTTTGTGTGCTGTGGGTTCAAGTATTATGGCCGGGTTGCTGGATCACTGCTCTGTTCGCCAGAGGTGAGCACTGGTGGTGGGGGAGTAGAGGCTCCTGATGCTGGCTCTAGTTCTCTCTCTGCTTCACGTGTTCTTTTTTTTTTTTTTTTTTTTTTTGTTTTTTGAGGTAGGGTCTCACTCTAGCCCAGGCTGTCCTGGAATTCACTATGGAGTCTCAGGGTGGCCTCATACTCACAGCGATCATCCTACCTCTGCCTCCCAGGGCTGGGATTAAAGGTGTGAACCACCACGCCTGACTCTCACATGTTCTTCTACCTTGTGATCTGCTTCTCTGTTTTTCACTTCCATTCTCCCTTCACGTTTCTTGAGTTTACAAAGAGGATGAGTGGAACCAAATACAGATAGTTTCTAAAATCTAACTAAACAATGCATGCTTTCAATGAAAAACAGCTCAGAGTATTTATCCAAGAGTAGGTATTATGACAACCAGATCCTCTAACTATCCCTTAGGGTGTGTGGTGCCCCAACCACACCCTTAATCCTGACAACAAGGAGGTTAAGATTTCTGATCTATTGAGGTTCCAAGTCAGCTTGTGACCTGGTGAGACCCTTCCCTGGTATAATCCCAGTTACCTCTGCTTCTGCTTGTGTCCCACTGTCGGTTCAAGTTGGTGTTTCTGGGCCCCTGGACCACTGCTCTGTTTGCTGGAACTGGGCACTGGAGGTGGGGGAGGGGAGGCTGCTGATGCTGCTCTAGTTCTCTCACTATTCCACGTGTTTTTCTACCTTGTGATCTGCTCCTCTGTTGTTCATTGCTGTTCTCCCTTCACATTTCTTATTTTTTAATTATTCTTATTTATTTATTTGAAAGAGAGAGAGAGACAGAGAGAGAGAGAGAATGGGCACACCAGAGCCTTCGGCCACTGTAAACTGACTCCAGACACATGCGCCCCCTTGTGCCTCTGGCTAGTGTGGGTCCTAGGGAATCGAGCCTTGAACTGGAGTCCTTAAGCTTCACAGGCAAACGCTTAAGCGCTAAGCCATCCCTCCAGCCCTCCCTCCACAATTCTTGAGTTTGTGGAGAGCTCTGGTGTCAGTGGAAAATCCCCTCACCTGACGTTTCCTGCTGCTCAAGCTGAGCCTGGTGGCTTTCTGGTGCACTGCCGCCGTGGTCCATGGACCTGCTGGAGCTGCTTCTGCCAATCTGTGTGGGCTCTGGATGCTCTGGATCTCTTCTATTTCTCCTCTGCCATTTCAATACAACTCACGTTTTAGAAAAAAAGTGTATATTTTGCTGAGTTTTTTTTTTTTTTTTTTGCTTTTTCCCCCTAGGCTGCTTTGGCATGGTACCTACATCACCATCTTAACTGGAAGTCTAAAAATAAAATATTTTAAGGGGCTGGAGAAATTACTCTGCAGTTAAATCACTTAGTGGCAAAGCCTAACAACCCAGGTTTGATTCCTGTGTACCAATGTTAAGCCAGATGTACAAAGTAGTGCATATACCTGCAGTTCATTTGAAGAGGCTAGAAACTCTGGCATGCCAATTTTCTCTGTCTGTCTTTTTTCTCTCTTTCTTTCCTTACAAAAAAATAAATAAACATGGTTTTAAAAATATTTTTTAAAAGAATGTAATATGACCTTGTGTGATGTTAGCCATGGACAATGATGTATTAATGGAGTATTCTATCAGCTGCTCAGTGGATGACACCTTGGGCTTGGGAAGAGTAAAAACAGAAAACACCATAAGTTTGGGTTTGAGAAGAGTAAAAAAAAGAAAATACCATAAGTTTTTAAGCATGCTTTGGCACAATGTAATAAATTTCCTATTCTTTTTATTAAAATTGTTTTAATTATTGAGCTATCTGAGGTCAGATTTTTGCAGAGAATAAAATATCATTGGTATCTTCTTACCAGATGGTGTGGTCCCTTGATCCTTCATATAAAATGTAATATATAAGCACATGTATTAATAATTCAGTACCTATGACATAAACCAGTCACATTGCTCAGTACAGTAGATGGAGGAACCCGATCTATTTTCACATTTCTGTCCCAACTCATATAACATTATTTACATTATTATATATAATTCACATGCACCTTGTGACAGAAAAATGGAGAATACACTTTTAGTAAATGTTAACATTTGTGAAAAATTACTGTGCACATATACAGATGTAAAAGATGATTTTGCTGTATAGCACAGTTCATCATTTTACTAAGAGACAAATGATAGTATACGAACACTAGTTTCTTAAAGAAACCTACTTAAAGTTTGGATTGAGAAACTTGGTCTGTTAAAGGAAAGACAATTGATTTTTTCCATACTTTTTCACCAAATGAACTCAGATGGTTAAATTAATATTCAATGCTATTATGCTATAATTGTGTTAAGGTTCCTTGTCTTTGCTGGAACTTCATAGAGTTCTGGGAATCCCAAATTCTACCTCAAACAAATCAACACTATACTCAAACTTGTAATGAGTAATTTTTTTGTAGTATTGGAAAAATAGAAAAAATAGTAGAATAAAATTTTGAGGGAATTTAAATCAGGGGCAATTTAAAAAAGTTGTTAGGGAAAATATTCTTGGACATAATGCTTCAATGTTTAAAAAATTATTGTTTATTTTTTATCTGATAGCAACTCAGCAGAGAAAATCCTGTTTATATTTGAGAGAAGTCTTAATCATATAGTTTGCTAGTGCTATCTTGATTCTTTATTCAATATCCTTTCTACCATGTTATTATTTAGACTTAATTTTTTGACTATTTCTGTGGAGTCTACTCAAGAATAAAAGCCACTGTTATTTATACCATAGCAGAGGGCTTACAATTTTTCTTGTTTTGTTTTGTTTTTTGAGGTAGGGTCTTGCTCTATCTCAGGCTGACCTGGAATTTACAATGAAGTCTCAGGGTGGCCCTGAATTAATAGTGATCTTCCTACCTCTGCATTTCTATTGCTGAGATTAAAGGTATGTACCACCATGCCTGGTTTAAAATGGGTTTTTTAAACCCTACAATTCTTACTGCTCATAATTTTTGTCAATTCAGCATTATCCATCAGTAAACATGGGATAATTCCTACAATCATTTCTACAGAATTGCATTTAAGGGGGTTATACTATAAAGTAACTGAGGATGCTTAAATCTCAAAAGGTGGAAAATACCATCTACTATTACCTTTATATTGTTGATGCAAGTTCTTACCTAACATCTTGCTAATAATAGCATGGGTTCTTGAATGTCTCTGTTTATTACAATGCTGTATCTATGTTCCATACAAATTCTTCTGTCTAATAAGAACAGAATTAATGTATATTGAAAGCTTTAAAATCACTTTATTAATGGTTAATATTACCCCACTTATCTTAGTACTTTATGAGAAAGACTTTAAAGTGTACCAGAATAGAGGTATCTTCATTTGAAGAAGTGTTGCTTTTACTATGTAAATTTGTTTTATGAAACAATTCAACTGTATTTTACATTTCTTTTCCACTATAAAGTGAAATTACAAGTCATTTCAAGATGTTAGGACAGTGAGTGTATGCCCTCTAAGGGAATTGTGGGACCTTGATCTATACCTCATCCTCTTTTGCTCCCAGGTTAGTGATCCAGGATGAATCCTTGCCTTGGTGAGCCCTGTTAGCACAGGCCCCAATCGATGACCCCCATCTCTCATAGAATAGAACCTCAAAGACCACAACATAAAATAACCTTCTTCTCTTTAGAATTTATTCATTATATATATATATTTTTTTTCTTTTTGCTTTCTTTTTTTTGGTTTTTGGTTTTTTGAGGTAGGGTCTCACACTAGCTCATGCTGACCTGTAGTTCACGCTGTAGACTCAGGGTGACCTTTGAACAAATTGTGATCCTCATACCCCTGTCTCCCAAGTGCTGGGATTAAAGGTGTGCACCATCACACCACGCCTGGCTCTCACATATTTTTTTACAATAACAAAAAGTTTATTAATGCAGTGATGAATGTGTTTGAGAAGAAATTTTCCTACTGCCTCAGTGTTTACTCTTACCTCTATACCACATCAATGTTTTGGTGAGAGAACATCCACTTAAATGTCTACAGTTCTTTAGCATGAGACATTTGTTTTCTTTAATATTTTTTTTTATTGACAACTTCTATACTTACAGACAATGAATCATGATAATTCCTTCCTCTCCTCCACTTCCTGTTCACAACTCCACTCTTCATCATATCTCCTCCCTCTCTCTGTTCGTTTCTTTTTTTGATTTCATCACCTGTTCCTCCTATTATGAGGGTCTTATGTAGGTATTAGTAGGCATTGTGAGGTCATGGAGATCAAAGCCAATTTCTGTCTGGGAAGTTGCATTGTAAGGAGTGGTGCCCTTCCTTTGGCTCTAACATTCTTTCCAACACCTCTTCTGCAATGGACCCTGAGACTTGGAGGGTATGATAGAGATGTTTCTGTGTTGGACACTCCTGCATCACTTCTCAGCCCTACGTTGCCTTTATGGTCATCCCAGTGGTCACCACCATCTGAAAAGAAAAGCTCCTCTAACCAAAAGTGAGATTAGCATTAATATAGGAATATGAACCTTAAGTGTAGTGCTTTCAGGGCAGTTTGGTGAAAATAATACATGCATTTATCCAGGCAAGAACAGGGTATAAAGCCTGGGAGGGGAAGTCCATAGGCTTTTGATTAGTTTTTCAGTACCAAGCATGTATTCTCTCACATAGAGCAGGCTACCAGTCCAATTAGAGAGCAGTTGGTTTCCCCCAGAGCACACATGCAACTATTCCATCTGTTCAGTCATTTGGCCTGTCTGGCCAAACTTGAGGCTTCCAGTGTCCACTGTTTAAACCGCTGATGACTTCTGTTTCCCATAGAGCTGCATGCATTGCAGCTTTTTCCAGCTTTCAGTTGGCTGGTCTACAGAGGGATTTGCAGCTCAGCAGCAGATTGATTTCTCAGTGATCTTGCCATTGAGACATGTGAAATCTTCAGCAATAGGATCTTACCATCTGTTATTTGTGTGAAACCAAGGGTCTTGGCAAAAGCCTGTAATGTTTTGGAGGGAACAGGGACCTCTCTGGCCAACAACTCACTGGATGGTATCCCATCTCTGGCACTGAAAATTTTCTAGTACCAATCTATGGCTTCTGGATGTGCCATTATCCAAAAATTAGGGTTTCATATATCTTATTCAGAATATCTTGAATTTTGATTGACCCTCCCCCTACCCTTCTCTTAATCTCTTCCCCTGGCCTCACTTAGGGCTTTCCACTCACTGTAATTTGTTCTTCTACTTACATATATGCAATACCATCCCCTTAAGCCCTTCCCTCTCCTCCTTCCCTTATAGCCTTTTTCTAGCTTAGTAGCCTCTGATACCGATTTTGGTTCAAGCTAACACAAAAGTCTAAACATTTGTAGCTAGGATCCACATATGAGAAAGAACATGTGATGTTTGGTTTTCTGGGGCTGGGTTACCTCACTTAGAATAATCCTTTCCAGATCCATCCATTTCCCTGCAAATTTCATAATTTCATGTTTCTTTACTGCTGAATAAAACTCCATTGTGTAGATGTACCACATATTTATTATCCATTCATCTGTGGATGGACATCTAGGCTGGTTCCATTTCCTAGCTATTGTGTCTAGAGCAGCAATAAACATGGTTGTGCAAATATCTCTAAGGAGAGTCATTAGGATATATGCCTAGGAGTGCTCTAGCTGGATCATATGGTAAATCTATATTTAGCTGTCTCAAGAACCTCCACACTGATTTCCACAATGGCTGTACCAGATTACATTCCCACTCACAATGTAGAAGGGTTCCCCTTCTTTCGCATCCTCACCAAAATCTATTGTCATTTGTTTTCTTGATGGTAGCTATTCTGGGAGTGAGATGGAATGTCAAAGTAGTTTTAATTTGCATTTCCTTCATGGCTAAGGATATAGAACACTTGTTTAGGTGTTTATATATAATCTGTATTTCTTCTTTTGAGAAGTCTATTTATTTCCATAGCCCATTTTTAAATTTGGTTGTTTGATTTCTTATTGTTTTGATTTTTGTGTTCTTTGTGTATTCTGGATATAAATTCTCTGTCAGATGAATAGCTGGCAAAGATTATCTCCCACTTTGTAGGTTGTCTCTTTGCTGTATTCATAGTTTACTTTGCTGCTCAAATGCCTTGTAATTTCATGAGATCCAAGTGGTTGATTAGAGTTTGCATTTCCTGAGAAATTGGGGTTATATTCAGAAAGTCATTGAGGCTTTTTTCACCATAAACACGTGCTTCTATCAATATTCTTGACACATAAAGACATAAAATAACTATGAAAAGTATTTTCTTTGAAAAAGCAATACATGCTTTATTTGAAAACTGTGTTTTAACATTTAAAAAATTAAAACAATATTTTATATTCCCTTTTTCTCTTTCTGTCTCTTTTTCTTTTTTCTTTGTTTCTTTCTTCCTTCATTTATTTCTTTCTGTGAATCTTTATTTATTTCTTTCAGTTGGGAAATTAACTAAATATTCCTGAAGCCAGATAAAGCATTCCATCAGGAATATTCTGGGTGAGTGTCTTCATAGTGAGGTCAGCAAAGGAATAAAGAAAATATGAGAAATTATTTTATCATAGTATTGGATATATCCATTTATTTACTCTAAGATTTTCTATTGCACACTTTTTGGTATTAACTATAAATTCCTGAGACTCCATTTCATGCATCCTGACTGAGAGTATTCTTATCTACATGACAGTCCTTCGCAGGACTTTGGATGGGGACAGAACTTACTTATCATCTCTTACCTACACAAAGAGTGCAACTGAACTGAAAAATGAGCAAGAAGATACAGTATTAGTTGTATTTGGAGTTGTATATAATATATAATGACATATAATTATATGTAAATATATATTTAAATAAATATAAAATAATATAATAAAATATAATATTTTGCCATATATACCATACCATGAAATATTGTATCAGAACAACTCTGGTAGTTTACTTACATCTTTTGAAAACTAAATGTTTTGAATTATACTAATACAGGTAAATATGAATACTGACTGTTACTATAAAACTATATTTTTGTTGAAAGAAATAAGTAAGGAAAATGTATCTTATTTTTAGGATCTGGAGGATAAAATATAAAATATTCCAGTTCTAATTAAATACTGAACAAGTGAATTTTTAAAATATCTTTTAATTAACTACATGAACTTATAAATTGTCATATTTTTATAATTAATAAATATGTTAATACCAAAAGAAATTACTGTAACTTTGATATATGTAGTTCGTGAGACTTCAAATGATAAATTATATTGGGAAACATCACAACAAATTTAAAATATGCTGCATTTTACTCAGTGACTACTTTACATAAGTTAAAGATTTCACTTGATAGTAGAATCATAGTCATGGCTACTTGAAAGGGTACGTTCCAGCCACAGAATTAAAATCATCAAATTTGACCTTATTTTTGCCTTTACTTTCCTCAATATTTCATTTCTTCTTTCTCTGTCACCATGCTTTGCAGGTAGCTAGCAACCAGTCCTTTATGGTTATAGCTTTTACAGTTGAAAAGCTATTTAACTTTAAAGTAGCCCATAAACAAAGACTAGGGTGGCATATTCTTTTCCATCAGGTTACTGCTGAGATTGACACTTGCATGTGGTTCCTTGTCACTTGTGATATTCAGTTTGACTAATTGTTTCTCAAATAGTTAGAAGAACTCATGGGCAAATTGGTTAGCAGACTTTCCCAGATTCTTCACAGTCATGTATCCCCTTATAGAGCTTTTATTTTGAAGGCTGGAAAGACACCCTGAAATATTGGCCTCTTTTCTCTTTGAACCTGGAATGCCAAACATATTTTAATTCCTCTGAGCCTCAAAAGTATTTTAATCTACGTCTTCTATCCTCAGGATATTAAAATTTTGATTTATTCCAGAGAACAGTTAAGTGTTCTGTTATTATTTTCTCTCCTTTGACTTATGTTTGTGATTGGGAAGGACTAAAAGGGTTAGGCATGGAAGAATGAGAATTAAGAACTATGAAGGGGGTAGTAAATGGCACTAAATAAACTTCTGACAAGCAAATAAAGTAAAAGAAAGAAGAGAAAGAGGATATCCTAATTTTTTGCATGGCTTTTTAAAGGAAAAGTAGATTCAAGAGGATCTCAAATTCTGAGTAGCTGTCAGTTTGCAGCACAGACAGTGCTTAATCTTGCTGATTGACAAGTCTCTTTCTAGAGGCTAGTGGGATATAAGAACCATATATTATCTTTGAATAAAGATTAAATGTTTGAGGTATGTTAACATAGACCTGTTGTATATATGATATTTCTTTAAACCTTCTTTATTACTTCTGAAAACATAAGCTAATCTATTGATTTGGATGCCCCAAGTTCTCATTAAAATCACTGAAGTTTGTGGAGAGGCTTAGAAAAATCTACTGTGTAAAGGCTTTTGATAAATGATGGGAAGCTGTCACCTCAAAAATTTTTATTCTTTTTTTTCCAAATCATTACAAGATGAAGACACTGATAGACAGTTTGTTCTTGTGGTAAGAAATGGCACATTGAAGTAATTATTTGGATGCTTTAGGAAATAAGACACAATACATTCAACTTTTACAGTGATAATCTGTAAACATGAGGCAAAACATAATTTGAGAAGGCATTTGTTTTCTAGAAAAGTGCTTGATAAATTAAATGGTATAATTTTTTTTCCCACATCTGGGAACTGGGTATGAAAGCATCACTAAGGAGATGCTATAATTTTGAGACTAAAATGATTTCATAGAAGTATGAATTCTTATTTGATCTAGCATTTTAATGTTTACAACCAGTATAAGAAGAACAGGATTGTGGAGTTAGATAATGTTTGGTTCAAATATTTTCCTCCTCCTTATTTACTGTTTGGTCTTGCCCATGGGTCTTGCCCGTGGTAATGAATCTATCCTGTTCTTCCTTTATTATTTTAGAAGGACCATAATTGCTCTTTCATTTTTAGCAGAATTTTTTATGATTAAAGGAAATAATGAATGCAAATTTTATTTTTAAATGTTTGACATATATATTAGTGTACCATGAATAACTATCTCACATATTGGCTACCACATGACAGTTGAACTGTTATATCTTATAGAAAATGTTCACTCAAAATGATGGGACTTGTGCTCACTTCCACAGCACATATACTAATATTGGAATAATACAGAGAAGATTAGAGTGTCCCTTGTGCAAGCATGACATGCATATTTTTGAAGCATTCTATATATTTTTTAAATGATGGGAGTTGAAATAAGTACTTTTTATTATTTATAAATATTAGTGAATTTTTCCCAATTTTGTGTGCTCTTTCATAATAATTAATTTTTGAACTCCCTTTCATGTTTTTGTAAATCTATTGTATCTATCATATGGTAGTGGTAGTTACAGTTGAAGAAAATCTGTTTACCACTAATGCTGTGGTGTCAGATCATAAGGTAGGAGTTTGTTTTACTAAATTTTACTAAATGTTAAAGTAATATATAACTATTAAAGCTTCAAGAAGAAAGCCAATTCATTTCAATCATGATATCACCTAAAACTGACATATTACATAAAAGCTGAACAATGCCAAATGGACTTGGCAGAGATCAAAAGACAAACCTATTTCTTTTCTTTCATCTTCAGTGTTCCATTTCCTAGGAGTATGACCTTAGTCCAACATATATTAAAGTTGGGTTTTGATCTCAACCCCTTTTGGGTTAAATAGAAGTCAATCTTTAAATTTTTCTTCCAGAGACAATCACTCTATTGTATTTTAATATTCCAGTAGTGCGTGAGTAAATAAGATTCTCTGATATATGTGATAGAAGACTTGTTAAATGGGACAATCATTTTTGTGTCAGGGACAAAAATCAAAAGGAAGCATTCTTCAGAAGCTATTAACTGGAAAAAAAATATATCTCCAGGTCAGTAGAAACATGTTAACTGGTCAGTCTGCTGCCTCTTTAGGTCTTTGAAGAAAATACCCTGTAATTTTATAACAGGTTGCTCTTTATTTTTAGTGTAATTTTCTCCTCACCTGTCGAAACTCTTCCATGATTAATTAGGGGAAAATAGTTCTTTGAATTTTAATATTTAGAAAGACCAAAAACTTGTTTGAAATGATTGTGTACATCCTGGGAATAGTATATAATTTAATTCTTTATGTCATTGAAGAAATAAAGTATAGAAAAAGTTTCAAAACACATGAATTGAAAAAGAAAACATTTTTTTTTGTGATTTCACTTTATGTAAGTCAGCATTCTATTTCTTATCACCTTTATTAAACCCAAGTTTCATAGAATGGCAAGCCATTATTTATCAAATAATGATTTCTTTACCTCTGGAGCAATATTCTAGTTCTTTCTGAAAGTACAAAATTGTGGAAGACTGAGTAGCCTTCGCAGCTTTGGTTTGAGGTGGGAAGGTGAGGCTTTCCTATAAATATAATTGTGTTACCTGGTAGAAAGTGATGATTGTTCATATGTATATGTCTAGGTAATATCCTGTAAAATTTCAAAGAAAGCAAACATTTGCATTTGTTAAGCAAAAATTTGAAGGTGGAATTTAAAGTATTGTTGTAAAGATTGCTTAGGCCCAGCATGGTGGTGCCCACCTTTAATCCCAGCACTCAGGAGACAGAGTTAGAAGGAACTCACGGTGAAATATATCTTTGTGAAAATACCACTAATAAAAGCATGTAGCACATACTAGTGAGGGGGAAAGAGTTAGAGGATGGGAGATACTAAGGAAGCTCAAGTAGTGTAGGATTTATGAAAAAATTATCTTTTTAAAGCCATTGTATGCGCCTTAGACTTGGGATGTACCTTTGAACAAATACTGCTTAAAATCTGCTTCAGAAAATTCTGGCTATGATGCAATTACTAGTAACCACAATTCAAACATAAACAGAAAACCCATAATTTATGTGTAATATGACTCTATTATGGGGCAATTTATTTATTTTCTGTGTGTGAATGTGTGTTTCTGTATGTGTGTGCATGCACTTGTGTTTAGGTATGTGTGTGTATGTTTGTGTGTGTTATATGCACATGAACTTGAAGGTTATGGAAGGCCAAAAGTGTCCTTCTCTACTGCTCATTCCCATTTCCCTGAGATAGAGTATCTCTCTGAAACTGGAGGTGCAGATTTAGTCAACCCCTATGTCCCAATGATTCTCTATGCTCTTGCTCCCTACTAGACTTGGGATACAGGTATGTGTGGCTATGCCTAGTTGTTTATGTGGGTAGTGAGGAATCAAACTCAGAGAATCTCAAGCCCTCAAGCTTACTGGGCAAGTGAACCACTGAGCCACCTCCTAAGCCCTTTTGTGGTATTTTACAAAGTTTTTTTTTATACTTTTAATTTAATTACAGTGAACTAAATGTAACTAATTTATATTTTACTTTCTGTTTTAATTATTACTTTTAACAACATATTTTGTATGCATATATTATATGTTGGTACACTCTTTTCTCTTGCCCCTTCCCCCATTCCACTGGGGACCCTCCTCAGTGGGGTTGCAGGTATTCCATATGGGGTTGTGGCTTTTGTGTTGTGGGAGCAGTAGTTTGTTATTTTTCTGGGAGGGAATGCCTCTGGGTATTATGTCTCAATCTGTCAATTTATGGCTCTTAAAATCTTTCTGCTTCCTCCTCTGCAAAATTCCCTGAGCCATAGTGGGTGAGTTTTAAGTCCATTTCAGTTTTGTTTTATTAGAAAGTACTAGGACCAGAGATGCATCATGACTTGTTTCAAACAAAAGTAAAAATAAAGACCCTGTGTTTTTGGCAAAAAGTTAAATGGGTTTTGTTACATGGATCTTCAGTAGATAGAATGATGCTATAGAACATTATGATATTATAATTTGACTCTGGAAAGCCCAAGAATTATGTCATTCTGCTTGATCAAGTTACTGTATTCTTCCTGGAAGGAGAGACTCTAAATAATGTCATGGATCTATGATAATAAAATGGGGAAGGGCACAAATCAACTGAAAAGAAGAAAAACTAGTAGAACATGGTTTAGCCAAATATGATAATTTTCTTTCTTCATTTATTGGCTGTGTACATAAACAATCATAATAAAGAACCTCATTGATCCATTTGAGTTAGTGTGTCCTTTTAGCAAACTAAAATGATCAGTCACAAATAAAAAAGATGGTTTGTATCTCTTTCTGACTTTATTGTAAAGAAGACTGTGACAGAGTTCTGGAAAACAGAATGATTGTGCTACGTTGTAAATCACCTAATCATATACTAGCTCTACACAGTGTCCTTCTTAGTGGTATGTGTGTAATGGCATACTCTTCTACATCTAATTTATGTTCTTATCGAGATTTACATTGGGATCTACTAGGCATACAACTACTAGTTTAATAATCATCTACCCAAGGAAGATTATAATTGGAAGGTTCCTAACAGTTATCTTGAAACTTCTTGTAATACTATCAGAAGGCTCAAATAAATCAACTTTAAAGACGTAGGAATAAATAAAACGTGTATAAGTTCTACTAGAAGAGTTCATGTAGCTAAAAATTTCTTAGAAAAAAAATGCTTTATTGAAAGTTACATGCAAGATAATTGATCATTCTCTTAATATTAAGTACAAAAATCTAGGACACTCTCAATTTAAAATGATATCAACAATGACATGTATACCTGATTATTACCCAACTAAATATTCAAATATAGGAAATAAAAGAACTAAACATTTGAATTTGCATTTTCATATCACTTACAAGCATAATTACTGCATCACTGCTCAGAATTTGATTCCTGCAGTTCTATTATTTTAGAGCTAATAATAGGTATTCTATCCTATGTTTAAGAAGCTGATGATAAAATATAGCATATAAAAAACTTTTCAGGCCTGGAGAGATGGCTTAGAGATTAAATGCTTTCTTGTGAAGCCTAAGGATCCCAGTTCGAGGCTCAATTCCCCAGGACCCACATGAGCCAGATGCACTAGGGGGTTCATGTGTCTGGAGTTCCTTTGCAGTGTCTGGAGGCCCTGGCGCGCCCATTCTTTCTCTCACTCCTCCCTTTTTTCCCTGTCACTTTCAAATAAATATACACAACACCAACAACAAGAAAGCTTTCAAATTCTTTATTGAAGAAATTTGAAAACCAGGGATAGTGACTCACACCTGTAATCCCAACAAATGAGAGGCTGAGGCAGGAAGAGTCCTATGAGTTCACAGCCAGCCTAGGATACACATAGAGCTTAAGGACAACATGGGCTTCGAGAATGAGATCCTGTCTCAAAAAGCCAAAAAAGAAAAAGAATGAAAAAAAGAAAGAAAAAAAAAGGAAACCAATAAAGGTGAAGGAGAAAAAAAAGGAAAAAAAATTAAGCAATGAAATTTGGAATACCTGGATTTAAGCTGTATGTTGAATATTATTAGCATATTAGCTTCTCTTTGACATCACAAAATTTACTCAGTGTTTGTGCTTCATAGTCCTCTTATCTAAAACAGATTATCATTCTCCTCTTGAAAATTTTGTCGAAATTAATTGAGTTAATAAGCATAAGAAACACAAAAGAGTATGTTTATAGGTAATTGCTAGAGAATTTTTTTTTTAATTCTCACAAACAAAGTGTGGTCTAACTTTGCTTTTGCATTATTCCTCTTCTGGTTAGTCGCCTTTAGAAAGAGTTTATCATGATGAGGTGGTGGAGTGATTAAGGCGATAGATTGCTAAAAAGAGCCTGTTTTTCAAATGTTTTGTGGAACATCAAGTGCAATATGACATAGATTAAAAATGTTGATAAAACAGGTTTTGTATGTTACTACTTTCTTGCTTATGTTGTTTAAAAACAGATGTGATAGGAATATTTGTAAAGATTACTAGACTTTGAATCTTTTAAATGCCTGTTTCTTTCAATAGGGTCTGCAAGAAAAATGCACAGTTGCTTAGCAACTGGGAATTTTGTGAGACATTTAAGGCTGTGGAACAGTAATTTGTGCAAAAAAGCAACCAGTCTTCTCTTGAGCCCAGGTTTGGTTGCCCTCTCCAGTGCTGTGCTGTTTGCATTGCCAACCTTCCTAATTGTCATTTGCCTGTCTGGCTCTATTCTGAACTGAAACTTCATGGTCTTAGTGTACTTCACCCATCCATCTGTCATTTGTGTAGGGCTAGTTGGACATTATTGCAGATTGATTGTATCGTCTCTTTTTTTCATTTCTTTGTTATTAGATATGGACTTATTTTGTTTGTAAACATCACATGGTGGTACCATCCTTTCCTCCCTACTCTGACTTCAGTCCCCTCTTAATACCTATCTGTAACTCAACCAAATCAATTTTCTTCTGCCCATAGCATTTGATGGCTAAATTCATGTTCTATCTACTGTTGTGGGAAATTCATATAGTTATATTTTGTCAACCTTTATGTCTCATAAAATTGAGCTAATTCTCTTTAATGTTGTGTGTATTAATACTACTGTCAAGAAGAGCCATATTTAGTCTTTAACTACTTACACATGATTTTTGTCTGCTTTTTTATTCCCAGATACATATGGCTTTCCACGAGTTATTTTTTTAGGGTTCAAACTTTTTTTTTTTTTTTTTTCTGAGCACAGTTCAGCACCACCTGAAAATGAACTTGAACGCTACCTCTTCCTGGAGAGATTAGTAGCTTCCCAATTGATTTTTAGTGAATTTCAAAACTTCTCTACTCTGTTCAATGTGGCATACATCTCACATTAACACTTCATACCAACAAATGTTTTATTATTCATGTTTTAGTACAACATACTTGCACCAGAGTAGCATTATATGCAAATAACAAATAAGTCAATGCACAGTTCTTGAGGAGTAGATTGAACGAATCTGGCAGATGTAAATTACTGGTCATTTTTGGAAGTATATTACTTATTGGAATGTCTCAACTGTTAATTTAATTAAATGCTATTTTAAGTACGAAACCATATTACAATGAACTGACTCACCATTTCATTTAATTAACTGTAAACCTCAAGATTTGATTACACATAGTGCTTTAGATAATTTATTTGTTCACAGTTTTGATATAAAAGCTTTCAAGCTAATATGAAGTGATGAGCACAGTATAATTAATTTGGAAACTAAAACATTTTCAAATTTTCTTACTTTTGTTAGATCACTTTTGATAACCCAAGTCACAACTTTTGTGGCTTTTGCCTTGTTTTATTATATGCAATTTTAGTTTAATGACTATAAATATACCAAATTACTAAATCTTATTCTTTGCTAGTTGTGATAAGGAATATAAGAATCCTTTCTTGGGCTGGAGAAATGGCTTAGCGGTTAAGTGCTTGCCTGTGAAGCCTAAGGACCCCGGTTCGAGGCTCGGTTCCCCAGGTCCCACATTAGCCAGATGCACAAGGGGGCGCACGCGTCTGGAGTTCGTTTGCAGAGGCTGGAAGCCCTGGCGCGCCCATTCTTTCTCTCTCCCTCTATCTGTCTTTCTCTCTGTGTCTGTCAAAAGAAAAAAAAAGAATCCTTTCTTTTAGAGCATATGTGGATAATAAAGAGTACAGATGATTCAGAAAAAATCTAAAACACAAAATATCTCAATAGAATCAATGTTTCTCAAAGGATTTTTAGGGCAATCTAGTTCAACATTGTAACTTTGCATGTGAGTAAATTGAAGCACAAAAAAATTATATACCACACTTTATCCCTTATTTTGTCTAATGACCCATGTGACCGAGATCCACTTTAGAGGATGGTAAAAAAAGAAGTTAAAATCAGCATTATGGATGTGGGGATTAATGGACAAAGCATTTTGTTGAAAAGACATGAGATGAGAGTTCTTTTTGCCCTACTACTGAATGGTTATATTAAGCCCCTACCTCAGTCCTGTTCTTTAGGACTTAGAGTTTTTCACCTATAAAATTGAAAGGTCACTTTAGATATTCTTTCTTGAATACTCTAAGCCTGAAGTAGGGCCTGGCATACTAATGAGACATAAGAATTGTCAATCAAATGCACACATACACAGACATACATAGAGATTCATTTAGGTTAAGAAGAGGGCAAAGAAAACTGTATTAGAAAAACTAGATATCCACTGACAGTGGAAATTGGACTCTTCACTAAATACAAAGAAGAAACAATTTCAATTCAGTTAAACTTAAAACCACTTACTATAAGAAACATAGGGTAATATAAAACTTAAAACACAATCTGCAGGCCCACACATCTCCTACAAGAAAACAGGAAAAAATCTTCTTGGCATTTGCTTTGGCAAATGATTTCTTGGACATGACACCATAAGCACAGGCCACAAAGCCGAGTGGACAAGTGTGACTACATCAAATGAAAATCCTCCTAAACAGAAAAGGCAATTAATCAAAATAGAGAAAAGAAAACTGATAAAATGGGGGAACATATTTTAAAACCATATATATAATCAAAGGCTAATGTTCAGAACATACGTGGAATTTTACAGCTCAAGTATAAAGGGTAGCAACAACTGGTGAATATACATCCCCTCAAAATGAAATTAAGATCACAAATGAGTGTTTTCATATCTATTTTAATTATAGTACTTTCTATAATATCCAAGACAGAGAAGTAATCTAAATGTTCATCATTAAATGTGTGGATAAAGAAAATTTGGTCTATTTATACTATATACAATGGAAGATTATTCATCTTTGTTTATAAAATACAAAATTGTGAAACATTGTTGGAGTCAGAGCATAGTATGCTAGGAGAAATAATCAATGCAGTGGATATATATTGCATATTAGTTATATGCTTAATATAAGATATTCAAAGATAGAAGCTGAGTAAATTATGCTAAAGGAGTGAAAGACAATGAAACAGACATCTGTTAGTCATAATGTACAAAACATTGCATATTTTCAAGCCTGGATATATGAGATTATATATTTGAATTTTTGCAAGGATAGATTTTATGTTGTATATTTGCAAAGGCAAATTAATAAAGTAGATTAGAGTGACATTACTGAGGTGATTATATAGATTTTTGGAATAGATCTTGTTGGTAGTCTTCTTGGTGTGTGTTTACTTCCAAACTAATCAAATTGTATATATTTTGTACCTGTATCTTTTTGCATGTCTACCATACTTTAGTGAAATGTTTTTCAAGGAAAGAAATACAAATTAAATGATTTTATGTTTGTTAAGAATAAGGCAGAATGAGTATAGAGTGGTGTGTGTATATGTTATACAGTCAATAACAATGACTATACATTTATCCAATAATTAAGCTTGTCCAATAGAGGTAGAAAGTATTGAAGTTAAAGAAATAAATGTTCAAATATGAACATGTGTAAAATATGTATGTTTTCTCAGAAATACTAAATCTCTTCATCTCCAAATCTATTTCAATGATTTAAATATATGTACTTTATTGTAAAGGAGATATTTTTAGATTCAGTGACTAAAATAACAACTTTTTTCAAAGATATATATCTATATATCTACCTTTAATTATAGTACTTTGGTTTTTAAAAACATCTTCATTTTATTGAGTTTCTCCTTGCTTGATATACATGGAAATTATGGTTTCCAAGTAAATATACTACTCATAATTTTAATTTATCTTTAGTCTATGTATTCTGTCTCTAAGACTTCATTTTGACTGTTGTGGCCAGGGTTATTTTTCCCCCTAAACTCCACCCATTGTATATTGAAAAGAATCTTGAAGATTGTGTCCCAATAGTTATATAAGAATGAGTTATTATGATAATATAAAATAAAACATGCCATTTTTATACTGTATTTTACACTTGAGTATGGTTTTTACAGAAAACACAGGTATTCTGACACTTTACTGAAGGCTAACCAAATGGGATTTCAGTGTTTTCTTTTAAGTATATAACATAAGGACCATGAGGCAATACAGAACATAAGAGCTATAGACAGAGTCTCTAAGCTTTGAGACAAGTTCAAGGAGATACAAAAAGGCAACTAACAATACATGACTACATGTGGTAAGTAAATTTTATTCTTTAGAGATTTTCATTAATTCAGTTTAGAGCCATTTTATGATTTTAACAGACATCTGCAACCCACATTAGGAAAACATGGGCCTTTGCTCCATATCTTCCCTATATACCTGATTTATGGAGAGGCCATGTTCCTTAACTGTAAAGTGAAGAATTTGAACTAGATAGCTCCTAAATTTTATTGCACCAATATTATAATTTTAACATAATTTTTAGTAGTTTAATACTACTTTCTCCAAAATCATATAGGTATAATTTGTTTAGAACAAAAAATGCATATTGGAACTTATATTTTATATGAATTACAAGTTTGTAAGGATACCTGTTCACCAATATGCTTAATTTCATTTTTTGTATAAACATTGGACTTGAAATTAATTGTCTATAAGTTCATTCAGAATATTTAACTTTCACTTTCTAAAGTTTTAAAACTCTTTTTATTTATTTACAAATAGAGAGAGAGAGGAAGAGAAAGGATCAGTGTGAGCTACAGAGACCCTTGTTACCACAAATGAACTTCAGATGCATGCACCACTTAATGCATCTGAATTTACATGGGCATTAGGGAATCAAACCTAGACCAGCCAACATCATAAGCAAGCACCTTTAAACACTAATCCATATGCCCAGCCCCATAACTTTTATTTTAATAGAATTAGAATCTAACCATCATCAGATATCTATCCTTTACAGTAAAAACAGTGAAGATGATTAATTAGATAAATATTGTAGTTGGGAACCAGTTCTGAGTAGCTTATATAGATTTAGGAAACTTTTTGATATATTTTTATTTGGCAACTAAACAGAGTACCTTTGTTTAAATCATTACTATCATTTTTCTGTCCTAGGGTGAACAAATCATTTGGGGTCCATGGAATTCAATGAAGATAAACTGGATAGGGCAACAAAACCTCTGGCACCATATTAAAAATGTGTAAATATTCATTATGGGCTTAAAAACTAAAATAATATTTCCCTAAATCATTTTTTCAACATTATTTGAAGAAAAGCTAATTTGGCGAAAATTTTTTCTCATTACAGTCTGCTCATGTATAGTAAAGAGTGGTAAAATTGAATCATAACTATTCTCCCCAATGTACTCAGTTAGATGTTCTAAGTTAAACTCTTTGGTTCATAATTTTTGTTAAGAATTCATCCTACATGTTAGAATCAAGATCCTCTAATGGAAATTATGTTTTATTTTTTGAACAACCAATACCTCACTCATGTCCTCAAACCACATTTAAAAATATTTTACTTTTATTTACTTACTTGAGAGAGAGAGAGAGAGAGAGAGAGAGAGAGAGAGAGAGACAGAGACAGAGACAGAGAGAGAGAAGAAGAAGCATAGAGAAAGAGAGAGAGACAGAGAGACAGAGAGAGAGAAGTGGGCAGATAGCAAACAAATTCTAGATGCATGCATCACCTTGTGCATCTGGTTTATGTGGATCCTGGCAAATTGAACATGGGTCTTTTGGCTTTGCAGATAAGAGCCTTAACTGCTAAGCAATCTCTTCAGACCTTGAATCACATTATTATGTTAGAACAAATCTCATTCAATTCTTAAATGCTACTTTAAAAAGACAAATGTGATATGAAAGAAGAAGGGAGACTGGGTGGGGAGGATACAAGGGACACAAGGGAATAGGAGGGCAAGTGGGGGGAGGGGGAGAATCATCTAAAATTAGTTTTAAATTATGATACCTAATTTTTTCTATGCTAATTTAAAAAATAGCAATATCCACCTCATTTTGGCCCATGAATGTATACTAAGAGAAAGAGTTTTAGACACTATCAAACATAACTAATTTTATTTCAATAGACTTTTTGGTGGGCCTTGTTGTACTGTGACTTAACCATATGACTTTAGTACCTATCATAAAAATGTATGTGCTTATGTATTTTTTTTGTAATAAAACCTGGCCTTAATTTCATAGGAGGAGTAATTTCAAATTTATATACTTAAATTTTTTATGTCCATCTATACCTTTTTATTATAATATGGAGTATTTTAAAATCTGTCTTGTACTAATGCAAAAATAATGTAATTATTCTACAAATGTTGCCTATAAAGGTAGAGTATCAGTTACTTAATTACTTTGGTGTATTAGTTATGAGTAGGGTAAAGGGCAAGGAGACTACCTAGTGCTTTACCCCGTTTCCTCCTCTCTCTAAGCAAGGCATTCCATCTTTTAGTAGTGATACTAACAATGTAAGTTGAAATGAACAATGCAACTATTGAGTGGTTTAAAATAATAATTTAGAACTCTTGCCAGACTGAGCCTGGTGTGGTGGCACACACCTTTAATCCCACCACTCAGGAGGCAGAGGTAAGAGGATCACCATGACTTTGAGGCCACCCTGAGACTACATAATGAATTCCAGGTCAGTCAAAAAATGAAAAAAACAAAAGTCTTGTCTGTTACAAGAACATACTAGAAAAAGTCTTTGATTATTTTCCTTTTATACAATCAATAATGATTTAACATAAAAAATGGAGTGAATATTTGTACCATGTGACCATTTGTTTTTATAAAATCTTATTATGATTAGCAACATATTTCATATGGATACATCATGTGTTGGTTATTTCTTTTCTCCAGTCCCTGCCCCCATTCCATTGGATACCCGCCTCATTGGGGTTGCAGGTATTCTCTATGGGGTTGTGGCTTATGCATTGTGGGAGCAGCAGTCAGTTATTTTTGGGGGAAGGTAATGTCTCTGGGCATGATGTCACAACCTGTGGCTCTTACAGTCTTTTTGCCCCCTCTTCTGCAAAATTCCCTGAGCCATGGTGGGTGAGGGAACCTCTGGATCTCTGCTTTGGTAGGTGTTGAATATACCCTCTCTGTCCTACACCCTGGTGCTGATTGTCAGGTTCAGCATGGAAGCTGACATATCCTGACAGGCAACTGAAGAATATAGGAATGGAAGGGTTTCTAGGGAGGGGAAGCAGTGGATGGAAAAACAAACACAAAACTAAATCCAAAATGAACTGGTACCATAGAAACCCTTTGCTCTTCGTGTATCTTCTCTATGCTTGAGTTGGTAGTCACACCAATATTCAGTCATTTTTAGATATGCAACATACTCATTGTAACATGAAGGTATTAGGAGACTTAAAGTTTTATTTTGAATCTATATGTATTCAATTTTAATTTATTTATGAGTTTAATTGTACATTGTACCATGGAATATATTCTTATTAAATAAATACATCTATATTTTAATGACATTAAGAAATGGTCATTTGAAAAGGATGATTCTGGTTTTAGGGCTAACGGCTGCAGCAATGGCTGAGGCAATGAAGTTGCAGAAGATGAAGCTTATGGCTATGAACAGTCTTCAGGGAAATGGAAGCCAAAATGGCACCGAATCAGAGCCTGATGACCTTAATTCTAACACAGGTGAGTGCTTCCAGTAGTCCCCCAAAGGTGATTCTGGCTATTTTATTGAGGTGGGAGGCAAGAACAACAGATATGGAAAACTTAATAATATGTTTAATTTGAATGTGAATGTGTACTTTAGAAAAATGCTAGAAAATCATTTCAGATTAGAATCCCATTTTATAAACAGCTATCTTGAGGTTTGTATCCCTTCCTTCTTCCTTTCTTTTTTTTTTTTTTTTTAAATTTAATTTATTAGTTTTCTTTTCAGTAAATACAGGCAGTTTGGTACCATTATTTAGGCTCATCTGTGATCTACCCCCTCCCATTAGACCCTCCTTATTATTGAAAATGGGTTGTGCATTGTGGAGTTAGCCCCCAGTTATTAGTATGATAAATGTCTCTGAAAATCATGACCCAACATGTAACTCTGACATTCTTTCCGCCCCCTCTTCCGCAAGATTTCCCTGAGCCATGTTGGGTTCATTTTTGGTCTGCTTCAGTGCTGAGGTGTTGGGGGCCTCTGAGGCTCTGGATCTCTGATTTGGTAGGAGTTGATTTTTCTCTGAATTGATCTCCTTCCCCTTTGTGCTGGTATCCAGTTCACAGGAAAACATCACCCTTGCTTATTTCGCCAGTTGTCCTTAGTTTCAGTTGGGCCCCTTCTGAGGTATGTTGGGGCAGCTCTCTTCTTAGGATCTGCATCTATCTGGAAAAGAGAAGCAGATTCTCCAACGGAGAGTGAGTTAGCACCCAGAAAATTGAGATAACACTTACTTTTTTGATAGACAGTTTGATAGGTGTAGGCCCTCTTATACCCCGTGATTGATGGTAGCTTGATATTGTAGAGTGGGCTTGTGTTTGGGTATGGTTCTGACTTGTTTCCCAGCTCCAGCTAAGGGTCTACTACACAGGGACACTCATTCACTGTTGGTGGGAATGCAGGATGGTACAACCACTTTGGAAAGCAATATGGAGACTCCTGAAAAAGCTGACTATAGAAATACCAACAGACCCAGTTATACCATTACTGGGCATGTACCCTAAAACCTTCAAACCAAAAGCCAGAGAGATTTGCTCAACCATGTTTGTAGCAGCTCAATTCGTAATAGCTAAAAGCTGGAATCAACCCAGATGTCCATCATTGGAAGAATGGATAACAAAGATGTGGTATATCTACACAATGGAATTCTATACAGCAGTAAGAAAAAACGACATAAAGAAATTTGAGGAAAAATGGTTGAACCTGGAACAGATCATTCTCAGCGAACTTACCCAATCACAGAAAAAAAATCGACACATAGTCTCACTCATCTGCAACACCTAACCTGAATTTTCCCAAGATGCCTTACATATCCAGCAAGTACCTCATGGACTAGACAATAAGATGGATGGGAGGGTGGGGAGGGAATCAAAGGGTGGAAAACAGTAATCCGGACCCAAACGGCAATGGTACCATAAAATTCTACTTCCTAAAAGACAGACCAAATGACTGAACCTTCACTAGTCCCTTACACGAAACACCTGAACCACAAGACACTGGAGAGGGTAGGATCAAGACTTACCTTCTTCCTTTCTTATTTATTATTTTATTTTTTTCAGGATCTGCTTACATAGCAGAGGCTAGCCTCTAGCTTACAATTTTACTTCCAAAACTACCTGACTCCTGGGCTCACAGGCATTTGCAACCATACATGTCACCCCTCTGTTGTCTTACTATAATGCAGTTAACCTGTCATACTTATTTATTCGCCATTGGAGTCTCTGTTAGAGGCTGCCCCATTACAGATACAATCTGGGCTTCTTACTCCAGGCAAGGTTTGGGTTCCATGTTGATTAGGTTCCAAGCTTTTAGGATGGAGAACCAACTCTAGGTAAATGTAGGTGCTGGCTGACTCCAGGCATCGAAGATAGAGGGTAAAAAGAAATATGCCGGGCTGGAGAGATGGCTTAGCGGTTAAGCGCTTGCCTGTGAAGCCTAAGGACCTCGGTTCGAAGCTCGGTTCCCCAGGTCCCACGTTAGCCAGATGCACAAGGGGGCGCACGCGTCTGGAGTTCGTTTGCAGAGGCTAGAAGCCCTGGCGTGCCCATTCTCTCTCTCCCTCTATCTGTCTTTCTCTCTGTGTCTGTCGCTCTCAAATAAATAAATAAAAATTTAAAAAAAAAAAGAAATATGCCAAAGATATGAGAAGTAAGGAAAGAAAGATTAATACAAAGGAGTGACACTTGGGGGATGATATATACTGTTACTTCCTACTAATTTCTTTTTCTACTTTATTTTGTGATACTTGTACCTTGACTTTAACATAAGATGACCTTCAGATCCCTTGTGGAAGTATGTGATTGCAACTACTAGTGTTTGTGGATAAATAAATATATAAATGAATAGATAAATAAGTAGTGAGGTATAATATCATATAAAAAAATAACCTGAGGCAACAAATGATGGTCTCAAGAGCCGCAGGATCCCAAGCTAACTATGCAGCTAAATTTAAAATCATCCAGTTAGCAGATTGGTGAAGTTTCTCTCTCTCTGCTTTCTAAGATCCTAGATTTTCAAGAACAGTCTGACTTTATTTTGGAGGGAAATGGTAAGCAGAATTAAAGAGAAAAAGTATTCAATGTAACCAGTGTGACAGGACTCTAAATTTATTATAGTATGGATATCATCATCTTAAGTTTCAATGTTCTCAGTGAATTACAGAATGAGGATTTCTCTAATACATTGTTCATAGTGTTTCATTTTGTATATCGTGTTTGTAGTTTATTAGGAAATAAATGGAAAGTGCATATATTAGTTGATTTATAATATCCAGAATCAAAACATAAATATTAAAATTACAATAAAGAGGAGAGAATGAAGAGATGGTTCTGTAGATACAGTGCTTGTAATATAAGAATGAGGATATGAGTTCAAATTCCCAGCAACTATATGAAATGCTAGGTATGAGGGTACATGCCTGTAATCCCTGCTCTGGAGAGGTGGGGACTGGTGATAACCTGCAACTCACTAATTACCTAGTGTAGCCCAGTCAATGAGCACTAAACTCACTAAGAGACCTTGTCTCAAATTATAAGGTGGAAAGCAATTAAGTAAGACCCTTACATTTGCCACTGGCCTTCATATGCATATACACACATGTGCATGCTCACACATTGGAACACTCATACATACACCCTACACACATGTATACATGCCAAAAAGACAAAAATTAGCACTATGCAACTAATGGCAACAATAACAACAAGGCTGAAGAGATGACTCAGCAGTTAATTGTTCTTGTTTACAAAGCCTGCAAACTAGTGTTTGATTCCTCAGAACCCATGTAATGCCAAATGCACAAAGTGACACATGTACCTAAAGTTACTTTGCAGTTTCAAGAGGTCCTGGTGTGTCCATTGCCTATTTTTCCTCTTTCTCCTTGCAAACAAAAATATTTTATAAAGTATAGCTACCAGTTACTATGCATAATGGTCTATCATGTTAACATGAAATTCTTGACAAAATCCCAAAAGAAGTGTATATAATGATATGATATAATTAATATAATATAATATATTATCAGTTTGGAGATCAAAAAACAGGGGATACACAGTGGTTTTGCTTTGCCCATGGTCATATTCCTTTTAAATTTAAGTCCTATATTATGATTTCACATTTGGTGGAGCCACATGTTTGCTGTTTAAGCATTCTACCTCCTCCTTGATGCTATATTTTAAAGGAATTTTGAATTGATCCAATTACTGTAATAAAAAAAAATCAAATGAAAATAAAATGAGATAACTGACTATCAGTTTCCCAATCCTAGTCTCTCAACTCATACTGGCTTTAATATCTTAAAGTGTATTTTTAAAAATATATACATTTTATTTATTTATTAGAGAGAGAGAGAGAGAGAGAGAGAGAGAGAGAGAGAGAGAGAGAGAGAAATAGGCAGAGATGGGCTGGAGAGATTGCTTAGCGGTTAAGCGCTTGCCTGTGAAGGCTAAGGACCCCAGTTCGAGGCTCGGTTCCCCAGGTCCCACGTTAGCCATATGCACAAGGGGGCACACGCGTCTGGAGTTCGTTTACAGTGGCTGGAAGCCCTCGCGTGCCCATTCTCTCTCTCTCCCTCTATCTGTCTTTCTCTCTGTGTCTGTCACTCTCAAATAAATAAATAAATAATGAACACAAAGTATTTAAAAAAAGAAATAGGCAGAGACAGAGAAAGAGAGAGAGAGATAATGGGCGTGCTAGGGTCTTTAGCCACTGCAAAGGAACTCTAGATGCATGTACCCCCTTGGGCATCTGGCTTACATGGGTCCTGGGTTGAACCTAGGTTTTTTGGCTTTGCAGACAAGAGCCTTTATTGCTAAGTCATCTCTCCGGCCCCTAAAGTGTCTTATACATGGCCAGTATATGCAAAAAGACTCTTGAAACTTAATGTTATGAAGGAACTTATTTAAATTTATATTTTTTATTAATTATTTTTGTACTCAGTGAATGCAATCAAATTGATACCATTGTTAGACTTACCCATGTACTAGCCCCTCCTCTTGGCCCCTCCTTGTGGAGGGATATGGGTCATGCATTGTAGAGTTAGCACCATAGATATGGGTAGGAGAAACATCTCTACATATCATGACCCAACGTGTGGCTCTGACATTCTTTCCCCCCCTTCTTCTGAAAAATTTCCCTGAGCCATGTTGGGTTCATTTTTGATCTGCTTCAGTGATGAGGTGTTGGGGGCCTCTAGGGCTCAGGCTGATTTGATAGGAGTTGATTTTTCTCTGTGTTGGTCTCCTTCCCCCTTGTGCTGGTACCAGGTTCACAAAGAAAAGTGTACCCTTGCTTATTTCACCAATTATTCTTAGTTTCAGCTGGGGCACTTTTGAGGTATGACAGGGTGGTTCTCTCCTTGGCATCTGTGTCTATCTGAAGAAGAGAAGCAGATTCTCCAACGGAGAGTAAAGTGAGCCCCAGATAAATGGGATAACCCTTATTTTTTAGAGAGAAAATAATAGGTATATGCCCTCTTATAGCCTATGATTGGTGGTAGATTGATAATGGAGAGTGGGCTCATGTTTGGATATGGTTCTGACCTGTTTCCCAGCTCCAGCTATGGGTCCTGTTCCACTGAGGGGATCAGCTAGCTAAATCAAGCACCTAACCTGAATCTACCCAAGATGCCAACATCCCTAGCAAGCATCTGGAGGTCTTGACAATAGGGTTGTTGGGGAGAGAGGGGAGGGCAAAGGAAGGAGTAGGAGATACAAATCTAGACCCAAATGGCAATGGTACCATAAAATTCTATATCCTGAAAGGCAGATTAAACGGTTGAACCTTCACCAGGCCCTTAAAAGGAACAACTGAGCCACAAGACACTGAAGAGGGTATGATGAAGACTGACCTTAATCTTCTACAGCTCTTCTCCCACCTCTCTCTCTCTCTCTCTCTCTCTCTCTCTCTCTCTCTCTCTCTCTTTCTCTATTCTCTCTTTTATATTAGTTTTATTTTTCTTCCTTTTCTTAATGGGCACTGACCTGTAACTCCCAGTACCAGCATGTGGCTATAATACACAATGAGCTTTTAACCAAGAGACACCTACAAGGTTTCCTAAAAGAAAGACAGATTTCTGTCAGAGTACTTGATGACCCATCAAAGGTTAGTGGTAAGACCCTACTACGGAAGACACCATATGTGGTTGACACATAAAATGGAATAACATGGCTGGAAGCTGGAAGAGAGCCAACTTACATGTATATAATAGTATCAGTACTGTTAGTACCCTGAGATATCTGAAACAGTGAAAACCCTGATATACTACAAAATGATAAATCACAATTTTATTAATCTGCAAGAACTCTATGTTTTTTGATGCTTTGGGGCCTCTAATCTCAACATTCATACTGACATCAAAGACTGAGCTTGTTTGACCATTTTCTTTTTTATTTTAGTTTTTTTATTGCCTTCCAAAAAGGGCAATAAGTTGATTATGTTGATAAGGGTGATCACAGTCAACAAAATTTATGGCCTAATTACTAGTTATTGGCCTGGTGTTCCTGAATGTTCATGGTTCAAGAAGAATAGTGAAATTCTATATTTAACTCAAAGCCAATCTGGTCCTCATACTTGACATTGAATATTATTACACAAAGGAAAAATAGGTTAATTGGTTAATAATATTCAATTAAATGGCTTGTGAATTATTAGTTTTTATTGATTGTGGACATACTTAGTATGGAAACACCGCATGTTGGCACCATCCTTTCCCTCACACTGCTTGTGTATTATTATATGTGGTAAACACTTTGAATGTTTCCATCATTTGCATGGCTACATAGAACTGAATATTGCATTATGATCTAATATAGTGCATTGAGATTTTTAGTGAAATTTTATTGGTTTATTTGAAGCAACTTACAAATAGCAACCTCTTCATGCAGGACAATTATGTGAATTAACTGTGAATTAACCACATACATAAATAACAAACCTGTGACTAGTTATCATCTCTAAGCCACTCCATAAGGTTAGAGTATATTTTATATTTATTAAATATTCACAATATATAAAATTACAACATTAAAGGGCAATATTTTGGTGTTCAAAGAAAAGAAGACAAAAAATCACTGGTTTTTAAATGTTTTTAATTTTTTTTTAAATTTATTTGAGAGTGACAGACACAGAGAGAAAGACAGATAGAGGGAGAGAGAGAGAATGGGCGCGCCAGGGCTTCCAGCCTCTGCAAACGAACTCCAGACGCGTGCGCCCCCTTGTGCATCTGGCTAACGTGGGACCTGGGGAACCGAGCCTTGAACCGGGGTCCTTAGGCTTCACAGGCAAGTGCTTAACCGCTAAGCCATCTCTCCAGCCCTTAAATGTTTTTGATATAGAAAACCAATTGAGACATGAATCAGTATGTAAGTGACTATAGTCTGAGATGGAATATGGTAAAGATACAAGAGGAAATAAGTACTAGAAAACTAGAGAGAATTTCTTCCTAGCAAAAGACAATCAAAAGAATTTACATTCAGGGTTTTCATTTGAACTGGTGTTTCAAGAATATTAAAGTGGGGCTGGAGGGATAGCTTAACAGCTAGGGCACTTTCCTGCGAAGGCCTAAGGACTGAGTTTCAATTCCCCAGTACCCACATAGGCCAGATGCAAAAGGTGGTACATGTTTCTAGAGTTCCTTTGCAATGGCTAGAGGCCCTGGTGTGTCCATTCTCTCTTTGTTATCTGCTCCTTTCTTGTCTGTCTCTCTCTTTCTAAAATAAATAAATAAACAAACAAATAAATAAATATTAAAAAATGTTAAAGTGAAAGTTAGAAATGGGATAGTGTTAAATTTCAAGTTATACTATACTATTGCCCTTGAAAAGTGTTTTCAAACAATGCTTCTCAAAGCTCTTAGCTAAGGTCTAAGAGTTGAATGAGAGTTGTGGATACAGCCTGAGGAAACATGTTTGTTCACTAAAAAGTTATTTCAATTCTTTGATTGCTTAATTACTTTTTTTTGGAAACAAGATATCACCCTGTATCAAAGCTGAGACTCACAGTACTTCAGCTCCTCCCTCAAAAATGTTGAAATTACATGCTTGTTTGACCTCACCTATAAGAAAGTTTCCATTAATTTTATTCTTAAGTTAATTCTAAAAGTAATATTTATAATTTTATTGAAAAAGTTTTTATCTTAAATTTTACAATTCTATGTGACTTGAGATAATTAAGTCAATTTAAATCATATTCCAAATGATGTTTGTAGAATAAGATACTGAACATTGTCTTTATTTTGTTCTGACCAATGTCCTGTTTCTAAGGTAGCTATCAGAGACAGGCCAGACAGGACCCTATCTGAAGAAATACTCTTAGCTTCTGTATTTTGTATAATTTCCTGCAAGCTTTTTCATTCTTGGTCCTATATTTTTGATTCAATTTTGAGGCCTACAAAACAAATGGCTCACTCAGAGTTCTAAAATTGCCTAATTATTGAAACCATAAAAATCATGCTAGACTCACAAATATTCCAAATGATAAAATACCATTTAGACTTTTTGATAATTTTTAACTATGAACTTAATGACTTATACCCAGATCTGTAATCAAGCTTAGTATTTCCTTTTTTCCCCTCACAGCAGCATTTGTTTTTATGAGGCACAACTCAAGATGTAAGTGAGCAATCACTTTTCACTCCATTTATTTGTGACAATCTGAACATTTTACCTGAAAGATATTATAACTCTTAAAAACCATTTTCACACTAAGATATGTGGCCAGGAAACATTAATAAAGGATATTTTTCTCAATTTTTAAAAGGTTCTATGCTCTTTTTAAATTATATTTTATTTATTTATGTTTTGGGGTTTTTTAATATTTTATTTTTATTTATTTGAAAGAGATAGAAAGAGACAGAGAAAGAGTGAGAATGGGTGCAAAGGGCCTTTAGCTGCTGCAAATGAACTCCCCATAAATGTGCATACTTGTGCATCTGGCTTTATGTGGCTCCTGTGGAATCAAACCTGAATCCTTTGGCTATGCAGGCAAGTGCCTTAACCAGTAAGTCATTTCTCCAGTCCTTTTTTGTTGTTATTGTTGTTTTGTTTTGTTTTGTTTTTGAGTTAGGATCTCGCTCTAGCTTAGGCTGATCTGAAACTCACTATGTAGTCATAGGCTGGCCTGGAACACAAGGTTTACCTATCATCACTTTTAAATGGATAATTTTTCTTTCTCTTAATATTACAGGTGAGCTTTTTTTTTTTTTTTTTTAAATCTCCTTTTATCCATTGGCCATTTGATTATGGGAATCCTGGCTTCAATTTGTTTCTGATAAGTTTTATTAAATATGGATTGAAATATCTTCTCTACACATGATCTCTATAGAAAAATGAATAAAAATGAAACATTTTTCTAAAGCATATGAGATCAATCACTGTGCTGTCTAATCCTCACAAGATAGAATTGAATCACACCAGGATCCACTGTTGCTTAAGAAAATTTCCAAATCTGTTGACAAGGCTACATCTTGAAATAAAGAGGAACATCAATGACCCCACTGAGGAGGACCCTCAGTGCAATGAGGGTGGGAAAGAGAGTATATAAAAGGATTACATGAGGGAAATGGGACAAATGCACAATATATTAATACAGTAAAGTTTGTAATTCCAACATGTTAAATAAAAGGAATGTCTACAAGACCTGCATTTAGCTGGAAGTTTTGACATAATGTGGGTAAAAGGGAAATATCTTTCTGGAAGTTGTGACACATCTTCCTATATCCTTTAAATTACATTTTTGGATGGTTCTGTAAGACCAGAAACAAGAAGAGGGAATAGATTTAATAACATTAGCTTTAAAACTGGAAAGAAATACAGGTATTAGAAGATTTCTAGGTAACAGCAGCATTGTCTCCTTCAAAGACCGACCTATAGTTTCTTTGATTCTTGATTTTGTTTAATAGCTTCTCTAATGGCTGCACCATGACTCTGCATCACGATTTCAGCATGACTAACAACCTGTTCGTGTTTCATTTAGCTCCAAATGAGAAATTCTGTCTTTTATTGTTTTAGGAAATTAGTCTGTGTATTATTGCTCCTGGAGCTTTTATAATTAATCACTAAAGGTTGTGGCTGTGGATGCTTTATGAGAAATAGATGCCTGAATGATTATAATTGTAGCTGTCAAATCAGAAATACAGTTGCACAGCAGAGGGTTCTTTTTGACTATAACAAAGACTTTACATTTTCCCATTTATTTGTAGAAATTCATTTTTTCACTTGTTTTTAACTGTGTTGCTTATTTCAGGAAGAATTCTGCACCATGACTTCCTCTAGAGGATCCAAGATATATAAATTGTTATCCTATAAATTCCTGCTTCTTCTAAATTTTGTGTTGGTTTACATTTTGTGGAGCAGATGTTGAAAATTTTACCTTTCATAAAAGGTAGTTGGTAATTAATAAAAACAAATCAAAGTATGCAGGGCTTATTAATTTTCCATGTGGAATTAGAAAATCCCAAGATTGCCTTATTTTTTATGCTGTACAAACATCTTATGAGTTATAGCACAAGTTGTTTCTAGAGAAGCAAGTGAAGCCTGATTGTTTTTATTAGCCACTGATGCCAAAACCTCTATTTCTACAAGAATTTTCTCATGCAATTGCAAGCTTTTACTACTCTAACCATCATTCTTCCATGCCAATTGCCTATTAAAAAGCAATGTAATCTAGAACAACCCATATTATTCTTCAACATCCTCCTAAAAACTTATTCCAAGTATAAGCAACTTCTGCTACTGCGCTCATGACAACTTTTATGCTTAAGTGCTTTTTCAAATTAAGTGTTGTTAAGGACAGTTTGCATAAAAGCAACTTAGAATTAAGCCTTACCAATTTAAATTCATGTGATCTTTCATGATAGGTTTTTAAAAATAACTTTCATTGGGTACTTTAGCATATGAACCTACTCTACATATTGTCTTGCTTTTGTATAGGTTATAAGGTTAACCAACTCTGGTACTCAGGCTTACACAGCAAGCACTTTATCCACTTAGCTATCTCCCCAGCAAAAACAATGATTCAAACTGGGCCAAGTAATAAAGAATTATAATTAATTTTATAAATCTTGTGAGGAAATTATTATTAATCAGTTATAATATACATACATAAGAATTAATTGGAGATTGAATTCATTCATGGAGCTTACAACAAGTATCAACATATTCTTCATTTCACAATGCTTATTGATAAATAAACATTTGACAAAGTCAGTAATAATTTGCTTATTACAATACAGGTGATGTGTCCCAAGGCTTTTTAAAATGTTTTTACTCACAATCACTTTTTGCCTTTGGGACCCTGCAAATAAAGGATATAGATTGTTTTAAGATTCAAACATATGCTTATAACAAATCATTAAAATATTTTAAATAATTCTTTGTGATACTTACATCATTTTTAAATAACATGTGCCTGATTTTTATATAAATAATTTAATCATGGATGAATATTTGATAAAGCAGGGAATAAAGCATCTTCAATGTTTTTTGGTGTTGATGAATATTTTGTTTTTAGAACATCAATGCTGGGAACACTGCTTCTCATAAGTATGTACTAGTATAAAATGGCAGAAGTATATTTTGGTCATTTCCAGAATTTGTTAGAAACTCTGAACAAAAAATATGCCTAAATTTATTTAATGATATTTTTATGAAACTCAAGTCAGCAACTCAAATAGTAAATTTTAAAATAAACTATCAAACGACAATGCAAGGATATACTAGGCTGGTATTTTACATGCTAAGGACATACAATGAAATCTTTGAGACTTAGTTTTCTATAATTAAAGCATTACACTTGTATGAGATCAGAAAACATTTTAGTTATAGTAAAAATATGGTAATTTATAACACAATAGTGTCAAATCTGAACTGAGGTGTTTCAGGTAGGGTTTGTGAGTGTTGTGTGCTTTGATGGCATGCATAGTGCAATGTGCACTAGTATGTGTCCAAAACCAAGGCCGCAGTAAATTTATATGGTCAATCATGGATGAGTGGTACCAAGAAGCAACTCAAACTTGTCACATATTAGATTTTATATTAATGTTTGGTCATTTTACACACTTTCTGTTATCAAATGTTTGGGACCACTACATTCAGTTACATGACTCCATATGGGTTTTGTGACCCTCCCCTCAGATTATGAAATTTTCATGTAATAGCATATATTGATTTTTCAGTATCTGCTTTTGAAGAGTGCACATGTATCAATAAATTAATATGATAATCATTATATATTTTCATGATTGCTCCTGTTTCCTTGAGAAATGTCTATTTATCGAGACACATGCAGATTTATACAGATGTTTGCAATATATTTTTACATATTTACTTGATTCCCCATTCTGGTAGACATATTAGTATAAGAGGCTTACAAATTTTTTTTAAATCAAAATTCTCTATAGCTATATGATATTTGGATATCTTTGGTTATCATGCAGTAAATGATTTGACCTATATACACAATAAACTAAGTGCTTACATTGAAGCCATGTTCAATAAATACATGTACCTAAATTGGAAGTTATGAAAAGTTCTCTGGAATCTTGAGTGATAATTTTATGTTTTATTTTGTTATAATTCTCATACCACAAACTCTAGCACTTTGACTTGTATGATTCAATGTATTTTGCACATTTCCAGATATTGACAATTAACATGATTTAATTCCATAACTTTTGTCACTTCTATAGCCATTAAGAGTCAGGACCCTTTTACTCTATCCCTCAACCTCTGGCAATGTATCACCTAAAGCATTGCATTTATCTGTGGATTTACATATTGTTTGCATTTCATAGAAATGAATTCATCCAATATGCAAACTCCTCCGTGTCACATCTTTTACTTGGATTTGTAAAAAAAAAAAAAAAAAATCCTCCATTTTTTTAACATTACAGTTCTTAATTCATGCCTGAATACTATTTCATTAAATAAAGAAACAACACATCATTTGATAGTCACTTGTGTTGTTTCCACTTTTTAGTTATTGCAAGTAATGCTGGCCCATGTGCACACATTTTTTTTTTGTGTGGGACATGCATAATAAATTTTATTGGCTGTATATCCCAAATTACTGGTCCAGATAATAGAATGTGTTGAAACTTCTGAGAACATGCAAAATTGTTTCCAAAAGTAGTACAACTTTCTAGTGCTTGTGATTTTAATTTTGTGGTGTGTGTATTTACAGATTGGTGTCAAAATTAGATATAGATTAATCATAGATTTCCTAGTTGTTCTATACTGTATAGTATTAGGTATCCAAAATTTGTTACATCTTAACAACTATAGCTGCCTTTCATATAGGCAAACTGATTCTTCCATGAAGTACCAAATATAGTGTACCTAGGAATTATATGAAGCATAAGGGTTTGTAATTTTAAGGAGAATTCAGGAAGTGAAATATGATAGATAGATTGATGCAGGGAGAGGATAATTGACATCTGGTTTTTCTAAAGCTTATAATGTAAGAATAATGAGCAGGAAAATGAGCCATATAAAGGGTTAATCATGACCAATGTTTTCATAGATATAACTCTCATAGTATAAACTTGGCATTCTAGCCACTAGCTGATAACAAATGGAAGAAAAGAAAAGTAGAAATGTAATATTAGCTACACCAATGTTATATGCATTTGATCCCAAAGACTTATAAATGGAACTTGTATTAAGTTTTCCCGAATAAATAGCATGATTAATGGCACAGGAAAAAAAAAAAGCAAATTTTAGGGAGATTGTCGCTGAATGAAATTTCAAAACATACACTGTTTGTAGATTCAGGCAAATCTATAATGGGCTTTATACAGTTTCTTAGAATTTTCGCTTGTCTTTTGGCCTACCATGGAAAATGAGAATTGAATCCTAAACCTTACAATAATTAAACAGCAGTATGTTCAAATGATTTGTTGCACAAAAATTACACATACATATTCAAATTTTTGTATTATACATAGATTTTCCTATGTAACTATAACTTGTTATGATAAAGGAATAATTGTTATACATAAAATATTTATTACATTCTCAGTCTCTTTATTAATTTATGGTACACACTATATTTCTAAATAAATTATGTGACTGAGTTATTATCCAGTACCATAGAAGTTAAGAAGAAAAACAGTACTAGTGCAACTACAAAAGTCACTAGCTCTTTAGGAATAAATCAGTAATATTTCTGTATAAGCTCCCTGGGAGCTTCAATTTGCCTCATCATCTCTTAGGGTTAGTTTTGTATATCTAAAAATCAAATGATATTGGCACATACTGTAGGGAGCATTTATTTCATGTATGTGTTAAAGTTTGTAGCTCTTAACATTATGAAGGTGCAGAATCTCAAAAAGCATTTTTTATTAGCAGAATTGGATATAGTAATCAAGTAATGTAAGAAACTTTCACAGAGCTGCTCTGATCTGTAAGTAAGATGATTTCATGGACTGCAGGAAATTTTAGTGTTTCTGCCACTCCTAACTCTCCTAGGAAGGATCTACTCCAAAGTATAAAATTAGCTTCCAAGATACACAAGGCCATGCTTATCAGTTTACATTTTAGTGCTAATGAAAGTTTGATAGGAGGCAGGTTCCTGGGTAAAGCGTCCAAAATATATATCATGTACAACCAGGAGGAAGAATAAACCCAGATTAGTGACCTAAATAAAAGCTCCATTTCAAATTTCTTTCTTTCTTTTCTAAACTTACCACATTTTCTTAGTATTTTTAAATTTTAATTAAGATGACTCACTCCTCTTTATTGGCAAAAAAATTGAGTTTATCACCTCACAATGTATACTCTCTATATGAACATTGAGCCCATTGCTCCTGTCTCTAATCCATTCTCATTTCAGGTGTCTTTGTCTATATGCATATAAGTTCCCAGCTTTTCTAACTGATCCATAAATGGATAAGTGCCTCCTCTACAAGCTCATTATATCATCCTAATATTTACCTTAAACTGCTTACAGAAAGTTGCAAAGAAGCCTCTAAATAACCTTAGGACTGTTTTGCTCCTAAATTACCTTTAATCAGGAGGCAAAAGTTATTTTTATCCAGATATTAAAAGTTGATTTTTTTTATAGAGATAGAGAAGTACTATCTATAAAATTAGGGGGAAATGTACTACCTTCAAACTCTTTGCCTCCTAAAAATGATTGATGCCACATCAATAAATTGTAGCAGAGAGAGTACCCACTTTCATAAAAAAATGAGCCAAGAAGAGAGCAGTGCTTTCCTTGTGTAGATGCAAAAGTTAACATGCATGATTTAATACATGTGTTTTTGGTTTCCTAATGGAGATATAAATAGTTCTAAATATTTCAGTAATATTCTTTAATATATTCAAATATTTTCAGTGTAGAATTTTCTTGGGAGTTGATTTAGGGATGTTATGTTGAGGGGTACAATTGGAAGAATCTAAGGAATGGGAGAAAGTGTCTTGTTCTAAAATTTTATCATATCATTTTCCTACTATATCTCTCATAGAGTTTTTTCATAAATGCAAACGTCTTTTACAATCTGTTTTAAAAACCATGAATGTATCACTCAGAGGAATATTTAAAGATCCATTAAAAGGGGGGAAACTCATTGGTTTAATGGAATGCTGTCAAGGCAAATCACCACCACAAATGACAACAGGGCAGAATGGGTACCTTTGGACTGACATGTTAAAAGAGAAGCCCATTCATTATTTAGAACACTCAGAAATGTGTCAGTTTTAGGACTACCGGCTAAGCAGAAGCAGGAGGATACTGCTGCAGTTGAAAAGTGCAGGTACAGATTCATATTGAAACTTTTCATGTTCTACACCCACCATGAATACTCAGCTTTTCTATTTTAAATTTTCAGGTGTTTCAAAAGACAAAGAGGTATGTGTTTTATTCTAATAAAACAAATGACTAAGTTGTTACTTTATTTTTAGAGTAAAGATGACAAGACCAGAAAATAATGTTTCTTATCCTTATGAGAGCAATGCATATTTCCCATGGGTGGTTTAGGGTTGTTAGAGTAGATATAATTTTTAAGTATTTAACCTATGAGCAAAATATTTTCTTAACACTTTTGCTTTTAACAAAAGCAAGGCAGTACTTTGTATTATTTATTTAAATACAATATCATACTATTTATATATATAAATTTATTCTCTACTAATATAAGAATGAATTTATAGATAGTTCATATGAGAGCCTATTTAAGAATTCTTTTGAATACACAAAATCTCTCTCTAGTATCATCTAATGGCATCTCTCTAGTCTCATAATATATCTCAATCTATTCATGTCCTAGTATTATTATTGTGAGGCAAGCAAGAGTTTGATAATATTACACTTATCAAAGATATAAAAGGGACACAAACAAATCCAGTGTCTTTATTAAGTTACACATTTTTACAACAAGAAACATATCAGGGGCAACTGAATAAAGCTTTTCTTTATTTTGAACACTGAGCCCACTGTGCTTTACACTATGATGCTGTAGCCCAACTTCTTAGTGTCATTGCATTTATAAGAGTTATGTGCAAGCCAGAAAATACTTAGAAAAAGATTTTGTTGTATAATACCTGCTAATTTATAGTTAGCTAAATAAGAGTCATATAACCAGCTGATCAAGAACATTGAAGAGGAATTAGAATAGAAATGGAAAATAAGATTTTATGGGCATCTAGGTTTCAGAAATTCTATAAAAAGTTGAGTTACTGAAGAAGTCGGTCAAGTTAAGACTGAAGCTCAATTTTCTGGAATACTGTTAACATTCTGGTCTGATTTCCATAGGAGGTAATGAATAAGAAAAGTGTGTAAAATATTGGAATCTCTGAATTATGGGTCTTTCTTGTATTTTTATGAATGGATATCTTATATTTTAGCATATAGAAGTTGAAAATTTTAACATAAATTTCTTATGTTTGTATGGTTTTATTATACACATTGGTATTTTGAGGTAATTTGAATTTACATATTCTTTAATTTTTAAAGAAAATTTATGATCATGATTATCTGCCACATTTACTGCCAAAAATCACAATAAGTTAAAACTCATAGAGCTAAATTAGTATTTTCAATGAGCCTGTGGAAAGACCTGAGTACTAAGTTTTCAGTTTTGTCAGATGCTCTCTAGCCTGTTTTTACTTCCTGTCTGAGTTACACTCACTAGTAGAATTATCAGTCAGGTATCTTAATAAATTAGCAAAGCCTTTAATTTAATATATTTCAGTAGTATTTCTGGAATTGTGTGTGTGTGTGTGAATGATAAAGAACAGAGAGACAGAGAAGTTATATATATATATATTCTGGAGTGAATGCAGGTTTGCCTTTAGGGACATCTCTTCAATCATAGTCCAGATAATATTTTTCCCCTAGGCAAAGTTTTCTGAATTATTTTATTTTTGGATGGTTCATGTATTTTCATGATAATGAATTAGGCCTATATTTTACTCTATGAAATAATTAGGTTGAGTATAGATAGTTGAATAAATTCTATCTGTCTACAGCAAGGCATTGGAACCCTTCTCTCAAGAAACAAGAACTACCAGGGTGGTTGAAGAATGTGGAAAAGTAACAAGGCCTCTAATATTAAGTTGAGAAGTTGCAAAGGATGGAAACAGCAACTATGTGTTATGAGATCTAGATTCTAGAACAATCTCTGTAAAAACATTGCTGTCAGAATTTAGCTGGCTATATTACATGTTTTAAAGTATCATACACTTAAGAACTAATTTATATATGGGAAGACTCATGTTGCATTTAGGGTAAATGGTTGTTCTAATATAATGTGAGGAAAATGTTTTAATTTAAGTTTTCAAAAATATATTGCATTTTGATCATATATACTCCATCTTGCCTTTCTTTTATTCCCCTTAGGCACATTGTATTGCTACTTCTTATCTCAGCCCTCATAAGCCCCTTCCATATCCATAGCAGAATGGTGATTGGATACATCCTCTGAAGGTCTTAAGGGGGTAACCAGAACTTCTGTGAGTTTATGAGTGCAATAGCATCTGTTACCTCTTGCATTGCATGGTGACAGTTTCACAGCTTTGCACCCCTCTCCTCCAGCTTTCTTTCTGTTCCATCTTCCATGATACTCCTTGAGCCCTGGAGGGGATCATGTATATGCAAAAAAGATAAAGGCAGTTATTTGGTTCAAATACTGCTTGTGAATAAGTTCTAGGAAGTAGCAATTGTGATATGATTTTAGTTTCAATTACTAATTTACTTCTAGAACTCTACAGTAATGCATGCACAATAGGAAACACTAAATTGATACATAATACATCTTAAAAGCATATGGTACAGAAAGGGACTCTGACCCTAAACACTTTCCCACAAAACATTAAAATAATATATTGGAATTGTCCAATATTCGTTGAAATGTTAAAGTACAAATGAAAATCCTTCTCTCTCTCTCTTTTGTGTGTACTGTAAGATCTATTGGATTTATAGTCACCATTTATCTTCCTTCATTTTTTTTTTAAATTTTATTTATTATTTGAGAGCGACAGACACAGAGAGAAAGGCATCTGGCTAATGTGGGACCTGGGGAACCGAGCCTCGAACCGGGGTCCTTAGGCTTCACAGGCAAGCGCTTAACCGCCAAGCCATCTCTCCAGCCCTTCCTTCATTTTTTTAAGAGCTTCAATCTTTAAGCATTGTTTTGCTTAAAATATTATGTGGATCCTGGGGAATCGAACTGGGATCTTTTGGCTTTGCAGACAAATGCCTTAACTGATGAGCCATGTCTTCAGCGCATACACCTGGAGTTCATTTGCAGTAGATGGACGCCCTGCTGTGCCCATTCTCTCTCTCCCTCCTTCTCTTCTCTCTCTCAAGTAAAAAGTAAAAATTTTAAAAATAGCAGAAAATTTGAAGTCTTGTTTAGACTACCTGAGTCTAACTTTTGAGGAGAAAAGTAAATAACTATATAAAATGTAAAGGAGCTTTTGTGTTTAAGGTATCATGTTTTCTAGATCTCTTATTGTATTAATGGGAGCACCTGCATTCTTTGAAGGAAGATATATATATATCTTAGTGTTTTAACAAGTTAAGCAAGATTGACTTTTCTTGGTTTATGTAGACTGCAACCTTCCTTCATTCTGTGAACTAACATTCACTTTAAGCATTGTATCATTGAATCAAAAGCACCTACTCACAAATAATCTTTTCTTACATGCAAGCTTTGTTGTACCAAATTTACTTTGAAGTATATGAAACATGTCTTTGAAGAACACAAGGAAAGAATTCTAGGTACCTGCTAAGTAATAGATAACTTTTCATCTTCCTGTATATCTGTATGTATGTGTATGTATGTATATGTATATTTGTGTGTGTGTGTGTGTGTGTGTGTGTGTGTGTGAACAAAACCAAACACAACAAAAATAATGATGAAATACAATTAGTAGTGTCTAAACTGTTTGAAATTAAGCATTTTCACATGTCTATCACTTTGCTGATTGTCTGTAAATTTATAGTCTCTGAGTACAGAGGTCTAAATCTTCAAAAGCTTAAAAGATAGAGGTGCAGCATGAAGTAATCTTCATTTTTCCCCTATCTTCTTACAGCAGCACTAATGGAAATGTATTTTGTTTAATGACTCTGAAATCCTGTTTGTAATTAGATGTGGGAATTGGTCTTACTTTGTAACAGATGATACTGGAATAATAATATGAGAGATGCTACACTGAGACCACTATCCTCCTAAATCTATATCATTTTTCATCTTATTGACAGGAGTGTGTGCAAAGAACAAAGAAGTTGATTTTAAAAAGGAAGAAAATAATATCTAACAAAAACTTCCAATTCAAATATTTACCATTTCTTTCAGAATACCATAGCAGTAAAGGAAAGAGCATGAACCTTGTTTTAAATCTTAGGAACCAATGGTTTTAATTTTGTTTCTTTGTTTCTGATAATGATCTTTGAATCATATTGCAAAGACTAGGTAGAAAAGTTTAATTAAGGGACAGAGATCATATCATTGAAGCATGTTAGCATGGCTATACTAAATAATTGACATTGTGTTTTAAAGAACAATTTTATTTTTTTAAATTTTATTTATTTATTTATTTGAGAGGGACAGACACAGATAGAAAGACAGATAGAGGGAGAGATAGAGAATGGGCGTGCCAGGGCTTCCAGCCTCTGCAAACGAACTCCAGACGCGTGCACCCCCTTGTGAATCTGGCTAAAGTGGGACCTGGAGAACCGAGCCTCGAACCGGGGTCCTTAGGCTTCACAGGCAAGCGCTTAACCGCTAAGCCATCTCTCCAGCCCTAAAGAACAATTTTATATTCAAGCAAAGAATTTAAGCAATGGACAAACTAAATGCAACAGCTATTGCATGCATCATGTTTCATGTTCATCATTGTCAGTAAATGCTACTATTGAAAGCCATACTGGTCACTGAAGATTTAGTCATTCTTCCAAGTCTTAGATTTTATTTTTCTTTTGGATACTAACAGACTCTGGGGTCCACAAAAGTCAGACAATGAAAATATATGTATGATGAACAAATTTCATATTCCCTTCAAAACACATGTGTTATTGTCATTGATGGTAGTAAAGATGCCTATATATACTTATACAGGCTTTGTGGATATTCTGATGTACTTAATAGTATGTCATGATTATTTTATATTTTATGATTTTTTAATTTTTCTTAGGAATGCATTTGGAGTTTTTCAGTAGTTACATGACTTGACAAAAAAAGAAAAGAAGACCACATGCTATTGCCTTGAGAGCTCACATTTATTATTTATCAATTGTCTTTCCAAACAGTTGCACATCTGCTTTTTTTTCCTGAATGCCCTACAAGATAAGTAGAAAAATTACTAACCATGATACTTCTTTGGTAGTAGAAGAAACAAAGGTCAAAACACCCAATATTTTGGTGAGGTTCAAGAAGATAGCAATTCATCAAAAATATGATTTTTAACTCAAAAGTATATATATATACATTCTTTCATTACAAAATAACTCATTGTGAGTAAATTAAATTGACATATATAGTTTCATCAATATAGAGGTTAGTAGATTTTGATAACATTATAATGGGTAAGAATACAATGTGGCTGGTTACGGTGGCACATGCCTTTAATCCCAGCACTTGGGAGGCAGAAGTAGGAGGATTGATGTGAGTTCAAGGCCACCCTTATAATACATAGTGATTTCTAGATCATCCTGAGCTACAGTGAGACCCTACCTCGAAAAATAAAAAATAAAAAAAGAATCCAAGGTAATTAGAATGGATATTTCCACAAAATGTGTATTGATATCATTCTGCACATTGCGTAGAGGTACAATTCATTTTGATGATGGTGTGAAAAATCTTTTATTTGCTTTGCTAACTATTTTGGCTTTTTATGAAACATAGAGCCATTGCAGACTTCTCTATGTTCTTTTTTTGTAATTAAGTTTAGTCTTTGTATGGATACATAATGTGTTGGTACTATCATTTCCCTACTCCCTCCCCCCATTCCACTGAAGGCTCTCCTCAGAGGGATTGCAGGTATTCACCAGTGGTTGTGTGTTATGAGTTATGAGAGCAGCTATCAGTCATTGGGGGGGAGGGCAATGCCTGTGAATATTTTCTCCCACTATGTGGGACATATAATCTATCTGCTTCTCCTTCTGCAAAATTCCCTGAGCTGTGATAGATATGTTCTAAGTCTACCTTAGTATTGTTCTTTCAGCAGCTTCTGGATTTCTGCTTTGATATGTTTTGATTGTTCTTAGTACCTTTCTCCATCACCCTGGCATATGGAAGCAGCACTCTTGTTCATCTCACCAATTCCTTTAGGGTTTTATCTGAGCCCTAGATGATTAGCAATTGGCAGTTCATCTCCTGCCAAGGATGCAGCAATCTTTTCTTCTCTTGTTGATAGATTTTGCTTATATTCAATTTTCCCTACCTTCTTTAAAAGACAATCATATTATCCAATGGACAGTGAAAATAGCATCAGTTAAAAGGGATTAAGTGTAGTTAATTTGGAGAGATTTTGATGGGTGTAGCTTCTGTTTTCTCCAAAGCTTCTTACTGAAGCATATGAATCCTGGTCTCCATAGGATTCTGACTTGGTTCCTAGTTCCAGCTATGTGTTCCTTTCTATTGAATATATCTTTTAGCCAATCAGAGAGCCATTGGTTACACACCTACAGAGTGTATCACTATTGCACAGGTGTGTACATCTTGTCAGGCTAGTTGCTTTTGTATAGCAGTGTACCCTGCTTCCTCACAGTGCTGTTGGATATTTTCTCCCAGCGGATCATATAGCACTTTCCAGCGCTATATGGGTTAATCATCTGGGAGCTGGCCTCTTTCCAGATTCCAGCCAGATTTCTCAATGTTATATGACACTAGCATGCTGTTTATTAAGAAATAGGGTCTTACCTGTTACCTTAGGCAGGTAATCACATGTTTTGGCAGAAACCTGTCCTGTTTTGGACACCTTGTTGCTTTCGTCAATCATTAGCTCAATGTGAGTTTTAACTGATTTCTGGTACTAGTAGTTACAAGTCAGAGCAAATTGTTTTAATGTTAGGCTTAACTCCACCTTCTCCAGGGTCCTTCTTACCATATGATCCCCACCACCCATATTCCTATTGAAAATTGTATCTTTTAGTCTGCTATTCAGGAGGAAGTTTTATATGGTACCGATTAATTTTGTCTTTAGTTTTGTATGTATCTCCCTCTGCTCTCTTACTCCCCTTCCCTCAAAACCTTCTATACTTGTTATGTGTCCCTTGGGTTGCCTGCCAGGTTTGCTACAAATCAAGCTTTTCCAGGTAGGAACCACAATGATGAAGAACAGGCAGTGTTTGTCTTTTGTACTTATGTAGTTTTCTCAAAATGATCAGTTCCAAGTGCATTCATTGTCCTACAAATTTCATTCTTTTCTCCCTTAGTGTTTGGTAGAATTCCACTGTGTATATGCACAACATATTCATCATTTATTTGTCTAACTATGGACATCCAGGCTGTTTCCATTTCTTAACTATTGTGGATATAAACATACCAGTAAGAGGTCAACAATTATAAAATCCTTTAAAAAGCAGAACTTTAACTTACCTTTTCCAGTATATTGAAAACACTACAATATTTGGAATACTGAGTTTCCTTGGTTTTTCCTTTACACAACTTTTTTCATTTAATTTTACTTTTTAAATTTACTTGCTTGAGAGAGAGAGAAAGAGGCACAGAAAGAGAGACAGAGAAAGAGAATGTATCATTGTATCAGGGCCTCTAGCCAGTGCAAATGAACTCCAGACGCATCCACTATCTTATGCATCTGGCTTACGTGGATCCTGGGTACTCTAACCAGGGTCGTTTGGTTTTGCAGTCAAATGTGTTAACCAGTAAGCCATCTCTCCAGTCCTATGAAAAATATGTATTTATTTGCAAGCAGAGAAAGATAGAGGAAAAGGAGACATACAATGGGAATGGGTATGCCAGGGCCTCAAGTTGCTGCATAGGAATTGCAGATTCAAGTACCACATTGTTCATCTATCTTTATGTGGGTACTGGGGAATTAACCTAGGTGGTTAGTATCTAAGTAAAGCTAAATGCACAAGGTGGTACATGTATCTGGAATTTGTGTGCAGTGGCTTGAGGCCCTGGCATGCCCATTCTCTCTCTCTCCCTCAAATAAATAAGTAAAATATGATAAAATATCCTGTCTAAAGTAAATGTACAGGACACTATAGGAACACTTACTAATTCATTTCAATAGGCTAGAAGGTCCCTTATGCTACTGTAACAATATGATAATTGTCTATCATTCCTGTTTATATTCATTAATCTACAATACTGTTTTACATAAAATTGGAACCATAAATATGTGCATGATTGATCCATGTGCCAGCTATAACAGATGCTCCTGGTTCAGAGTATGTGCTCAGTAAAATTTTTTTGATTGTATAATGTGCCATTTCATTCTATACATTGTACTGACAACCTTTGGGATTACTATGTTGAAAGTTGTCACCTTTGCTGTCTCTTGATAACTAAGATTCAATCAAAAATTTTCATTTAATAAAAAATACAAGATAGATAAATAAAAATTTTTATAACAAATACTCTTCTAAACATCTGATATGAAAGTATACTTATAGTTAAACAGTTATAATGAACAAATCTATGATAAATTTCCAACATAGAAACTTTCAGGCAAACACTGTATTGCTATGGTTTTTGACTGCAGTGTCAGTCACAGAAGTTCTTACTGATGGATTATTATTGGATCATACTTCAAACTTGAATAATAAGCTCCATGTCAGTGAAGGAGGCATTAGTGTAGACAGATTTGAGTATTTGATATGATAGTTAATGTGAATAAATGACTATGGAGGGTTTTGGTAATCATACATTATTTGGAGAAATTTCAAACAACTGATATCACAAGAGCATAGTTGTTTTGATGTACTATTGAGAGTTTTGATTGCATGAGTCAGGGTAGATGGAAGAGGGTAATCATGGGCTTTTGGTAAATGTATAAGAACTTAGAAGGAACTAACAACATAAACCAAGAGTCTAGATGTAAAAGCAAAAGCCAAATAATTGTTGAAATGAGGTTATTTGAAATCTATAAGAAATCATGATATATAATATCATGGAAGCCAAACTAAAATTAAGCAAAGTTTTATTATAATGGTCAACAGAATAGGCAAAGTTAAATATTCAGAGGAGCAATTGTAGGAATAACTATGGTTTCCACTTATTGGTGTAAACACCTAGACAATCTCATCCTGTCTGAAAGAAATTCAGTCACGTGAACAATGTTGAATTAGAAAAGTCCTAATGATAACCATATGATACAAGTTAGAAACAGATGTAAAATTATAATAAAAATAAGAATATGAACTATGTTTTTATCTTAGGGACCTAAAACATCAATACAATTACAGAATTATACAGACATGTTATTACCCAATAACTTATTACTGGTTATTTACTTCATTCATTTACACATCCAGTTCATCATCTCATTTTCCATTTTGTAATTCCTACACAGTTCATCCTTAATTTAGGATGACTCAATTTACAATTTTTTAAAATTTTATTTATTTATTTATTTGAGAGTGACAGACACACAGAGAAAGACAGATAGAGAGAGAGAGAGAGAGAATGGGCGTGCCAGGGCTTCCAGCCACTACAAACGAACTCCAGACACGTGCGCCCCCTCGTGCATCTGGCTAACGTGGGACCTGGGGAACCGAGCCTCGAACCGGGGTCCTTAGGCTTCACAGGCAAGCGCTTAACTGCTAAGCCATCTCTCCAGCCCTCAATTTACATTTTTAACTTTCCAATATTTCCTAGAAAATATATCTTCAATATAAATAATATTTTGAATTTTCATTTTTGATTGGGCTAGAGATATGCAATGTCATACTCCCTGTTGTAAGACACTTGTAGCAGACAGCCTCAGGTTGCTGGAATGAACCTCCAAACCAGATACAATTATGGAGGAAGAAATATTTATTGAAGCTTACAGATCCAGAGGAAGTTCCATCGTGGCAGATCACCCTCTTTCATAGGTCCAAGCAGAGAAAGAAAAAGCCAGAAGAAACCAGCAGCACCATAAGCAAGCACACTCCTCAAACTCCAGGCAAATTCAGGCACTTTGCATATCTTTAGACTGGAATTCCAAATTCATCCCCATACCTTAGGGCTGTGCCATAGGAATGTCCCAGTGACACCTCCTCCAGCCAGGTATCTACAGATCTAAATTACAAACTTTAATAAAGTCCCTAATATATTTTTGTCATCTATTTAAACTACCACATTACACCCATGGCCCCTAATAGATTCCCAACCGTCTCACATTTTACACTGTCAAATTCATGAGTCTCCTCAGTCTTTACCAACTTAGAATAGTCCCAAAATCCCAAGTCTTATCTGAGATTTAAGATTGTCTTTTAGCTGTGAGTTCTATAAAATAAAAACAATACATTCAACATATAAAGGCACAAAGTAAACATGTTTAACTTCTATAAGGAATAGCAAGGAGAGTCTGGGACAATGCAAACTCAATAGCCATGAAGCAAACATCAAACATCTGCAGTTTAAGTCTGATTATAACAAGTGACCAGTGAGGTGTCTCTGAATTTTTTCAACTCCACCCCTCCAGCTGGGTGAATAGCCAGGAAAGATGTCCATCCCAAGTTAATAGACTTCATGGCAGCACTTGCACTGTTCTGTTATATCCAAAATATTTTCAGGTCTCTAAGCAAACCATGGTCCATCTTTCAATGACTTGCCAGCCTCATCCTCATGGTCATCATGCCTTGTCTATGTGCCACATCTCAACAGAAGCTTCTGGATCCATGTGCACTTCATGACCACTAAATGAATTTTTTATGCTTCTGAAACCAATACCAGGTGTTCAGGTCACAGATATATTTGTAATTCAGGGATGAGATAAGTCATAACCTTGCAAAGCAAGTTCCTTCTCTAGTTAACTCTTGCATAGTCTTTCCTCAGACATCCTTTTCATTGTTTTAATGTAAAGAAGTTGGGTCATCTTCCATAAGATTGCTAATGTATTTATTTGACAATAGCAACTTTCCAATTTAAAATCTTAAATATCTCAGTTCCATATCTTTAGCCAAGCACATCAGTCCATTACAAATTTAACCTTGATCAAACTATCTGAGCCTGGGCAACACAATGCAGCCAGTCCTTATGCCAGTATCCCAGCTCAAACAAATCCTTTGCAGTCTTTCCTTCCCTTTAGCAAGTTCACAAGCCACACTTCCCAATGCAAGTCTCTTTGCACTGAAAATTCTGAAACTCTAAAACTTGGCCTACCCTTTCAGAAGGTGGCTTCAGTTGCACTTAACAAGTCCATGCCCATTCATCAAAACTAAAAGTTCCAAAAGACCAAAACCCCCATGGTCTTATTCATTTCAGCCACACCCCACATTGTGGTAACAATTTTGTAGCAGACAGCCTCAGGTAGCTGAGAGGAACCTCCAGACAAGGCACAGTTATGGAAGAAGAGATATTTATTGAAGCTTACAGATGTTATTACCAGTTCTCAGCACCCCCAGGGACCACCAAGGAGAAACAAACACATATGCGAGGGCAATGAGCTTCATTTTGGGCTTAAGTTCAGTCTCTTGACTTCACCGGTGCAGTGGATCTGTACAAGAGCCCTGAGTAGTGGGAGGGTAAGGTTTTTATAGGGATTTGAACATAGAAGCAAAAGATGGGTACATGATTAGTTGATTTAAACAGTGTATTCTTCTGATTGGCTTAGGATTTTGGCAGGCAAAGTTGGCGGGCTGGGGCTAGGGGAATTGGACTTATCTATGACTACAGGAATGTATAGCATAATCAGTTTCCATGAACTGCTAAACCCATACTTACCAGAAAATAAAAACTTAGACCTTGCTGGGAAACAGAAACTTAAGCCTACTGAGGATTCTAAAGCCTGTCATGGAATCCATCTGGTTCCAGGTGAAGTTCCATAGTGGCAGAAGAAGCTGGCCCACTTTCATAGGTCCAAACAGAGAGAGAGAGAGAAATGACACAAAACACCAGCAGCACCATAAGCAACCACACTTCTTGAACTCCAGGCAAAGGTGAGGGGATTTGCATATCCTTAGACTAGAATTCCAAATCCACCCCCACACCTTAGGGCTGGACCATAGGATCAACCCACAGTGACACCTCCTCTAGTCAGGTGGCTGCAGATCTGAATTGTAAACTTTAATAAAAACCCTGAACATATTGGGAGCCATCTACTTAAACTATGACACCACTGCTCTGTGATCATGAGGGTAAACCACCAGTACTTTGCATTATACTGTGCTCCTAAGCTATGATATTTAACAGGAGAAAAAGTTTCATATTTGACTTATGGAATTTTCAATTATTTATTTTGGGGTTTTTTTTTGTGTGTATGTGTGTTTACATGCCAATCATAAGTCAAAGTGCATTTGACTTGACTGATAAACTCAATGAGAATTTATTTGTTGCCTACTTTGTCACAGAGGCATTATGGAAAGTGAGGCACAGATCTTTCTATGGAGTTCTTCATTGAACATTTCTGAAAATAAAATAAAGTATAATATATATGTATATATATATATGTACATACATATATATATATGTAATATATATATATGAAATATGTAATAGATATATAGAAATAATAGATTCAAATATGCTTCCTACATTTAAAAACACTTTATCAATGATAGAAAATTTTATTGCAAATTCCAAATATGTGATAATTAAAATATACTTGGATTTTTTTGTATGCAGCAGTTTGTTTGAAAGAGTTAATAATTTTGACTATGTTATTTATTTAAATTTTGTAGATAATACTAGGAAAAATGATTGGGAAGGGAAGGAGCTAGTGAGGTTTTTAGAATAATGCAAAGACATGCTATAATTACAAGGATTGCACCAAATGTTTTGGCTTTAAATCCCCTGTATTTCCATCATATCAGTAATTAATATTATGAAAATAAAATAAGATTATGGACAAGAATGATATATTACAAATTCAAGCAACCAAACAAATGTGAGGGGCAATATTTATATATATAGTTTTTTATTTTTCCTTTGCACACTGAGAAATAGAAAGAGAGGGAGAGAGAACAAGCATGCCAAGGCTGACTGCTACCTCAAACGAACTCCAGATATATGTGCCACTTTGTGCATCTGCCTTTATGTGGGTACAGATGAATCAAGTCTAGACCATCAGGATTCAAACAGATGCCTTTAGCTGCTGAGGCATCTCTCCAGGCCCATTTATACACATTTTAATAGAAAATTTTTATATGCACAGATGTTACATGCCTCCATCATATCCTCTGAGAAAACAATCTAACCCAGTTTCTTAGGTTATCTCCATCTATGCCCTACAATTTAGGGGAGACAAATCCTTCCCTATATTTCTGAATTATGAACAGGAAAATATTTTAGCCATAAATGGATAATTCTGCTACTAACTAGCAGTGTGACTTTGATTTTCAACCATATGATTTGCAATTTTCCATATATATATATGTGTGTGTGTGTGTGTGTGTGTGTGTGTGTGTGTGTACATGTGTGAGCTATATAAAATTCTTTCCATTTGAAACCTATTTTGTTAATGTAAGAACAAATTAGAATTTATTGACTATTGACTTATGTTTTGTTCGATGCTGGATATTAAATCCCAGGGTCTTGCCATTCTTGGCAAAGCACCTATCAAAGAGCCATATACTCAACTCTCATTCCTTGATTTATAACATAAAGAATTAAAATATAGAGCACATTATATGGACCAAATTGACCTTAATTTAATTCATTCTGTGTTGTAATCCCATTATCTTCTGAAGAGTCAGTACTATGTAACTATTTGGTACAGATAGAATTATTTGTGGCAGAAATAAATGCAACAAGATATTTTAGGTTTTATTTTTATTTTTTGTGTATGTGTGTGGTATGCATTAGTTTGCACCCATGTTTGTATAGGTGTTGGCAGATATATATACAAGTGTGTGTGTGAAGGAAAAGGGTCAATGTCAGGTGTCTTTCTGACTCACTGTCCATATTATTTTTAGGGACAGGTTATGTCACTGAACACCGAGCTTACCAATTGTCCAGTCCAGCTAACAAGTTTGCCTCAGGGAACCTCCTTTTTCTACCTCCTGAGCACTGGGATTATAACTGTTCATTACCACCCATAGCTTTTACATGCATTCTCAGAATCTGGACTTAAGTCCTTAGGCTTGTGCAGCAAGTGCAGAACTAACTGAGTCAACCACTAGTCCAGTACATGGTGTTTTTAATAAGATATGTTCACAATCCAAATTTTTATGTATATACACTTTTATTTGAGTTGTTAATTTTAGAGGCATATCAATTCAAACATATTAAGAATGGTGTCAAAACTCTGTCATATCTATTATGTGAATATAGATGGGCCATATAAATTCAGGAATAAATACAATTATTTTCTAGCACTACAGTACTCATTGATCCTAATTGTATATGTGTGATATATTTTAATTCAATTAGCATCATCAGCATTTCACATTAGGTTCTTCTGTTAAAATCCATGTAGTATACCATAATAAGACATCAGGTGGTAGTACCAATCTAACTAGATTTCCCTCATTTACATTAACATTAGAAGTACTACACAGTCAGAGCCTGTAGATAGTTTTGTCCCTATACAATATTCCAGAACTCTTAAAACTCAATACAAGATTAATATCTTCTCTCTTTTATTTCCGTTCTTTTACTTTTTTGTATACACCCAAAATGTACCTTGAGTAAATTTTTTGTCTGTAAATTCAGAGAGCATCATTTATTATTCCTTTCTGGAAATTACATCACCAGATCCTTGAAAAATAAATCCCATGGTCTTCAGCTAGCCACAGTTCAAATTCTCTTCCAATAAAGAAGGCTGTTAAAGCTACAGCATGGAGCTTTTTGTATCTTGAGTTGATTTTTTATTCATACTTAATACACTTGTGTTTGTTCTTTACAGTTGAATAGCCAAAGGAAAAGAGCACAACCATGTAAAAAATATGGCTTAGTACTTACTCCTTAAGTTGTTGAATTTATTGCAGATAATTAACATCATTGTGAATAGAAATCCCTTTAGTATCTAGGTTTATTTTTCTGCCTTAGGAAAGATTTACTGGCCACATAACAAATCAGTTACCCTTTGTAGCAGTTACCTTCTTGTTGTGAGGTTAGACATCTCACCAGAAGCTATTTACAGATGGAAAGGCTTTATTTCAGGATTATAGAATGCAGGGGAAGTTCCATCATGAAGGATGAAACTAGTTCACTTCTAGAAAACCATAGTAGAGAGGCAGAGAGAGAAAACACCAACCAACAGCAAGCACCAATAGTCAGAGCTCAAACATACTATACACCAGATAAGGATAAATTTCAGAACCAACAAATAATATATCTCTTTCCCCAATGGATTCTGCTGATGGAAACTCAAGTTTCAAACTCAGTTTTAATCAAAAATACCTCTGATTAAGAGGTAGGGGCATCCATTTGCATTCAAATCATCACATTCTCCTTCTGACTCCTATGGACTCCCAAACATCTCGCAATGTAAATTGTATTCAGTCTGTAGTATTCACCAAGTTTAAAGTTATTCAGAAGTCCAAAGTCTCATTTAAGATTTAAAACTATCTCTTAACAGTGAACTATGTATAAATCAAATTACAAGTGGTGGCAGGCATGGTGGTGCATGCCTTTCATCCCAGCACTCAGGAGACAGAGGTAGGAGGATCACCATGAGATCAAAGCCACCCTGAGACTACATAGTGAATTCTAGGTCAGCCTGGGTTAGAGTGTGACCCTACCATAATCCCCCCCACACACACACCCCAAAGAAAAAGAAAAAAAAGTTCACATTTCTAACACAAACTGGCACAGAGTAAACATTCCCATTGTAAAAAAGCATTACATGGAGAGTTTGAACCAATGCAAAAATCAATAACCAGTAGGTAAATATCAAGCATCTACAGCTCAAAGACAATATCCACAACCAGCTGTTTTTGATTTTCCAATTCCACCCCTCAAGTTTGGAAAAGCAGATTCAAGAAAATTATATCCCAAACCAGGAGTTCTCCATAGCAGTCATTTTACAGTTCTGCTACATCTAAAACATTTTTAGGACTATACTGCAAACCATGTTTAATCTTTACAGCTCCATAAAATGGCCTTATTTGGTTTCAACACAAGAATTTCAATCCTGATTCAGTTTGCTACATGTCAGCAGTGTCTCCTATAACCAATTATCTTCATTATCTCCTTTGAAAATAATTTGCATTCCTACTCAGTTGTTCCTTCCATGGTTGGGGTTCACCCTTAGGACCCTTAGGCATCTCATCTTTTCCATTATCCCAATAGATAGTGCCAATGTGTTTTAATAATTGCTGCTTAATAAACCTAAAAGCAGCATTTGTGCCAGTAACTTCAAATTTGCATGAATTTTTCATATGATAAACCGTGCATAATTCATATATTTATAGTCTATATTTCTGCCAAGCTCACTTTTAAGTTCAGCTTGCTCAGATTCTCAGGGCATAGGTAGAAGAATTCAGCCAGCCTTTACACCAGTAGCTCAGTTCGAACAAAATTCTCTCCTTCCCCTTTGAAAGTTCATAAGTGAAGCCTTCATAGTCCACAAATATCTCTGGATTTAGTATTTTTAAACTTTCATCCAAATATCCCATAAAACTCTGCTTACAGCACTGCAAGGCTTCTTCAATCCAAAGAACCAAATCCTGCCACATTCATTCTGCAAACACATTCCAAAAGACCAAAACCCAGATGGTCAAATTCATCACAGCTATAATCCCAATTCTCTGCACAAATTTTCTGTTGCAGTTACAGTTTCATTGCTTGGGAAAATATCCAACCAAAAGCAGCCTATAGGATGAAATGATTTATTTCAGTTCATGAATCCAGGGGCATTACTGTGATGGTGGAAGAAATTAGCTCACTTCTATAGATCCATAGTAGAAAGAGAATGAGAAAGAGAAAAATAAGACAGCAAGCATCAACAGTCAGAGCTAAAACTTGCTGTTTGAACATAGTAATGCTAGATGCCAGATATGCCCCCCACTGACCGACCTCCTCCCCCGAAATTCTATTAAAAACTTGCATTTACTTATGTGCTTATGCATTTGCTACCAATTTGCCTCCCTGTGAGAGCTAAACATTCTTCAGAATTTTGTATTTAGCTTTTTGTTTAGCATTTTACACTTTAAGATATTATTCATGTGTAGTTATAACTTACAGAATCATGGAATGCAAGAACTAGAAAGCATCTTTGAGTTCATCCAACTCAACTCTGTCATTACAAATGAAAGGAAAATGAAACCCACAGAAGACAGAATGAGGAAGTTAATCATCATTTGAGAGGCTGGCAAATTACCAAGTTCTTATGATTCCACTATTTATTGAATGATACTTACAAAACAATATTGATATTGAAATGCTTAACACCAATTAAAATATGCTCTATTGTCAAATTAGAGATATTTTAATAGCATAAAATTGTATTGGAACATATTTATAAAAATCATAATTAGTCAAGCATGCATGTATTATATATTACTGTCTATATTGTACTATATATTTAGAAGACTGGTCTTACTAAACAATCACAAATATAAAAAATATAAAAATAAGTTTTTAAAGAACCATTTCAATTAAATATTATTTTCAGTAGAATATGTGCTATAATTTTCTTTTAATTTTATTGTTGCATGTAATGAAAGACTACATTGAGTTGATGAATTAATATGTGATGCTCAATAGTGTGCATGCATGTGCATTTGGTGCATTTGTACTTGTATATTTACTATTTTAAGTATAGCTAAGCAAAGTATTAATTTTCAAAAGAGTTATATAAATTACAGAATGCTATTACTTTGATCTCACTGAACTTTCAAAACATTTTTATCTAGAACTTCTTCCTTCTGGTTTGCTACTGCCCTATTCCACACTTTGTCTACTGGTTGATTTGAGAGAAATTATAAGTAAAATGACAGGAATTAAGCTGAAGAATAACCTTAGTGGAAGTTTTTTCAACTTATAAATAAAAAGCAAATGATTTTCTAATTGCTTACCAAACAAAGCTTTTAAAACTTGGATCCCTTGCCCCTCCTACCGAGGAAATTAAAGAAATTCTGAATCCTTTGTTAATTGAAGATCCTGCCTTTGATTCATCTGGTCTTAATTTCATATTTTTCCCCCAATTCAAAACTACTAACTTGTAATAGAGTTATTGGATTTTAAATATAGATCAGGGTTGACTTACTGAACAACCTATGATTAATGGAACCTCGTATGCTTTCCAAAATAGTAGTCACTAGTGACATGTGGCTATTTAGCAATTGCAATATGGCTAGTTTAACTGAAAAACTGAATTCTTAATTTTATTTAATTTTAATTTCAAGGTCTTATGTATCTAGTGGGCACTAAATTCTAAAGAACAGATAAAATACTATTAAAATGTTAATTTACTAATTTTCAAGAAATAAGAATGTAACTATAAATTCATTCTACCAAGCATGTTTGCCTAGGTTGATATGCAATTATAATTGGTATACTGTGTCTTTTTTTTAAATTTTTTTTAATTTTTATTTATTTATTTATTTGAAGCGTCAGACACAGAGAGAAAGACAGATAGAGGGAGAGAGAGAGAATGGGCGTGCCAGGGCTTCCAGCCTCTGCAAACGAACTCCAGACGCGTGCGCCCCCTTGTGCATCTGGCTAACGTGGGACCTGGGGAACCGAGCCTCGAACCGGAGTCCTTAGGCTTCACAGGCAAGCGCTTAACCGCTAAGCCATCTCTCCAGCCCTACTGTGTCTTTTTTGATATAATTTATGTTGGTTTTTTATGTGACTTAAACAAACAAAGTATGGAAAGTAATTTATCTTCTATAAATAACCAATTTTCATGAAGTAAACAAATGCATTTTTATTCCAAGGTCCAGTAATATTTTCTACACTCATTAATATATTTCTGTAATTTTCCTCACAAGAATTTATTGAAGGGCATACAATGATATTATTTTCATTATGCACTGTGATGATATGACTAGATTCCCTATGGCAAAATAGAGAAAAAGCTGGCAATAGATATATACTGAGCTTCAAAGTATTTTAATTCATATGAGAATACTCTAATTAAATACCCAGCATAACCATTTCTGTGACTAGATTTAAGTTAGTCACTGCATAAGCATGTTAGTGAATAATCATTCACTGGTTTGTCATTTTCATTAGGAAGGCATAATAATAATGACAACCACCTTACTATGAATATGTAAATTGAATTTTATCCTTAAAAAATATTGGTTTTGCCAATCTGTATAGATGACATAGAGCTTTCTTTATACATCTGAACCAATTTTTTATTGAAAATTATCAAAAAAGGACTTCAGTTTGCTAAAATTGAAAGAAAGAAAGTTTATATATATATTTTTTTCTCATTAACTGTAAGAACTTTCTGGCTTTTAGTCATGTAAATATGAAAGCATTGCGAATCTGCCCTGGACACTAGAGTACAGTGAGGAAAAAAAGGTTTTGGATCCTCAGTGTACTTACTCATAAGGAAAAAAGGAAAAGAAGACTGATATCAACTAAAAGCTAGGAAGCAAGGTGTGTATGGTGTGGGGGTGGTAGTCCAGAAGTAAAACATGTACAGCAACTGGGTGTGATAACATTAGGACACCATTGGGGAGGAATGAGAAAAAAAATGAAACTTTACCAACGAAGTAAGTCAGTTATTGGAAGTGAAAAGTGTATTACCAAGTTTTACAAAGTGTAAGAGCTTTGGGAAGTATGTATTTGTCATTATGGTTAATTTGCTCATACCTCACTGAAGAAAAGGCCAGGGGAACTAGGCCGAGAACACAGCTGTACAGGCAGCTCAACTAATTGCCTCTCCATCCTCAACCTCATTTATCTTCATTTCTTCCCAATTATACCAAATTATCAATAGTCTCTGTTGCATCAGAGTCTTAATCCCCTTTATTCAGGCAGTATTAGATAGTGGCAGATGAATTCTTGGAGGGAGTCAGGGTAAACAGCCATGAAATGCCACCTCTGGCAGATGGCATTGCTCACAAGAAATGTGACAAAAACATTTGGAATTCATAGCTGGGCATTGGTATGAGGATGCAAGCTGTTAATATTTTTTTAAAAGATAATAAAGGTGGTAAATAATAAAAGTATAATTCATACATTAATAAAACACGAGAAGTTGTAGGGGATTACATCAATTCAAAGATTAATACATTTTTATATGCTATATTCCCAGTGAACACTGTAGCCATGCAGTATTTTTGGACCATGGTATTTTATACCTAGCCTATTTCCATTTGAAGAAATGTACATATTTTATACTCAAAGATAAAATATTATTTATTTTTCTTTCCAATAAAATACCAGACTGTTCAATATTTATTATTTATACTGCCAAATTGGAAATCTGCTTCAAAATTGGAAAACAAAACAAACAGCCAAAAGAAAACACATTAGTGAATAAAGAGTGTTTAGAAATATTTACAATGCTTACATTTTTCCTTGGTGAAAATAAGACAGGAATATTAGTTGCTGAATTCCACATCAGGAAAAACTGAAGCTGCCTGCATTATTAACATCACAGTGTCCATATCTCTAGGTCTTCTAATTGGCTTGCAAGGATGTATATGCTTGGGAACCTTATATCATTATCCTACAGTCCTATTCAAATATAGCCAAGAATGCTCTCTCTCAACTCATTTTCTAGAACAATTTTGAAACATTCATACTTTTTAAAATAAAATGTCTAAACTTATTTCAACTGCATGAAATAACCAAGTATGAATTTATCCCTTTATCAAGCTTGGTATAGTCACTGGTCATTTGAAGAGCAAATCACTAGTGCTTCCTGATAACTAGAAAATTAAATAGCCATAATTGTTTCTTTATAATTTTAATACCTATTTTCAATCACTATATTTATTTACTTAAATTATTGAATCCTTAATGATCCTCTACCTTTGGTTTAAGAGCAGGACATTACCTAGTATTAGTTCACAGGATACAAAGACAATAACATTATCATCATTAAATTTCTATATATGTCTGACTCCATTTTGCCATTTTTGATACTTTTTTGTTTTTTATGATTTTAAGTTTATAATATCAAAAGATTGAAATTATATAAGAATACATGTATGAAATTGTCAAAAAGTTTTAAATAATGTTCTTGTTACAATTTCTGTTTAGTGTGCTACTTGAAAAATAAATCCAGCTGGTTAAAATGAAGGTTAGAAATTGATGGTAAGAAAAAAAATATATGAAATATGACCTAAGGCATTTTTATTGCATTAAGAACTGGATGTGTTTTCATAATTGGAGATGATGGCTTTTAGTGTTGTTTTTTCTGATGGTTAAGCAAATTTTTGACAATCATTTGTTGCAACAATGCTGACTTTTCCACCTAAATTGTTCTTTTCAGGTGTAGTTTTAGGCTTTATTTGTTCTGTCCATTTTGTAGTGATTGATTTCTAAAAATACTGATACTGGGCTGGAGAGGTGGCTTAGCGGTTAAGTGCTTGTCTGTGTAGCCTAAGGACCCAGGTTTGAGGCTTGATTCCCCAGGACCCATGTTAGCTAGATGCACAAAGGGGCACATGCATCTAGAATTTATTTGCAGTGGCTGGTGGCCCTGGCATGCCCATTCTCTCTCTCTCTCTCTCTCTCTCTCTCTCTCTCTCTCTCTCTCTCTCTCCATTTTTCTCTCTGTCTGTCTCTCTCAAATAAATAAACAAAATTTTTTAAAAAAAGAAATACTGATACCTTCCCACATTGTTCTCTTCAGACTTCATTCAACTTGGCCTTTTTTTCACTTATTTATTTTTTCAGTCTTACCCTCATTTTCATGAGAAAGACGCAGCACTGTCCACAGGTGGCTCAAGTTGCTTCCTAGCTTTTTTTTTTTTATTTTTAAATAAAAAGAGGAACCCGAGTAAAAAGTATCTTGCCTACTTGCACCTGAGGGATCTTCCAACTTCATGGCTCATGGGTCTGCTCTTACATATATTTACCTGATCAAGCAAGCCTGTCTTTCAAATTGCTACTTTCTGTTAACTTCACCAGAGTTCTTTGGTTCATGAGATGAGAATCACAACATCCAGTCAAAGCCTCTCTTAAAATATTTGTAGGAGGATTGGCTTGTGTAATCTGCAATTGAGAATGGTATGGTAGTGTGTGCCTTCAAGTGTATTCTATGTTAAACTCCTTAATCATGAATGAGTTTGGGCAAGTTATTAAATATTTTCCAGCTCACTTTTCTCTAAAAAATCTGGTTGACCATACCTAACACATACAATGCCATGAAGATTAGATGAACAATTCCTGTCATTTATCAAGTGCTCAAAGTTTCTTTGTACAGTTTTATGTCTTCTAGGAAATGGTCAGTAAATATGATTCCCATATGAACTAGCCTGACATTTGTAATTCTTTTATAAGTAGCAGCATATAACTAATAATTATAATTTTAATTAATCAACATTATATAAAAGTTAATTTGTGAATCTCTTAGATACTAACACAGTAACTTGGAACAGCATAGTACATTAAGAACCAAGATCTAGGGCAGGAGAGATGGCTTAGCAGTTAAGATACTTGCTTCCAAAGCCAAAGGACCCAGGTTTGCTTCCCCAGGACCCATGTAAACCAGATACACAAGGTGGTGCATGCATCTGGAGTTCATTTGCAGTGGCTGGAGTCCCTGGTGATCTCTCTCTCTCTCTCTCTCTCTCTCTCCCTCCCTCCCTCCCTCTCAAATCAATCAATAAAAATAAAATATTCAAAAAACAAAATCTATTAAATGTTGTTTTTTGCCAAATCTGTAATTGCTTCCATAATTATTCATTTCTACCCTATTTCCTTTTTCCTTGTATTTTTCTTTTTGTGAAAATGATGCTTTTTACCCTTTCATTTATTTCACCTAAAAGGCTCTGTATGGGTTCACTTTAATGACTCAGCTTAACAAGATGCAGTCATTAATACATAGTGATATTTCCATCTACAATGGATAACATATGCATCAATGGTCCTTTCAGTATACATTATGTAATAATATCCTAGTATATTAGTTTGCAAACATACTGTGGGCACAATGATGAAATCATCTATTGGTACATTTTTCAGAACCTGTCATCATTGCTTAGCATAGACTGTTAAGTTCCTTCTTTGTGTTAATGTCCTAGGCTTTGCCTTAATTTAAAGTTATCATATTTTGGTTTATTTTATAGCTTCTGTGAATTTTTTGTCTGCAGATTTTGTCTCCATTTGTGTAAAATAATTATATTTTTTTGCTGACATTTTCCCATCCTTTTTTGTATCTTGTATTTTTATGTAGTTTCCCTGCCTCTGCTTTTATTGTATTTTGTTTTCATTTTACAGTGACATGAAAATTATTGAAAAAAATAATCTCCATTATTTCTCCCAACAATCTTCTTATTTCTTTGCTCATTCTATCTTATGAAAGACATTGTTTTTCCTTATGGTCTCTCTTTCAAGAAGTCATAGGATTAATAACTGCTGTCGGTTTGCCAAACCTAGTCTCCTCTGTATAGAGAAGGAAAAAATGAAAAGGACCATCTGCCTCTGTTTTCTCAAGAGGCAAAAAGGCAATGCAAAGTTGTTTACATCTCCCTTCCCCTTTTAAATATAACTAGCTATCTTCATGAAGGAATATATGCATGAAGGTATTCAGACATGTCCATATATGTATATGTGATAGTCAACTTTCTACAGTATCCACTATTGCCAAGGCCTACTTCTTAAATGTGTTTTGAGATAAGCTTTGATTTAGATAATAATTTTTTTTTTAAAGTTTGGAGTGTATACTTATAATTTTTTTAAAAAACATATTTTACTGCATAATTATCTATAGGTTCCTTCACCTACATTGTGACAGGTACTTTTTTTTTTAAGTATTAGTGACTGATGAGCAGATTGGGAATTGATGAATTAATGGATATATTTCAAATCTTTGGCAAGGCTTGGTAGTAATTACATCTGCTGAACCACTTGATACATTGTTGGAAGAAGCCCAGTATAGCCATATTTGATGTTCTTCAGATTCAATGCTTTAACATCCATGATTATACAATTTACTTTAAGAGCAATATGTTAACATGCATATGGCCATGCAAGTTAACAATACTAACTACAAAAATAATAGAGGTTTACTTTTGTGGATTATTTATTTAAATTCTTGGGGTTATTTTATGTTGGTAGTATTATTAAAAATATTGATCCTAACAAATGCTAAGTGTTAATAATTCAAAACACTTAACTGTGTTTTCTATAGTCTAAGATAATTTAAATTATGTACACTTTTTAAGTGATTAGCATATCGTATTATGACTGCAAGTTTTTATGTCTTCTATCTCATTTAATCACTGCAACAATCACAGGATATGTGAATGTTATTACCCCCATGTGAGATATCCAGCAGCTAAGCTTCCAAGAGATGTAGTATCCTTTCCAAGTCTAATTGATAATAAGCAAGTAGGTCAGAACTCAACTGCGGGTTTGTTAATGGTCTTTTCACTATGCTATTATGATTGGGGAAATGGAGTCTTAATTTCTGGGTTTTTCAACAATCTTTTGGACCACATGATTGTGTAAACCTTTGCCTGTTGACAACTTCCAGACAAGTAATGACATTCAAACTATTCCAAAGCATACAACAGGAACGTCAATAAGAAAAGTTGCCCTCTGAATAACAACTAATCTCCACCATTTTCTACAAAAGATTATATGGGTTAATTTAAGTTTATTGGTTAAAATTAATTGTATCATCTAGATAACATTTTATGGTTCCACAAAATAATTTCCTGACACTTTAAAGGTTACTATGTTGACAACAAGTATCTATAATTATAGAAATTATGCTGATATATGTGTATTATGTGCACTCAAGCTACCAAAAGACAGAGAAATTTGAATTACTTGGCCTTATTCTGTGTTCTAGCTTATTAGATTCAGAAGTATGGCTTAGTTAATTAAATTAACAGGATTATTGAAAAATGCATTTATGTTATTGGTAGATTTGTAAAATATGGCTTTCATAAGTAAGATGGAATTTGAGGGCAGCAAATATGGTTATGAGTGCATTTGGAGATTTCTGATTGTTGTAGACAAGGGCTTTAAATTTGTCCCCATTATTTTTTTTTAATTTAATTTGAGAGACAGAGAAGCAGATAGACAGAGTGAGAAAGAATGAATGTGCCAGGGCCTTCAGTCACTGCAAGCAAACTCCAGATGCATGTGCTACCCTGTATATCTGGCTTACATTGGTCCTGGGGAATTGAGCCTGGGTCCTTTGGCTTTGCAGGCAAGTGCCTTAACTACTAAGCCTTGTCTCAGCTCCACATTTATTTATTTTTAATATTTAAAGGAACTTTTAAAAACATTTTTCTGATGTACTACACCAGTTTATGATGAAATGCTACTAATACTTCATAAGTTGAATTTTGAACTATATATTGTGCTAACATATGCACAGAAGATATAAATTGAATGGAAGATCAAGACTAAAAACAATATTCTAACTAATGCATTTTTGAGGTAGGGTCTCACTCTAGCCCTGATGCATTTTTTAAAGAATTATTAAGTTTATTTATAGGGAAATCACAAATTGTAAGATTTAGGAAATTGGCTGTTATGTGGAAACACTATAGTTTATAAGATTCACTTAAGAGAAATTGAGGTTTGGGGGAAAACTGGAGGAGAGCTGCAAGCATGTGGAGGATAGAAATTAGATATATATGTAGGGAGACTTAGAACACAAAAGGCATCCACCATGTGCTTTTCTGAAAAGGGAAAATATCAAGGAGAGATGAAGAAATTTAGAGTAGAAATGAGTAATGAAGAGGTTCACTCATGATTACTCCAAGTTTAAGGATACTACATAGGTAGCAGTTAGTGAGATCATCCAGGTGGGAGATCAGACACTGGAGGAAAATCATACAAGTTATTAAAGTGAGAAGTACCCCTAACTATAAAACAGAAGCAAGCCAAAAAGTTTAAATCAAAAAATATGCTGTGATCCCCCCACCCACCCAGCCATACTGTGTTGTGTAGGGTAGAGGCCAGACTCTCGTGTGTCCAAGCAGCACAGGGTAAGAGCTGAAGACTCAGTCACACACACTGAGGTTCACACCAAGAGAGATAACTAAAGCATTTTATTAATGAATGACATATTTTTTAAAATATTGTTAGTATTAAGGAGAGCAATGTGATTAATAGCTCAAATCTTATTACTACCTTAATGCAATTTTTATAACTTAATGACAGTTGTGAAAAGTATACATAAGAGGTGGAAGTAGAAAATTGGCTATATTTTCACTTAACTTACTCAGTTCCTATCTTCTATTTTAGGCTGTGTAATGTTGTCCATAAAAGTGTACAAATCCAATCATTGGTACATAAACAGTATGCATTACAGTGAGGTCAGAGTCAATGAAAAGCTATTGCTACCATACAGTTACCTTATATATATATATACCTTATATATACCTTATATACACCTTATATATACCTTATATATACCTTAGTGATAGCTTTTTCTTTAAGACTTTACTAATGCTTAACTGGTATGGGCATGAATAATGACACATATTTTTAAACAGTGAAATATGAAGTTTTACTTACTTTTTAGTTAATAGGAACAATATACATAGCAAATTTTTAGATTGCATTATGTCTTATACGTTTTCTTTTGTAGTTCCAAGATAAGCATATCTAATTTAAGGGACCAATGATGTAAGATCTATGTCACAAAAACATGTGCTCACACTTATGATTTCTAGAAACTTGTTTAAAATAAATCCTTTGCATGTATTTTCAACAATTGGTGCTCAATAGTTCAGAAATATGACAAAAAATGAAAGATGGTGGTACTATATAACTTTACTGAAAAGTGACTTGATAATAATTTGTCATTTAGACAGACTGAATGTATTAAGGATGACAGAAAAATTCAAATTCATATATGAAAATACTGTCACTGCCTTGAACTTATATTACTTTCTGAACATCTTTCAACTTGCAATACACTAGTAAGAAATGAATTCAAATTACAAACTGTGTCTTGTAGCACAAAAATATTATGTATTAGCCACAACAATAGCTTATATGGAATAGAATGATATTTAAAAAATATTTTGCTTCAGGAAGCACACTATAAGTTCCATATAAATACAAAACAGCAAATGTCTGTGGGGTTCACAGGAGAGTGGTTAATATAAATTTATCATTTGCAATTGCAAAATAATGACAAGCATAACCCATTTTCTTGTTATGTCTAGAGCAAAATTCCTTTAAACTATTCCTTTTTTTTGAAATTATGGAAACTAATAGTTTGCAAGTGTTTTCCCACCCTGTCATCACATTCAGCAGGTCATAGAGGAAAGCACTCTGCCTTTATTACATGTGATTTAATTCCCTATACATCTAAGCTAATCTTTGAAACTCAATAATGCAATGTACAGGTTTAGCCACTGTGCCTTAAAATGGCATGTGGGGAATACGAACATCTTACAGCATTTTAATTTAGAAACAAATGTGCTGGGACTTTGTTTGAGTTTTACATTTACTTAGTGAAAATGTCAATCTAATTTTTAGAAAGATGTATGTGTCTGGTGTAATTTCATTGAGTGAGCCTGTAGTGAACACTAAATTTTGTAGTTATTACCTATACTTTAAAGCAACAAGCTCTTATTAAATATAGGAACAAATATATTTTTCAACTCTTAATATTTCAGGTTATGAACTTTACTTCATATACCTTAGACCACTGCTAATGATAAGTGTTTAAACTTTTGGTTTGGTTGTGTTTTTTTTTTTTCATTATTTGGACAATATCCATGCATTGATACAATACTTGTAGATCATGATGATCTCTCTATTACACCCTCTCAGGTAGGTTTCACTCAGTTCTTGGAATTCTTTGATATTAGTAACCATAAATAATTAGTTCAATGATGGAACATTTTGCTACTTATGGTAATAACTCTTTATGATACTTGATATTATTTTTTAAATTTTTTATCATTATTTTATTTTGGGAAGAGAGAGAGAGAGGGAGACAGAGAGAGAGGAAGGGAGGGAGGGAGGCAGGGAGGGAGGGAGGGAGAGAGAATGGGCATGCCAGGGCTTTTCAGCCATTGTGAACAAACTCCAGATATGTTCGCTCATTGTGGCACGTGTGTGACATTGCATGCTTGTATCACTTTGCATCTGGCTTATGTGGGACCTGGAGATTTGTACATGAGTTCTTAGGCTTTGCAGACAAACACCTTAACGGTAAGTCATGTCCACAGCCCTCCAACTTCTTTATTATTGCTTTTTGTGGTACGTTTTCTCATCTGTGGCAAGGGTGGAATGGTGCAGTACCTAGAAAAGTTGGCGTTTCTGTTTACAAAGAGGGGATGTGAAAATTGGTGTAAGCTATGAAACAAGATGGAAGAGCCTGAAAGGAGTAAAGAGGTAGTGTGATAGGGTGGGGTAGTGTTGCAGTTACTTTTTTATTGCTGGGGCCAGAAGCATCTTGTGGGAGGAAAGGGATTATTTAAGGCTTACAGATTCTAGGGGAAACTCCATCATGGTGGAAGTATCTGGCTCACTTACATAGATCCATAGCAGAGAGACAACACTAAGAGCTAGCAAACACAAACAACCAGATATCAAATTTGCATTTTATACATCTTAGGGCTGAACTAAAACATCTGCCCTCAGTGAAATCTCATCCAGCAGGCTGCTGGAGACTTGAGTTACAAGCTTAATCAAAAATACGTAAGGCTATAGGGGACCTACATTTATATTCAAACCATCACAGTCAGACAAAAGGAATCTTGTAACATGAAAATGGAAGTAAGGTTATGGTGGAAAGAAGGCATGAGAGGAGAGGAATGGGCAAAAAGAGAGATAAGGGAATAGTTTGTTTGAAAAATTCCATCATGAAAAAAAAATCTTTGTATACTAATAAAAATTTTAATAAAATAGTAAGAAGGAATTATTATCTATAAAGAGATAAAGTAACACGATAGAAAATACATCATTACTAAGGTACAAATGTATATATAGAAAACAGAAACGATTTTAAGATATAACAATAGAGTATAAGCTAGGCAAAAAGATGCAGACAAGATGTACTGAGTGACATAAGAATATGCTTATTATGTGTTAACAGAATCCAAAAATTGTCTGTAATAGCACGAGGAGTACTTCTTAAAGTGAAAAATAAGAGCTTAAAAATGAAAAAGTAGAAGATAAGGCAAATAAAATACATAAGTAGCATGTGATCTGTGATGACGAGGAGGAAGATGATTGAAGTACAATTGAGAACACATTTCATCTGCTTATTGTACAGCTTGTTTATAAATATGGTGTGAACATGCATTATTTTGATTCAGATTAGTTTATTTGCATTTGTGTAATTTTAATTGTAATAAAATATTTTAAAACAAAATAAACAACAAATTGAAAAAAGAAATTTGACTTAAAGCATATTTTACTACATAAGGCAAAATGCTTTTAAAATTTATATACAGTGTATATCTGTCCAGTATTGTGAATAAATACAATATTCTATGTTAGAGAGGACAAGCTTGATTCAGGCCATATGTTTCCTGGATGGCTTGCCATTGGCTGCATGTACTTTGCCTTATGTATTTAAGCTCCTTGGAAACATGATCAATGTATGTCTGTATTTTCAAATATGGTGACATATGTTTTGATGTAATTACAAAAGGCTCAAAGTAAAGGCAGATTTATTATAAACATTTATGTTTTCACATCCAAGCACACTTTAAAAATTAAATTTAATTAATTTATTTAGTTGAGAGAGAAAGAAGGAGAGAGGGAGGGAGAGACAGAGAGAGAGAATAGGTGCTCCAGTGCCTCCAGCCACTGCAAATGAACTCCATATGCATGTGCCCCTTGTGCATCTGGCTTACATGGGTCCTGGAGAATCAAACTGGGATTCTTTGGCTTTACAGGCAAATACCTTAACCTGAGTCCACTTTTTGAATTTGGTAATTACATTTTTTCTTATAAATAGCTTCTAAATTTTTTCTTTCCAGCCTATAATAGCTACCCTTACTATGTTGTTTCTATTGAATTTTCAAAGGCACACTCATTTGAATTCACAAAACAGAGATCTTTTTGTCTAGCACACTTAAGCCTAGAAATCTGATAAATTCAGTCACAGAAATCATACTGCATGCCTTGACAATGATGACTAGTGATTATTATGGGTAAAAATGATGACTAATCCTTAAATTAACCCCATCCCCTCATTTTATTTTCAATGAATATTTTACTATTTTCATGCACTCATTACTAACAGCAAAGTATGTTAGGAAAGGGAGGAGCTATATTCTGATAACACAAAATAACTAAGGTTAGGAATGCTATTTTTTTTTTAAATTTGTTCATTTGAGAGCAACAAACAGAGAGAGAAAGAGGCAGGTAGAGAGAGAGAGAGACAGGGAATGGGCGTGCCAGGGCTTCCAGCCTCTGCAAACGAACTCCAGACACATGCGCCCCCTTGTGCATCTGGCTAACGTGGGTCCTGGGGAACCGAGCCTTGAACCAGGGTCCTTAAGCTTCACAGGCAAGCACTTAACCGCTAAGCCATCTGATGTGTATGTTTAGAATTACTCTTAGATTTCTTTATATTGATTTGAAATATTTTGGTTTATAGGCTTATATTAACTTGTTTAAAACACATTGTAGTAACATATAGCTATTACTTTTCATATACACTGTTATGGTGTTGGATATTTCAGATGTCTGACTATTGGTGGGGTGTTAGCTAGGTAGGTAATAGAAATTAGGACAGGTATTAGGGAAAACAGTTTGGAGGGACCCCAAGAAAACTAAAATTAGAATGGCTATATGGTCCAAATAGCAAACCAATGGGTACATATGTAAGTAAAGAAAAACTGCTTACCAAATAAATCACTGCATGCTCATATTTACTGTAGTACTGTTTACAGTGGCCAACAGATACAATCAACCCAGATGCCCAGCAGCAAAATCAGTAGAACTTCAGGAAATTGTACTAATAAATATAAGCCAGACATAGAGGAAACAAATATCACATCTTCTCTCAAATAGACATAAATAATGTTGGGTTAGAGAGATTGCTCAGTGGTTAATGCATTTTCCTGCAAAGCCTAAGAACCAAGACAGAAGCCATGTAATCTAGTAGCACATGGTATCACATATATTTGGAGTTCATTTGCAGTGGATAGAGGCCCTGATGCACACATTCTCTCTCTCTCTGATAAATAAATTTCAAAAAATTCTTTATTTTTATTTGCATAAAAATTAGAATTCATGATAATGTTTCTCAAACAAATTTTGTTTAACTTTTCTTTCCCCTCTTTTCCTACATCCCCTTCCACCATTGTGCCCTTCCCATACCATAATCCTTTCTGCTTTTATACTAAATGTTTTCTTTTGTGGCCCCAACCCACCAACATCTCATTTATAATCTCCTCCTGTTCCCTTCTCTTGGGATCAATTTATAATTACAGCTACTGACTTTTGTGTATTGATTTTCTATACTGAAAGTTTGTTGTACAGGTTTATTAAATCTAAGAGTTTTCTGTTAGACATGGTAAAGTAACACTTAAGCATAAAATTGTATCAACTGTTAACAGGGACACTTTTATTCCTTTCATAGTTTTATACATTTTATTTATTTCTATTATCTTCTTGATCTAGGTAAGGCTTCAAGAACTCTATATAATAATAGTGAGAGAGTAGGCACCCTTGTCTCATTTGAGATACTTGAAGAAAAGTTTTCTGTTTTTCATATTTAGTAAATGTTGTCTGTAGGTCTTCCATATATATCCTTTATTATTTTGAAGCATATTTTTTTAATTAAGTAGAGTCTTCCTATGGACACATTTTTTGTTGGTACCATTATTTTCCTCTTCCCTGCCTCCATTCCACTGAGCACTTTCCTCAGTGGGGTTGTTGGTATTCTACATGGGGTGATGGGTTATGAGTTGTGAGAGAAGCAGTCATTGTGGGGGTGGTTGCCTCTAAATATTTCCTCCCACCCTGTGGCTCTTGCAATCTATCCACCATCTCTTCTCAAAATTTTCTGAGCCATAGTGGGTGTGTTTTAAGTCTACTTTAGTGTTGAGCTCACAGGAGTTTATGGATTTCTGATTTGGTATGTTTTGAGTATCCTCAGTGTTTGTCTCCATCACTCTTGTACAGGTTGTCAGGCTCGCCATGGAAGCAGCACTCTTACTTATCTCACCAATTCCTCTGTGGTTTCACCTGAGCCCTAGTTGATGTGCAAGGGGTGGTTCATCACCTACAAGGATGGCAGCTGTATTATCTTGTATTTTTGATAGATTTTGGTTGTTCTTGATGCCTTCTGAAAATGAAACACAGATTCTCCAACAGAGAGTGAGATCAACATAGTTTAAAATGGATACACATTTTTAATTTGGAGAGATTTTGATGGGTATAACCTCTCTTATGGCTAAAATCTAGTGGGAGCTTCTCATTAAGGCCATAATCTAGGTGTCCGTAGGATTCTGACTTGGTTCACAGTCCCACCAATGGGTTCTTTGCCATTGAGCAGATCTGTTAGCCAATTAGAAAGCCATTGGTTACCCATCTAGGCTGGTTGCCACCATTGCACAGGTATGTACAACTTGTCAGACTGGTAACTTTCATATAGCAGTGTCCCCTGCTTGCTCACAATATTTTGGGGCATTTTCCCCCAGTAGCTCATATAGCACTTTGTAGCACTATGTGGGCTAACGATATTGGAACTAGCATCTTTCCCTATTCCTGAAAGATCTCTCAGTGTTCTGTGTCAGCAGCATATGGTGTCTTTAGCAATAGGATCACCTTTTACCTGAGGTAGATAATCAAGTACTTTGACAGATGCCTGTCTTGTTTTGGGGACCTTGCAGGTCTCGCTGATCAACAGCTCAATGTTGTTTGTAAGAAATTTCTGGTACTGGGAGTTCTGAGAAAGAGCCAAATGTTCTAAGGTTGGGCTTTATCCCACCCTCTCAGGGGCCCTTCTTACCAGTTGGCCCACCCCACATACTCCTACTGAGGGTCATATATTTTAGTCTACTATCCATGAGGAAGGTTTCTATGGGAACCATTTATTTTGAATTTAGTTTTGTGTATATCTCCTTCCACCCTCCTATTCTCCACCCTTCAAACCTTTCCATTTTTATTGAGTTGCCTGTCAGGTATGCCTGCAATTCAAGGTTTTCCAGGTCAGGAACCATAGATAAGGGATAACATGTAGCATTTGAGTCTGTGATTGTGTGAGTTCATGTAATATGATGTGTTCCAGGGTTTTCCACTGTCTTACAAATTTCCGTATATCATTTTACCTTACTATGGAGTAGAATTCCATTGTGTACATGTACCACATCTTCATTATCTATTCATCAAATAGTAGGGATCTGGGTTGATTCCAATTTTGAGATATTGTGAACTGAGCTGCTACAAATATGGTTGAGCAAATATCTCTGCAATGAAGACTGGAGGTTTTGAGTAGATGTCCAATAGAGAAATATCTGGATAAGTTGGTAGTTCAATTCTCATCTCTTTCATGAGGTTTTATATTGATTTCCATAGTGGTTGTACAAGTTTTCACTCCCACCAGAAGTGAGTGAGGATTCCTCTTTCCCCATATCCATATCAACATTTATTGTAATTTAATATTTCTTTTCTTTTTTCTTTTTAATTTTTTATAATTAACAACTTCCATGATTGTAAAGAATATCCCATGGTAATAATTCCCTCCCTTCCCCCCACTTTCCCCTTTGAACCTCCACTCTCCATCATACCCCTTTCCACTTACAATGAGTCTCTCTTTTATTTTGATGTCATCATCTTTTCTTCCTATTATGATGGTCTTGTGTAGGCAGTGTCAGGCACTGTAATGTCATGAGTATCCAGGCCATTTTGCATCTGGAGGAGCACATTGTAAGGGGTCCTACCCTTCCTTTGGCTCTTACATTCTTTCCGCCACATCTTCTGCCATGGACCCAAGCCTTGGAAGGTGTGGTAGAGATATTGCAGTACTGAACAGTCCTCTGTTACTTCTTCTCAGCACCATGATGTCTTCTGACTCATCAAAAAGTCACTGCCATCTGAAAAGAGAAAGTTCTCTGAAGAAAAAAGTGATATTTTATTTGAGAGCGACAGACACAGAGAGAAAGACAGATAGAGGGAGAGAGAGAGAGAATGGGAACTCCAGGGCTTCCAGCCTCTGCAAACGAACCCCAGATGTATGCACCCCCTTGTGCATCTGGCTAACGTGGGACTTAGGGAACCGAGCCTCAAACTGGGGTCCTTAGACTTCACAGGCAAGCGCTTAACGGCTAAGACATCTCTCCAGCCCAAGTGATATTTTTAATGTTTGCCATCCTGACTGGTATAAGGTGGCATCTCATGGTTGTTTTAAGTTGCATTTTCCTTATGGTTAAGGACATTGAACATTTTCATAAGTGAGTATTGGCCATTTGTATTTATTCCTTTGAGAATTCCCTATTCAGTTCTCTGCCCTATTTTTTGAGTAGATTGTTTACTTTTGGGGGAGGTATTTTTTTAGTTTTTGGAGTCCTTTGAGTATTTTAGATATTAGGCCTCAGTAAGTGGTGTGTCTAACAAATATTTTATCACATTATGTGTGTAGTATGGTGGCTTTGTTAATGGGATGTTTGTAGAAATGCTTAACCATGTTTATATAACCAACTCAGATGCCCATCATTAGACAAATAGATAACTAAGATGTGGTATAACTACCTGATGGAATTCTACAATCCACTCACAAAAGTTGTCAGAGAACTGCACAGGGAGTTCTCAGAGGAAGAACTACAAGTGGAAACCACACATTTAAGAAAATGTTCAACATTCCTAATCATCAGGGAAATGCAAATTAAAACAACTATGAGATTCCACATTGCCCCAATAAGGATAGCAAACATTTAAAATCTAATGTCAACAAATGCTGGCAAGGTTGTGGAGAAATATGTACCCTCATTCACTTTTGGTAGGAATGCAAGCTGGTATAACCACTAAGGAAAGAAATATGGAGACTCCTAAGAATGATGAGTGTAGAGGTACCAATAGACCCAGTTATTCCCTTCCTAGGTGTTTATCCTAAAAGCTCCAAACCTCAGCTCAGAGATATTTTCTCAACCATGTTTATATATGTTCTCATTTCATAACAGCTAGTTGTCCATCATCAGGTGATTAGAGAGAATATCTGATGCACAGGGGCCTAGAGAGGGTATGATAAAGCCTATCCTCAATATTCTCCTGTTTATCTCTCTCTTTTCTCTCATTCTCTTTTATATTACCTTCCTTTATCTCCCTTGTCATTGACCTGTAATTCCCAGTACCAGCATGTTGGTAACATCCACAATAAGCTGTGGATCAGAGAAACCTATAAGGTTTTTCAAAAGAAGACAGATTTATGTCAGAGTACTTGATGACCCACCAAAGGTTAATGGTAAGACCCTACTGCCAAAGACACCCTATACTGTTGGGATGGAACATGGAGAGAACTGGCTGGAAATTGGAGAGTCAATCCCCAGACAGTTAGCTTGTCTAGTGTCAGAAGGTGTTAAATGAGCAACTGGGGGAAAATGACCAACATCTGTCTAGCTTTATGAGCTCTCACTAGTTGAGTAATTGTTTTATTTTTCTGGGCTAATGAGATATGGTTCAGGAAGTCTTTCTCCACTCCTATATCATAATGAGTTCCCCCATTTTTTTTCACCAGGTGTTGAAGAGTTTTAGGTCTTATATTGAGGCCTTTAATCCATTTGGACTTGATTTTTGAGATTGGAGAAAGGAGTGGGTGTAGTTTCATTTTTCTATATGTGGCTATCCAAATTGTCTATCAGCATTTTTTGAAAATGCTGTCTTTTCTCTAGTGTATGTTGTTGGCCCCTTTATCAAAAATAAAGTATCTGTAGTTAATTGACCTAAGAGTTGGGTCTTCAATTATGTTCCATTGATCTATATGTCTGTTTTTGTGCCAGTACCATGCTATTATTCTGTCAGGACCTATATGACCTCTTGCACCTTGTAAGGTTTTGTTTTATGAAATTGGGATCCCCAATATTTGGTGCATAAATGTTTATAATTATTATATCTTCTCAATGAATTATTTTATTGGTATGTAGTGGCCCTCTTTGTCTCATTTGACTAACTTCGTTTTGAAGTATGTTTTAACAGAAGTAGGAGAAGCTATGTCCACTTGTCTGGGGTTTCTGTTTGCTTGTTAGGTTGAGTTCTATCCTTTGATGCTCTACTTCTTGATTCCTAGCTAGGCATGTTTATTGTAGAAAAATATGGTTGGATCTTATTTTAACATGCACTCAGCTTCTCTGCACGTTTTTATTGGTGATTTGAGGTCATTTACATTGAAAGTTATTCTTGACAACCGGATCTACACTATGATTTTGTTTGGTAATGTTCTGGTTGTCTGGATTACTGTTTGGGCCCATTTTGATTTTTATAGTTTGCTGGCTTGCTGCATCACATATATTTGATACATTACCAGGTCCTCTTTATCTCCCTGTTCTTTTCTTGGTGAGTATTTTTTTGTGTTCTCATGGATGAGGTATTCTCATGGATATTCTTTCCTTTCTGTTTAGTATTCCTTTATTTTATTTTATTTTTTCATTAGTACTGGTTTGCCTCTCTTGAATGGCCTTAATTTGTGAGTGTCTTGAATATGCTTGTTTCTCCATTAATTTTGAGACAGGTTTGCTGGATATAGCAATTGTTGGTAATTGTTTACTTTAGGGCTTTAAATATATCATTTCACACTTTTCTGGCTTTTAGGCTTGCTAATGAAAGATCTATAGTTCTTCTGACATTCTTGCCTTTGTGACTGAATTGGTATTTTTCCCTTAGAATTTTTAGTATTATTTATCTTTTTTTTTTTTTTTTTGCATTTTGACTACTTAACTATTATGTGTCATGAAGAGGTTCTTGTATTGTTATGCTTATTTGTGGTGCTTAACGCCTCTTGTGTTTGCATGTCAAATTCTCTACATTTGTAAAATATGGGCTATAATTCATTTAATAATACTTCAGCTTTTTACATGTTGTCTCAGCAGTTTCTTCTCCACTGTGGATTCTAAGGTTTGGTCTCTTGAATGTATAATAGCCTTCTTGGAAGTATTGTTTATGTTACTTAATATATTTTCTACATATATGACAGCATATATTATTGTCTCCAATTTATCTTCCATCTCTGAAATTTGATCTGCACGTTCTTATCTGCTGAGTGATTATTAGTTTCATTTCCAGAATTCCTATTTGGTAATTTTTTCAACATTTGCAATCATTAGTAAATCTATCTTACTACCTGTTACTTTCCTAAAAGTTTCCCCCCTGTTTTGGAATTTCTCCTCCAGTTTGCTAAGAGTATTGTTCACTTTGGAGACTGTCTTGGCAAGGTCTTGAATGATTTGCTTAATTAATTCATCTTCTTGTTTGGGTCTTCTATAAGTTGTTGACCCTTTTTAGAAGTAGAATTTTGGTTAATAGTCTATCTTTATAAGTAACTAAGAGCAAATATAAAGAGATGAGCATTGAGTATGGAATGTGTGTATGGAAAACATGTAACATGTAATCAGAAGGGGGTAGGATAAAGGGAGGGAGTAGAACAAGGGAAAGAGGAGAAATGAGAAGGGAGGAATGAGAATCAAGTAAAACAAATTGTATTTGAAAATAACAGAATGAATAATACCTAAAACTCTGTATGACAACTAAAAAATAAATAAATAAAAAATTAGTCTCTCCATTTTTTCTCTGTCATTTTATTTCCCCTTCCTCAGCGGTTTTGCCTTCCACTGTACTTGAGTTTGGCAGCTAGTAATAGGTCATGGTGGATCATTTCCTAATTTCCTTGTGTTTTTCACATCTGGTCCAGATTCAACTTTCCATTTTCTAGTATTTTTTAGTGATTACATTTTCTGGGAGACTTTCTTCAGGCCACTCCTCTAATGAGTGCATTAATTGCACCTATTTAGAGAGAGTTGCAGAGGTGCTGTTCACTTAATTTATCAGCAAATATGATTATGCTAGCTGACAGAGACCCTTTTATTGCACATGTGACCCTGTGTGAGACCCCCTTTTAGAGTATTTATATTCATATGCGTGTAGTGCTGCACCTCATGGAGGGCCTTGAACTCAGAGTACCTCCATCTCCAAGTACATGTATATGGTGTCTGTGGAGCTGTCTGGTGGTTTTCCTTCCAAAATTAGGTGGTTGGGGTTGGTTCTGGTTCCTTCCAAGGTCTGGCTGAAATCTCTTATGCTTATGGGTTGGGAAGGGTCAAAAAATGATATTTTCATAAGTCACCTGGAAGATTGTAAAAGAGATTACTAGTTATTGGGATGAATGTGGGAAGGTGCTTGTATTTGATGAGTATACACTGTGTGCATTTGTGGAGGTATGATGAACAACATTAATATTAGTATGTGTTAATAATAGAAGCAGTGCTTTGGTTCTTACATCTTTTTTAAGTCATTTAAGTAATATGACAAAAAAAGATTTGCATCTCTGGAATAGCATGCTTCTATTATGAATTATCCTTGATTTGGCCCACAAACAAGAAGAAAACAAGTAGCTTTCTGAAACCTCTAATATTTTACAGTAAGATTTATTTATTGTTTGTTTATGTATCTAGATTATATATTTTAGAGGGTATATATTCATTTATGTTTACACATAGGAGGTCTGGAAGACTACCTGGGCTATTCCTATGGCATTATCCATCATTCTTTAAGATTTATGTTTATTTATTTATTAGAGAGAGAGAGAGAGAAAGAGAAAGAGAGAGAGAGAGGGAGAGAGAATGGGCATATCAGGGCTTCCAGCCACTGCAAACGAACTCCAGACACAGATGCCATCATATGCATCTGGATCACATGGAACCTGGATAATTGAACCTGGATCCTTAGGCTTTCCAAACATATGCCTTAACCACTAAGCCATCTTTTCAGCCATCATACACCATTTTCTGAAAAACATCTGATGTGGTCTGTCCATGTAGGCTAGACTGGCTGCCCAATGAGCCCAGGGAATGCCCATTTATCTGCCTCTCCAGTGCTCTGAAATAACAAGCATGTGTTCACCATTCTTGGTTTTACTTATTTTAATTAAATAAAATAAATTTATTTTGTTTTTTAAAGTATTTTATTTATTATTTATGTATTTTTTGGATGAAACTCAAGTCTTCATGTTGGTAATACAAGTATTTTTACTGACTGAGTTATCTTCTCAGCCTTTACAATAAGAAAACATTTAAATTGATATTTTAAAGTATTTCTTAAATTGTTTTTATTTATTTATTTGAGAGTGATAGACACAGAGAGAAAGACAGAGGGAGAGAGAGAGAATGGGTGCGCCAGGGCTTCCAGCCTCTGCAAACGAACTCCAGATGCGTGCACCCCCTTGTGCATCTGGCTAACGTGGGACCTGGGGAACTGAGCCTCAAACCGGGGTCTTTAGGCTTCACAGGCAAGCGCTTAACCATTAAGCCATCTCTCCAGCCCTAAATTGATATTTTAGTTTCTAGCTAATCCTGTAAAAGTTTATCAGCTGCCTTTTAAAATTATTTCCCTGTGGTTTATTACTGTGTTGTTTATACTGACTCTAAGTATATATATTTCTGTTTATTGGAAGCTTCTTAAAAATTAAGTTTTCGGGCTGGAGTGATGGCTTCGTGGTTAAGCGCTTGCCTGTGAAGCCTAAGGACCCTGGTTCAAGGCTTAATTCCCCAGGACCCACGTTAGCCAGATGCACAAGGGGCGCATGCTCTGGAGTTCGTTTACAGTGGCTGGAAGCCCTGGCACACCCATTCTCTCTCCCTCTCTCTCTCTCTCTCTCTCTATCTCTCTCTCTCTCTGCCTCTTTCTCTCTGTCTGTTGCTATCAAATAAATAAATACAATAAACAAAAACTTTTTAAAAAATTAAGTTTTCTCTGACTTTCACATTGGTAACTTTATGACTTAAGTAATCAACAGCAACATGAGTGTGTTCACAGTTTATCTCATATGTTGTTTCCTAATTTTAGTTTTAATAACTTTTGAGCTAAAACAGTGATGAGAAGTTAATATTAAAAATTTCAAATCATGTAATTTCAATTCCTAGTGGTGTGGCAGATTTTCTTCCTGATCTTTACACATTATTGTGCTGGGTTAGATTCATGCTTAATACCTAGTTTCATGAAATAAAGATTTAATTAGACCTTGCTACTTAGCCTCTTATATATGACTTATTTAAAATGTTCTTACTAGAAGAATTTACTCATAAGGCTGTTATTATATGATCAGTGAAAGGTGCATACACCAATAAGGATTAGATTATATTCCTCTAAAATTAGGGTGGTAAGGCTATAACCACCAAACGCAATGGGACTGTGGGACTGTATTTAGAAATATAGCATTTTTAAAATGATTTTGTTAAAATAAGATTAATAGTGAGTTCTAAAATTGCATAAGACTGGAGATCATATTTAACACAAAAAATTAGCATAAAATAGACATCATGTGTGAGCTCATACAATGGAAAGATCTTATGAGGGCAAGGAAAGAAGGAAGCCATCTGCAAAAAGTTATCTGGAGGAATCAAACATTACAAAACAAAAGATCTGTGAAAAAGTAATATTTTGTTATTTTAGACATCCTATCTTTTGTATTTTGTTATGGAAATTCCAGCAAACTAGTGCACTTACAGAGATATATTCAGTGGATAGAGAAAAAGAGAGGGAAAGAGAGATACACCTAAGCCTTTGAAGGAGTGGATAACAAAACTGATCCCTCTATTATATTAATAAACGTAATTTGTTATCTTTGAGGGCAGTACTTACTGTCAAATATTGACAGAGTGTCAAAGGATTCTGCAAAATTCTATATCGTAAGATAAGTTGCATATTCTTAAAAGCAGTAAGAGTTCGAAGTCATAGGTCAAACATGCCCAAAACAGGTCCTTCTAATCCATATATAAAAGGTGTCTGACATGCTACAGTTACATGATTCATAGATATTACCCTTGGATTACAGGTAAATAGCTTATGGTAGTACCCAGGGAAGATAGAAACAGCTGCAGTAGTTTACAAACATGGATGATTTAGGAAAAATAATCTTCATCCAAAACACTCATCAAAGCAAATGCAAATTTAAAACCACTTTGGAATCCTTTAATGAACTTTCAAAAATGTTTCTCTTCAAATTCACTTGGGATATATGTGATGTAACAAACATTAGCCTAATGTAAAATATACCACTTAATGTTTGATGTGGATTAAAATGTTTTAATTCATAAATAAATATGGATACAATCTCAGCCCTAGTATTGTTTTGTACTATTGCTTCTGTAATGTAGCCATACCATATTATTATGATAGGGCATAATTTACTATTATCTAAACTTATCTTTCTTTATCAATGTTTTGCTCATCAATTTACAAATTGTATTTTTATAATGGTGAGGAAACTCATATCTGGAACATAGTGCTAAGATAGAATGGTTCCATTTTTGCTTAGCAATTGGTCTTTCAAAGTGTTGCATTTTATTTTATTTAATCATGTTTATTGTCCCGCTTATGATGAACACTCAGTGTTCCAATGTGCTTACATTCATCATTTATTAAAATGCTCCCATACTATTATGATCTCTCTTCATTATAGCATAACAATGTCTTATTGATTTTAATTGGACACAAATTTGTGAATACTAAATTAAGTCAATATTCTAAACCAAAAATTAAATCCTTGCTCTTAAGCAGTGACAGGGCAACACCAAATGTATGGACCAGAAGAGAACTAGTTATATAAACTTCAAAGTGTTCCACCTTCTCAATGAACATACAAAACCTCACCATGATCAAGTGAATGATTTGTCCATTAAATAAGTGTATCAAATTAAACCAAATTCCCTCGCATATAAACATGTTCTAAGCAGGATAGTTGAATGATTAGAGTGGGACCTGAACAAATTGCTTCTTTTTCTCTCCCTATTTAATTATAAAAAACTTTTCAACATAGCTAAATCTATACAGATACTTCTTCATATTTATGTACGTTACTGGAAATCTGGTATTTGTTAACTATGTTGAAGACTAGTTAAGATTCTTGCTTTAGATTAGATATTAATTTTGCCCACAAAGGAGTTTGAAAGTTCAAAGACATGCAGTAAAAGTGGATGAAAGGGTAGAAAGTTTACAAACTCGTCTCAGAGATTCTAATAGGCAATTTTTTAAGACTTGTAGTTTAAAGAGAAATAGGAATTGGTTTTAAAATACTTTGATTTAAATTCTATAACTAAAATTACTTTTATGAATGTGATATTTACAAGAAAAATATTTTTTAAATGTTCTTTTACATCCAAAAACCATGTTCAATAACTAATTGATCCTAAATAAATATTTTACAGGTTTAAAATGTTTTTATTTTTATAATTATATTATTTAGTTTCAAGGAGAGAAACAAAGAAAGAAAGAAAGAAAGAAAGAAAGAAAGAAAGAAAGGGAGAGAGAGAGAGAGATGGGGGAGTTTAATGGGCACACCAGGTTCTCTTGCCACTGTAAGCAAACTTGAGAAGCATGTGACACTTCATTCATCTGACTTTATGTGTCCCGGCGTGCGGGGAATTGAACAAGGACTCAAGGAGAAGCTAACCTGGCTGAAAGACAAACAGACACAAGAAGGAGACCATGCTAGGCATTTGTCATGGCCTCGAGAGTTTATTCTTACATGTAGGTTTATATAGGGTTGTAGGGGGAAGGGGACGTGGTCAGGGCAAGGAGTTTTAGGGGGAAGGGGACATAGTTAGGGCAAAGATCACAGAGTTACTGGTTAAACGGCAATGCCTTTGTTTCTTCATTAGCTACTGGCAGGATGGGGGAATGTTTGGCCAGGTGTATAATCCCATTGTTTCTGGTAGTTGAATATTAGGTGAGGAAGTAGAAACTTAACTTGCTATATGGCAGTCTTTGTTTCTGGTAGTTGAGTATTAGGTGAGGAAGTAGAAACTTTAACTTGCTATATGGCAGTCTCTGTTAACATGGCCGAGGTTTGGTTCATGTCTCCCAAGATTTATGTGTGTATTCGGGAATCAAAACCATGCTATCAAGTTTGACAAGTAAGCACCTTTAACCACTAAACAACCTCTAGCTCCTTCACAGGAGATTTTTGGCAAAATGTAGTTTATAGTGGTAGCAAGTATGAAATAAGAAAAGACTATAATCAGTACTTAATAAATTATAATACAATAACTCATCAGATTAATTATATAACCTTAACAACTTGTAAAAATGATACCTAAAGCAACATGGCATATGGTTTCAATAAACAATGGATATATGTGTATGTGTGTGTATACATACATATATATATATGTGTGTGTGTGTGTGTGTATACACATATATACATATATTTGCTTAAATATATGTACATATATGTCTACACAAATAAAATAATTATAGTGTTAATGTTGAGATAGCAATATATTGATTTTATTTATTTTTTATTTTATATTTATTTGTTTATTTTTGGTTTTTCAAGGTTGGGTGTCACTAATGTAGCCCAAGCTCACCTGGAATTTACTATGTAGTCTCAGGGTGGCCTCGAACTCATGGCGATCCTCCTACCTCTGCCTCCCAAGTGCTGGGACTAAAGGCATGCACCACCATGTCTGGCTGATTTTCTTTTTTTTTTTTTTAACTACTAAATGGACACATTTTATAGATTGCCCAAAAGTACAAGATCTAAACTCCAGCAAGTTCAGTCATATAGGCATCAGATGGGTTTTATCCAGATGGAGATGCTAATGTTTCAATTCCAGAATGAGAATGGACGCAGAATCACTTACCCCTGAATGAATTAAGCACATGAAATAAATCACTGAATCTGCCTACATAAACATTTTAATTTTTTAAACCACATTGTTATTGTTGTATCATCAGTTCAACAATTTAGCATTGAGATTAAAATAGTTTCTTGAAAGAATGCCTTGAGTTACCTTCTGTTCATATTTTCAATGGTCTTGTCCTTTCAGTGTTATTCATGCCACTATAGCAATAGAGAGATCAATGATATAGAGATCTACATTTTACTATACTCTTTACTGTAGATGATCAAAGCAAACTGTAATTTCCAATTATAATTCATAATTTATAGATTCATATTTAAACTACTTGCAATGTATGAAAAATATTTGCTTTTCTGAGGGATGACTATGAAAATAAGTGATGCTGTTGATGAATACCATCCATTTTTATGTACTATTATATTTTTGTAAGTGGATCCTTTCTTTTAAGTGAATAGAAGCTTTCCTTACAGCATATCATTTGTATATTTCAGGTTTAGAATGGAATGAAATGGTGATTGTTTAATGGTATTCAATATATAACTGCTTCTATGGACTATTCAGTATGACACGAGATTTCTAGAGTTAGTCAATGAGGCTAAGAAACCTGTAGTAGTAAGGAGAATGGATTAGCCTGCCAAGAAATAATTGATTCTCTAGACTAGTAGGCATTTTTATGAGTTACTTCTGTTTCATTTTGCTTTGCTTTGTTCACTGGTATCATTTTCTTTTCTGCATCATAGTACACTCATTTATACATTTGTTTAATGGCTATACTTCATTCATATACTACTTTGTCTATACAATTTGTATAAAAGTCATAAGACTAAAATAATTCATCTTAGAATGGTAATAGCAGCTCACACTGAATTGGAAAAATGACTCACTTTATACAATTTCATCAGTGCCCCCCCCCAAAAAAAAATCACAGTGTGTTGTGTGACTTAAAGGAATTTCTTTTTCTTAAGGCAAACAATGTGTGACAACTCCTTAGAGTCCATGATTGCCTTGGAAGTAATTGTACCTTACATAACGTTTGTCTAGGCTTTACCATCTTGTGCTCAGGGGTCCTGTCAAAGTTTGAAGGATTTTTTTTGTAAATTTTATTTTATATATAATATAATAGATTATATAGTTTTATCCTCTTGCTCTAGCTCCCATTAATTACCCTGAGGGCTCTTCTCAGTGCTATTATTGTATTCACTGTGGGTAATGAAGGCCTCGGTCAGTTCCTGTGGGGTAGTGGAGGTATGTCTCAGGGTATTCCTCCCCACTCTGTGGCTTTTACAATCTTTGTGTGCCCTGGTCTGCAATGTTGCCTGAGACATGGAAGGCCTGTTATCAGTCTGATTAGTGTTGAGTTTCTATAGCCTTTGAATTTCTGCTTTGGTAGGTTTAGATTAATCCCCATGTCTTTCACCATAACCCTGGAGATGGTCATCAGGCTAACAATAAGAGCAGTGTTTATGCTGTCTCTTTCTCTGAAAATTCTCCTGGGCCCTCACAGATGTAGTAGAGAGGGCTAGTCACATGGTAGGCAGTCGGCTATATTCTTGTCTTGTGATGGATCTTGGCCCTTCTCAGTTTTCTCTCTCATCTGTTAGATAAAACAAATTCTCCAACCAAGAATGAGAACAACTTGGGTTATAGGTTGTAGTTATAGGTTGTAAAGTTATTTGAGAGATAGTTGTGCAAGCCCATTATTCTCCAGACAGCAGTGGGTGCTTGTCTCTAGTCTATGAGTTTACAGACCATGGGATTCTAACTTGGTTTCCAGTACCTATTATAAGTTTTCACCCACTGAGTGGGCCTCATGTCCAAACAGAGAACAGTTGGTTACCCACAGGGGTTGTGTGCCATTGTTGCAAAAAGTGTGTTCTTCTTTTTTTGTTGTTGTTTATTTTTACTTATTTATTTGACAGTGACATACAGAGAGAGGAAGAGACAGAGAGAGAGAGAGAAAGAATGTGCACCAGGGCTTCCAGCCACTGCAAATGAACTCCAGACACATGTGCCCCCTTGTGCATCTGGCTAACGTGGGTCCTGGAGAATCGAGCCTTGAACCAAGGTCCTTAGGCTTCACAGGCAAGCACTTAACCGCTAAGCCATCTCTCCATCCCAAGTGTGTTCTTCTTATCCTTCTGGTTAATTTTGTAGTCTTCAGAGTCCTTGGCTTATACATGCCATTGGTGAATGATGTCCTCTAGTGGCTAACATAAAGCTTTTCAGTGTAATGACTTTATCCAGGGGGGAGCTAGTTTTCCTTTAGGTCCCACTGTGGTGTTCCAGTGTTCTGTGAGCACAGCTTGTTGTATCTTCAATAGGGTTTCACCTTTTAGCTCTCACAGGTAAGCAAAACAAGACACATTTTTGAAATTGTAATAAAATTAATTGCTCATGTATAATACTAACTTTTACAGAGGTAAAATTAACAATTTTAATTCCACAAAAAAGAAAATTTCTCAAGGCTTGAGAGATAGCTTAGTGGTTAAGGCACTTGCATACAAAGCCTTAGGACATGGGTTCAATTTCCCAGAACTCAGGTAAGCCAGATGTACAAGGTGGCATATGTGTCTGGAGTTTGTTTGCAGTGTTTAAAGGCTTTGGTGCACCCATTTTCTCTCTCCCTCTCTCTTTCTCTTTCATTCTCTCTCTCTCTCACACACACACTCTCTCTCTTTTTTTCACAAATAGACATTTTTTTTTAATCTCATGGAAAATTGTCCAACTGAGGCCTGTTGGTATGAATATTATTTTTCAGGTGGAAGTGAATCCTCCTGGGAGAAAGATAAAATGCAATCTCCACTTGCTGCTCCTGGACCTCAACATGGAATTGCTCATGCAGCCCTAGTTGGCCAGCCAGGCCTCGGGGGAACATCTACCCTCAATCCACTGCAGCAGAATCACCTGCTAACCAATCGTATGTATACTATACTGACCAAATTAGATGTGTTGAGAAAAATACAAACACAGACCTCCTAGAAACCTATTGCCAACAGTGCTTGCATTATTTCTCTTTAATTTCTCAATAAGGTTTAACAATTTGAAATCATAAGGGATGGTAAAGCAAGATGGTTTTGAAAATATTGGAATCACATAGTGAAAGAATCTGCAGAAGCTAGATAGCACAATAGAACTATATTAAAGGTTATGTAGCAGAACAGTTAAAAATGATAGCAACAGATACATAATCATGGGTTTGAAATGCCATAATTTTAAATGCATATTTTACTTTTGAGACATCACCTAACTTTCTCAAGTCTCTCTTTCTAAAACTACAGAATAAAGTTAAAATTATGCTCACTTAATTCTGTGGGCTAAAATTAATAAATGTAAACACGTTAAAACTTGTATATAAGTATTATATGAATTATACACATTAAACTTTCTTAGTAATCTTAATGTAGTTATTTTATACAAATTTGTGCTTAGGCAATCATTCAGGGTCCTCAAAATTCATAAATAATTCTACTATAAAGTTGGGCCTTATGAACAAACAGTCCTAAAAAGGTCATTCACTCTGTGTTAGTTTTCTCCTTGATATGATCTGACAAGAGGCAACCTAAAAAAAATTGAGTGGATTATTTTCGTGTATTTTTCATTATGGAGAAGATATAACAGCAAAAGCTGGAAGACAGGTGACCACATTACATCTGCAGTGAGGAAAAAGAGAGATAACAGGGAGCTTGACCAGATTATGAACTCCCAAAGCCCACTCCTAATGACCCAATTCCTCCAGCATGGCTCCACCTCTTAAAGGTTCTACAACTTTCCCAATCATCACCGTCAGCTGTTTAACAAGCCTGTAGAGGACAATTCACATTAAAAGCGCAACACAATGTTTTCCCCAAGACTTTCATTTCTCATTAAACCCAGAGATAAAGGCAACAGGAAAATTTTCAAATATATTTCTTATTAACAAAAGCTTGCCCTCAAAGCAAACTATTTTTCCTGAACTTTAATCTAGTTGGTTTTAACAAAGTATAACTTAAATAATTATAACTAAACCTGTACTGTCTCTAATCTGTTGTATATAAATCTTCTCCCTATTTAACTTTTCACTCATCTGTCTACCTGATATAATATTTTTGGCTTTCAGCAAACAGAGGAAAGTTTTGAAAAATGGTGTAAAGGTACTGAGGTAACATGAGAGCCAAATTTAAACATAGCAGATGTTTTATAATTATCCATATGGCCACATAAAATGTTTACTATGCAAAGAAAATTTTTTAAAAGTCTGTATGAGAACAAATAGGATTTAAGGTGAATGCTTGAAACACCAAAAGTCAAAGGCTATACTATTAATGAAAAACAGCATGTGACAATACAAACAATAACTTTTATTAAAATCTCAAGAAAGGATCAGTGATCCTGAAAATAAGTTGATAAAAACTCTCTAAATGACAAAATATAGTGAAGTTAAGAAACAAATAACCAAAATAGCTAAAAATAGTGTGTAAGTTACAGACGTGTAGTATACTCAAAGTATGAATATAAAGCAAAACTAAACAGAGAAACGGACAGGAAATTCTTGAATTATCTGTCACTGAGCATTTTCTAAAATTAATAATGGATAATGAAACCCAAGCTGGGCATGGTGGTTCATGATTTTAGTACCTGCATTCCAGAAGCTGAAGCAGGAGGACTGTTGTGAGTTCAAGGGCAGCCTGGGACTATGGAATGAGCTCCAGGTCAGGCTGGGCTAGAGTGAGATCTCACTCAAAAGAAAAAGGAAAAGAACAACAACAACAACAAAAAACCCACAGATCTAAGAACATTAAGCATTCTTAGTCATGAATATAAATGAATATATATATATATATATATATATATATATATATATATATATATATATATGACATGTTCAAACTCTAGGAAACAAAGACAAGGGCAATCTTGAAATATGATAAAGAAAATAAAAGCAAATCTTTGCAAAGAACAAAGAATAAGAAATATATAAACTTTCTCTTCAGCAGTCTGGTAAAAATAAACAAGCAAACAGTGGTATGAACTATTGGAGAAGAAAACACTAAGCTAGAATTCAGTATCCAGCTAGATTTGCATAGTAGAGTGAAAGATGAAATAATGGTTTTCTAAGACTAAGAAATTTTAATGGAATTTGAAACCATGACCATAGATTTTCCTTGTAAGAAAGGAGGAAAATATTTAGATAGAAGTAAAATCAATAGTTTAGAAATTTTATCTCTATGAGGAAAGGGAAGACATTTTTAAAAGTATACAAGAAAATATTTTAATATAAGTTTATTAACAACAACAATAACAAATATATTTGTTTAATATACATTATCAATAGGGGAAATAAATAATAGTATTATAAGGGATAGGAGAGAGGAGTTGACAATACCTTTTTGTATGGTATTGGTACTACCTATGAATATGTATTATAATATTTCTTTTTTATTTTTTAAATATTTTATTTTTATTTATTTATTTCAGAGGAAAGAGGCTGAGAGAGATGGAAAGAGAGAGAGAGAGAGAGAGTGACAATGGATGTGCCAGGGCTCCCAGCCACTGCAAATGAACTCCAGATACATGTGTCACCTCATGCATCTGGCTTATGTGGATCCTGGGGAATCGAACTGAGGTCCTTTGGCTTTGCAGTCAAGCACCTTAACTGCTAATCCATCTCTCCAGCCTAATATAGTAGTATTTCTTAATGTATATATATTAGTTTAAGATGCATATTGGAAAATCTAAGCCAACCAGTAATATACTTAAATTATCTATAATATTGTTATTCTGGAGAGAGAAAGAGAATCATATAATATTCTGCATTAAGACTAGAGAAGGCCAGAAATGGCTGAGATGGAGGAATAAAACATAAACACAACCAACACAAAATAGTAACTATAATATCTCCTGTCCAACTATTTCAATAACCACTTTCCGTGGAGTGGTATGAGTAAACCAATTAAAAATAGGAAGCAGTTAATGCACCCTAATGGCCTCATATACAATATTTTCTGCCTTATTTAAATGTGAACATAATCCTCGAGTCATCATATATTGAACAGTATAAAAAAAAAGAAAAACTAAGAGTAGCACCAGAGATAAATAAATGCCCAAACTTAGGGAAAATAACAATGGATAACAACAGGTGACACAAATATATATTCCCTAAAAGAAACTAACCTTAAATGCAAATATACAGTTTATTCTAAGGTAAAGGGATTGAGAAAGATATACTTTAGTAAACTTATCAAAGCAAAACTGGAATAGTAACATTAATTTCAAACAAAGAAGAATGCAAGGAAATAATGACAAATGGGTCAATTTTCAATATAAAACATATAACTTGAAGTCAAAGAGCAAATATAATCATAAAGGAGATTGACGAATCTGCTCTTATAGTCAGATCCTTTATCACCTACATGTAAGTAGTTGATACATCCAACAGAATGACATAAAAGAAATGAATAGCATCATTCATCAGCTGAATTTAATAGACATTATAGATGATGGGCTGGACAGATAGCTTGAGTGTTAATGTGTTTGCCTATAGATGACTTCACGCAACAATATTCATTATTCTTAAATTCGTATGGAATATTCACCAAGACACATCACAATGTAGGCCATAGAGCACATATTAACAAATTTAAAAGGATAAGAATCACACAGAATATGATATTATTCTGTTGAAGTAAGGTTTGCATTGCTGGTAGAAATTTCTTGACCAAGAGCATCTTGTGGGAAAGACAGGTTTATTTTGGCTTATAGACTTGAGAGGGAAGCTCCATGATGGCAGGGGAAAATGATGTCATGAGCAGAGGGTGGACATCACAATCCTGGCCAACACAAGGTGGACAATATCAACAGGAGAGTGTGCCAAACACTAGCAAAAAGGAGCTTGTTATAACACCTATAAGCCTGCCCCCAACAATACACTGCCTCCTGGAGGTGTTAATTCCCAAATCTCCAACAGCTGGGAACCTAGCAATCAGAACACCTAAGTTTATGGGGGACACCTGAATCAAACCACCACATATTCATAGGTGATTTAAAATAGGAACCAGTAATATAACTATTGCTGTAAATCCAGAAATATTTGAAGATTAAATATTAAACTACTAATTAAATATGAATCAAAAAGCTCTATTACATTTTTTTGTTTTGTTTTGGAAAATTCACCCATTTTTCATCATCACTTTGAATTCCATCTTTGCTGAAATTAATGTTTCTATTCCAGCTTTATTTTGATTAATGTAGTAAAGTACATATTCCCCCCTCTATTTAGTTTTGATTAAACAATATATTTACATTTTACTTGATTTATTTTTTTATTTATTGTTAAATTATTTTTTATTTATTATTGCAAGTGGGAGGGAGAGAGAAAGAGGAAAAGAGAGAGAGTGTGTGTGTGTTAATGGACACACCAGGGCCTACAGCCATTGCAAAAGAACATCAGATGTAAATGCCACTTTGTGCATCTGGCTTACATGGGTAGTGGGGAATAGAGCCTGGGTCCTTAGGCTTCTCAGGCAAGTGCCTTATCTGCTAAGCCATTTCTTCAGCTCTAAAATTGCTTTTGTAAGTGTCTTTTTTAAACCTATTGTTATTTTTCTTATGTTTTTGTTGTTTTGTACTTTTCTATAAAAGTACTATGAATCTGGATGTGGTGGTGCATGCCTTTAATCCCACCACTCCAGATGTAGAAGTAGGAGGATTGCAATGAGTTCAAGGCCAGCCTGGGACTACAGAATGAATTCGAGGTCTGCATGGGCTAGAGTAAGACCCTAGCCCAAAATATCCCCCTACAAAATATTATGAAGCAAATATAAATAAAAATACAGTTTATCAAAATATGAATGTTAAAGAAGTAGTGCTTTTGACTTCCGGTTAAGATGGCGGCGTAGGTACCATGCCAAAGCAGCCTCGGGAGGAGGGGGGGAAAGACTAAAAAAACTCAGCAAAATACACACTTTTACTAAAAAGTGAGGTGTATAGGAAATTGAAGCAGCAGTGGAGAAGTAGAGGAGATCCAGAGCATCCAGAGCCCACACAGGCCAGCAAAAGCAGCCCTGGCAGCTCTTCCAACCATTGTGGCAGCAGCGGCGGTGCACCAGAAAGCCACCAGACTCGGCTCCAGCCACAGGAAAAGCCAGGTGTGGGAGCTTCCCCTCACACTGCACTCTCTGCAACTCAAGAAATGTGAAGGGAGAGCATCAGTGAGCAATGGAGGAGCAGACCATGAGGTAGAAGAACATGTGGAACAGCAAGAGAACTAGAGCAGCTGCAGCTCCCACCCATCCGCCACTGCCTGAGCCCAGCTCCAGTGAACAGAGCAGCAGTCCTGGGACCCGGCAATGCCAACTTGAGCCAACAGCTGGACCCAAGCAGAAGCAGAGTCCATCAGCAACATCAGTGGCTCTAGCACCTGTAACAGTGGCCCCAACAGCAGCAGACCCAGTAGCAACAGCAGCAGACCCAGCAGCAGCTGCTTTAGCAGCAGCAGTGGCTCCAGACATGGCAGCTACAGCAGCAGCAGCAGAGGCACCAGCAGCAGTGGGCCCAGCAGCAGCAGCTTCAGCTGCTGACAGACCAATCAGAGGCAGCTTTAGCAGCAGCAGTTCCAGCAGCAGGGGTGCTGATCTGCAGGGTCAGTTGCCAGGCTCAGTTTGCCCTGCAAAAAAGCCAGTGCCCAGCTCCAGAAATCAAAACAACAGCCCGACAACCAGACAGCAACTTGACTGAGACGAAAATCATCCAAGGTAACTGGGATTGCACCAGGGAAGGGTCTCATTTGGTCACAAGCTGACTTGAATCCCTCAACAGACCAGAAATTTTAACCTCCATGTTGATAGAGGATCTGGTTGTTATAATAACTACTCTGGCATACATACTTGGGGCTGTTTTTGATTGATTAGGTACAGTGTTTAGTTAACTTTTAGAATCTACCTATATTTTATTCTGCTCAGCCTACTTGAATACTCCCATAGCAGGGAAACTCAACCCCTAGCAGCACCTTTGTAGACACTCTGAGAGTCCTAAGAGCCACAACTAACACCTTAAGCTCCTACCCTGGAAATATATAACATCAAATCAATTGATACAGCTAAGAATACCCAGGTAGCTAGAAAATCCAAGCATTAACTTAATCCAAGATGCAAAAATATATACATTATAACACAAGAAACACTAAAAAGCAAGACGATATCAATCCACCTAAAAGTATTAATGCATCAGAAATGACCTCCAGTGAGAACGAGTTAGAGGAAATGCCTGAGAAAGACTTCAAAAGAATGATTGTAAATATATTCAAAGAAGTTAGAGAACAAATCAAAGGAGTCAAAGAAGAACTCAAAGAGGAAATCAAAGGAATCAAAGAAGACACAGGACACCAATTTCATGAAATAAAGAAGGCTATACAAGACTTAAATAAGGAAATAGAAATAATAAAGAAAAACCAGTCAGAATTACTAGCAATGAAGAACACAGTTAATGAAATTAAAAAAAAAAAAAAAAAAAAAAAAACTCTGTAGAAAATCTCACCAGTAAAATGGATGAAGGAGAGGACAGAATATCTAAGCTAGAAGACCAGGTGGCAGATTTAATACAGTCCAACAAAGAGAAAGACAAACTTATAGAAAAGTATGAGTGGGAATTTCAAGATATTTGGGACACTATGAAAAGATGAAATATAAGAATTCTGGGCATAGTAGAAGCAGAAGAATTCCACTCCAAAGGCATACTAGGCGTCTTCAACAAAATCATAAAAGAAAAATTCCCCCAAATTGGGAAAGAGGTGCCAATGCAGATACAGGAAGCCTTTAGAAACCCAGCCAGACAAAACCTGGAAAAACATCTTCTTGCCATATTATGATCAAACTACCAAACAAACAAATCAAAGAAAAAGTATTGAAAGCAGTTAGAGAGAAAAATCATGTTACCTACAAAAGCAAGCACATCAGGATTACAGCAGATTATTCAACACAAATTTTTAAAGCCAGAAGGGCTTGGAGTGATATAATCCAAGTTCTGAAAGTTAATAATTGTCAACAAAGGTTACTTTATCCTGCAAAGCTATCCATTCAAATAGACAGAGAAATGACATTCCATGACAAAAGCAGGTTAAAGGAGTATTTGAAGACAAACCAGCTCTACAGAAAATACTTGATAGAATCCTCAATGCTGAAGAAAAGGAAAAGCACACATATAAGGAACCTAGAAAAAACAAGCAATACACAAATACTAGTTAACACAAGAGAGCACAGGTAGAACTGGAACCACAAAAAAAAAAACCTGGCAAACATAAATACACACCTTTCAATAATAACTCTTAATATCAACGGCCTCAATGCCCCAGAGAAAAGACATAGGTTTGCAGACTGGGTTAAAAAGCAGGATCCTACAACTTGTTTTCTCCAAGAAACTCACCTTTCTACAAAGGATAGACATTATCTTAGGGTGAAAGGTTGGAAGACAGTGTTTCTAGCAAATGGGCCTAGAAAACAAGCAGGGGTTGCTATCCTAATATCTGACAAGGTATACTTTAGTCCAACGTTATTCAAGAAAGATAAGGAAGGTCACTTTATATTGTTTAAGGGCACACTCCAACAGGAGAACATTACAATCCTAAGCATATATCCACCCAACATGGGGGCTCCCAAATTCATCAAACAAACACTATTAGAACTAAGGTTACAGATAACACCAAACACAGTGGTGGTGGGTGATTTTAACACCCTGCTCTCATCAATTGACAGGTCATCCAGGGAAAAAAATAAACAGAGAGGCATCTGGACTAAATGAGGTCATAGAAGGAATGTACCTAACAGATATATACAGGACATTTCATCCAAAGGCTGCAGAATATACATTCTTTTCAGCAGCACATGGAACATTCTCTAAAATAGACCACATATTAGGACACAAAGCAAATCTTAAAAAATTCAGGAAAATTGAAATAATTCCTTGCATTCTATCTGACCACAATGGAATTAAACTACAAATCAGTAGCATGAAAGGCTATAGAGCATACACAAAATCATGGAAACTAAACAATACACTACTAAATGATGAATGGGTCAATGAAGAAATCAAGAAGGAAATCAAAAAATTTATAGAGTCAAATGATAATGAGAACACAACATATCAAAATCTCTGGGACACAATGAAGGCAGTTCTAAGAGGTAAATTTGTAGCCTTAAGTGCCTATATTAAGAAATTACAAAGGACACCAGTTAATGACCTAATGCTTCACCTTAAAGGCTTAGAAAAAGAAGAACAAGGCAAACCAAAAATCAGTAGGTGGGAAGAAATGATAAAGATTAGAGCAGAAATTAATGAAATAGAAACAATAACAACAAAAAAATCCAAAGAATTAAAGAAACAAAGAGTTGGTTCTTTGAAAGGATAAACAAGATTGATAAACCCTTAGCAAATCTGACCAAAAGAAAGAGAGAAGAGACACAAATTAATAAAATCAGAGATGAACAAGGAAACATCACAACAGATTCCAGAGAAATTAAAAAAAAATCATAGGGACATACTATAAAAGCATATACTCCACAAAGTATGAAAATATGAAAGAAATGGATGATTTACTTGGTCTATATGATCTACCTAAATTAAATCAAATGAGATTAATCACTTAAATAGACCTATAAAAAACATGGAGATCCGAACAGTTATCAATAATCTCCCATCTAAAAAAAGCACAGGCCTAGATGGATTCACTGCTGAATTTTACCAGACCTTTATGGAAGAGCTAACACCATTGCTTCTTAAGCTTTTTCAGGAAATAGAAAAAGAAGGAATTCTACCAAATTCCTTCTATGAGGCCAGTATCACCCTGATACCAAAACCAGGCAAAGATAGAACAAAAAAAGAAAATTACAGACCAATCTCCATCAGGACCATAGATGCAAAAATTCTCAACAATATATTGGCAAACAGAATACAAGAGTATATCAAAAAGATCATTCACCCTGACCAAGTGGGCTTTATCCCAGAGATGCAGGGATGGTTCAATATATGCAAATCTATAAATGTAATACATTATATAAACGGGTTGAAGAATAAAAATCACATGATCATCTCAATGGACGCAGAGAAAGCATTTGCCAAATCCAACATCCCTTCATGATAAAAGTCGTAGAGAGACTGGGAATTGAAGGAACATATCTCAATATAATAAAAGTTATTTATGACAAGCCTACAGCCAACATATTACTAAATGGGGAAAAACTGGAAGCTTTTCCACTAAAATCAGGAACAAGACAAGGGTATTCACTGTCCCCACTTTTATTTAATATAGTTTTGGAAGTCTTAGCCATAGCAATAAGGCAAGAGACACACATAAAATGGATACAAATTGGAAAGGAAGAGATTAAGTTATCATTATTTGCAGGTGACATGATTCTATACATAAAGGACCCTAAAGACTCTACTAGCAAACTATTAGAGCTGTTCAAAACTTACAGCCATGTAGCAGGATACAAAATAAATGCACAGAAATCAGTAGCCTTCATATATGCTAACAACAAACACACAGAGGATGAAATCAGAGAATCACTCCCATTCACAATTGCATCAAAATAAATAAATAAATAAAGTACCTTGGAATAAACCTAACCAAGGAAGTAAAGAATCTCTACAATGAGAATTTTAAAACAACCAATCGAGAAATTGCAGAAGACACTAGAAAGTGGAGAAACATCCCTTGTTCCTGGATTGGAAGAATCAATATTGTGAAAATGGCAATCTTACTAAAAGCACTCTACACATTTAATGGAGTCCCTATCAAAATTCCAAAAGCATTCTTCATGGAAATAGAAAACAATCCAAAAATTGATTTTGAACCACAAAAAACCTTGAATATCTAAAATAATACTGAGCAACAAAAATGAGGCTGGTGGTATCACCATACCTGATTTTAACCTATACTACAGAGCCATAGTAACAAAAACAGTGTGGTACTGGCACAAAAACAGACATGTAGATCAGTGGTACAGAATAGAGAACTCAGATGTAAGCCCAAGTAGCTATAGCCACCTGATATTTGATAAAAATGTCCAAAACACTCATTGGAGAAAAGACAGCCTCTTCAGCAAATGGTGTTCGGAAAACTGGATATATATCTGCAGAAGGATGAAAATAGATTCTTCTCTCTCACCATGCACAAGAATTAAGTCTAAATGGATTAAAGACCTTAACATCAGACCTGAAACTCTGAAACTGCTAGAGGAAAAAGTAGGGGAAACCCTTCAACATATTGGTCTTGGCAAAGACTTTCTGAATACAACCCCAATTGCTCAGGCAATAAAACCACAGATTAACCACTGAGACCTCATGAAATTACACCGATTTTGCTCCGTAAAGGACACAGTGAAAAAATCAAAGAGGCAACCTACAGAATGGGAAAAAATCTTCGCCAGCTATATATGTGATAGAGGATTAATATCTAGCATATACAAAGAACTCAAAAAGTTACATAATAAGGAATCAAACAAGCCAATCAAAAAATGGGCTATGGAACTAAATTGAGAGTTCTCCAAGGAAGAAATACAGATGGCATATAAGCATCTAAAAAAATGTTCTACGTTACTAGTTATCAGGGAAATGCAGATTAAAACTACATTGAGATTCCATCTCACTCCTGTCCGATTGGCCACCATCATGAAAACAAATGATCATAAATGTTGGTGGAGATGTGGAAAAAGAGGAACACTTCTACACTGCTGGTGGGAATGCAGTCTGGTCCAGCCATTGTGGAAATCAGTGTGGAGGTTCCTAAAATAGCTAAAGATTGATCTACCATATGACCCAGCTATAGCACTCCTAGGCATATATCTGAAGGAATCATCTCATTTACTTAGAACTACGTGCTCAACCATGTTTATTGCTGCTCAATTTATAATAGCTGGGAAATGGAACCAGCCTAGATGTCCCTCAACTGATGAGTGGATAATGAAGATATGGTACATCTATACAATGGAGTTCTACTCAGCGGTAAAGAAAAATGAATTTATGAAATTTGCAGAAAAATGGATGGATCTGGAAAGGATTATACTATGTGAGGTAACCCAGGCCCAGAAAGCCAAGCGCCACATGTTCTCTCTCATATGTGGATCCTAGCTACAGATGATTGGGCTTCTGCGTGAGAATGAAAATACTTAGTAGCAGAGGCCAGTAAGTTAAAAAGGAGACATAAAGGGGAGAGAAAGGAAGGGAGGAGGGTACTTAATAGGTTGATATTATATATATGTAAGTACAATGATTGTGAAGGGGAGGTAATATGATGGAGAATGGAATTTCAAAGGGGAAAAGTGTTTGGGAGGAGGGAGGGAATTACCATGGGATTTTTTTTATAATCATGGAAAATGCTAATAAAAAAAGATAAGTAGTGCTTAGAGGTAACTTTATTTTATTGAATTAGTATATTCAAAAGAAGAAAGTTATACCATAGATATGTATTTCAGTTTAACAAGTAACAATCATTAACTAATTACACATATCAGTGAAATAAATACAAAATCAGTTGAGAAAAAAACAACAACAAAGGCAGAAGTTGGCTCTTTTTTTCATTGAGTAATTACTCTTTATTAAATAATAATTCATTATATTTCAAGAGTATCATTATCCTTTTTATAATAGTAACATAAAATAATGCATGCTTATGGTAAAAAGTAGCTGTGTACATAAGAAAATGTAAATCTTCTCAAATCCTGTATTCCAGAGACTACATATACTCACTACCACTGGAAAATATGCTGAGCAAATAAAACCATATTATTTATGCAGATCCTAGTTTGAGTCAAACACTATAACACTACATGTGATTAAAAACTATATAAATTAGTATTCTAGTTTATTAGATGTAGATGCCCATACATTTTTGAAGGTTTAGGCTGCCCTTTTGAATGCCTTACTCAATTTTACATAAATAATATTGTTTTGGTTCATGCCTTTCACTCTGTACTCTTTAACAAGATAAATGAACATAATAAAACTCTCCACAAACTGAGGAAAAGAACAGAACCCATTACTATTAAACCCATGGACATTCACATAATATGTAAATGGTTTGTACAATTCTCTTTTTCAAGGTTCAATTTACCATTTTTCTTACAGCAAGTAATAATCTTAAAATTCCTAGCTACATAAAGAAATTGAATCTATAACTAATCCCTTCCAAATCTGAGAATACCAGATTAAGATGCATTTCCATGTGAATTCAACTAAACACTTAGGAAAAAATGGTGCCAGTTATCTGCAATCTCACCTAGAAGACAAATAACAGAATGTATTCTAACACATTCTATGATGTCAAAATTATTCAAAAGCAATGACTTAATGACATAGGGGAGTTAAGAAAATAGTTATAAAATTAATTACATAACATGAACAAGTGGGAAACATTCCTGGTATATAAAGATGTTTCACCATCAAAAACATACTGATGGGGGCTGAAGAGATGGTTCAGCAAGGAAAGCACTTGCTTGTAAAGCCTAAGACCCAGGTTTGATTCCCCAGTACTCACCTAAAACCAGTTGCACGAGATGATGTATGCATTTGGAGTTCATTTGCACTGGCTAGATGCCTTAGCAATCCATTTTTTTCTCTCTCTAATAAATAAATAAATACAATATTTATAAAAACATTTAATATATTGCCATATCAGTATGCTAAAGGGAATATGTCTTATGATCCTAACATTATAGGCAGTCAATGCATCTTCTAAAATACAAGTCTTTTAAAATAAATGCTAATGTTAATATAAACACAATGGAACTGACACAATTAGATAAAGAGTGTCTACAAAAGCCTTCAGAAAATATCATTCACCTCAATGATAAAATAAAGTCTTTTCTTCTAAATCAGGAATGATGTAAGGATGCCTCTTCTCATCATGTACTGGATAAGAAAAGGAAATAAAGTTAAAATGAAAATAAAGTTGTAGAGGTTGGGAAACAAGAAAATGTGACGTTTGTCTATGTAAACCAATCTAAAGATTTTTGTTTTTAAGAAAATGGTATTTGAGGGCTGGAAGAATGGCTTAGCAATTAAGGCACTTGCCTGCAAATCCAAAGAACCCAGGTTCAATTCTCCCAGGACCCATATAAGCCAGATGCACAGGAGCCAGGCATAGTGGCACAAGCCTTTAATCCCAGCACTCAGGAGGCAGAGGTAGGAGGATCACCATAAATTCAAGGCCACCGTGAGACTACATAATGAATTCCAGGTCAGCCTGAGCTAGAGTGAAACCCTACCTTGAAAAACAAAACCGAAACAAAACAAAACAAATATTATGCAATTTGCATATATAATATGCAATTTGAAAGCCATATATATATGTGTGTGTGGTAGCAATCTGATTTAGTGTTGAGTTTTTTGTAGCCGCAATGGAATGGGGCCTTAGGAAAGGAAATATAAGTGTAACCTTTAAAAACAATTTAAAAATCAGAAAAAGTAATCAAGGTCCAAATAGATGCTGCCTAATATATTCTTTAACTGGCTGGAGAGTTGCATCAGTGGATAAAGCTGCATGTTTGCAATACCTACCAGCCCAGTTTCAATTCCCTACGACCTACATCAAATCATATTCATAGTGGTGCATATGTCTATAAGGAATTTGCAGCACAAGAAGTCCTGGAGTACCTACACTCACTTTCTTTATTGTAGATAAATAAATAAAATATTTAAATAAAATTTAAATATTCAACTATATCCTTAAATGCATATGCTATCAAGACAGTTAATATTAGAAAACTCTGATGAAAGATCAAAAATTATAAAAATGAGGAGCTATTCCATGTTCATAGATAGAAATGCTAAATAACATTATGATGTAAATTATTATCTACTTGGTAGATACAGTACAACTTTAACTAAAATATTATGATATTATTTTAGTGAATATTCACATACATTTGATATGCAAAACAAAAGAAGCCAAAACAATATGGAAGAATAATGAAGCCAGTAGACTGATACCACCATACCTTGTGATTTAGATGACAAGTAGATCAACAGGACAAATTAGATTACCCATAACCAAAACAATTACAATCAATTGATATTTAATGAAGGAGAAAACACAATAAAATGAATCCATCAGTCTTTTTAGCAAATCCCATGGAAACAACAGGGGATCTACATGCTACAAAATGAACTTAGGCACAGACCTTAAAATTTTCACAAAAATTAACACAGAATGAATCATAGACCCAAATATAAGTTGCAAAATTCTAAAACTAAAAGAATCTAGGTGATTTTTGTACATAATGTGTTTTCAGATATATACCAAAGATGAACTCTCAATCCATAAAAATGTGCATGTTCTGTAAGTGACAAATGAATATCTGAAAAAGCCCTTGATTATTCAACATTCTAGAAAAGAGAAATCTATAGGGATACTACAAAGATCAATACTGTTCAGGGGATAACTAAAAGACAGTGGGCAATTAGTTTATTGGATTAGTTGTATGATACTAAAATGGCATGGACATTATAATACCATATGTTTTACATTTATGAAAACTCATAGAGATAAACATCAAAAAGTGATTCCTACTGTAAGCTATGGAATTTAATGTAATTTGTCAGTCATAGTGTGTTTATCGTAAAAATATATATACTCTGATGAAAATATACTAATATGAAAGGCAACTGTATGCTGGCTCAGTGGAAATACTATGTAAGAAAATGTCTACTGATGTTTTCTGCATTCTTAGAACTGCTCTAAAAACAAAAGTTTATTAAATCTTAAAAGGAAAATCATAGATAAATAAATAATGAGGATTCGAGATTTAGATTCCAGGGAAAGCCATAAGCATTATGAATGATAAGAAGCATTTCAGCTATAGAGAAATACAAATAAGCATGTAAGAGTACAAAATATATACACAAATGTAATGAGACATCACAACCAAAAATATTGTGTTGGATGAACTCAATGCGCTTGTATTTCTAGTGGTACTAAATAGTCACTGAGGTCTGAAAATTGGAGTGAAATGATAACTGGAAAAGAGTAAGAATTGAATTCAAGAAGAAAGGGCGCTGTTATTGATGGGGAAGCTGCCTGATATCACTGTAGATATGACCACATATGGCAGAGTTCAACATAAGTTGGAAATCAAATCAATGTGGATTTGAGAAGGACAATCAGAATTTTTGAAGCTTCTAATACATTATGGTTAGAATAAAGCATTCCCATGCCCTTATGTTAAAATTACAGGGATTTCTATTTTCACTGGAAATGATACATATAGTGCTTATATTAGATTGAATGGGGTCCTTCTGGCTGACAGAATAAAAGCTACATTTTTTTTTTTTTTTAGTCAGACTTACCTTCATTACCATACTATTAAAAATCTATGTACATTTCTGGCATGTGATTAAGTGAGCCAGATTGCTGGAGTGTTGTGTACTATGAAAGGATTTCAATTTAATGTTTTAAGCTTTGGGAAAAGGTTGACTTACATAATTTGGTATTTGCATATACTTTGCATGTGCAACTGATGTGTGTGTATGTTGGGGGATGATCACTGTTAAAACTAGCCTAGAATGTAAATATTATCTTAGATTCTAAGTCATTATAGCCAATTGACAGATAGTTATTGCAGGTCATGATCTGAAAATGTGACTTTAAAGTCCTTCATGGTTATTTGAAATGTTGATGAATTATATTTTAAAACTGTCAATGGGCTGTTAAATCTGTTTATACTTTGCATTTAGTTTGCATGTCAATTGGACTTTAAGTAGGCATATTTCTTGATATGGCCAGATGGTGTCTGGGTGATGTAGAATATCTTTGGAGAATGAGGAAAGATTATTACATTATTAAGGAAAGTTTAAATTGAACAAAGTCATTTATTTAAGCCTTTGAATGGTAAAGTGAGATGCTAATGGCCATTTTTTTTTTTTTTTACAGTTTGATCAATTTGTGATTGAAATACCATGTATATATAGCAGAATTGAAATTTAAACTTTCTTTGGGTTCATGATTAGAGCCATATAAATAACTTGTTTAAATCATTGATGGTTGTTATGGTGAACATAAGGTAAAGGGTTTAGAATGAAAATGAACTCTAATTAGTAGTTATACTTTATAAAATATCCTATTACTATATTTTAAGATATGTAATGAGTATAAAATACACTGCATCTAAATAGTATTTTGTATGGCTAACTGAAAACAAACTTGTAGTTTATTAGAAGATGAACTCTAAATTTAAGAAAGTTCATGTGATACATCATCTTCATCTAGGTCTATTTCATTTAGCATAATGCCCTCCAGATTGATATGCTTTTGAAAATATGGATATAGTAATTTTAAATATAGATGCAGTTATTTCAGATTGTACAAATGTATCATAATACTACATTTTATCAATAAATATTCAATAATGTTTATTAATTTATAATATTTTTAAAAATATGGGATAATAACTTCAAATATGTTTTAAAGATTATGAAATAATCAATTAGAAAGAAGTTATCAATTAAAATATACACTTATTTTGGCTTTTATTTTAAAAAATGTAATGCAGTAAGGAAGACCATTTTGAAATGAATGCTGAAAACATTGTGTGGAAGATTCTCTGATGTCTTAATAACCACACCCCCCTCAGGGGACAGAGAGATGGCTTAGCAGTTAATGTGCTTGTCTTTGAAGCCTAAGAACTCATGTTTGACTTTCAAGATCTCAAGTAAGGCAGACACACAATGTGATGCAAGCACACAAGGTTGTGCATGCACACAAGATGGCACAGTCATCTGGAGTTTTATTGCAGTGGCTGGAGACCCTGGCATGCCATCTTTCTCTCTCTCTCTAATAAACAAATAATCCCCTTCCTAAAATCTTTCATATCTAATACATTGGTTTTGTAAGTGGCTCAGGAAAGTATCATGAAAGCCATCAGTGGACACTGATATGGGCATTTTATTTATACTATATTGGACTTAGGGTCATGGGACATACACAAAATGTTTCCTTTCTTGGGTTCTGTATATAAGTTAAAATTCTAGATGTATACCCTTGCATAACTCTGATAACAAACATTCTGTGGCTGCTTTTAAAGGAAACATTAAGGACAGGTATGCCCATCAAGTGAAACACTTCCTATATGCTCCCTGTCATTCTTGTTCCGTTATGAGATGATTAACAAGAAAAAGTAAATAAAGGAAAATTAATTTTATTTATTTATTTATTTGCAAGGAGAGAGAGAGAGAGAGAGAGGAAAAAAAGAGAGAGAGAAAGAGAATTGTCATCCAGAGCCTCCAGGTGCTGTAAATGAAACCCAGATGCATGTGCCCCTTTTGTGCATCTGGCTTCACATGAATGATGTGAAATCAAACTCTGGTCATTAGCCTTTTACAAGCAAGCACTTTAACCACTGAGCAATCCCTTCACCTCCAAAATTAGTTATTTTTAATAGTTGATCATTACATGTATGGCCAATGTAAATGTTGCTTGTCATAGAATTTCAGTACTCCATAATAATTGGTAAAATGTGTATGCAATAATGTTTTAGAACACGTGTGAAAAATTACTGGCTTCTGGGCTTCTGTCCAAAATAGGAAAAGATTACTGTGGAAGCAAGTGTTTAAAATACATTGTGAAATATTGTGCTTTACTTATAATTACTATAGCATCCCTAACATTTGCCAAATTTTCTCTACCCTCTGCCCAAAGGCATTTTCTCTGAAAAAATTAATTTGATAGGGAGTAAGTAAACAAATATTTTAGTTAGAAATCATTTATATTACCACATATCTGCTATGATCACAAGTATGTGAATGTTTTAGAGCTATTCTTTAAGAGACTTAAAAATGTATGAATATTATTTCAAATTGCTTAAGAAAATATGGAATTCCTGTTACTATTTAATAATATTTATACTTGTTATTAAAATGGAGGGAAGTTAAATATTAGCATAAAACTTATGCTTAAGACATCAAATTAGAACTATAAGAATTAATTTTAGAGGTCTATGCCTATAAAGGACAAACATACTCAAAGTTTTACTTTCTTTAATATTTCTGAAACTTAGATAACCTAAAGCATGCTGTATTAGTAATTCTGTTAATTCTCTTAAAGAAGGTTATATACTACAAACAATGAATATATCAAAATATGATGGTACAAATGGCAGCTTTTAATTTATTATTTGCAATGTTCAGCTTAAGTATTTTGGTTTATGTGGGTAAATAACATTGTGGAGTAAAAGAAAACATAAAATATATTTATTAAAAGTCTATATATAAGAAGATTTTTAAGTATTAATTTAAAGTGCCATTGATACTATTAAAAATCTAAAGAGTTACTAGAATATAATAAAATGGATTTTAAAAGCCAGTAATAAATAATGTGTACAAGAGAGCTATTCTTAGTGCCATAATATAATATTTTAATGTGCACTGTCTCTTTTAGGACTGGATCTGCCATTTATGATGATGCCTCATCCCCTACTTCCAGTCAGTTTACCTCCTGCATCAGTTGCCATGGCAATGAATCAGATGAACCATCTCAATACTATTGCCAACATGGCTGCTGCAGCCCAGATGCACAGTCCGCTCTCCAGAGCTGGTGCCTCTGTTATAAAGGTAGGAATCATTGTTTGAAGAGGAAAAAAAGTGTTAATTACATATAAACTTTGATAAATTATCATCAGTACCAGTGCATCATCACTAGTAACACATAGCTCACTGACTCAGTCAATTATTTTTATGCAGTATTGTTCAATCTGGTTTCTGACCAGGCCTGCCAGATTTGGTTGTTATTGTTTGTATTTGTTTGTTTGGTTTTTCCTGTGGGCACAAATTTCAATCTCTGTCTGTGTCTCTTATTTTTCTAGTTTCATGCCTTAAAATCAAGTGCACAGTATGTAGAAGGCATGACCAGACTAATGGCATAATAAATAAGTGTTCATAAAACATTTCTCTTTTTCCTATCTGTGGGATAAAACAGTGTCAAAAGCGTACTTTTTTTTTCTATTTTTGGAATTTTAGAGGAAGTTGTGAGATATGCTACACTGTACAGAATTTATTGTCAGAAAGGCTTGGTTCTTAATTTTGGTTTGCCTTTGATTGGTTGAGTGAACTGGAATGTGAAACTTAACCCTACTGAAAGTGCTTCTTCAACAGTAAAATGAAAGTCACTCTGATACTCTCTCCCATGTATTTCATTAGCCGTATGGAGATAATGTGAGGAAAATATTTATTAAAGGAGTAAATAATTTAATTATGATGTTTATTATTACATCATCTTATATTATAGTTTAGAAATATATGGGAATTGTTTAAAGTAACACAAAGATATATAATCATTACTCCTTCTTTTTCCTATTATTTAGGCAATGCTATTCTTTCTTGCCAAATAATATAGGAAATATTGAGTACTTTTTATTTTTATTTTTTTTAGTTATGAGATAATTATACATGGGATGGTAAAAGGATAATCAATCATACCAACATATTGATTGGTTCTTTACTTCTTCATTTATTTAACCCATATATATGTTGTTATATTGATCAATAAAGGAAACTAATAAAGAAGAAATATACTGTAACTTCCAAAGCTCTCAAAATAAATGAGATAAATAATTACTCATTTAACTTGTACTAACAAATCAAAGTAATGGATAACATGTAAAACACCAAATAAAAGGAATTTAGGAGAGGGAGAATTGTGACCAAGTATGGAGGAGGGTTTCCTGGAATTAGGAAATGTGTTACAGTTGATGGATTTGAATTGAGCCTTGCAAAACTGACATATTCTTAATAGAGAAACATGTAGATGAGAGAAGTGAAGTCATGAGATATTTGATATTCTGAATATTTATTTTAAAATTAGCACCCACTTTAGATGTGAGGTTTCTAATTTTATAGGTCAGTTTCTTTTTTATAAACTTCCAAGTGAAAGTTTTCCTCCTGGAAACATTGTAGCTATTAATGTATTGGTCTATCATACTTATTTTAGAATTATTTGTTACAGTGAAAACTGAAAAATAGAGTAAATTTGAGAACAAATTTACTTATGGCTATTATTGAAAAAATAAAATATTTTTGCCATGATTTTGAAATTGGATGGCTATTGAAAAATAAACTTACAATAAAGTTGGGAAAATCTATTAAGAAGCACAAACAACTGTATTTACAATAGCTAAGAATAGGAATCAGCCTAGATACACTTTGATAGATGAATGGATAATGAAATGTGGTACATATATACAGAGTGGGATTCTATTCAGCATTACATAGAAATGAAATTATGAAATTTGCTGGGAAAAGCATGGACCTGGAAATGATTATATTAAGTAAAGTGACTCAATTTCAGAGTTTCAAACTATATGTTCATTCTGATATGTGGGCCCTGGCTTGTAATATGTATCATCTATCTATCTATCTATCTATCTATCTATCTATCTATCTATCTATCTATCTATCATCTATCATCTATCTATTTATCTACCTAGAAAGGTAGAATCATAACTAAAAGAACTACAAAGGGAGGGCCTGGAAAAGAATGAGGGAGTTGTAAAGCATGGAAGTGATATAGATACAGAAGGGAGAGGAGACAGAGGAATGGGGGGAGTAGGAGGGATGATGAGAATCAACAAAAAAAACTGTATTGCAAAATTCAAAATAAAAACCCATGTTTAATATAGTGGAGTCATCATCCCTGGAAGTTTGAGGCATATTTATAATATATGCATGCTTGTGTGTCTTCAAAAGTTCACTTTACTAGTTTTCATAAAGTCTTTTATTTGGACTGAATTAGTTATATTTTTGTGGAATATCTGATACTTAATTTAATATGCAACCTCTTAAATAAGAAAGTTTGAACTAGCCTAAGTATGATTTTTTACTTCAAAAAGTTTGTGTTCAATCTAATGCTTAGTTAAGTCCTGAAAAAATGCATGGAAATAATTTTATTTTGAAGAGAAATTATATATAATTTCATGTATTTATAACAAAGTACTTGTGGTAGTTTGAATAGATGTCCCTCAATAGATTCAAGAGTGTTTTGTTTGTTTGTTTGTTTGTTTGTTTGTTTGTTTTTTTGGTTTATCAAGGTAAGGTTTTACTCTAGACCAGGATGACCTGGAGTTCACTATGTAGTCTCAGGGTGGCCTCAAACTCACAGTGATGATCGTCCTACCTCTCCCTCCCAAGTGCTGGGATTAAAGGCATGAACAACCTCACCTGACAGATTCAGGAGTTTTATTCAAGCTTGTAAGTTGGTGTCACTGTTGGTGGATCCTAGGGTCCAGCCGTAAGGTATGTTTGAGGGTGGATCTGAATTTCAATAAAAGATATGTAGAGCACTTGAGCTCTGCCTAGGGTTCCTGGAGTGTGCTTGCTTATGGTGTTAGTGGTGACATTTCTTTCTGTGTGGACCTATGAGAGGGGACCAGCTTCTTCAGCCATTAAGGGACTTCCCTTGGATCTGTAAGCTTCACAACAATCCCATTTCTTCCATAAACTGTGTCTGGTTTGGTGGTTCAACCTAGCAATGTGAAGCTCACTATAGTGTACTTATATAATAGGAAAGTTATTATCTTTACAAAAATAAGACATAATTTCTGCAAAAAATAAGTCAGTCGTTGTTATAATAAAAACCACGTAATTTACAAATGGATGTTTCTATGAATGAATGTCATCCTCCTTTCAAAAAATTATTCAATTTGATATTGAGTCATATGATACTCAAATATTAGAATGTATATTTTTTTACTTTAATCTGTATTTCTAAAGAAAATTATTTCAATGAGCTCCTTGGTGAAGCACATTTTCAAAGTTTAATCTATTAGAATTGTATAGACATTGGACACACATACTGAGAATGTAACTTATAACTTTAATATGCATTGTAGACACCTCTACATAAAAAACCCTGGCTTGAGCCTCAGAGGCCCCCAACACCTCATCACTGAAGCAGACCAAATATGAACACAAAATGGCTCAGGGAAATTTTGCGGAACAGGGGGAGGAAAGAACGTCAGAGCCACATGTTGAGTCAGGATATGCAGAGACATTTATCGTACCAATAACTGTGGGCTAACTCCACAATGCACGACCCATATACCTCAACAAGAGGGGTCAATGGGGAGGGGCTAGTCACGGATGAGCCTAATAATGGTACCAAACTGCCTGTATTTGATGAATAGAAAACTAATAAAAAAGAAAAAGAAAAAAAAAAGATAGGAGCATAAAAAAATTTTGCTATTCTTATCTGAAAGGAACAATTAGTTTCATTTTAGTCTAAACATACATATGCTAACAGTTCATTTGTAACAACTATGAGGTACATGAGACCACTTATATCTGGTCTAAAAAGTTTATTACTCCTATAATTTTATTTTCCATTAATGGAATCTCTATTATGTATCAGGTGTTTGTCGATTCTTGTACCTTAATGGGAAATAAAACAATAAATGAATAAATATAATTCATGATTAAAAGTTTAGATAGGCCAAATGAACTCACATGTCCTACCTTGGAAACAGTAACTATTTTTATACCATAGGAAGGGAGGAATTATAGTCACAGTCAGAAAAGAAATAACACACAATAATTCATATCCCTCTTAAATAAGCACAAACATGGGCTGGAGGGATGGCTTAGTGATTAAGGCATTTGCCTGCAAATCCAAAGGACCCAGGTTCGACTCCCCAGGACCCACGTTAGCCAGATGCACAAGGGGGCGCAAGAGTCTGGAGTTGACTTGCAGTGGCTGGAGGCCCTGGTGCACCCATTCTCTCTCTCTCCCTCTTTCTCTGTCAAATAAATTTTTAAAAAGCACAAACTTTTCCAATCTGTTTACCTATTAATTTATATTTCTTCAGAAAAGCATAACAAATTAAAAGTTTAAGAAATCTCCATAAAATAAAAGGATAAGATTAGTTTCCAATTTAAATTCAAGCTATTTCTTTAGCACAAAATGATTTCAAGTTAGAAACTGTATTTTGCATAATTGTATTTGAGTCATTTTATTTAATATGTGCAAATATTTCCACCTTTGTGTGAAAAAAAATTGGTGATTAGAGGTTTTAATGCCTGAAGTTTTTCTTAAATTGGGACAGCTACTACAAGGAAGAATATACCTGCCTGGCCCAGTCACAACTGCTGTGATTTCCTACCAAAAGGAGGAAGTAAAATCATATGCTTTTAGAGCTCTTAGACATATGAGGAAGATATGTTTATTGTTTTTGATAGATTTCCTCAGATACATGTATTTAAATAATTTAAGAATGAATTTTAGTTGCACAGAATTTTCCTAGTATTACTAAGCTGCCCAAAATTGTAGTCACTATTTGCATGTAAGTATTTAGCCTTAAATTAATTAAATAATATTAAAACTACAAGTGTTAGGCTGGAGAGGTGGATTAGAAAGTAAGGTGCTTGCATGATAGCCTAAAGACACTGGTTTGATTCATTAATCTCCATGTAAGCCAGATACACAAGGCAACACATGCATCTGGAGTTCATTTGCAGTGGCTATAGATCCTGGCATGCTCCTTCTCTATTTCTCTCTGTTTCTCAAGTAAATAAATACATATAAAATTTGAAGAAAAGCTAAAAAATGTTTATGGACAGTTTCTTTTCAATTACCCAAATGCTACATCTATTTGTGGCTCCTATATTAGGCAGCCAAAATATAGAACATTTCCATCATTGCAAAAAAATTTTCTTGGAGAAAACTTTTTTAGTAAGGTATATAGCTTTACAAAAACTAAACTAGGGCTGGAGAGATGGCTCAGCAGTTAAGCACTTTCCCGTGAAGCCTAAGTACCCCAGTTCGAGGCTCAATTCCCCAGGACCCACATTAGCCAGATGCACTAGGTGGCTTACACATCTGGAGTTTATTTGAAGTGGCTGGAGTCCCTGGCGTGCTCATTCTCTCTCTCTCTCTCTCTCTCTCTCTCTCTCTCTCTCTCTCTCTCAATCTCTCTCTCTCAATCTCTTTGCCTCTTTCTGTCTGTCACTCTCAAATAAATAAATAAATAAACTATAATACCCATGTAAAATCAACAAAAATATTGCCTTGTGGCTGTTTAGAAAGAAAAATTAATAATCTCATTATTAACTATTAGAAAACAGAGGACAAATAGTTTTCTGATTTATTAAATGAATGTTTAATGTGTGAAAGGAGTTTGCTATTCTGACTTATTGTGTGACTTTTCTTGGAAAGATAGAATCAAATATCTATTCACCCCAGATAGAGCTAAAGTACTGAAAACAGACCAAATAAATGATGCCACCTGAGTCTACCTTAGTGAACTTGTGAGTGTATTGAGGATACTAGTAGGAGTATGGGTGAGATATTACTTACAGTACCATGGATGACTCAAAAATAGCTACATCACTGAAAAGCTTACCCTATCATGGGTAATGACCCACAAGAGCTGCATCCCTGTCACTTTCTGTACAACTTACAAGCAGCTTGGCTGGTTAAAGGTTTTTTTTTTTTTTTCCTCCTCCATAATTGTAACGGCTTATATAAACTAGAGTAAGTGGTTTGCAAATGTAGGTTATAAGAGTTTCTTGAGCCTTCTAGTTTAAATTACTTCCTGAGTCTTATGAGCATCTCTTCTGTCCTCAGGAGGGAGTGTTTCAATGTCAACTCTCCCTCCCTTCCTTTGGCTTTTATGTTCTTTCTGCCTTCTCTTCAGTGATGGTCTCTAAGCATTGGAAGGTGTAATATAGATGGTTATTTTCTTCTTTTGAAACATTATATCACAGCAATGGTCACTAGTTCTTAGGAGCTTGATATGCTATGAGTCTCTGTAGTACACCATCCACTTGACCAATGGATGTGGACAGCAGTAGGAATCATTAAACACAAATATATGGAAGGTAATTTTATAGGCATAGAATATCCATTTAATAACATAATAATAATAAAAGTTCACCCTCACACCTGGTACCTTTGTCTTCCTTGACCATGGCCTTTTGCCAGATCTATAAGATACCTAGGTCAACATTAATACCATCCATATAGAGAAAACATTTTATAGGTGGTAAACAAGATCAATAAAAACCCACCATTATCCATTACAAGTATGTGCAAGTTGATGTAATGAGTCAGTAGCTAAGGGGATACTAAAGACAAATACCACATGAAAAGATTTTATTTTTGATACAAATTTCTGCACCAAAAGTGCTATGTAGTACAAGGTTTGAGGATAGAGCAACTATCTTACTAAACCCTCTGTAATCCATAATCTTTTTGTGGGGGGAGTTTAGAGGTAAGGTCTCTCTCTATCCCAGGCTGACCTGGAATCAGCTATGTAGTCTCAGGGTGGCTTCAAACTCATGGCGCTCCTCCTACCTCTGCCTCCTGAGTGCTGGGAGTAAAGTGCTACACCTTGCCTGGCCCACAATTCCTTTTCATGAGCCATCCAATTTCCTTATCCCCAAATTGATGCCATGAGATCAGAGTGAATATCCTCAACCCTAATGGGACCCTTGTTGGGATCTGTTCTGGGGGCATGGTGGTTATGTGTGGGTAGGTTGGTGATGTGTGGGATAGGAAAGAAAGCAAGTTGATAAAGTTCCCTTGTTGAGACTCATACATGGAGTCAGTTGGATACAGGCGGTAGAAGAGATTCACACTACAAACACTGTGCTCTCATCTGAAAGCAAACTGTAGTTCCAGAAGGAGGAGAATGTGTCAGGACAAGCAGACAGAACATGATTTTATGCCAGGATATGTCCTTCAACCTCTGAAGCTGAGGCTTCTTTCAGCTTCCCCACCAGTGATGGATAACAGCTACTGTTCTCTTCTGGCCTAACTGAGCCAATCCATATGATGTCTTCCCTCCTGTGGGAGCCTCCTCCCATTGCACCCCAGGCAGAGCTGGGGAGGAGCTCTGCTTTTTGGAAAAGAACCTCTCTCAAAGAGACAGCCTGTTGCCTCTGCCACAGCTTCCTCTTAGGCCCCTTTCAAGTTTGGCCAGATTAAGGGAGCTGGATATATGCCCCTACACCCCACTCTCTGCCCAAGTGTGTCTGATGTTGCTGGCATACAGAGGGCTGGGGAGGCAAGCACATGCTCAGGGCTCTTACTGGTCAGAGATTTCCTGTCCTCACCCAGTCCTGTTCCGTGTGTCTGTATGTGAGGCTTGGGACACTGGAGAAATGGGAGGAGGGGTAAAGGCTGCCCTAAGAATGCTTCTTATTCTGTTCTTGTTGGGATCTGTTCTGGGGGTCGGAGCTTGACCTTGTGTATTCGTCAATAAACTCATTTACACACACAAAATAAAGAGTCAGAGTAGTCTCTGACTGTTATGTTTTTCTGCACTGGTCCATTATTGAGGACTCCTTTTGTATGCAAAACCACGGATTTCCCTTCCTCTGTATTAAAGGTAATATTTGAGGGGTTGTATCCTTTAACTTCTATCTCGCTCTCTCCCTCCTTACCATCAATCTATTCTTATAAATTCCAAGGGAGGACCTGTAAACACACCTCAAATTTGTACTTTCTTCCTATTTCACTCCTCTACTTGTACGAACTAGCAAGCTAGAACCTCTGGCTTCTCTTTTGACCAACTTGTCAACTCAGAGGCTAATGCAGAGGATGCTATCAGAGCAACATTTTACTTTTCTGTTGTTATTTCTCCATTCCACAAAAAATCCCCACCTGGAAGCCATGTAGACCTCAGTCATCTGTATTTTTACTCAGATCAGTAGTCATGCAATTGCTACTATGGCTTTCTGGAAATCGTGCCCATATGAGCCACTTTGGGAGGCTGTGTGTATGCTCTAGTCCTTCAGCAGTTTTCAGGAATTACTCCTAATCACACAATGGACTCAACTAAGGGCATGCACCATTCATCCTTGGATTCACATGAATGATTCTCTACTCTTATATGACATAGACTTGGTTACATGTCCTATCACCCCTCACAAGGAGCATGCAATTAATTTAAAGTTTCTGTTATTTACTGAATTGAAGCTTGCATTTGGACTATTTAATCTTTAGTTTGGAGACTAGATATGTCAATGTCATATAAAAACATCCAGTCCTTCTTTACATCACTAACAGGGTACATTAAACATTCAATAAACTTATGTAGCATGAATGAATTAAGGTTAAAGATTTACGGGTTATTAAACTTTGGGAAGTTTTTCCAATATAAATAGTATTAGTAATAACATCTTTAATTCAAAAAGTGGAAAAGATATAGGTTACAAACGTATGCCACTTTTGGTAGTTGTTTTTCTTGTTATTTGGCCAAAAGTACTTTGAGGATGTTGTTATGCCAAGCACATAGTAGCTTTTAGTTCTGGCTCAGATCCCTTTAGTGTTGGCTCAGCTATTAGCATTTGTAGTTAATAAGTAATATAGCCATAACATGAATTGGAAATCACATTATGATCATTAGACTTGCAAGGATGTTCAGCCTTCAGTTTTACCCATGAATATGGTGAAATTTCAAAGCAAAAATAGGTTAAATACATGATAGGTATGAACAAAGTTCCTTTGATATTTGACATTTAGGTATCATATAACATATTATATTTTATAATTTTCAGATACTTTGTATTACCTCTGTACTGTAGTTTCCTCTGATAAATTTTAGCAAAGCAAATAGAAAGGATTTCTTTGGCTATTTCCCAGAACCATCTGATTAGCTGTGTTTCTTGTTTGGCTGAGCAGCTGGCAATTAATGAATTGATAGGAAATGGTCACAAGGCAGTGGCATTAGCATGTGAACATCTGGTATTAAAATTAGTCAACACAGAGGGGGCTTTTGTGATAATTCAAATTCACTGAAAACCACTATTTGAACCTTATTCTAAGTGCGCTGTGCAGAACAATGTTATTTCTATCTCTTAGGGCATGAGATGAAGATACATTGAGTCAGAATTGAGGATTGCTTGTCTTCATTTGTTTTTTTTTTTTGTGTGTGTGGGTAGGTGGCACAGTTCCAACACACAGCATGATTTAGAAGTCATAAATTTTCCACTGAATATCCTTTGGACACTCAAGTCCATTTACATGCTATGAGCAGATATTATGGCCTATTCCTTTAATCTGCCAGCCTCTATCTGGACAAGTTTAATCTTCCTGAAAAGGTGAGACAGTATGTTGTTCAAACATTACATAGGTCGCATTTAGGGTATGCCTATGATCTTGAACACTTTTGTGCTTGTATGTTCCAGCTTTATCCCCAATCTGGCATTTCTTATGCACAGTACTATGTCACATCTTTCAATTGAGAGGTGATGTTATATCTCCAAAACTGGAAACTGAAAGCTCTTTCTAACTGGTAAATTTCTTAACTGCTTGTGAATGTGAAGTATAATATTATTACATATTTGTTGTTTCCCAGACTATGAGATAGATATATATTTCCTAGCCTGGAATATGAAAATTTATAATTGCTAAATAACATTTTTTCACCTTTTAATCCTCAATATTCTACTTGCCTATTTACATCTAAGTTCAGGAAAATTTCCATATTCACTTATATTAACTAAAGTGCAAGAGCAAGAAAGTGACTGTACAACTCAATTTTTACACTAGTTCATAAAGATTCATAAACTACATTTTCATTAGCATTTAGAGATATCATGTCTTGATATTCAATCAAATAGCAACAATTTTTTTTTTAATTTCTCTCTTTGGTTTTATTTATATAGTCTATCAAATGCCATCCACTTCTATTCCTGTAGAACGATGTGGCTCTAGAAAAGAAGTAAATCAATTAAATATGAATTATCAAAGCAAGTACATTATGGAAAACATTTTAGTATTCAGATAAATTTCCAAAAGCTACTTGTAAGCAGTGAAATATCATTATATCCTTTAGGAACTTATTAATAGATTAAAATTTGGAATAATAATTACAGTGAGAGTTGAATTCAGATTAAATCAACTACAAAAATACTTAAACATTATGCACTTCTATTGAATGAATGAAAAAAGGAAAAATAATAAAATATGAGAAGGATAACATCAATTTCAAGTACTTGATTAAAAAACACAATGGAACCAAAGAATATATGTGTATAACCAAGTGATAAAATTATCTAGTTCACACATATTAGTACCTAATTAGTTATGCTTATATTACTAACATTTCAAACTGGTAAAAAAAATATACTGAAATGAAATAAATGATCTTCCAAATGATCATATTTGATACTATAGTGCCAATAAACTAAATGTTATACAAATTGTGTTAAACTCTGTGAAAACTGAACTTTGTAAACCTTGCTTCTGCTCTCTCTGTAGAACTAATTGTGCTTTTGAGTGACTTAATAGGATGCATGCATCCTTTAACTATATAATATACATGAAAATTAAAGGAAATGGCTTGATAAAAGAGGACAGTGTTTGTACTAAGTAATGGCATGTCCAATAGCTGCTCTTTCTTTTAGGCATAAACGCTGAACTGTTCATATTAGAATCTGAGGTATCACCAAAGAGAATTGCATTAATTATAGGATAAATGAGGATTTGGTTATTTTGCTGTTTGAAACTAGAGAATTCTGCAGTGCTTCAGAGGAGCTACAGCTGTTTTTGATGGGATGTGAGTGAAATACATAAAGAGTAAAAGGGATGTAAATGTCATAAATGCCACATAAAATGATGTCATCAATGAGTAAAATCATTCGGGTTTTAGAATTACAATTTTTCTTTTTAAATGTCCTTATTTATTTCTTACAAATACTTTTAACTCTGTATTGGGAAAATTCTAAGGGGATTACCACTTGTGTTATCATTTGTATTAAAACATATTAACTTGCTGTGAAATTTTAACTAGGCCTAGACACACAGTAACTACCTAAAGAACCAAAACACACTGTGGTTAAGTCTCTAAATAGATGCATATTGATTTCAGAGGTCAAAATGTGTGTGTTTACTTGCAACAGAGAAATTATTTATATAACTGTCTTTATTATGGAGGAAATGAAAACTTTCAGATCCACACAGATTGTTTTTTACCATATCTCATTGTAAATGAGTATAATACATTGGACATGCATAAAATAGGTCACATACCAGTAAATTATCTGATTTCCTGGCTGCCATATTATCAATGAACTGAAGGTTGACTGAATTTCATTCAGAGTTGTCATCACTCTTGATATTCACTCTTTAAACTATGTTTACAAACTTGGTTTATTGCTTCATGTAACACATTGATTAAATTACAAAGCAGACATTGGGAGGTAAATTATTTAAATTCATAGTGTCTTATAATTTTTAGTTTACTGGTGGAATCCCTTATTATATAATTGTATTTTCTCATTATTCATAGCATTGTCTATTTGTGTAGATGTTCTTCCAATACTTCATTCAGAAGAAGCTTTCATTTTTCATTAGGCAGTGGTAAAAATGAAATATCATTATCATTTGCATTCTTCATTTTTTTGTTTATTTATTATTTATTTATTTGAGAATGACAGACAGAGAGAAAAAAGAGGCAGAGAGAGAGAGAGAATGGGGGCACCAGGGCTTCCAGCCATTGCAAATGAACTCCAGACACATGTGTCCCCTTAGCATTCTTCAGTTTTTACAAACCATCATCTCTATGAATCACTCTAAAAAATATACATTGAGTATGACAGCACAGAAGGTTTTATGTGTGTTTCCTGTTTCAATTACATGCTGATGTTTCTTTAGTTATATTTTTTTATAAAACTGCTGTACTTTGTTCCTACCCATTCACTATTGAATCTGTTAGCAACAAATTTAGTGATTTAATTAAACATTTTTAAGCAAGTATTAGAATTGAAAAACAAGTAATAAATTCTCTATATTTTATGCATATATTTTGCCATGAAGTCAGTGCACTTACACAACAGTAAAAGTACAAAAACTTAAAAGTATAAAAAACGTACAAAAACTTGGCCTTCAATGTGAATATGTTTTCATTGGGATGTGCATGTATTTGCAGACTTTCATGTGTGTACATGCACATACACAATCTAGAAAAAAATATTTTCAAGCATAGCAGGTTAGGTGAGATTTCACATTTGATGAACTTTAAGGTTCTTCAAAAAGTGATGGGAGTGTACTATGAAGGGAATATAGATCTTCCTGTCCATCTACATAACATCTTTCTAAAGTACAAATAGAACTATTAAGGAAAATTTGGTTCTTTTCTTATGCTGCTTATATGTCTTTGGATTATACATTCTGTACATTGTTATATGTAAATTTTACTGCAAACAAATTTAAATGAAATTCATCCTCTGTTTTAAATAATCTTTTAAGGCATAAGAACAACTATAAACACTTTAAATGCAGTATTTGCAACTACTACTACTTAATTACTTCATAACACTATAGCTAAACTACTCAATGTGTACCATGATTTTCATAAAAAATTTCAACTTATAATTAAATGCTTAGCAATTATACAAAACCCCACTTGAAATAAACATGATACAATGGTGCCTGTATTAATGTTCTAAGGCTGCTATAATTAATAGCTATGAATTTAAAAGGATTCAAACAATACAAATGTATTATGTTATAGTTCTGTGTGTCCAAATTAAGACATAGTCTTCATGAAGTTAAGAGATGCCAGCAAGCATAATTTCTTTTCTTCAGGTTCAAGAGAAGAGTATTTTTCCTTTCCTTTCCCAGCTTCTAAAGACTGTCATATTTCTTCACAACAGGCCCACTTACACCACCTTCAATAGCAATACTTCATCTCTCCAACACTTCTTTTTCTATCTTCTATGCCTTTAAGAGCCTGTGTGACATAAGATCAGATTCACTTAAACTATCCAATAAAATTTGCCTCAAGTTTATCAATTGTACCTGAAAATTTCCTTTACCTGTGCAATACAAAATCTTTACCAGTAACTGGCTATGAAGATACGGGATGAAAATATCTAGAAGGGAGATTATATTATTCTGTGCTGTGAAATTATAGATATTACAAAAATGTTTTTACTAATGAAATAAATTTTAGTTTTCATTTTACTATATTTTCTTTTTTTTTATTAACATTTTCCATGATTACAAAATATATCCCATGGTAATTCCCTCCCTCCCCACCCCCACACTTTCCCATTTGAAATTACTATATTTTCATTAAATAACTTTCTTTAGGAAATTATAAATTTAAATTTCTTATGCAAAATAAGTATGAAAATGTATATGCACATGTTAATAAAATTTTTCAGGCCAGGTGCGTGCCTTTAATCCCAGCACTTGTGAGGCAGAGGTAGGAGGATCACCATGATTTTGAGGCCACCCTGAGACTCTATAGTGAATTCCAAATCAGCCTGAGTTAGAGTAAGATCCTACCTTGAAAAAACAAACAAAAAAATCATATTACCATGATTAGAATATTGATGTTTTAATAATAATATGTAATTAGAACATTTAGTTCAAGGAATTTATATTGGTAAATTAAATATTTTATAGAACAAACATTCTCTCTTTCAGCATGTTTATCACTCAATGGTATTACTCCATTTGTATAAATAGTGCAATTTAGTGTTTTTGATCAAAATACATTTTTTTTCTTTTTGTTTTATTGAGGTAGGGTCTCACTCTACCTCAGGCTGACCTGGAATTAACTATGTAGTTTCAGAATGGCCTTGAACTCATGGTGATCCTCCTACCTCTACCTCCCAAGTGACAGGATTAAAGGAATGCACCCTCCCAGCCAAATAACCTTTTTATGTTTCAATTTTTTTTTATTAAAAACTTCCATGATTATAAAAAAAAATACCCTATGGTAATGTCCTCCCTCCTACCACGTTCCCCCATTAAACTCCATTCTCCATCATATCCCATTCTCCCACTCAATCAGTCTCTCTTTTTTTTTAAATATTTTTCATCAGTTCCCCAGTCTGGGTTCCTTGCGTGGACAGTGTGTGAGCTGCCATGGCAGTCTAGAGTGATTAGGCAGACCCATTTCCCAGTTATCTGATCTCCCTGGCTTGGGTTCCCTGAACATATCTGTGTGCTGGAGGGTGAGGCATGAATTAGGTCAGATCACTGTTTTCTTGCTCCTCCCTGGCCCTGGTAGGTCCCAATGTGCTTTTTTTATGGTAGCCTGGTCCCTGTGTGAGCTGTGGAATCAGGCCTTTTGCTCTGGTATTCTAACTGGCCACTGGGAACCAACAACCCTGTTCACCAGAGTCTGAGGGTGCATGGGCCAAAGGACAAAAATTTGCTTCCTCATCAATAAAATAGTCTTCCTAAAATGGGAACACAACAGTGGGGGGGGGAAGCCAATGAAATTCAGAAAACTGAAAGATCTCCACTAAGGATAGATAGTCCTACAATGGAAGTGTAGCAGGCAGCTTCAGGTTCACTGAGATGAACTTCCAGACCAGGCATGGTAATGGAAGAAAGAATATTTATTGAAGCTTACAGATACAGGGGAAGTTCCATAATGGCAGAAGAATCTGGCTTGCCTTCACAGGACCAAACACACACAGAGAGAAACACAAGCCTAAAAGCCATACAGCACAGCACACTTCAGGAATCCCAGCTAGTCACACTTTGTATATCTTTAGATTGAAATCTCAAACCCACCACCACACCTTAAGATCTGTCCAGTGATACTACCTCCAGCAAGGTGGCTGCAGATGCAAACTACAAACTAATAAAACAGTGAATATATTGGGGGCCATGTATTCAATCTACCACAATCCACTCCTGGTCCCCAATAGATTTATAACCATCACACATTGTATATTGTATTCAGTTCAATTTCAAAGGTCTTGACCAATTTAAGATAGTAAGTCCTAACTCCACAATGCATGAGGCATATACCTCAACAATGAGGGACCAGGGAGAGGTGGCAGGACATGGACGAGCCTAACAATGGTACCAACTTGACTGTATTCACTGAGTACAAAACTAATTAATAAATATATAAAATAAATAAATAAATAATAAAAAGATAGTCCTGTAAAATCAAACAAGTTAAATACTTCCAACATATGAAGGCACTAAACATTTTCAACTGGCATAATGCATAGCAAGGAGAGACTAAAGCAATGCAAACTAAACCACCATAAAGCCATCATCGAACTTCTTCAGTTTAAATTCAGTATAACCAGAGACTGACCATCTCCAGATTTTCTAATTCTGCCCCTCCAGCTGGGCGGAGAAGCCAGGGAACACTTCCACCCCAGGGCAACAGAGTGCTCTGTGGTAGCCCTTGAATAGTCCTGGTATATCCAAAACAACTTCAGTTCTTCGTACAAATCAGTCCATTTTCCAAAGGCTCTCCCAGCCTATCAGGGCATCAAGCCCTGCTTCATGTTACATCAAAGGATCCTGGAATTGTGTACACCTCATGACCACTCCATGCATTTTTCATGCTTCCAAAACTAATACCAGGTGTGTAGGACACAACCATATTCTTAATTGAGGGATGAAATAAATTGTAACCTTTAAAAGCAGGTTCCTTCTCCAGTCAATTCTTTCCAAGAGTTTTCATTTCTATGATAGAGTTTCCTCAGGTATCCTTTCCATTGTTTTAATATAAAGTAGTTGGGATATCTTCCTTAAGATTGTTAATGTGTTGACAATAGCAGCTTCAGTAACCTAAAAGCAGTCTCAGTGCCTATAATTTTAACTTGCTTAAGGTTTTCCAGCTTAAAAATGTTAAAACTCTCAGTCCAATTATCTTTAGCCAAGCACATCAGTCCATTACAAATTTAACCTTGATCAAACTCTCTGGACCTGGGCAGCAGAACAAAGCCAACCCTTATTCCAGTAGCCCAGTTCCAACAAATTCCTCTGTAGTTCATTCTTCCCCTTAGAAAGTTCATAAGCCAAGCCTCAAAGTTCAATACTATTTGCACTTAGCATTCTCATACTGTCATCAGAATAGTCAATAAAATTTGGCTTACCACTCCAGAAGGCATGTTCATTTGCAAGCAAAAAGTCTATTCCTGGGCTGGAGAGTTGGCTTAGTGGTTAAGCGCTTGCCTGTGAAGCCTAAGGACCCCGGTTCGAGGCTCGGTTCCCCAGGTCCCACGTTAGCCAGATGCACAAGGGGGCACATGCGTCTGGGGTTCATTTGCAGAGGCTGGAAGCCCTGGAGTGCCCATTCTCTCTCTCTCCCTCTATCTGTCTTTCTCTCTGTGTTTGTCGCTCTCAAAAAAAAAAAAAAAAATAAGTCTATGCCTATTCCTCCAAAACAAAAGTTCCTAAAGAACAACAATCATATGGTAAGTTTCATCTTACCCCACTTCTGGTACAAATGTCTGTAGCAGACAGATTCAGGTTTGCTGAGATGAACTTCCAGACCAGACACAGTGATGGAGTAAGGAATATTTATTGAAACTTACAGATCCAGGTAAAGTTCCATAATGGCAGAAGAATTTGGCCTGCCTTCAAAGGTCTAAACACACAGAGAGAAACACAAGTGTAAAAGCAACACAGCACAACACACTTCAGGAACAACAGCTAGTCACACTTTGTATATCTTTAGATTGAAATCTCAAACCCACCACCACACCTTAAGATCTGCCCAGTGACACTGCCTCCAGCCAGGTGGCTGCAGATGAAAACAACAAACTAATAAAACACTAAATATATTGGGGGCCATCTATTCAAACTACCACAAGAAGCCTCCAATTAAATCATATAGAAATCAACAGAATTTCATTCCCAATATGAAAATACAACCACCAATGAGACTGTCATAAAAAAATGCAGAACTAGAAGCAAACTATCAAAGAACCAACAATAATATCAATGAAATTGAACGAAATCATCTCCTTGAGCATTTTTCTTTTGACAGTACGATTAACTTGATTGAAGAAAATGTTAGAACCCTCCAAAGAGGTATGGATAAGTTGAAGGTAAGTCAAGAAATGGAAGATCTCAACAACTGGTTGATTAAACTTAATGAAAACTTGATCAAATGCAAAAATGAACTGCTGGAAGCATTAAGAAAATCAGAACTCAAATTGAAATCATACCTCAAAAAAGAGGTGGAAATGATGCAAAATAATATAACGGAAATCAAAAAGCAAATAGAAATTATAAAATCCTCTGTAGAACACCTTACCAACAGAGTTACTCATGTGAAAGACAGAACCTCTGACCTGGAAGACAAGACAGAAAAAATTGATCAGGAGGCCAAAAACTGTGCTAAGTTCAAAAAGTCAAGTGAACAGAAGACAAGGGAACTATGGGGCACTCTAAAATGACCAAACATCCAGATCATGGGCATAGTAGAGGGAGAAGAAATCCAAACCAGAAGCATAAGAATCATACTCAACAAAATTATTGAAGAAAAATTTCCCAATCTATCAAAAGAGAGGCCCATCCAGATGCAAGAAGTTCCTCACAGAATACAAAACAGACAGGACCAAAGAAGAAACTTTCCAGGACACATCATAGCATAACTCTTAACAACAAAAACAAAGAGAAAGTGTTAAAAACAACAAGAGAGTAAAATTTGCAACATATAAAGGCATTCCCATCAGAATTACATCAGGTTTCTCAATGGAAACCCTGAAAGCCAGAAGGGCCTGGAATGGAACACATCAAAGTATGAAAAACTAGGGCTTCCAACCAAAGCTTCTTTATGTAACTAAAGTACCCTCATAATAAATGGTGAAAGAAAAACTTTCCATGAGAATTCAACACTATGATTATATAAACACAAAGCCAAGCCTACAGAGAATACTTGAGGGAATACTCCCCACAGAACAGTCAAACAACTAATCTCAAGAGCCAAGAAGAAGATCACAATAATCAACATACACCAGGCTGAAAGTAGTACACAACACAAGAAAGCACCAAACCCCATAAAACATCTTATCATGGCAGGAATTAATTCAAACCTCATAGTATTAACCTTAAATATTAGTGCCCTTTTCTCACCCAACAAAAAGCACAGGTTATCAGGATGATTCAAAATACTGGACCTTCTATCTTCTGGCTTCAAGAAACCCACCTCACCACTAAAGATAGACACCTCCTCAGGGTGAAAGCCTGGAAAATGATATTCCAAACAAATGGAAATAATTAAAAGTGAGTGTTTCTATATTAATATCTGAAAAAGTAGACTGCAAACCAAAGTAATCAAAAAAGATAAAGAAGGCCACATCTTACTCATAAAGGGAATGATTTAACATGAGCATACCATGATCATAAATATATAAGTGCAAAACACAGGTGTACCACAGACTGTAAAACAAAATCTACAGGGCAAAAACACAAGAATAAACACTAACACCTTCATAGTTGGAGACATCAATACTCCACTATCATCAATAGACAGTTCATCCAAGCAAAAAATCAGCAGGGAAATGAAAGAACTCAACAGCATCATATTGATCAACTACACCTAACAGATATCTACAGAACTTTCTATCCCAACTCTATGGAATAGATATTTTTCTCAGCAGCCCATGGAACCTTCTCCAAAATTGACCACATATTAGGCCATAAAGTGTGTCTTCATAAAGTCAGGAAAAATGAAGTAAGTTCCTGCATCCTGCCAAATCACAATGCTTTAGAGCTAGAAATTAACAAGAGACACATCAAGAACTTTATCAAGTCCTGGAGACTAAACAACACACTTTTAAACAATAAATATGTCATGGAAGATATCAAAAAGAAATAGCAAATTTCCTAGAATTGAATGATAATAAAAACATAATCTACCAAAACTTATTGGAGACAATGAAAATACTCTTAAGGGAAAAATCCATTGCCCTAAATGCCTTCATTGAAAAGACAGAAAGATTCCAAATCAATAACCTGACTCTGCACCTAAAGGCATTGACAAAACAAGAACAATCCAACCCAAAGAGCTCCCTACAGAAACAAATACTCAAGATTAGAGCAGAAATAATGAATTGGAAACTAAGAAAAAATTTCAAAGAATTGATGAAGGGAAGAGCTGGTTCTTTGAAAAAATGAACAACATTGGCAACCACCCTGCCCAAATTGATCAAGCAAAAAAAAAAAAAAAAAAAAAAGAGAAGTCTCACATTAAAAAATCAGAAATGAAAAAGCAGAGATCACAACAGACATCAATGAAATTGGAAGAATCATCATGGCATATTTCCATAACCTCTACCGCCAAAAAATAAATAATCTGGAAGAGATGGATGAATTCCTATACACGTACCACATATGAAAACTAAACTCAGAGTGTATTAATCTCCTAAACAAACCTATCACACCCATGGATATTGAAAAGTTAATAAAAGGCCTTCCCATAAAGAAAACTCCAGGACTGGCTGGCTTCTCAACTGAATTCTATCAAACCCTTATTGAAGAACTTAAATCAATTTTTCTCAAACTTTTCTGCACAATCAGAGACAAGGGAATCCTCTGAAACTGAAACTGAAACATAAAATCTGAAACTTTTATGAAGTTATAATCACCCTAATACCAAAACCAGATGGAGATGCAATAGGGAAAGAAAATTATATGCCTATATCCCTGATGAACTTAGATTTAAAGATCCTGAACAAAATCCTTGCAAACCAAATTCAACAACACATCCACCTTGATAAAGTAGGCCTCATCCCAGGGATGTAGGGGTGGTTTAATATATGAAAATTGGTAAACTAAAGCACCAAAAAATAAACTGAAACATAAGAATCACATGATAATCTTAATTGATGCATGAAGACCTTTGATAAAATATACCACTTCATGATCAAAACACTAGAAAGATGAGGCATACAGTGTTTATATATTAACAAAATAAAGGCTCTATATAAAGCTCTTAAAGACCAAATAATACTTAATGGAGAAAAAACATCAAGGAGTTCCACTGAGATTGGGAACAAGACAGGGTTTCCCACTTTCACTACTACTGTTCAACATACTACTAGAAGTACTAGCACAAGCAATAAGACAGGAGAAAGGAATAAAACAGAATCAAATTGGAAAGGAAGTAGTCATGTTAGCCCTATTTACTGGTGACATGGTATAAGTAACCAGAAAGTCTCCGTCTCAAAATGTCTAAAGTTACTGAGTTCTTTCAGCAAAGTGGCAGGATACAAAATCAATGCACATTGCTGTTTGGGTCTAGATTTGTGTTTCCCACCTCTTTGATTCCCTTCCCTCCCTCCCCATCCATCCTAGTGTCTGGTCCACAAGATGCTTGCTGGATATGTAAAGCATCTTGGGTAGATTCAGGTTAGGTGTGGTAGATGAGTGAGACTAGGTGGTGATTTTCTTTTCTGTGATTGGGTAAGTTCACTGAGAATGATCTGTTCCAGGTTCAACCATTTTTCCTCAAATTTCATTGTATCATTTTTTCTTACTGCTGTATAGAATTCCATTGTGTAGATATACCACATCTTAATTATGCATTCTTCTAGTGAAGGACATTGGGGCTGATTCCAGCTATTAGCTATTATGAATTGAGCAGCTACAAACATGGTTGAGCAAATCTCTCTGGCCTGTGGTTTGAAGGTTTTAGGGTAGATGCTCAGTAAAGGAATAACTGTGTCTGTTGGTATCTTTATAGCCATCATTTTCAGGAGTCTCCATATTGATTTCCAAAGTGGTTGTACCATCATAAATTCCCACGAACAGTGGATGAGTGTTTATACTTCTCTACATCCTTGACAGCATTTATTTTCATTTAAATTTTTGATGTTTGCTATCCTTATTGGGGTAAGGTGGAATCTCATAGTTGTTTTAATTTGCATTTCTCTGATGATTAGGGATGATGAACAATTTCTTAACTGTGAGTTTGCCATTTGTATTTCTTCCTCTGTGAACTGCCTGTTCAGCTCTTTGCCCCATTTTGTGACTATGGTGTTTGACTTCTTACTGTTTAGATTTTTGAGTTCTATGTAGATTCTAGAGATTAGGCCTCTATCAGTTGGATAACCCGCAAATATTTTCTCCCATTCTGTGGGTAAACTATTGGCTTTGCTTATTGTATGCTTCTCTGTAAAGAAACTCTTCAGCTTCATGTGATCCCATTGGCTGAGTAACTGTTTAATATTGTGAGCTACTGGGGTTTTATTCAGGAAGTCTTTTTCCATTCCTATATCATGGAAAGTACTTCCTAAATTTTCTTCCAGTAGCATTCGAATTTCTGCTCTTATGCTGAGGTCTTTGATCCATTTGATTTGAGTGTACTGCATGGTGAAATGTGTGAATCTACTTTCTAAAAGGCAGACCAAATGGCTGAAACTTCACCAGGCCCTTACAGGGAACACCTAAACCATGAGACACTGGAGAGGGTAGGATCAAGGGTAAACATAATCTTCTACCTCTCCCCTTCCTTCCCTCTCCCTCTCCTATCTCTCTCTCTCTCTCTAACTCTTTTATACAGGTTAAGTTTTTCCTCATTTTCTTAGTGGGCACTGACATGTAACTCCCAGTACCAGCATGGGGCTGTTGTCCACAATGAGCTTTTGATCAGAGAGACCTACAAGATTTCCTAAAAGACAGACAGATTTCTGTCAGAGTACTTGATGACCCACCAAATGTTAGTGGTAAGACCCTACTGTTGAAGACACCATATGCAGTTGACACATAAAATGGAATGACATGGCTGGAAGCTGGAAGAGTGTCAGTCCCCAGACAGTCAGCGTGTCTAGTGCCAGAAGGTGCTACATGTGCGAATGGGGGAAAATGACCAATACCTGTCCAAGCAACTCATGGTCTCACCTACTTAGCAGCAAATAACCTGTTGTGATGCTCACAGAAGTGCAATAGTGGCACACAGCCATGATGGGGAACCAACTGCTCTTGATTTGGCTAACTGATCCCCTCAGTGGTACAAGATCCATAGCTGGAGCTGGGAAACAAGTCAGAACCATATCCAAACATTAGCCCCCTCTCCAATATCAAGCTACCATCAATCATAGGCTACAAGAAGGCCTATACCTATCAAATTCTGTATAAAAAAGTAAGGGTTATCTCATTTGTCCTGGGGCTAACTTACTCTCCATTGGAGAATCTGCTTCTCTTTTTTAAGATAGAAATAGATCCTAAGGAGAGAGCCACTCCATCATACTTTAAAAGGGACCAGGCTAAAACTAAGGAAAATTGGCTAAACAAGCAAGGGTGCTGTTTTCCTGGTGAACTGGATACCAGCAAAAGGGGGAAGGAGACCATCACAGAGAAAAATCAACTCCTACCAAATCAGAGAGCCAGGGCCTCAGAGGCCCCCAACACCTCATCACTGAAGTAGACCAAAAATGAACCCAACATGGCTTAGGGAAATTTTGTGGAAGAGGTGGTGGAAAGAATGTCAGAACCACATGTTGGGTCAGGATATGCAGAGACATTTACCTTAGTCATAACTGTGGTCTAACTCCACAATGCACGACCCATATACCTCAGCAATGAGGGGCCAATGGGGAGGGGTAGGTCACGGATGAACCTAATAATGGTACCAAATTGACTGTATTTGCTGAATACAAAAGTAATTAATAAAAAATTTTAAAAAATCAATGCACAAAAAATGATAGTTTCTATATGCAAAGGACAAACATACAGAGAAAGAAATTGGTGAGGCTTTTTCAATAGCAACAAAAAATTAAATACCTTGGAATAACACTAACAAAGGATATGAAATAACTATGTAGTGAAAACATAAAATTGCTAAAGAAAGCAATAGGTAGGACTTGAAAAGATGGAAGGACCTCCCATGATCCTGGATAGGTATAATTAATATTGTGAAAATGGCAATTCTACCAAAAGAAATATACAGCTTTAATGCAATACCAATAAAAATACCAACATCATTCTTCACAGAAATCGAAAAAAAAATGATCTCAAAATTCATATGGAATGGCAAAAGGCCTCAGATATTCAAACATATCCTCAGCAAACAAAACAACCCTGGTGGTATCACCAGACCTGATCTAAAGCTGTATTACAAAGCCATAGTGAAAAAAAAAATACAGTACTGGAATAAAAGCAGGATAATATACCAATGGAAGAGAACTGAAGACCCAGATATTTAGGGCAAGCAACTATAGCTGCTTGATCTTTGACATATGTGGAAATAATGTAGACTAGAGAAAAGACAGCATCTGCAACAAATGGTGTTGTCCAAATTGGATTATCATATGTAGAAAATTAAATTAGACCCACTCACTTCACCATACACAGAAATCAAGTCCAAATGGATTAAAAACCTCAATATAAAACCTGAAACTCTTCAACTACTGGAACAAAAAGAAATAGGACACATTCTCCATTATACAGTAGCCAATGGAATTAAACAAGCACTCAACCAATGAGAACTCATGAAGCTAAACAGTTTTTGCACAGACAAACATACCATACAGAGCCACAAGATTTCATACTGAATGGGAGAAAATCCTTTCGAGCTATACCATTGACAGAAGCCTAATATCTAGTATCTATAACAAACTCAAAAACCTAAACAATAATAGTAAAAAATACCCACTCACAAAGTGGGGCAGAGAACTAAATAGGGAGCTCTCAGAGGAAGAATTACAAATGGTTAACACACACTTAAGAAAATGTTCAGTATCCATAACCATTAGGGAAATTCAAATTAAAACAACTATGAGATTCCACATTACCCCAGTAAGGATAGAAAACATTAAAAACTCAAATGAAGGGCTGGAGAGGTGGCTTAGTGGTTAAGCGCTTGCCTGTGAAGCCTAAGGACCCCTATTCAAGGCTCAATTCCCCAGGACCCACATTAGCCAGATGCACAAGGAGTTCATTTGCAGTGGCTGGAAGCCCGAGTGCACCCATTCTCCCCCACCCCTCGCTCTCTCAAATAAATAAATAAATAATAAATTTTAAAAAATCAAATGAAAACACATGTTGGTAAGGCTATAGGGAAATAAGAACACTCATTCACTGCTGGTAGGAATGTAAGCTGGTAGAACCATGGTGGAAATCAATATGGAGACTCCTGAAAAATATAAATATAGAGTTACCACCAGACCCTGTTATTCCCTAACTGGGCATTTACCATAAAAGCTCCACATTTCAGTTCAGAGATATTTGCTCAACCATGTTTATAGCTGCTCAACTCATAATAGATAAAAATTGGAATCAACCCAGATGTCCATCATTGGATGAATGTATAACCAAGATGTGGTATATCTACACGATGGAATTCTATTCAGCCGTAAGAAAAAAAAAATACACATTGAATTTCATAGAAAATAGTGTAACTTGGAACAGATCAATCTAAGTGGACTCACATAATCACAGAAAGACAACCATTGCATGATCTCACTCATCTGCAGTTTCTAACCTGGATCATCCCAGGTTGATTACATAACTGAATAGCATCTTGAGGCTTTGACAATAGGGAGGGCAGGGCTTGGGGGAAGGGAAAGGGTGTGGGCCAGAAAATTGAACCCAAATCAAAGTGGTACTATAAAATTCTATATCCTGAAAGTCATACTGAAAGGTGGAACCCTCAAGAGGACCTTAAGGGTAGCACCTGAATCGAAGGGCCTTGGAGAGAGATGAAACCTAACCACAAGTTTCTCCTGTATCTTTTTATTCTCTGTCTTTTTCTTTTCCCTTGGTGCTGGACTATAATTCCCTGTGCCAGGATGTAATCTACATCCCCAATGGGAAGTTCATCAGAGAGACCTACTAGATCTCCCAAAACAAACAAGACAGACTTCAGTCAGAGCACTTGATTACCCACCAGAGGTCAATGGTAAGACCCTACTGCTGAAGTCACCATGCGATCTGTGCATGGAGAAACCAGGTTGGAATCCAGAGAAGAGCCAGTCTCCAGACAATTATCCCTTCTAGTTCTGGAAGGTGCTACATGAGCTACTGGGGAAAGTGGCCAACATCTGTCCAAGCAAGTCAAAGTATAGGCCACTCAGAAGCAAATAACCTGACATGATGCTCACATAAGTGCAATAGTGTCACACAGCTATGATGGGTAACCAACCACTCTTGTATTGGCTAACAGATATGTTCAGTGGAAATGAAACCATATCTGGAACTGGGAAACAAGTCAGAATCATATACAGATAATGATTCTGCTTTCCAGTGTCAAGCTCCCTCTAATCTTAGACTATAAGAGGTTCTGAACCCTTATAATTCTCTCTAAGTTAATAATGGTTATGCTATTTAACTAGTGCTGACTTGATTCTACATTGGAGAATCTGCTTCTCTTTTTTACAGAGGAGCTGGACCCGAGGAGATAAATGATCCAGTGCACTTCACCCTGGCCCTAGCTGAAACCACAGAGGAATTGGGGAAATGAGAAATAGTGCTACTTTTTATGAATCTGATATCAGCACAAGGGTGATGGAGACAGATACTGAGGACACTCAACACCTACCAAAGCAGAGATCCAGAGGCTCCTAAGAGCTCATCACTGAAGTAGACTTAAAATTCTACCAGCATGACTCAGGGAATTTTGCAGAAGAAAGGTTATAAAGATTGTTAGAGCCACAGGTCGGGACATTTTGCAAGGAGACATTGCCTCTCCCAGCCCCCCATAATGCATGATCCACAATCCTCATGGGGTTGATGTGTATCCCCAGTGAGGAAGACCTCTTCAGAAAAGAGGCAGGGAGGAGGGAAGTGATGGTACCAACATGGGTTGTTTACATACAAAATATGTTTATATATAATAAAAAAAACTGTTGTTTAAATAAAAAGAATGAAGACATCTCCACTGAATAACAGCATCAAAAATATACAAAAATTTTAAAAATCAAAAAAGAGAGTTTTTCATCAACTTATGATTCATAACCATGTTGAATAACTTGAATATTTCAAAAAATTGTAATTACAAATTATGAGTCATATCATATACTGAAAATTATGTGTAACATTTGTTTTTTATTCTAATTCAATATTTAAAATATAAAAGTGTAAACAATACAAAGCAATTAACATTAATAGACCTTAGTGTCAGTTTCCACATCTCATTATTGTGTCCTATCTCTATATCTACATTTTAGTTGGTGGAATCTAACATATGTTACTATATTTTCACAGATTAAAGTGTCATTTCCATAAATTTTTGTCTGTCAGAGAAACTACATATGTACAAAATTCTACTATTTGAGACTTATTTCCAGAGCTCTTCAGTATTTATGTTTGAGTATTATCCTTAATGTGATAATAGTGTCATTCTGCAGGCTTTGACATAGAGTTTACATCAATGTAGATATCTGCAATAACAATTACTTTCATTATAAACCTAAGGATATAAACATAAGTTTTCCAGGAGAATAAACAGGAACAAATTTCTCTTCAACCTCTTGCCATACTCTCATATTTGACTCTTACAATATTCCATTGATTTCATAAGAACCAAATATATGTATTCATCCAGTGATATGTATTTAAAATTAGGTACTGTACTGTGCACAATTTCAGGATCAGTATAAGGTCAAGTAAAACTTTAAATGTTTAAACCATTAAAAGTTTGACATACACATAAAATCTTTTGTTTTTCATTTTGTGTCAGGAACGGGTCCCAGAGAGTCCTTCTCCTGCTCCCTCTCTGGAAGAGAGTCATCGCCCTGGGAGCCAGACTTCTTCCCACCCCAGCAGCAGTGTGTCCAGCTCTCCCTCTCAGATGGATCACCATTCAGAAAGAATGGGTGAGTATCTGGCCAGAAGCAAGTAGCTGGGAGGCAGTTCCTTGCTGAGCAATAGAATTGTGAGAATGAGGCTCGAGGAGTTGGCATATTCTTCATATAAATTGCTTTTGAAGTGATTACTTTCTCTTTTCTTTTTTTTTTTTTAATTTTGAAGCAATACGACCAGCAATGGTGAACTTAAATTGACAGATGTTTATTCTCTGCAATGTTTTCTTTTGGTTTAACCATATATGTCACAGGAATAATATCAGAGGACACTTAAATACTTTATTTATCTATTCAGAGGGGAGGAGAATGTAGGCACATGAGGGCCTCCTGCCCCTGCAAATGAACTCCAGATGCCTGTGCCACTTTGTGCATCTGGCTTTAAGTGGGTACTATGAGCTGAACCTAGACCAGCAGGCTTTATAAGCAAGCACCTTTAACCACTGAGACATTTCCTTTGCCCTGTAATAAGATTTATTTATTTAGAAATGAGATAGAGAAAGATGGTAGAATTGGCATGCCTGGGCCTCTTGCCACTGCAAACGAACTCTAGACACAGGTACTACTTTGTATGTCTGGCTTTACATGGGTACTGGGACATTGAAATCCAGGCCCTTCCAGGCCAACCACCTTTACAAGCCAGTGCCTTTAACCACCAAGGCATTTACTCAGTATCTTTTGAAATAGTGGAAGATAAATTATCCTTCAGGTAGTTGATCATTTAAGAATGACTGAAAGGTAAACCAATTCAAAATATGCCACTAGACACTACCTGCACAAGACCATCATAAGAGGAGGAAAAGATCATAACATCAAAATAAAAGACAGACTGATTGAGATGGGGAGGGGATATGATAGAGAATGGAATTTCAAAGGGGAAAGGGGGGAGGAGGGTATTACCATGGGATATTTTTTATAAACATGGAAAATGTTAATAAAAATTGAGAAAAAAAATGCATAGCTTGCAGGGTCTCCTGCTAATTATGCTGTTGGTAAAAATTATCACATGTTACCTTCCATAGTACTTTCTAGCCTCATGATGGTTTGCCAGAAACCATCTCAGTTCACATGTGGTCTGTTACTGTCCTGAGAGGGTAACCTGTGGTGTCTTTTGGGAAATAGGTACTGGGGTCAGGGGATACAAGACTTATGTGAAAAAATACATATTCCAAATAATGGAAAAACTGCATCAAAATGGATCAAAATGGTTAATACACCTTTCTCCATTTTATGTATTGTGCCAGAAGTTGACAGTCACGTTTCACGTGAAAGAAATTGGTGGTGATATGTATGGCCTATCAGTCACTTGAATGTAGCTATAGGTCTTGTATACTAACTAGTTATATTCTCTTGATTATGCCATTTAATTACTATGAGTTCTGCTGCCTGTTATATGGAAATAATTACCTCTATTTCTAATGCAATAGATTATTTTGAGAACATTTGACATAACACTCTTTAAAAACACACACACCTCAGAAATCAAAGTGCTAAGGAAATAGGTGATAAATACTCTTTTTCTATGTGATTTTACCTTGACTTCTCATTATTTCCTTCTCCTTGATCTTACTCAGGTATACAGAAATAACCAGGAGCATTCAGCTATAACACATATATAACTACAGATCAATTTATCCTGCTAAAGTCTTCATTATTCTTTTATTGCTGCACAATTCAGTTTTTTAATGGATACATTTATTTAAAAATGATTTCTGCTTTTCTGTCAGCAGAATGTTTAACATTGTTTATATGGTATTTTATTTTTTATAACAACAACCAGAGAAAATCAACTTTATTTATTTATTTATTCACGAGGGAGGGAGTGAGAGAGAGAGAGAAAGAAAGGGAGAGGAGAGAGGGAGAGAGAGAGAGAATGAGTAAGGGCTTGCCAGGGCCTCCAGACACTGCAAACAAACTCCAGGTGTATGAATCACTTTGTGCATCTGGCTTACATGGGATCCAGGGAGTCAAACCTGTGTCTTTAGGCTTTGCAGGCAAGTGACTTAACTGCTCAGCCATCTCTCCAGCTCTTAATTTTTTTTTTGTTTTGGTTTTGTATTCTAGATTTTTATAGCTCTTAAGAGCATTTGCTTCTGCCTCTCCCAAATAATTTTTGAGGAGAGGAGAAGAATTTAGAGGATTAGGGTGAGAATTCTTTTCTGAATTTGTATTGTGGGAGAATAAATTCTCCTTTGCAGAAATTTATCTAAGTCTCATTCAGCCTGTAAAAGTTATATTTCGTGGGCAGGAGAGATGTGTTAGCTTTTAAGGCACTTTGCCTGTGAATATAAGGACCCAGGTTCAATTCTCCAATACCCATGTAAGCCAGATGCACAAGGTGGCACAAGCATCTGCAGTTCATTTGCAATGGCTGGAGGCTCTGGTGATTCCATTTTATCTCTCTCTATCTCCCTCCCACCCTCCCTATCTCTCAAATAAAATTATATTTTGGTTGTGGGGCTCTTGTTTCTTAGTGAGTTCAGTGATTTTGTATATTTAACTCCATATTATAATCACCTGTGGCATTTTTATAGCAAAAAATATTCAGGTCATATATACTCAGAATTTTATTCACTTAATCTAGAACACAAACTGAGCAGTCATGTTCTGTTCTGGCACCCAATATCTCCTCAGGAGATTCTCACATGCAGACAGGTTTAAAAAATGTTGAGTTACAGCTCAAGGCTCATAGCTAGTGGGGACTGAATGTAATTCTTGGAAGATCTGAAAGAGATCGTTGAGTTTTCCACTACTCTATGGACACAGATTCTAGAGAATTTGATTAAGACAAGAGACTACAGCCAGATGATTGCTAATGACATAGTAAACTAAAGCACATGATATTTATAGTATTCTGATTTGGTATAATCTCTGTATTTCTGGGATAGAAGAGATAGAAAAAGAGGAATGGTATCTATCCATCTATCCATCTATCTATCTATCTATCTATCTATCTATCTATCTATCTATCTATATATATACACACATACATACATACACACACATACACATATATAGAGAGAGAAAGAGAATAAATGTATATATTAGTGGAAGAGAGAAAGAAGGGAGTAAGTATGTACAAGAATTATTTTCTCAGTACTGACATAAACAGAACATATAGAGAAATTTATTTGTTGACAGTTATGGCATAAGAGAATAGCTAATTTTATACTTAAAGTGAATCAAATACTTCCAATGCAATGTATTACTCTACAAATAAATAGACAATATATTTAGAGGCCCACAGTTAATAATTAGGCACTTCATGTACATTCCACAGTTGTACAAGAATCATAGTGAAGCTAACAAGTGAATAAAAAAGGTTTAGTGGTTTTAGTTATAAGGTGATCATATCTTATTAGTACACCTATAATATGTTTGTAATGAATGGCAATAGTATATTTCTCACTATTTATTGTCACAAACATAGGCATATTTTATGGGTAATTTTTTGTTTTTTTTTGTTTTTCTATAATATTTCAATAAAATATGACCACAGAGAATAAATTGACAAAGTGAAAGTTAATGTTTTGTGAAGAATCAATATAAATACAAGAATAATATATTTGAATTTATGTATCATTACTAATTGTTACATAGATTATTGATTTTTCTCTTCACTATATTGGCAAAAATTTAAAAGTAAATGAAATATAAGATCATTTTAATATCAATATCTACTAATGAGAAATTATTTTCCAAAGAATTTTGGAAAATGTATTGATTATTGAGGTTAATATTAATTTGTATGTTCATTTTAATAGCAAAAATTTTACACATTTAAAGATTTTAGAGTATATGTTTCCACAATGTAAATATATTATACTTTAAAAGTCATGTGACTCTTCATCTTTCTTACTGTTGTTTAAAGTACATGACTATAGTTGTAAATTTTCTGTTACAGAAAAATATGAAATCCATGTTAGATCTTACTACATAATTATAAGCAATTATGTTATGCATTTCTGTTTTTATTTTGAATATTTTTCATGGAAATACAACTTATTGAACTTTCTTATTTATAGTTATGATGCCCAACAATAGAGAGGATCTTATTGTTGATCAAGATAATGGACCAACCATCAAAAAGTTTCAAAGGGATAACAAAGGTAAAATGTGCACTTCTTAATTTGTGTACCTATGAAGATCCAATGTAAAATTAAAATATCAGTATTATACATTTCATCCACATTTATAAATGAAAATAAGTTCATAATAGCTTTGGTTAAATTCTTTTAGTAGTGGAATATGGTCACATAAAGTCTTTTGTTTGGTAGTATAAATTAGCTATCAATCTGAATTTTTTCTGTGTATGTTGTTGAAAGCATTATTTTATACCCTTTTACAATGCCTGCTCAGAAATGTTGTATATATTATATGATTTTTACTAACTATGCTTATATGATTTACTTTTTAATGTTTATATTTAGAAAAGCTGAGTTGCCATGGGGAATATCTCCTTCCTCAACTCCCCCAAACAATTGTAAAACATATGCCAATTTGGATACTTACAAGGAAATATCAAGTTAATCCATTACACATTAAGTTTGGATACAGAAAGAAATGATTTTACCGGGGATTGTTATCTAGTATGGGACATGGGTAACTGCAGCACAGGGTCTATCTGGTTTTATCTTAAAATATCTCTTTAAAGAAGATAAGGAGAAGAGTAATTTCAAATTGATGCTCACCTGTAATAAAGTCTGAGTGCAAATTTATTTAGAAATTTGAGAAGGTAAAAAGATTAAACAAGGATACATGATCATTTATCATAAATGATGTATCATGGTTGTTACTATGAGTTAGATACCAATCACACTCCTATATCACATCATTAAATGGTCTGTTTGTACTTCACTGCAGGATCCATTTTCTGTTAGTACAAAAATAGGGTCATGATACATAGAACATAAAGTTCAGTGAGATGAGAGTTAACAGAAAATGTATATTTTCTTCTTGAGACTGAACTTCTTCATAATTACCTAGATGAGCATTTTAGCTGTAAATTGGAATACTGTATGATTTTAATTTCATTGATCCATGGTTGATTTCCTTGCCATATGTTTCGTCTTTTCTTAACCAGACACTGAAAGGCTATACCGTCTGGGACTCCAATGCACAAGTGATGGATTTCAGGATAGTTGTCAGTATTGAAATTTGAGTTTAGTGTGTTAAATTACTCAAAGCCTTACACAGGTAGTGAAAGTATAAAGGATGAAATTTTACTCATGAAAATTTGGCACTTTGATCCTAAGACATCTCTTCTTCCAAGTCACAAAAATTTCAAGGACATCATAAATTGCAAACTAGCTTTTCAAGCTGAAACTGATACATATTATTCCATTGCAACTGCTGCAAGCTCCCTAAGTTGAAGTGTCATTTAGGACTGGCATGTATGCTACAGTGCTCAAGTACACACTGTTGTGTCTTATGAAAAATCAGCTGGAACACTAGTACATATGTACAGTAAGTGATTTTCATAAAATACACAGTGGTATGCGATGCCATTTATGAATCTCTTGCTGTGGTGGCACCATTAACTCCTTTCAGTCAGATAGTGTGGTCATTTCTATATGAGAACATTAATAGACAGCAGTAGTATATTAAACTGAATACAATTTATGGTGTAAAGATTTCTTTAAAATTTTATTTTATTTGTTGAGATGTAAGCTGTATTTATGATAGTAATCCAAAAAATATTTTTCTGAAATAGATTTCAGTTATTGAAAGGGAACAAGTTATAGTGTAAGTCTCAACATTCATTAAATACGTCAAGTAAGCAGTTTATACAACTTTGGCAAACATATGTTTTCACATCTGTTTTCAGTAATATCATCATGATTTTAAAGGTGATTTATAGCTCTGGAAAATGATAAAGTGCCACCTTTGCTATTATGAACAAAATTCAGAAAATGGAGAAATACTGATATTCTTGTAGCCCAGTAATTACTGTACCATTTAAAATTGGGCATTCAGTACTCTCTTTCTCCATATATGTATAATTATACTCACAATTTTACATTGGATTTTAATGTGCATGCCAATAAAATATATGTGATTTGGCATATTTGGTATATTTGGTATATTTTTCCTGCTCCATTTAGCCTGCATCCAAAATGACTAACTAAACTTTCCCCTTTAAGTTTTATTGAACTATTTTGGATAAAAACTGAATAGTCAAACTTAGCCTTTGATTTTATCTTTTCTGGATTCGCCAAATGAATTAGTGAAATTAATGTTATGTTATAACATTTACATGGACTTTAACAGTCAATTTTGGGATTTTAATGTAGTAAATCATATGGGACTATCCACTATGCAACATGTCCCAAGTATGCTATGTGCAGCATGGCCCAAATACACTGAGGATAAGGACTTGTTTCCCAACTCCAGCAATGGGCTCTGTTTCACTGATCAGATCAGTTAGCCAAATCAAGAACAGTTGATTTCCCACCATGACTGTGCACCACTATTGTACTTGTGTGAGCATCATGTCAAGTTGTTTGCTGCTAAGTAGGTTAGACCATGAGTTCCTTGGACAGATATTAGTCATTTTCCCCTAGTCACTCATCTAACATGTTTTGACACTAGACGTGCTAACTATCTGGGGACTGACTCTCTTCCTGCTTCCAGCCTTGTCACTCATTGTTATGTACCAACAGCATATGGTGTTTTCAGAAGTAGGGTAGTACCACTAACCTTTGGTGGGTCATCAAATATTCTGACAGAAATATGTCTTCTTTTAGGAAACCTTGTAGGTCTCTCTAATTAAGAGCTCATTGTGGATGATAGCCACCAGCTGGTACTGGAGTTACAGGTCATCACCCGAGAAGAGAGGGAAGAAAATGATAAGTATTATAAAAGAGAGAGGTGAGAGAGAAGAGGGAGATAGAGAGAAAGAGAGAGATAGAAACAGAAACAGGAGAAGATTATTGAAACTTGATCCACACATCTCACCATAGGCAACACGTAAGTCCAAATGGATCAAAGAGCTCAATATAAGACTAGAAACTTGGCTACTACTGGAAGAAAATGTAGGAGGAACTTTCCAGGATCTAAGAATGGAAAAAGACTTCCTGAACAAAACCCCAGTAGCATAGGATCTTAAACAGTCATTCAACCAAGGGGATCACATGAAGCTGAAGAGTTTCTTCACAGACAAGCATACAATAAGCAAAGCCAATAGATTATCCACAGAATAGGAGAAAATATTTGCTAGATATCCAACTGACAGAGGCCTAATCTCTAGAATCTACAAAGAACTCAAACCTAAACAATAAAATGTCAAACAACCCACTCACAAAATGGGGCAAGGAACTGGACAGGAAGTTCTCAGAGAACTATAAATGCAAGTACACATTTAAGAAAATGTTCATCATCCCTTATCATCAGGGAAATGCAAATGAAAACAACTATGAGATTCCACCTTACCCCAGTAAGGATAACAAACATTAAAAAATCAAATTAAAATAAATGCTGCCTAGGATGTGGAGAAATAGGAACCCTCATCCATTGTTGATGGGAATGTAATATGGTGCATCCACTTTGGAAAGCAATATGGAGACTCCTGAAAAAGTTTACTTTAGAGTTACCAACAGACCCAGTTATTCCCTTACTGGGCATCTACCCTAAAATCTTCAAACCACAGGCCAGAAATATTTGCTCAACTGTGATTATTGTTGCTCAATGTGTAATAGCTAGGAGTTGTCCATCATTAGATGAATGGATAACTAAAATGTGGTATATCTACACAATGGAATTCTACATAGCAATAAGGAAACACAACACAATGAAATTTGAAGAAAAATAGTCGAACCTGAAACAGATCATTCTCAGTGAACTCACCCAATCACAGAAAGATGGGATAGTCTCACTCCTCTATAGCTCCTAACTTGAATGTACCCAAGATGCCACCATACCTAACAAGCATCTCGAGGACTAGACAATAGGGTGGGTGGGGATGGGGGGGAGGATGAAGGAAGGCTGGGGACATAAATCTGGACCCAAACAGCAATGGTATCATAAAATTCTACATCTTAAGAGACAGAACAAATGGTTGAACCTTCACCAGGCCCTTGGAGGGAACACCTGAGTCACAGTGCCCTAGAGAAGCTACGATGAAGACTGTTTATGTGTTTTCTGAGACTGAGTCTCACTATGTAGCAGAAGTTGGCCTTGAACTTGCAAGCCACTTACTTTAGCCTTCTCAGTCCTGGGACTACAGGGATATACTACCATATCTTTTGCCAGATATGCAACTTGAAATCATGTTTCCCAAAGGTTTAACTTTTGAAATATTTTCTTGGTGCTGGTAAATCAGTAAATAAAGCACTTGTAATGCAAGCATGAGGACTTGAATTCAGATACACAAAAGCCATGTAAAATCAGGCATGGTGTTATGTGCCTGTAATTCCAGCACTATAGAAGATGACAGGCAGATTTTGGGGGTTTATGAGCTAGCTTATTTAGCTAAAGTGGTGGGCTCTTGTTTCCATGAGAGATCCTATCTCAACAAAATAAAGTTGGTAAGCTACTGAGAAGGATACTCAATGTAAACCTTTGCCCTCCACATGCACACACGCACACACACACACACACACACACACACACACACATGCACACATATACATATAAACACATGAATGCTACATACACAGGACCCTACTTTGGTGAGGAAGGAACTTAGATAAGTTACCTGGCAACTTTTCATTTTGCTCATATAATTACTCAATTATCCATGTGTACCCAACTTTTTGACATTGGGGTATGACATCATCAACAAGGTCCACACTTGTATATACTGCAATTATGACAAAAATATCTCACCATGCTTAAAGTAAGGTGGTTTTGGACTGCATCTCTAGCTATTCTTTGTCACATATAATTGGACATATATGAATGAAATTAATGCTATAAATTTTTCTCTACATATTGTGTGAGTTCTATCTAGTGTGCTAGTCATTTTGCAACTATATGATAAAAGATTAGAACAACTTAAATGGCATGGAAATTTTTTCACCTCATAGTCCCAGAGGTTTTAGTAAATGGTCAGTTGTTTACATTGTCTCTGGACCTATAGGAAGGCCAAGAATCATGGCAGAGAATATGTGGTATAATAAGGCTGTTCACATCCTGGAGTCCAGAAAGCACAGAAAGAGCAAAGATTGGGCCAGTATGCAATTATTCCCTTCAAAAGCACAGATCTAGTTACCTCACTTCCCCCCACCAGGCTTACTTCTTAAAGCTTTCACAATCATACATTCTGGCACTGAGATTTACCAGTCAGTGCCCATGGTTTTAGCATTAAGCTCTCTACTCTGTACAGGATTCTTATTCCTGTGTGATTCTCCACCCCTCCTTATTAACAGTTTTATCATTTTGTTTGATATCTAAGAGGAAAGTTTCTATGGTTTTAGATCATGTTGTCATTGGTTTTGTGAATTTGAATTTCAGTTCAAATGATATTATTTCCTTTTCTTTTTTGTTCTTTTTTAATATTTTTATTAATTAGTTGTGTATTCAGCAAATGAAGTCAGTTTGGTACCATTATTAGGCTCATCAGTGAACTACCCCCTCCCTGTGTCCCCTCCTTGTTGAGGTATATGGGTCATGCATTGTGGAGTTAGCCCACACTTATGAGTAAGATAGATGTCTCTGCATATCATGACACAACATTTGGCTCTGACATTATTTCCACCCCCTTTCCCACAAAATTTCCCTGAGCCATGTTGGGTTCAGTTTTGGTCTGCTTCAGTGCTGAGGTGTTGGGGGCCTCTGAGGCTCTGGCTCTCTGATTTGGTAGGAGTTGATTTTTCTCTATGTTGATCTCCTTCCCCTTTGTGTTGATATCTGGTTCACCAGGAAAACAGCACCCTTGCTTGTTTCACCTATTTTTCTTTGTTTCAGCCAGGGCCTTTTTGAGGTATGATGGAGTGGCTCTCTCCTTAGGATCTACATGTATCTGAAAAAGAGAAGCAGATTCTCCAATGGAGAGTAAGTTAGCACCAGGACAAATGAGATAACTCTTACTTTTTTAATAGAGAGTTTAATAGGTGTAGGTCCTATAGTAGCCCATGTTTGATGGCAGCTTGATAATGGACAGTAGTCTTATGTTTGGATATGGTTCTGACTTGTTTCCCAGCTCCAGCTATGGGTCCCGAACCACTGATGGGATCAGTTAGCCAAATCAAGAGCAGTTGGTTCCCCACAATGGCTATGTGCCACTATTGCATTTGTGTGGGCATCACAACAAGTTATTTGCTGCTAAGTAGGTTAGACCATGAGTAGCTTGGGGAGATATTGGTCATTTTCCCCCAGTCGCATATGTAGCACCTTCTGGCACTAGATATGCTGACTGTCTGGGGACTGACTCTCTTCCAGCTTCCAGCCATGCCATTCCATTTTATGTGTCAACCACATAAGGTGTCTTCAGCAGTAGGGACTTACCACTAACCTTTGGTGGGTCATCAGGTACTCTGATAGAAATCTGTCTTTCTTTTAGGAAACCTTGTTGGTCTCTCTGATCAAAACCTCATTATGGATGATAGCCCCATGCTGGTACTGGGAGTTACAGGTCAGTGCCCACTAAGAAAATGAGTAAAAAGATAATAATATACAAGAGCTAGAGAGAAGAGAGAGATAGAGGAAGAGGGAAGGTGGGAAGCTATAGAAGATTAAGGTTAGTCTTCATCATACATTCACAGTGTCTTGTGGTTCAGGTGTTCCCTCTAAGGGCCTGGTGAAGATTCAGCCATTTGGTCTTCCTTTTAGGAAGTAGAATTTTATGATACCATTGCCCTTTGTGTCCCACCCCTCCGTTGCCCTCCCCTTCTTCCCTACCCATCGTAGCGTCTAGTCCTTGAGATGCTTGCTGGTTATGTCAAGTATCTTGGGTAGATTCAGTTTAGGTGCTGTAGATGAGTGAGACTATGTGGTGCTTTTTTTCTGTGATTGGGTAAGTTCACTGAGAAAAATCTGTTCCAGGTTCAACCATTTTTCCTCAAATTTCTTTGTGTTGATTTTTTTCTTACTGCTGCATAGAATTCCATTGTATAGATGTACCACATCTTAATTATACATTCTTCTAGTGATGGACATATGGGTTGATTCCAGCTCTTAGCTATTACAAATTTAGCCACTACAAACATGGTTGAGCAAATCTCTCTGGCCTGTGGTTTGAAGGTTTTAGGGTAGACACCCAGTAAGGGAATAACTGGGTCTGTTGGTATCTCTACAGTCAGCTTTTTCAGGCGTCTCCATATTTCTTTTCAAAGTGATTGTACCATTCTACATCCCCACCAACAGTGTATAAGTGTTCCTACTTCTACCCATCCTCACCAGTATTTATTTTCATTTGATTTTTTGATATTTACTATCCTTATTGGGGGATGGTGGAATCACATAGTTGTTTTAATTTGCATTTCCCTGATGATTAGGGATGATGAACAATTTCTTAAGTGTGAGTTTGCCATTTGTATTTCTTCCTCTGTGAACTGCCTGTTCAGCTCTTTGCCCCATTTTGTGAGTGGGGTGTTTGACTTCTTTCTGTTTAGATTTTTGAGCTATTTGTAGATTATAGAGATTAAGCCTCTATCAGTTGGGTAACCCACCAATATTTTCTCCCATTCTGTGGATAATGTATTGGCTTTGCCTATTGTATGCTTCTCTGTAAAGAAACTCTTCAGCTTCATGTGATCCCATTGGTTGAGTGACTATTTAAGATCATGAGCTACTGGGGCTTTGTTCAGTAAGTCTTTTTCCATTCCTATATCATGGGAAGTACTTCCTAAATTTTCTTCCAATAGTATTTGAGTTTTTGGTCTTATATTGAGGTCTTTGATCCATTTGGACTTGAGTGTAGAGCATGATGAAATGTGTGGATGAAGTTTCAGTTTTCTGCATATGGTTATTCAATTTGTCCAGCACCTTCTGTTGAAGATGCTGTTTTGTTTTCCAGCCTATCTTGTTAGGGCCTTTGTCGAACATCAAGTACCTATAGTTGCTTGACCCAAAGTCTAGGTCCTGAAGTCTATTCCATTGGTCTATACTCCTGTTTTTATGCCAGTACCATGCTGTTTTTATTACTATGGCTTTGTAATAAAGTTTTAGATCAGGTATGGTGATACCTCCCGAGATATTTCTTTTGCTCAGTATATGTTTTGATATGCGAGACTTTCTGCCTTTCCATATGAAATTTAAGATCAGTTTTTCTTTCTCTGTGAAGAACACTGTAGGGATTTTAATTGGAATTGCATTGAATCTGTATATTGCCTTTGGTAGGATTGCCATCTTCACAATGTTAATTCTGTCTATCCAGGAGCATGGGAGGTCTCTCCATTTTCTCAAGTCCTCCTCAATTTCTTTTTTGAGTGTTTTTATGTTTTCATTGTGTAGATCTTTCACTTCCTTGGTTAACGTTATTCCAAGGTATTTTTTGTTGTAGTTGCTATTGAAAATGGGACTATGTCCCTTATTTCTTTCTCTGTATCTTTGTCATTTACATATAAAGAGGCTACTGATTTTTGTGCATTGATTTTGTAGCCTGCTAATTTGCTATAGGAGTTAATCATCTTCAGGAGTTTTGGGATGGGGTCTCTTGGGTCTCTTACATATACAAACATGTCATCAGCGAATACAGCTAACTTAACTTCTTCCTTTCCAAATTGTATCCCTTTTATTTCCTTCTCTTGTCTTATTGCTTGAGCTAGGACTTCCAGTAGTATATTGAAAAGCAGAGGTGAGAGAGGACAACCCTGTCTTGTTCCTGATCTTAATGGGAATTCCTCCAGTCTCTCTCCATTAAGTATTATTTGGGCCTTTGGAGCTTTGTATATTGCCTTTATTATGTTAAGATATGTACCAACTATGCCAATTCTCTCCAGTGTTTTGATCATGAAGTGATGTTGTATCTTGTCAAAGGCCTTTTCTGCATCTATTGAAATGATCATGTGTTTTATATGTTTAACCTTGTTTATGTGGTGTATTACATTGACAGATTTCCATATGTTGAACCACTCCTGTGTTCCTGGGATGAATCCCACTTGGTCAAGGTGGATAATGCTTTTGATGTGTTGTTAGATTTGGTTTGCGAGGATTTTGTTCAGGATCTTTGCATCTAAGTTTATCAGGGAAATAGGATGTTAGTTTTCTTTCCTTGTGGCATCTCTTCCTGGTTTTGGAAATAGGGTCATACTAGCTTTATAAAAGGAGTTGGGTAGCTTTCCCTCTTCTCTAATTGTGTGGCACAGTTTTAGGGAGATTGGTTTGAGTTCTTCCATAAAAGTATGATAGAATTCAGATGAAATGCCATCTTGTCTTGAATTCTCCTTTTTGGGGAGGTTTTTTTTTTATTACTTTTTCAATCTCCATGAGTGTGATGGGTTCATTGATGTGACTAATCTGCTCTGAGTTTATCATTGATAGATGGTTTGCATCCAGGAATTTATCTATCTCCTCCACATTATCCAGTTTTGTGAAGTGAAGTAGAGGTTTTTGAAATAAGTCCTGTGATTCTCCCAATTTCACTTATGTCTGCTGTCATCTCTCCTTTTTCATTTTGAATTTTGTTAATTTGAAGCTTCTGTCTTTTTTTTTTTTTTTCTGCTTGATCAAATTGGCCTGGGGTTTGTCAATCTTATTTTTTCAAAAAAACAACTCTTTTTTTTTCCAATTGTCTTAATTGTTTCCTTTGTTTCTAATTCATTAATTTCTTCTCTGATTTTAATTATTTCTTCCATATGGAGCTCTGTTGGTTAGATTTTTCTTGCTTTTCCAGTTAGGTTATTGGGATCTCTTTGTCTTTTTTATGAAGGCATTGAGTGCTATGAATTTTCTGCTGAGAACTGCCTTCATTGTGCCCCATAAGTTTTGGTACGTTTTCTTAATATTCCTTTTGCAGGATGTATATGGAATTTTGAATGTTGATTTTTTTTCAATTTGCAACTTCAATAATTTCATTTGGTGATTCTACCTGCATCATTGAGAATGCTATTTTGCATTATCTTTATATTTCTAGTTTAACTACATACTTGATAAAAATTCCTTCTAGCCCTTTTATAAAAGCATGCAAAATAAACATCTTGATATTCATATATTAGCATGGCAAATTAAAACGACAAGAAATTATACTCACTTCAACTCAATTTCTGTTACCCTTACCTGACAATCATAATTTGACAGGGCAAACCTGAAGCAATTTATAAGGATGGGCTTGTCATGAAAACCGTTTCTGGGCTACACTTGGTGCTTTCAAGCCAGACAGATGAATCTAGTAGCATATACATATATATGTATACATATTTACATGTACACTTATACAAGCACACACATATATGACACATTTTCACTTTGCATCTAAACAAATATGGATGAACATTTTACTGTATCTGCTTGTGTAAATGTGACAAGATTTCCCTTTTATACTTATTTTACCTTATATAGATTTATAATTATTCTCAACCATCTTTATTTAGACCAGCAGCTTAAAAACCAGCAATAACTCCTACAACAAACTGGAAATATGTAAAGTGTATTTTCTTGTATTTATCAAAATATTTCATTATAAAATGAACTAACCATGATGTGTATGCTCATTAATAAGTGAGGTAAAGTATAAAAGCAATATATGAGATTATATTGTATTAAAATATATGAGCTCAAGTAAGATAATCATGAATTCCATATTGCTAGTATTTTAATCATATTTATAGGAATTATCTTACAAGTCTTTTGTGATGTTATTTGTGTGCTCATTATGTGATTTGTGTTTGAAAAATATCATTAACTATATATTATTTGGATACATGCATAAAGTTAATTTGCTTGATTATTCCCTATTATAAATCAGAACACGTTTAGATATATTTTATTATTTCCATCACTTCAATAGAGTCTTATCAATATAATATTATTGGTTATGAAAGGATATCATTTCTACTTAGTATTTAGAGGACATGTGCAAGCTAATTTTTGGAGTCCAGAAAATAAATTATATAGTTATAGTAATACTGATTTCTAAGTACTATTATTTTATTACATGTCTTTTCACAATGTATTTGTGATCTTGGAATTATATAACAATTACCATAATCATAGAACTAGTGTGTTTATATGTTATAATCAAAATCTTGCTTTAGGTCTAATCTTATAAGGTATTTTATCAAGTTTTTATAAATTTGTTATGTACATACTCAGTGTGCAAACAGCCCATGTTGGTACCGTACTTACCCTCATCCCTGTCTCCTCCCCTCTGAAGGGACCATCCTCATTAGGGTTCCCGTTTTCTCTGTGGAGATTGTGAGTCATGCTTTGTGGTGATGGCCATCAGTTATGGGGAAGAGTCAATGTCTCTGTGCATAGTGCCCCAAATTGTGGCTCTAACAATCGTTTGTTTTAGATCTGCATCAGTGATGAGCTCTTGGGAGCCTCTGTGTGTCTGGATCTCTGGTTTGGTAGGAGTTGAGTGTTCTCGGTGTCTATTTCCTTCACCCTTGTGCTGGTACCAGGTTCATCAAGAAAGCAGAATTCCTGCTTATCTCCCCAATTACTCTATGGTTTCATTGGTGGCCCTAGTGAGGTGCAATGGGCTGATTCTCTCCTCAGGTTCTGTGTCCATCTGAAAAAGAAAAGCAGATTCTCCTAAGGAGAATGATGTCAACACCGGATAAATGGGATAACCATTATTAGTTTAGAAAGAATTTAATAGGTGTAGGGCCTCTTGTAGCCCAAGATGGGTGGGAGCTTGATATTGGGGAGCAAACTCATCTTTTGGATATGATTCAGACTTGTTGCCTAATTCCAGCCATGAGTTCCATTGCACTGAGCAGATCTGTTTAGCCAATTTAAGAGCAGTTGGTTACTTACCATGGCTGTTTGCCATTATTGTACTTGTGTGAGCATCAAGTCAGGTTGTTTGCTGCTGAATAGCAGCACCTTATGGCACTAAATGAGTTAACTGTTTGGGGCCTGGCTCTCTTCCAAATTCTAGCCATGTCTCTCCATGTTCTGTACTGACAGCATATGGTACCTTTGGCAGTAGGGTCTTAACATTAATCTTCTGTGGGTAATCAAATGCTCTTACAGAAGTCTGTCTTCTTTTGGGATACCTTGCAGTTCTTTCTGACCAACAGCTCATTGTGGATGTTAACTACATCCTGGTACTGGGAGTTACAGGCCAGTGCCAGGGGGAAAGAAGGAAGAAAAAGATAGGTAGTATAAAAGAGAAAGAGAGACAGAGAAAAAAGAAAAACAGGAGAAAATTTAGGTTGCTCTTCATCATATCCTCTCCAGGGCCCTTTGATTCAGGTGTTTTCTCTAAGTGCCTGATAAAGGTTCAACCTTTTAGCCGTCTTTCATGATATAGCATTTTATGGAACAAGTTCCATTTGGGTCCAATTTTCTGTCCCCCTTCCAACCCTTCCTCTCCCCTCCAGCCTTGCCCTCCATATTTTCTAGTCCTTGAGATGCCTATTAGGTATGCAAGCATCTTGGGCTGACTGAGGTTAGGAGCCACACATGCATGAGACTATGCCATGATTGTCTTTCCATGATAGAGTGAGTTTGCTTGATAAAGGTTTTCATTTTTAAAGTTTATTTATTATAGAGAAAGAAAGAGGAAGAGATAGAGAACGGGTATGCCAGGGCCCCTTCCTACTGTAAATATGTTCCAAAAAGCTGCTCTTGGTCTGGTGAATTCTGCCAGCAACGTAAACCTAACTGCAACACATTATCTTCCTGGTAGTCAGTACTGAAGCACATAGGGTCCATATCTGGGTAAGATGGTTAATGACTTTTCTTCCTGACAGTTTACATAGCACTTTCCAACACTTGGAATACTGGCAAGCCTAGAGGAAACTTTCAGCTCTATTCCAGCATGAATTCTCTGGGTTCTATATCAAAAGTGTCCAGAGTCTCCAAAAATAAAATTTTATTGTCTAGTTCTGGTGAGAAGCAAAAGCAGTGGTTGTGGTGCTGGTGGTGGGTGCTTCTGAAATCTCTGTGGTCTTTTTTTGCTAGGGTGATATAACAAACCTGACACTAAAATTTTGGTTTAAAAACCCATGGCTTCTAGGAGTACCATTTTATTCATATTTCCATTCAAATTATTTTAGTAGCTTTCTATATGCTTTTGTCATAGTTCAGGTTGACTGCACCCCCACTCTCATCTTTCTCCACTTTCCCTACCTCCATCCTCTTGTAACCCTCTCCACCTCTAGCATAACCAACTTCTACCTTCATATACTATGTGTGTTACTATCCGTTCCCTCCAGATCACTTTTACCTCCTCCTCTCAAGTTTCTTACTGTATCCTGGCCTCCTATGAAATTCACTCTTCCAAGTTCTAAAAGTTTGAAGCTTGATCAGTACATGACAGAGAAAACAAAGCATTATTGTTTTTGTGCCTGTGGTACTTCACACAACATTACTTTTTTTTATTTTTAGTTCCATATATTTTCTTGAAAATTTTATAATTTAAATTTCCTTTTTTTGCTGGATAGCATTCCATTGTGTATATACACCACATTTTTGTTATTCATTAATCAGTAGGTGGACATCTTGGCTGATTCCATTTTCTATCTAGTGTGAATATACCAGCAATACATGTCTTGAAGTATATGCCCTTATTTTTTTTTAATGGTTATTTCCCTTGTTCTGTCTTATTGCTCTAGGCTTGCAACATTTAGCTTTTATTTTATTATGTTGAGTTGTATTTTTTTCATCCTTATTCTGTCTGGGACTTTTATTATTAAGGGATGCTAGATTTTGTTGAAAGCCTTTGCAAATTGAAATGATCCTGTGAGTTAATTCATTTGCTAGAAACTTTCAGAAGATTTTATTTTCTATAATGCTGCAAATTTATATTAACTTGTATTACTTGAACATGTTTCTTCCATGATATTCTCTGAGCCATGAGCCATGGCAGGCCTGTTGGCAGTCTGATTTAGTGTTGAATTATTTGTAGTCGCTAGATTTATGCTTTCATAAGTTTTGATGATTCTACCTGTATGTTACCAACAACCTGGGGCTGGTTGTCCAGCTAACAATAAGAGCAGTATTCAAGACATTGCTTTCTCTATAGTTTCTCCTGGGCTCTGGTAGATGAGGTAGATGTGCCAAATCTTATGGTGAACAGGCGGCTATCTTCGTGTCCTATTCATGGATCTAGGCTCTCCTCCATTTTCTCTGCCATTTGTAAAATAAAACAAATTCTCCAACCATGTGTGAGAGGAATTTGGGGTAAAGGGAGTATGCAAATTTGTCTACGAGATTTTTGATGTGCTAACCCACCCTGACCTAACCATGTGTTGCAGTCCATTTCACATTCCTGGTAGAAATCGCCCAACCAAGAGCAGCTTGTGGGGAAAAGAGGTATATTTTGGCCTACAGGCTTGAGGGGAAGCTTCACAATGGCAGGGGAAAACTATGGCATGAGCAGAGGGTGGGCATCACCCTCTGGCCAACATAAGGTGGACAATAACAACAGGAGAGTGTGCCAAACACTGGCATGGGGAAACTGGCTATAACACCCATAAGCCTACCTCCAACAATACACTCCCTCCAGGAGGCATTAATTTCAAAATTTCCAACAGCTGGGACCCTAGCATTCAGAACACCTAAGTTTATGGGGGACACCTGAATCAAACCACCACACCATGGGATTCTGATTCAGTTTACAGTACCAGATATGAGTCCCCTCCCACTGAACAGACCTCATGTCCAATAGGAGAACAGTTAGTTACCTGTAGAGTCTAAGTGCCAATGTTGAACAAGTTTGTACATTTTGTCTGGCTGGTTGATTTCATAGTATGTAGGGTCCCCTGCTTATTCATGCTGTTGAACATGTTTTTTATGTATTCATATTTTAAGACAAATATCACAATTTAAAAAGTTCCTGAAGTATTTAAATGGTCTTTGCATTTTCCCTAGAAAGTATCAAGGAAAGTGGTCACCTGGGAGACATGTGGGTGAGTGGGTATATTTAGTCTCCATTTGTATAAGTAGAGTTTAAGCTTTTACATAAATATCCTCCAGGAAATATTAACTAAGTTATAGTGTGTTCTACTAATATCAGCTCCTAATTTGTTCCTTTTTACCTTTCTGCTATTTGCTGCTCTGTGAATTCTCTTTTACAAATTTAAATCTCCAGCAAACATAGTTGTTCCAATTTATCTTTAGCAGTACTTAATGGATTAAGTGAAAAAAAAACAAAAAACCTAAATGCCTATGATATATGAAATAGATTGATTCTGCTACAAGAATGAGGTTAGAAAATTGGGAAAGGAAGGTTAGGAAATTGGCCCACCTTAACACAGCCCATTGAACTAAATCCCTAATTCATAACTCAAGTGAGATTCATATATCACTCTGCTTTTCCTTTTATAATATGTTAGACAGTAAGATTGATATTTCTCTTATTTTTGGTATTTAAAAGGATTTATACATTGGCAACTTATAGATGAATTAATAGGAAAATTAAGTACTGATTTAATATTTTTACTTTGTACTTTGTAAGACTTAGAGAAATGTACCCCCAAATACTTTTTGTACAATAAATATATTGGTGACTTGTAGCATAGATTAGGAAACATTAGAAGTAATGTTGTGTTTCTTAAAACACTGAGATTTGGAAGCTGTTTCTAGGTTAATCGATGAATTAGCAAAGTAAAATTCTCATAAAATCACATATATATGCACATACATATATAATTTTCAATAAAAATCACCACTTTGTATTATGTCTACTATGATTTTTTAAAAAAAATTCTTTGGTATATTATCTTTATGGACAGAATTAAGAATTGATTCTGTGTCATAAAAATATTTTCTTTGTAGAATAATATACAGACAAATGTTATTATGTGTTGCAGTCGGATTCATATTGCTGGCAGAAATCACCTGACCAAGAGCAGCTTTTGGGAAGAAAAGGGTATATTTTGGCTGATAGAATCGAGGGGAAGCTCTTTGATTGCAGGGACAAATGATGGTATGAGCAGAGGGTGGACAACCCCTGGCCAGCATAAAGTGGACAATAGCAACAGGATAGTGTGCCAAACACTGGCAAGGGGAAACTGGCTATAATACCCATAAACCAGTCCCAACAATACACTGCATCCAAGAGCCTTTAATTCCTAAATCTCCATCAGCTGGGAACCTGCATTCAGAGTACCCAAGTTTATGGGGGACACCTGAATCAAAACACCACAATATGTAAAAGCTAACTCACAGCATATAGTCTCTTATTTAACTTATCTCTCAAAAGAATAAATATATTTGTTTATAATCATTAACTTATCAACATAGCAGCAAAGAAAATTTGTGTTCAGCAGAATTTCATTATGTTAACTTTACAAAGAAATTATATGTGTATTTCCTTTTCATAGCTTCAAGGTTTAATTTTGGAAATTACTTGCAGTTATTGCAAAAGATTCACACCCAAAAATTTCAGTAAAATGCACCTGGATTAACATCCATAAATCTTAAAATTTATAATTTTGAATATTTTTCAAGTAATTTTTGGGCAAAAAATGTTATGATTAGCCACCTCTGATGAACTGAAACATTATAATATTGTTTTTGACTTAAATTCTAGGAGCATGCTTTTCTTGTTAAATAATCATTTAGGAATCAAAGACTTAGGCATTCTCATATTCTTGGCAGTAACTGTGCTTATGGGTAAAATCAATTCACCTGGAAGGTCATGTTTATTATTTTAATGACAAGATATTCTTATTGACTTTGACACTCAAAATGATACCAGAAGCTCGGTTAGACTCCTCTGCTATTCCAAATAGTAGAAGATTTTAATTGCAATGACCCTTTAGTCTGCTCTCATTTTATATCAAGAATGTCTAGGAAAATCTCCAGGAATCTTAAAGTCCACAAACATGTGTAATCACTATATTTAAGCCACACATTTCTTTTATTCCCCTTTGTGTCGTTTAGCCATAGAAGTGCTTATATATTAATTTGTGTAACTACATTTTCAGAAACTGTATTGCTCAGGGAGGCATTATAAGGTAAATATGCTAACAGATACTCAAATGCTAGACCCTTACCTTCAAAGCATCTTTGGAGTAATCATGGAGACCTCTTAGCTGATTTTGATTTCTGGTAATTGCAAAAAAAATTACTTGAATTGCCTTTGCTGTCCACATGTCAATTGTAAATATAAAATCAGTTTCTTATTTTAAATTCTACACAAAAATAATACATTATAAATCCACCAATCCCTTTATTCAGATATAGCCAAAATGTATATCTCTGTAATAATTTTTTATCACTATTGGATTTTGTGACAAGTGAAAATTCTGGAACACAGCTATGTACCTTAGTTTCAAAGGAAAAATAAATTGCACTAGGGAGATGTTTAAATGTAGCAAAAATTATTTCAACATTCTTTTCTTAGTTCTGATACCCTATTAATTAACAAAGTTAAAAATACACACACTTTCTTAAAGACAAAATGCTTATTTTTATTTATTTTAATTTTTATGTGTTATATTTTTTTGAGGTAGGGTCTCACTCTGGCTCAGGGTGACCTGGAATTAACTATGTAGTCTCAAGGTTTCCTTGAACTCATGGCAGTCCTCCTACCTCTGCCTCTTTAGTGCTGGGATTAAAGGCGTCCGCCACCATACCCAGCTTAAAGTCCTTATTTTTTAGTTGGTATGATAATTTCTTATATCCAGGGATTATATTTATGAAAAGCTAATAGAACTATTTATAAAGCATTCAGTTGATAATTCACAGCAATCTCTAGGACATCATTGCTTATTTACATATTTCCTATAGTTAATTATTGTCGCATATTTTGAGTTTCTGCAGACATTCAACAGTTTAAAGTTTGGAAAATTGGAACAAAAGTATGCCTTGCCTTTTTACAAGAACATTATAGAGGTATCATATGGCTTACTGAAAAACCACATGAGGGTTACGTTGTGATGTAATCGGCTTATCATGCTCTCTTTTATATATGTTAGTTTTTTTTAGGAATCTGTAAAAGCTATATTCATACTACCTTCATTTGCTGAATTTCTTTGCTGATTTGGTAGATTTTTTTTTTTTTTACTGTATTAGTCATAGGTCTAAAAGGAAGAATGATATTAATAATGTTTTATGCTTGACTGCATTATCTCTTATTGTTAAATATATAAATATTTAATAGTATACATTCAAAATGCTTCTTACCCTACAACTATTTAAAATATCAATCAAGCCAGTATTTTAATAAGTATCTGATTCTAGATATTACTTTTTCTGTGATGAAGAGAGACACTAAATTTTCTATCATTTTGTTTACTTTGAAAGAACAGCCTGAAGTTAATATTGATGCTGAAGTATGAACATATCTAAGTGAGAAGATAATGTTAACTCAGCAGTATCATTGCTTTGATCTCTGCTTTAAAGCCTCAAAAAACTAGATTGTCATTTGATTGACAATCTTGTCAAAGAGTGAATGAAGACTGACACCTTCATATTGAAAATGCAGCGTTTACAAAACCAAAAGCCAAGTTTTCTCATGACGCTGCTTCTTTTTTAGAAGACTGCATTTTACATTGTTTTAAAATAAATGTGTACACCATTGGGTACAGCTAAACATAGTGAATGTTTTTTCCTTGGCTTGTTGAAATCCATTCCCCTTCTTACATACAAAGCTTAGATATGTCCTTATTAATAAGCCTAACCAAGAATATTTGTTATTAGAAAATCAGAGATGTGAAAGCTTCATCATCCCAGTGTCTGTTATTTTTCAGAATATGGCTGAAAAATGTTGATGCATTAGGCCATTGTCCCACAAGTTCGGTATTATGCAGTATAGTTAGAACATACACACAGGATTTCAGAATCTAGACCCAGACAGAATTGGGTTTATTTCTGAGTTTTGTTCTGTGATATGTGTAACAGTTTTTAGCCTCTTGTTTGCTTAGGTGGAGGGAGGAAGATCAAAAGGTCAGGGCCACTTTCAGCTATATGAAACCTAGTCTCCAAAAGGGAAATAAAAGGCATATCTCCTCGTCCAGAAATTAAAAGACTAATAGTATCAATCTTATGCTGTTGGGATGAAGATTGAGTCAGATAATGAATGTAATAACTATAGTACAGGATTTCATAGCTATAGAATAATTACTATGAATAAAGTATCCAATATAGTATTATTCATATCAAGAAACAACAAAGGATTCTAGAAGACTGAATTAGTAAAATAATTATTTGTCTTTGGCCATTTAAATTCCATACTAGAAGTTGGGTTGATAGCTCATTCAATACAGCACTTTCCAAACAAGCATTAGGACCTTATTTCCTACTCTCAAGACTCATAAAATCCATTCATCATGTCCCCACCTATAATTCACGTTGCTGAAGAGATAGAGATAGGAAAATTCTAGTAGCTTGACAGACAGCTAGTCAAGCTGAATGGGTGAGCTCCACATTCAGTGAGAGACTGTCTCAAAAGATAGGATAGGGATGTTGACTCCTGACCCATAAATGCACAAGCACACATGTGCATGCTCATCCCTTTAGCCACATGTGCCCACATACATATGAACATGCATACAAAGATGCATACAAATAAAACATACATACACCCTAAAGGAAACAAATTCCAGACTGATAGTAATCTCAGAATCAGTCCATCACTTCTCCTAAACTTAAACCTAGTCTATTTTTTATTTTCTAAAAGTTGCCATTTAGGAGTAGTCATGGCATATAAGTAGAATACAGAGTATCTATTAAATTTTCTTATATATAAAACTGATAATGTCATGAGAACAAATGCATTGTGAAATCCTTAAAAACAAGACATGGGAGCTGGGCACAGTAGTGCACGCCTTTAATCCCAGTACTCGGGAGGCAGAGGTAGGAGGATCTCCATGAGTTCAAGGCCACCCTGAGACTACATTGTGCATTACAAGTCAGCCTGGGCTAGAGTGGAACCCTACCTTGTAAAAAAAATACAAGGCATAGGTGTTTCTCTCTTCATCTGGGAACATTGGCAATAGAATAATGCATTTAGGAAGAGTGGGAATGATGGAAGAAAAAAGTTGTTTTAGAGTTCTTATACCTTTGTAATTGTCAGATATATGATCATGTGTATTTCTACCCCTATTGTATATAACTTGTGTTTTGAAATGACTTCATTAAACACACTGTGTGAAATGAAATCTTGTGCTGAGTTGCCTTTGGGGAGCCACAGCACTATACATAAATGACATTAATGAAACTTCTAAGTCAATGTAAACAAATTATCTTACTGCATTAGGTAGTCATATTTGTGGTATTGTTTTAAGGAAAACATACTGTAAGACCATAAGCGTTGAACATTTGATCAAATTGGCACAAATATATCTCATATTTTCCAAGACCTTCAAGTTTCAGTGGAAAAAAATCAAATTTCGCCTACAAATTCATCTTTAAATTATTTGTAATATGAAAATGACTCCCCGCAATCCAAACACCCACTTACATTGTACACAAGTCATTTCATTACATTAGCCATAGGAATGCCTTTAACAGTCTGAAAATTAGGTTCTGGCTTTTATTTTTATTTATTTTTTATTATTATTTTTTAAATTTTTATTTATTTGAGAGCGACAGACACAGAGAGAAAGACAGATAGAGGGAGAGAGAGAGAATGGGCGCACCAGGGCTTCCAGCCTCTGCAAATGAACTCCAGACGCGTGCGGCCCCTTGTGCATCTAGCTAACATGGGACCTGGGGAACCGAGCCTCGAACCGGGGTCCTTAGGCTTCACAGGCAAGCGCTTAACCACTAAACCATCTCTCCAGCCCAGGTTCTGGCTTTTAATAACACCTTAATAGAAGCTGAAAAATTCTTATCCTGATTAAGAAATAATCTGAAATCTTAGCTAGTGATCTATATACCTGGAAAACAGAAACCTAGATATTACCTTATTTTTCTTAATTTCCAATTCGTTATGGAATTTTTGGAGAAAATTAAGATACTGTCTTTTCTTAAAGAATATTCTATTTTTTTTTTTTATTTTTCTAATTGCAAGGAGAAAGAGGGAGAGAGAGAGAAAGGGAGAGAGAAAAAGAAATAAAGAATGGACATTCCAGGGCCTCTAGTTGGTATAAACAAACTCCAGATGTATGTGCCACTCAGTACATCTGGCTTTACATGGGCACTGGGTAACCAAACCTGGGTCATTAGGCTTTGTAGGCAAACACCTTAACTGCTTAGCCATCCCTCCAGCCCCAAGACACTGTGTTTACTGAAGCAAAATTATACTATTCCTGATGGAAAAATTTGACTTGAATAGGATGAAATGCTGACATCACTTTTATTTACATATAATGGATATCTTTTAGACCTTGTTTATTCCATATCTTATTTTGTCCATTTAATTAAAAAATGTTTATTTTTAAAGGATTTTCAATATCATGATTTGATTTTCTTTTTTACTTATTAAAACAGGGTCTCACAATCCACACTAGACCTGAACTTCCTGTGTAGCTCAGTTGACCTTAATATTCATCTATATATCTTTCACTTTTATATTTCAACCCATTTTGGAGTCACTCATTGGCAATGTTGGGAAATGGCAATGAAATTAATAAACATAAAATTCACAATTACTGCCTTTCTCAACACTTCATCACATGTCATTTTAGTCTTGTAAGCTTTTGTAATTTGCTTCTCCCTTTCTTAGCATACATGTTTACCTATTCTTTATTCCTAATTCCAATCATTGTATAAAATGACTAAGTTAGGTATTAAGACACTAAATAAATTCAAGTTTTGAAGGCAAAAGTCTTATGGAGTTTTACTAAAAATTAAAGTTTAGAAAGCTGTTAATTTCCTCCCAAAGTATTGTATTTGAGAGTGAATATAATTCCTGTATAAGCAGCAGCTTAAATATCTTCATGGTGTTTTGAGCTCAGAACATTTCCTTCAAAAGAGATATGTTACTGCCCCCTTTAAAAACATGGACCCTCATTTATTGTTTCCTTTCATCTTTTGAAATAATTACTTTTCTTTTTGCCTTCAATAGTTTGTTCTGGTCATTAACATTTCTGTAAAATTAAGTTTGAAAGGTGCTTTTAATGTTCAGATAGACTGCAGTGCACATTTGGCTATTAAAATCAAGCTACTTAAGGCTGAACTAACGTTTAACATTCACAGCTATTTGAAGTAGTTCAGTGCCCAGTTTAATGGTGCTGCCGAGGGCAATGATCATATTACTTGTTATTATATCTGGAGGGATTGTAATTCCAGTAATAAAGACAATCAAGGGTGTTTCTGAACGCAGTGACACAAATGTTTTACACAGTGCTTTCCCACTAATAAGCTACAAAATATATTTTCGGGGGAAATGGTAAGTGGGAGGCAATCTATTTCATGAAAGTTCATTGAGGAAACCACCTATACCTATGGCATTAAAAATTACATTAAAAGCATCCTTGTATGTTTATATGCACACAAATGATCAGATGAATATGCATCTGTGGTAAGTATAAACTTATGACACAACTGCATTTGTTTTCTTTTAAAGGTAAAAATCAATTTTATTATTTTTTGTGGGTTTTATTGGTTTTTATTTATTTTTTTATTTTTATTTTTATTTTTATTTTTTTTGAGGTAGGGTCTCACTCTAGCCCAGGCTGTCCTGGAATTCACTATGGAGTCTCAGGATGGCTTGGAACTCACAGCAATTCTCCTACCTCTGCCTCCTGAGTGCTGGGATTAAAGGCATGCTCCACAATGCCCGGCTAATTTTATTATTTATTATTATCACATACCACAGTTAATTGGGAAAAATGCAATTAATCAATGATAATTCTGGAGCTGTTATGTTGCAAAATAATTTTTAGGTGCTATAGGAATATAAAAAGACTTACTTTGGGGAAATCATAATACATATCAGAATGATAGAATTTTGAGGAAAGGGACCATTACTAGGTAGGAAATCATTACCTTGATAATGATTAGTATAGGAAATGACTAGGTTGGTGTAGGAGGATAGGACTATGTAATCTTGAAAGGCTTTATGGAAGAAGTAAGACTTCAGTTAAGAATCAAAGAAAGTGGATGTTTTGATTAAATATAGTGAAGACATGTGGTGTCCCATGTGACATTAACAAATGTAAAGATACTGTGATGCTATGTTGATATTAATAATATTGTAGTTGTTTTATTATAACTAAACAGAATTAAAGTATAGAAGTTGAATGGCACTAGAAAGCAGAGTGCTGCTATTAGGAAGATTATTTTACATTTAAACTTATTTTTTCTTGTACTTTCCTATCTACAATATTTTGATATGATTCATAAAATCAAAATACAGTAAAATATAGCCTCAGGACAAGCATAGCTCTTAATACTTAATAAATATTAACTGAATATATATATATATTCAATAAAATAGCTTTATATATTCCAACACTTACAAGAAGTTGCCCACTTCTATGTTACACTATGTTATATTGTACATTTTTGTTTCATATACCTATATATATATGTTCATGTTATATATATTTTTATAATTTATTACTATTTTGTTTTTCAAAAACTGTTTATATTCATTCTTACATATGATAAATCTGAGGCAAAGAAAAAAGAGTTCACTCAGCCAGTAATGATAACTTAATGGAAACTGACATAGTAGTGTATTTAGACTTCATTACTATAGCAGGATTATTTTCAGGTTAACATGCTTATGACCCATATATGAAAGGTAAAATAAATCACATATAGTATTCATAAAATGTCAAAATGCCTTGTCCCTTGCTCATGCTACTGTAACAAGAGCACTATTATTGTAATGAGCTATCAAAAAATTGTTTCGCACAGTTATAAAGCCTGGGAAGTTCAAGATCAAATTCTCATTGAAATGCTCTGTCTTTTGGGATATAGATAAAAATATAGATTTAAAAATCTGTTATCTTCAAATATTTATAAGGTTACTACTGCATTATGACTTTCCTACTCAAAATACCATCTCAAAATACCATCTTAATATACCATCAACTTGGTCAATAACACTTCAGCATATGAATTGAGAAGAACAGAAACAATAAGCCCACAAAAAAACATAGACTTAAAGACCACACTAAAAATAGTGCATGTGATTTACTATGTGCTATAATCATTATATCTGATTAATTATGAACAAATATGATTTTTAATTTTTATTTATTTATTTATTTATTTATTTATTTGAGAGTGACAGACACAGAGAGAAAGACAGATAGGGGGAGAGAGAGAATGGGCGCGCCAGGGTTTCCAGCCTCTGCAAACGAACTCCAGACGCGTGCGCCCCCTTGTGCATCTGGCTAACGTGGGACCTGGGGAACCGAGCCTCGAACCGGGGTCCTTAGATTCACAGGCAAGCGCTTAACCGCTAAGCCATCTCTCCAGCCCACAAATATGATTTTTAGACCTTACCCTTTAAGATATAGGAGATGAGCAGTTTTTAAAATTATATATCTGTGTGTGTGTGTGTGTGTGTGTGTGTGTGTGTGTGTGTGTGTGTGTTACTCTTTTATCCCCTTGCCTCAGTTCCCATTCCCCTGGGGGCTCTCCTCATTAGGGTTATGATGTTCATTGTAGGGTCATGAAGGCCTCAGTCAGTCCCTATGAGGTAGTGAGGGGACCTGCCTCAGGGTATTCCTACCTGTTGCTTTTACAAGTTTTATACGCCCTCTTGCACAACATTCCCTGAACCATAGAAGGCCTGTTTTTAGTCTGATTTAGTGGTAAGTTCTTTGTAGCCTCTGGGTGTCTACTTTAATAAGTTTTGATTATTGAGAAATGTTTGGAATAATCTGTCTGAAAATTAGGAAAAAGATGTTGGCTGGAGATCTACATTTGAGAACACACAGCTTATTGATGGTTCTTAAAGCCATGAAAGTGGGGGGTGGGGAAGTCAGTATGAAGATTAAAGAGAAAAGAGACTAGGCCAATGACTAAACTCTCATGCATTTCAAAATAAATCTTGGAGATGAATACGTATTTGTGAAGGAAACTGAGAAGGGGCAGAAAAATTTAAAAATAGGGAATAAAATTGAGAGTAAAGGATGCCTTATAATTTAGATTAAAGAAGTACTTTAACACATGAGACATAATCAATTTTTGAAACCTTCTGAGAAGTTCAGCAAGATTTGGGATAAAATATGACCCTTGCATGGAATTTTGACTTGTTGACCAACTTTATAAGGGTAGTATTTATGGACAGATAATACCAGAAGCTTAACTGATGAACATTAGTGAGAGGACCAATTAGGTACACAGAACTCTTTTGCTACAAGAAGTAGCATGAGAAATGGTATGATCAGCGGGAGGTTTGGAAATATAGTTTTTAATATATAAACATTTCTAAAGCACCATTCCTAAATTGACATAGCACAATGAAATCAAGCTTGAAATACTCAAACATCAAACATATTATTCATATAGTCCATATACATGTCATATGCTCTTCTAAATTATAATTCAGGAAATGATCTAATAAAATATAAGAAAAAGACCAGCTGAGCTAATAAGCCCCAAATATGGATATGGTCCAGTGATTTGTATGTCAAAATTTAGTTAGCACATCAAAAAAGTAACCTTTTATAGGAGTATATGACTACTTATAAAAATAAACAAGAGAAGCCATGGAGAGATGAGTTTTAAACACTGCTTCTCCCTTTCATAATCACAAATTAAGATCATTGCCACTCCCCAATGTTTTCTTTATTTTATGTACCCTAGGAAAGATAGGAGAAATGAGCCAAACTGGTTAACAGCAAGATAAACACTTGACAGTGGGGAGACACTATTGAAATTAGAAAATATGGAACTTGGATCAATTTCCCTTCACTTCAAACTAGCGTATAGAACACAAAAGAAAAGTTCCTGGAGTAGTAAGTTGGGGAATGGAGATGCACACACATGGATAACTTAAATAGAAATCTGCTGTCCATTAGGTTTAGAGTGCTTGGTAATGATCATATCACAGCTGATACATCTGCAACCTGCAGGGACCAAGCCATGAGCAGTTAGCACTGGTGTCGTGGTTATCATCCTCATAAGGAAGCAGCCAAACTAATTATGCTAAATGATGGATGAGGATGTGGATGGAAATGCCATATCCAAATTGAGATGATGAAAATGGTTACTGGTTCTCCAATGAAAGGATATCAAATATTAACAGGATTTTCTACTAATTGTTTATAAGCCATTTATAAAAATTTCTAAGTAGCATCTTTATGTTAGTATATTATAAGTCAATTACAACATGGCATTGCTGTTAACTGATTTTTTTTAATTTAATGAACAGGCACTGTGAACAAATTTTAGACTAATGAGATAAAAAAAAAAATTTTTCAAAACAAATTTTCTTTCATCATCATTGCCTTTAATGAGTGATTGGATAATACATCACCTAACAATGCCACCGAAATCTACCGCCAACAGAGAAACAGATCTGTAGGGATTTTAATGGAATAAATTATTTTGTGTTCTGACACTTCAGTGAAAAATAAATGATTATGTATACTCAGTCAAACTAGAAAAAAATGTAATATTTCTACTACAAAATAAAAATGTGCATTCACTGGTACCATGTGATTCACAACAAATAGTGTCCTGGTTTATGGTATTTGAGATATTATTAAAAAGAAATACATTTCATTTACATCTTCATGTTACATGTCTTTTCATTATTTGGGGGCTATAGTGACATGTTAAATATTATTTGTAATTATGCCACATGACTAGTTCAAATTACTTAGTTTTGTTGACAATACCTACATTTCAAATAGAAGAGGAGTTTTCCTTGTTACCTCATGTAGAGTACCATCCAACCTGTGGCTGAATTACAGAGTTGGAGGGAAAAATAACTCAGAAACAATCAGCCACTCAGATAAACATTTATATTCACATTATAAAGAATGCATCTTTAAGTTCCTTAGGGAGAGGACTCAATTTGTTTCACATTTTTATTGTATTTTTGATTTGTTTTATCACCTTGATAATATACTAACTTAAGTTTAAAGTTGAATGAGGCCCTGAAAACAAGTCGAGGTTTTTTTTTGGTTGTTTTGAAAATAGCCCACATCTGCTAATTTTACATTCCCTTTTCTGATTTGTCCTTACAGGTGATGTTTGTTTTTCTCTTGGATTTCCAGACTCTTGGTTTTTGAAAAATATTACATCATATCTCCATTTTAACAGGTTTTATTTACATAGACAACAACAACACTTTTACTATTTTAGATCATTTTACTATGTATTTAAATATCTGTGTAACTGTGATTAATGAATAATGAAACAAGAGCAAATTTGTTATTGTTACAGCAAATGGTTAGGTTTTAATGCTTTTCCGTAGTTTTAATCATGGAAAAGGATCGGAACTACAATGAAGTACTTTTATCTTCCTAATAAAATAAGAGAAACACTTTGTATCTGATTTTTGTTTTTGCATGGCACCCCAACTTTCTAAATTTAAGTATGTATAGGTTAGGTCTTTAAAGGATGCCTGACTATTCAGGCTGTGTTTTATAGGTATGGCTATCTAGGTACATTACCATAGCTTTTAGATTGTAACAACCACTTGAAAACTGTTGAAATCCAGAAGGCTACATTTGATATCAATGAATCTTTTTATACCAAGGGCAATATAAATAGAGCTGATTTCAAATGCAACAGATGGTATTTAAACTATATCCCTGCCATTTATTTTTCAATTAAAATGCTAAATGTCACTGCTCTTTTTCAAAAGGAGCAACCATCTCCTATGTATTGAAACAAACAGCCATATACAGCTTTATCCTCTCTTTAAGTGAATTTCAATAAGGTATAAGATAGCTATAAGTGACAACACTGAACAGAGAAAAGATAATGTAATTTATGTGTAAGTGTGTTGATTTTATATGGAGTCACCTAAGGTCTTTTTAGTCATGTAAAAGACAATGCCAAGTGAATTTAAACCTCTTATTTTATTATGTACTCAAAGTAGATGCCATATTTTTTTCCAAATCATAAACAATTTGACAACGGTAGGAAGGAGACATTAATCAAAGTAAACAAGAATCTGGCTGGGAGACTGTTCAGTGGTTAAAGGCAATTGCTTTAATTTCTTAGTACTAATTAATTATTTTGTAATGCTATCATTCATGAAATTCTTTGATTTTGCTCAAGGAAAAAATATTTCACATTTACTGTTCCTTAGTAGAAATGCAGAAGGTAGTTTTAGGTTTCATATACACAAGACTACCACACTTGCATATGTACACATGGGGTTTGGTAATAAAAATCAAAATGTATAATCAAGTAAACTTGGAGACATGTCAACTTTTCAAGATAATTGATTTGTTGTCTTTCTTTCTACATTTATAAAGTGCTTTGTACCAGAATGTTTCAATGAACAGGATCAATGTGTCTGTGTGTCTAGATACAGATCAAGTTTTATTACCACTATGACTCCCACTTTTTAACATTTTTTTAAAAAAACTATATTTTTTATTTGAAACAGGGAGAAAGAGAGAGAGAGAGAGAGAGAGAGAGAGGGAGGGAGGGAGAGGGAGGAGAAGGTGTGTGGCAGGGCCTCTAGCCACTGCAAACGAACCCAGATGCATGTTGCCCCTTGTGCATCTGGCTTACGTGGGTCCTGGAGAATCGAACCAGGATCCTTTGGCTTTGCAGGCAAACACCTTAACTGCTAAGCCATCTCTCCATCCTGCTTTTTAACATTTTTATTGAGAACGTTAATATATGAACATATGGTATATTCCTATAAAGTTATAATCTTATGTTCCCTCTCCCCCATTCCTATTTCACTAAGGGCCCTTCTCAGTGGAGTTATTGGTATTCACTGTAGGTTCCTGAATGCCCCAATCTGTGTGTGTGTGTGTGTGTGTGTGTGTTTGGTGGGGGCAATGACTCAGAGTACAGCTTCCCACTTCCCACCATGTGGCTCTTACCTTATGTCTCCTCTTTTGCAATGTTTCTTGAGCCTTAGAGGGTGTATTATATGTCCCGATTAGTGTTGAGCTCTCTATAGCTTCTTTTTATTTTTCATTTTGTTAAAAGAATCTTTCTCAAACTCAAACTGGTCTTGAACTTCTCAGGTCACCCAGGCTTGCTGTGAACTCTTAATTCTTCTGCCTTCACTTCCCTAGTGTTGAGATGGCACAGTCATGCCACCAAGTCCAACCCAGCTTGATTCTTTATAATGATTCAATATTACACTAAATTTGTAATAAAGAAATATTCACACAAATGTCAGAATTTACAGTTTTTAAATTTCACTTTTTCAAAGGCTTAAAAATTATGTAAGAATAATTCAATTTCACTCTAAATGTTTTTAAAATGTATTTTATTTATTTATTTTGTGTGTGTGAGAGAGAGAGAGAGAGAGAGAGAGAGAGAGAGAGAGAGAGAAAATGGATACACCATGGCCTCTGGTCACTGCAAATGAATTCCAGTTGCATGTGCCCCCTTGTGCATCTAGCTTATGTGGGTTCTGGGGAAGGGAACCTGGGTACTTTGGCTTTGCAGGTGAGCACACTAACCACTTAGACATCTTTCCAGCCAAAACTATAAATGTTTTATTATTAATAAACCTACATTTAATTCATAAGCAGCAATTAGATAATTCTCAAAGAACAAGAATCTAACCCATAGCATGCTTAAAGAAATGTTTTAAATCACTCCCAAGATTTATATACTTCATTGTCCACCTATACAAGCACTTTGCATTCAAGGAATTGAAATGTTAGGAAAAAGAAATCAATACTCAATACTTCAGAACCTTATTGTTGAAACATGGTTTTTGAGCAGTATCCATGCACACAATTTGTAAAAGTTCCACTCTAACCATAGAATTAGTATTATCCTGTTGCGTGCTCTTTTCTTAAGTTAGGAACCATGGATGTTTTTCCAAGGGCACAGAATTCAAGATCTCCTTATCTTATGTTTAAGGATTTCTAAGCCTTTATTTACGCTATGTTTGCAGTGGTAGACTTTACAAATTTACATGTGAATTCCCATTCTATCAATAAAGAAAGCAATTTGCCTTATCCAATAAACCATCTCTCCAGCCCCCTTTTTGAGGCATATATTTTATATTTAGAGCATTTTTTTATATTTTAAAGAATTTTAAAACATATTAACAGATTATATATAAGATAGGCAAAAGAGATAAAAAAAAGTCATAGTGATGCAGCAGATTCCAACATTGGTTTGACATGAAGATGACAGTATTATGTATGCCAGTAAAGAGAAATTAGTTGAGAACTGTGATCACATGGCTGCCCCAAATTGGTAGGCCTATTTCTGAATAGTTTCATGTCATGATGAAATTCCATAGAACAAGTGTGCAATACAATGTTGGAAGTGCAAGACTAGAGATAAATTTAAATATAGCTGCTAAAAGTAAACTAGACTTTACTTATAATTTTTTTAGCTAGTAAATATAAACAAAATGGTACTGTGCCTTTAATTTATTCAGAAATTTAAATGTATGTAAGAGACAGAGGAATAATTTGTGTTTATGAAATATTTGTCAGGCTTAATCTAACTCAAAAAAGACTAGCTGAACAATAAGCAATTGTGGAATGTTTTGCATTTAATTATTGCAAATTTTATTAAATAAAAAATGAGGGCTGGAGAGATGGCTTAGTGGTTAAGGTGCACCCATTCTCACTCTCTCTCCTTCTCTCTCTAATAAATAAATAAATAAATAAATAATAAGCTTTATAAAATACTTTTAAAAAACTTAGATGACATGTTAGGAATAAAATAAGATATGAAAGTGGAATTTTAGTTTATCTTGAATGACATGAGAGGGAAATACATGCACACTCACACACACACACACACACACACACACACACACACATTTACACATAGCATCATCATTCTTAACCCCACTACCACCCTATTGATTCTCACACAAAAGTTGTTTAATTTTTAATTTATTTATTTCTTTTATTAATTAGTTTTTCACTCAGTGAATACAGTCAATTTGGTACCATTGTTAGGCTCATCCATGTCCTGCACCCTCCCCCTGGCTCCTCCTTGTTGAGGTATATGGGTGTGGAGTTAGCCCACAGTTATGGGTAAGAGAAATGTCTCTGCATATCATGACCCAACATATGGCTCTGACATTCTTTCCTCCCCCTCTTCCGCAAAATTTCCCTGAGCCATGTTGGGTTCGTTTTTTGGTCTGCTTCAGTGATGAGGTGTTGGGGCTTCTGGGTCTCTGGATATCTGATTTGGTAGGAGTTGATTGTTTTCTGTGTCGATCTCCTTCACCCTTTTTGAAGATAATTTACCCTAATAAAAATCTTAAATCTTGGGCTGGAGAGATGGCTTAACCGCTAAGCACTTGCCTGTCAAGCCTGAGGACCTGGGTTCTAGGCTCAATTCCCCAGGACCCACGTTAACCAGACACACAAGGGGGGCACGCTGGAGGTCCTTTGCAGTGGCTGGAGGCCCTGGCATGCCCATTCTCTATCTATCTATCTGCCACTTTCTCTCTCTCTTTGTCACTCTCAAATAAATAAATAAACAAAAAAATTTAAAAATCTTAAGTAATTATTAAGATGTTTTGAAAACTAAAAGAAAGGTTATAAACAAATCATTACTGTCAAATTTTTGCTCCTTAAGTCCCAAATGTAGGATTCCAGCACCTTTATCACTTTAATCTCTAAAGTATTCTTACGCACACTGGATATTTTATGCATACACAAAGTTCAGAGGACATTTGATCATGTAAAATGTGATGTATTAATGAAATTATTAAAATTATTTGTACTTTGTGTAGAAAGAATACAGCTTATGCTAACAGGTTAGTGCATGTTGTGACTTCATTTTAGAAAATGTTGTAATATTTCAAACTGACAGCAAGATTATTTATTATCATAGTAGCATACTGATTGAATAGTTCTCAAAGCCTTTAAAAATTTAAAGAGCCAGGACTATAAATATTAGAAAAAATTGAAGAATTTGAGCTTTGAAATATAACAAGACTGTTATCAATCTTAAAATTCCTTATAAGATACTATTGGGAGGACATTGTCTTTATAAGGCTTTTAATATGTTTACAGAAAAACATTTTGTCCCATGATTGATTTTTTTCCCAGTGCTTAAATACCATGGAAAAATATATTTCCATCAGCTTTATAGTTTTCTATATGTATTATGTACATACCTTTTATTTGCTCATATATAAACAATATTTCAGAAAGATAGGATACATTTGAACAGAGAATACAACTTTCAATGGATATGCACAGTGTACCCAAATGAATGCCAGGTCATTAAGAATAGTTTTTGTGCCATTCTTATTTTACAATTGACCTAAAATGTTCCTATTTTATACCTTTAATTTATTATAGATATTTTACAACTAACAAGGTTTACTTTTGGGTTTCAATGGTGATATGTATTTAATATGTGTGAAGTCTAAACATGGCATAATAGTAAAATATTCCCTTTATAGCATGTTTGATTACATAGCAAAGTAAATGAGAAATAATAACTTGTGACCTAAAAGTACAGCCTGAATGTATCCCAAACTTTGGAAGATGGTTGGGATTTCAATAAAATTTTGCTTAGCAGAGTCAACTTCATAGGCAAATTGGGGAGAGGGAGAATATGCATTATAAGTATCCAGATAAGGAATTTGTAACTAAAGTAGGAAAGCAACACACAGCAATGCTCAAACATAGGTGGCATATTGGAATTACCTTTTACTCTCCAGTAAGTTTGCTTACAACACAAAAACTGTGGTAGATGAAGTTAAATTGTGACATGATTTTTAAGGTAAATTCTAATAAATTGTAATATTGTTTGTGCTTGGAAAGAATAGGTTTATTATGGAAGATTTTGCAGGAATTTCAGCTGGAAGTAAGAAGAAAACCATTACAGGGGATAATTTCAATTCTGTGTAAAAAACTATAATATTGAGACATTCACACTGGAAAAAATGACAAATATGAACTGAATAATGGGTGGGATGTGACAAGGCAGTGAGCAAAGTGATCTTCCCTAGTGATCAAGCAGTATTAGGAAAATGACCATTTGTAAGGGAGCTGGATAGACCCAGCTGCTCAGGTGAAGGAGACATGTTCCTTAAGGTCAGTCAAAGCAAGTGAGAATACATACAGAACAAACAGGAATGGCTAACAAGTGATGCTAAATTGAATATAACTTCAGTGAATACAAATGCTATGATGTCTGTTCTTACAGTTCATTATCCAAAACAATGAATAATTAAAATGTATAGAGGAACTGGAATCTAGCTCAGAAATATTTGGTGATGTGTTCAAGCCTGGTATTACTGAAAGATATTAGGTAGTATATATTAATTTTAAATATTCTGTTTATTTTCCTTTCTTCATATTATAAGATTTTTCTTACCCAATTCAAAATGCTTAACCATTCATAGAAATAGACAATGTCACACTATTTTGATTATATATTATGTATAAACTTTTCTAGGAACTTGCATAAAATAAATTGTAAAAATATCTACTTGGATGTGGAGATTGCTAAATCAGTAAAACACTTGCCACATAATCATGAGGACCTGAGTTTGAATCCTTAGCACCCATGTGAAAAGCAGATATGGAAGAATACATTGTTCATCCTGAGACTTTCTAGCTAGGTAGTCTAAACAAACTGGTGAGCTCTGTGTTCAAGGAAAGGTCCTGTGTCAAAAATGTAAGGTGGTGAGCAATTGAGGAAGACACTTGACATCAAACTTTGACCTCCGCATGCACACACATTCCCATGTGTATACAGACATACACACACACTAAACACACATGTATCTGTGCACACCACAAACACTATCATTGACTGAGTATGCATATATTCATTTTGATACAACATATCACTGAGATTTGAGAACTGATTATGCAATTTCCTTTTCTCAAAAAACAAGTATCAGACCACTTCTTACTATGTAGCTCAGGTGAGCCTCACACTTGTGATCGTCTTCTCAGTATGAGCACCATCCCTGGTGATAGAATTATATAAGTACATCACCATTTCCTGTTATCTCCTTATTTCCAGTTTTGAAGGATAGTATGCATCTTTAGTAAATATATATTATAAAGAATCATATTTGCAGACCAAACAACTCTATACTAGCTTCTATAGTGTAGTCTCTGTGTCTCTGCATGGATATGGATATAATTCTGCTTTATATTTGAGATTTTTATTTCAAAATAAAGCTCTTTTGACTGAAGATGATAAAAAAAATCCTCAAGTACCATGTTGTTAAGGAAAGAAAAAAAATGTCTGTAGTGTCTTTGCTTCAACATCTGCTGTTCCATAGAGATCCATTAATATTAGTAACCAATAGCCAGTGAACTAATATCAACATTAATAAAATAAGGCCAAATTTGGCAGGAAAAAAATAAGGTACATTTTCTTCTATTCTTAATACAAAACACCCTTGCCTTAAACTTAGAAGTCTCTATGAGAATAAAAATGTAGCTGCAATTAAATCTAAAGGAAATTAAAGCCCAAATAACATGATTGATTCTAAAGTCTTGCAACTACCTTTGTTGAGATTACTTGCAAGAAGCACAGGGTTTTTGTCTGCATATTGGGAAAGCAAATTACAATGCTAGTAAGCTCTAATTTGTTGTAATACTGACCACTAGGACCTGCACTTAATTTACTACAAGAAATCTAAACAAGGCATTGTCGCAGGAAAAAACCTGCAATCAGTATATATCTAGTGCAATTCTTTCTGAACAATGTATGTAGAAATGGCAATGTTTCAGATTCAGTGAATCTTTATTAAGGGTCTACTAAATTTTAATTATCATGCTAAATACTTCTACTTCAGTTTTTTTTTTTTCATCAAAACCTTCCATAAACACTTTGAGGTACTGCTTCCTGTTCTATAAATAGGACACTGAAATAGAGACAGAGGGGGAATACCATACCATATCATTTTTTTATGTGATTGATGTTGTAGAAATGTAAAAACTATTGTAAATACACCCATGAGGGAAAGATAAGATTTATGCATGGATGTATGGATAAATGTGTATATTTATTTATGTGGTTCCCATTAGAACATTTATAAGAGGTAAAGATCTGTAGATTGTTGCATGGACTATTCTTATCAAATTTTCCCTAACAAAGACATCCTGATTTTGAATCACTGCTTAGATTTATTCTTTTAAATTTTAGTTTTTAATCTTGTACCAAAATAGCCCCTGCCCTTTTTTCATTTTATTGGATATAAGTAAATATAATCTAAAATATTTATAGACCCATTTGATTTATTAATTGATCAGTTATTTAATAAAGAAAAATGTATTGTTTTTACATTATATATTACAACCTAAATAACTTTTTTAAAAGTTTTGTATTTATTTTATTTTATTTATTTGAGAGAGAAAGAAGCAGAGATAGAGAGAGAGAGAGAGAGAGAGGAAGAGAGAATGGGCACGTCCCCACATTCAGCCACTGTAAATGTACTCCAGATGCATGCGCCACCTTGTGCATCTGGCTTACCTGGGTCATGGGGAATTGAACCTGGGTCCTTAGGCTTCTCAGGCTTAACAGCTAAGCCATCTTTCCAGCCCCTAAATGACTTTTTATAATCTCTAAATCATTTGAAGAATTGGTCCTCCTTGCTTTTATGTAATTTTGGAAGCTTGGAAATTCCTAAAGTTAGTTTTCATTTTGAGTGATTTCTTGAGTTCTAAATAATAAACGTTTAGTGTTGTGGGAAATAATATTAATCATTTTCAACAAATAACTTATATATGTCTCCAATGGTGTTTGGTTGTTTATCTCTTTATTTATTTATTTTTTTGTTTTTATTTTTATTTATTTGAAAGCAACAGAGAAAGAAAGAGGCAGAGAGAGAGAGAAAGAGAGGGAGAGGGAGAGAGGAAGAGAGAGAGAATGGGAGCACCAGGGCTTCTAGCCACTGCAAACAAACTCCGGACCCGTGCGTCCCCTTGTGCATCTGACTAACGTGGGTCCTGGGGAATCGAGCCTCTAACTGCGGTCCTTAGGCTTAACCGCTAAGCCATCTCTCCAGCCCGGTTGTTTATCTTTAATTGTGTGTGTTCTTTCAGGTTTAGGTAAAATTCTAGTCTGTATCTCAAACTTTTTAAAAGTCATTTCTATAGCACATTGGTTTCTAAAATGGGCTTACCATACCAGCAGCATCAGCATCAGCATCAATTAGATTCATAAGAAATTCATTTTCCCAGGCCAGGCTGCAGACTTACTGAATCAAAAACATAGCAACCAGGAAATGTATTTTTCTAAGTCATGCCCGTCATCCCTATGCTTGAGAACCACTGCTGCAGGGAGGTTGATTAATAACCCACCCCCTTTACCTATCACTAACCCTCTGTACTCATATGTTAACTAAATGGGAAAAAAACAGTGACTTTGAAGTTGACACCTGAATTGCCTAGCCAGAGTAATAAATTTTGCTTCTTGATTTGTACCAGATTAAGAAAGGTGTTATTCCCTACTTGATGAAAATGATTGTACATCTCCTGGCAAAGAAGCAAGATGAGAAATCTGCTTTACAGCCTCTATAGTCAGACAGATGAATGAAGTCCCTATGGCTAAATGCAAGTGTATATTGTAGCCCTGAGGGCATTATATCCAATAAAGCAGGATGAAAAAAAAACAATATAAGTGAAAAGGCCAACTAATTGATAGAAATGAACGCCTTTACCTGCCGTCCAGCTGAAATAGATTTCTTAAAACATCTCTTTTGCACATTATTTCTATTCCAATCCTGTCTCAGATTTGCCAGTTTATGATATAGGTGATAATATTATTACTACTTCACTCATGAAATATTCTCTTCTTTCCAAACAAGGAATTTGTATATGATTCTAATACTCTAGTTGTTTGTATCAATAATGTTCTTGCAGGTGCAGGTCAAATCTTACTACTGTATTTGAAACTTTGGTCTGTTCTGTACCTTCATCCTTTATTTCTAGGCTTTATAAGAGCTATAGATACTTCAAAACAAACAGGTTTGCTTTATTTATTATACAATAATAGATTATCTCAGAGACAAGAAGTAGATATGTGTGCTAGAATAGTTCTTTACTGGTCATTTTATTTTTCCTCAAAGATATTGGTATGTAGACAAGTTCAATAAATGTAAGATAAACATTCTATACCAACAGTATATGCATTATTCAAAATTACAAAACTTCGTTTTTCACACTATTTACAGAATTGCTCATTGTTTAGAAACTATAGTACAGCAGAAACAGTATAGTTCTACCATTTTTCCTTCTTCCAACCACATATTTGCAAATCCATTTTTAAATTATATAGTCATATACAGTCTGGTCTTTTTAAGTAGAAACAATATACTCAATACAATGGTTAGAAATCTTAAATGGGTTTTATATTATTAGTCTATGTATCCACAATCACTTCAAGGAGATAACATAGTTTGTGTTATGTATCCTGCTGGCAGCAGTCAGTAAATTAAAACCAATGGCCTTGATTTCATATAGAGTTATATTCTAATCAAATATAATATGTAATACAAATATTTTGATTCATACTGTGGTACAAATTGCATAAGAAAGCATATAAAAGTGGCAGAGATGGAGGGGTGTAGGCTACAATGTTATAGAGAATGAATGAAAATGATAGGTTTTACTACTAAGGTGACAGTTGTAAAAGTAACAAAGGTTGTGACAGAAATTTAAACCTATATCCATTCTAAAGCAAACTTATATGGCACTTTATTAGTTCCAAGTCACTGATTTGAACATTATTTTCTTGTTAAGCTTATTAATATATAGGAGACATTTAGCTTAGAAAAGAAGATGCAATTGACTATCAATTCTTTTGAGGTTACCCTGTATATAACTCTAGAATATTGATTACCAAGGAGTATTGACATTTGGACAGATAGTTTTTATTAGTTTTAATTAGCTTATAATTGCAATGGATTTCATTATGACCAGTTCATAACATTAGGTTCTTACTCAAACCCTTCTACTTTGCTGTGGAAGTGAGGAGGGTAGTCCTGTGACTTTTAGGACATCTTGCAGTATGCTGTGCTCTACCACTAGATGACAGTAGCAGGCTTCTTTCCTCTCTACTCCTTCAGTTCCAGTCTTTGACAACCAATATAGTCTGCAGTTATTGGCAAATGTCCTTTGAGCAGCAAAATGTCCCCCAGTTTCAAACCACTGACCGATGTCTCTTCAACCTTCCATTACTGGGAAAATAACATCAACCTAACTAAATGTGTATCAAAGACAGTCATATTATCCCATTGTCAGCAAGAAAAAGGTATTTCTGAATGTGATATTTCAGAAGGTATAGTAGTTGTTTACATCATAAAGATTATTATCTTCCCCTCATTCTTGTCTGGAAATAATCAATCCCTATTTATTTTAAAAAGTATATTCATTGCAATTACTTCTGGTCAAACATTTTTCAGTGAAGTTTACAAATAGTAGCTAATTAATCTATACAACAACACTGTCAGGCAAATATTACTATTGCTCTAACATTGTAGATAGGAAAGTGAGGCACTGACAGGTGGAATAACACTCCCAAGGTCTTGCAAAACTTAATAAGAGGGATCAAGCCACAAAGTGTGTATGCAATACTGTGGCATTCAAATTCAAGTATCTTTATCTCTTCACTACAGAATCTGCCACCCTCTCTTGACACTTAACACATGCTATTATTTAGAGATAGATTGTTGCATGTGTTAATTTACAAATCATAACCACATATTCATAGTGTGATCTTTCAACACATGTGTGTGATGCTCAATCATCAAAACAATTGATAATTAGAATTTTAAAGATTCCAAGATATTCTGCTTTTAAAACATTTAGCAAATAAAAAAGAGAACTACAGTCTCTGAAATCTGACTTTCACATAATTGAAAAATAATGTTTATAGAGATGGTCCATGGAATATTTTGGTGAATATTCATATTGAAATTATTAGGATTTTATCTGAAAGTCAGTTTTCACAGGGCACCTTGAAATGTATCTTATAGCTATTGCTTTAAGGGAAGCTGTTTTACACAGTTTAGCCTAATGTTTATGAAAAGTAATTCTCTAATACTTTTTCCCCTTTTTAGCATCACAAATCTCTGGTGGAGGTTCTGTGGAATATAATTCTAAAGACAGTATGACCACTCTTCAGTTAGAAAGAACCTAGATTACCTTTTGTCCTCCCTGCTTTCTTGTCTCCTCTTGTCCCCCTCTAATGTTCTCCCTATCTAGTTTCATTCCATATACTTGCTCTTGGATCTCCCTATTTCCATACATAAACATTAAAAGTCAGGGTTACCATATATGACAGAACATCTTATTTTTGTCTTTCTGAGCCTGGGATATCTCACTGAAGGGGAGAGGGTATGTGTAGAAGTAGAAGAAGGAATAAAAAACAAAATTTGTTTTAATACCACCAAGATGAATCCTAATTATTTGTATGCTAACAACAAAAGAAAGGACATAGGCAATTCAATTTTTTTCCCAGACTGTGGTAGTTTGAATAAATATAGCCCAATAGATTCAGGAGTTTTATTAAATATTCTTAAATTTCCAGCTACCTGGCCAGAGGAGATATCACTGGGTGGATCTTAGTGCGCAGCCCTAAGGTGTGGTGGTGTACTTGCAATTCCAATCTAAAGATATGCAGAGTGCCTGAGTTCCACCTGAAATTCCTAGGTGTGCTTGTGGGTGATATGGTTTTTGGGTTTTTTGGCTTGGGGCTTTTCTCATTATGCTTTGTCCTTTAGCAGGCCCCTACTTCTTCTGCCATTATGGAACTTCCTCTGGATCTACAACCTTCAATGAATATCACTCCTTCCATAACTGTGCGGTTTGGAAATTTATCTTAGCAGACTGATACTGTCTGCCACACAAAGTCATGTCTTTGAATTCCTGGAGGCCCTTAGCAGTATACACCACACAAACATGTTGAATTGTCCACTTCTGTAAATTAGATATATTTTTTCTAAAATAATGTCCCAGTTCCTTAATAAAAAACTTATCATTCTGCCAAGCCCAATTTTAGTATGCCTAAAATTGGCTCTTAGAATAACGTAATCTGCAAGATAGTTTAATTCTAACTCAGACTTTGTAAAAGAGAATGTTATTCCAAATTGTAAATATGAAGATCTAAAGTAAAACATGATCAGATTTGATTTTTGCAGCATTATATCTCACTTTCACAGGTTGCTAGCTGTGCATTCTTGTGTGAATATTTTGGTTATTGAGGTTTTTTTTGAAATATTGTATTTAATCTCCTTAAAGAAGTGATGTCCAAGTTTTTCTTTTCCATGGTTGATGACAACACTTAATGAGTCATTGTTCAACTGAAATTTTGAACTCTGCCTTATATTCATGCAGGTTACATCATGATACAGTAGTTGGTTGTTGTTATTTTTCCCCAGTTAGGAAGAGGGAAGCAGGTGTCTTTCTTGTGCTGAATGTAATACTAATGACTTCGACAAAGGAGAGTCCCTTAGGTCATCTGTATTTAAGGGAACACTCTCAAATCAAATAATGGAATATAATTTACTTGTTAAAGAATCAAACTGATGACCTGGTAGGTATCTGCAATTTTACAGTCCTCTTTGAGTCAGCCTTGTTCAATTTCTATTCCTCTATCACAATTCTCAAAGCCCAAGGGGGGAAAACACAACTTCCCAAAAGATTGGTAGAATAAAAACTGGAATTATCTGAAATATTTCTAGCAGCCTTGACTTTAAAGATACTTTACCATATATTTATCCTTTTCTTGCTACAAATAATATTCTTGACAACTTTCCCATCTATTCATCTGTGCCATAAACAAGAAATTAAAATGCTTCTTCTATGAGTGGATTGCCAAGTGCTATTATAAAGTGTTGAAGGTTTAGGTAACAGGCTCAATAAAAGCAGTCTCCACTTTGCTTCAATAAATGGAGACTGTGCTCATGTCCTTGAGTAAATAGCGGTTGTCTTATCTTTATATTTTAGCTTATACCATTGCATTATATGTGCTGATAAAAGTTTTAATCTATACATTTTGAATACCAATCTTAAAGCAAAATATTCCATCAAAACCCTTTCTCCTAGGATTAAAAAGAGATACTCTTAACTGACAATGTATATTTCTAGCACATCTCTTTTTCAATTTTATTCATAATTAGGCTTTCTCGAGCCTACCTAACAAATTTCTACATAACAGGGCATTTATTTAAACTCTGAGAAAATGTAGATGGATTAAAATGTGAGGACCTATTACAAGCTTCAAATCAACTTTGAATGGATTTATTATTCATTTGTGTTATTTAAAATCACAAAAAGTCCTGATGAATACTTTGACAGTTACTACTCATATACACAAAAACATAATACACTTCCACTAGACTTTGGCTATTACAAACCTTATCATGCAATGTGACCTTGATCTGAAAAGCAAGTTTGGTTAACACAGAAACTTAATCATAACAAGTCATAAGTAGGATTCTTCATCTTTACTGCCCTTTTTCTAGGACTAGGAAATTTATTGCTTGTGGGACAGGAAGGATATGAACAATGGTCCAAATAGAGTCCAGGGTTATCTCATCTGTGTGAAAACTGCTCCTGAAAATCGATGTGACCTCTGCTACACTGTCATCCAAGTTCCCACCCTCTGTGTCCTATTTGTCTTTTGGTAGAAGCTTAGATCTGTGTGCTGTCTCTATGTGTCTCTCTTGGGCCAGATTATCAAAATGAATCATTGCCTGCATGCCTCTTATATTTCTATTTATTTTCCTGGTACTGACTAGGTGTGATGAAATATGATCCCTTTTGCATTTGATCCTCACTGCAGCAAGCAACACCTAATTCAGCTGTGTCTATCTCTTTAAAGAAGAGTAATACTATTTTGAAACTTCAATCTACTGTATAGCAGCATTACAAACCATAGACCATGCAACCTGTCTTCATAATCAATAGTAATTTTCCTTTCAGGCAATTTAATGTTATTTATTTCATCTTCAAATTTTATAAGACTTCTAGTGGTTTTAACATAGTTTTAATTTTGTTTTATACATGCTGAATATATTGCTTGTCTTTTAAGAAGAAATAACTTTTAGAGGCTTACTATTGAAGTTATCTGCGTGGAGTAATAGATGACAAGAAGTCCTCTAATTTTAAAAAAGTCTAAAACAAAATATTTATTCAGGGGAAATATAATATTGTCTCTAAATTAGCAGGAAGTCAATTCTCTATAGCAGTTTATTTTGTAAAAAAAATTAGGTCTTTCAGCCTACATAAATTGATGCTTTAGATTTATAATCATTAATGTAAAGGTGTAAAACTTCTCTAGCTATTAGAAATATTGATTGATTATTAAGTCTTGCACCTAATGACTGAACTCATGTGAAAACAATAAAAAGTTATACAAATACAAATAACAAACAAGACAAGTAAAGCTTAACGTTTCTGGTCTAATTGTTATGACATGAATACTAAAATAATTAGACATGCTGGCTAAGTCTTGTTTTAGGATTTAGAATTTATTTTCACTAAAAACATTTCAAAAGAAGACATGTAGATGGTGTGTATGTGAATAGGTTCACAGACTTTGTAATAACTTATTAATTCCCTCTAAATACTATAGTCCTTTCAAATCTATTTGAGAGAGGGAGGGAGGGAGAGAAGGAGAGAAAGATGGAAGTAGGGAGAGAGAACAGGCAGAAGGGAAGGAAGGAAGGAAGGAAGGAAGGAAGGAAGGAAGGAAGGAAGGAAGGAAGGAAGGAAGGAAGGAAGGAAAAAAAGATTAGGATTCTATAAGATGTTATGGATAGCTGGTTATATGCCTATAATCCTAACACTCTAAAACGTGGGACACTGAGGCAGAAGGATAGAGTATTTGAGGATAGCCTGAGCTATATAATCCAACCCTGTCTCATCCCCCTCAAAAGAGGTTAGGATTAATTTTGAATATTAATATTAAATGCCTAAATATTATGGTAATAAAATTATAGGGGTATTGTATAAAACACATGTATTTTGTGTCTATGATCAATATACTCTGTTTTTAAATTTTTCTGATAGACAATTCCAACAAGGTAACCATCATAGATTTCTGTACTAAAAAGAATAATGGGATAGTATGTCCATTTTTGTATCAGATACAGAGAAACTATGATATATGGTGTAGGTATATCATATAAGAGAATGGTAGCCAGAATTCAAGTAGATAAACAAATAGTTAAGATTTAAAAGGTATCAGGAAATTTCCTTTAGAGTTTGATGTACCTTTCTAAAACAAATCTGAAATATTTTAGTGGAAAAATATATTGATATCTCTGTATATGAAACTGGAAAGAATCATTAAATAATAACATTAACACTAGAATGAATTCACATTTCTAGTATGTAGTTAATGTTTAAATATTAGAGTTACTGGCATATTAACACTAGATGTAGTATATTTACAGAAGGAAGTATTATTCATCAATAAAAAGGACTGCTGATACATGCTACACATATTAAACCTTAAAAATAAAATGCAAAATGAATGGATCCACTACCAAAATGCCACATGTATGTTTCTATTTCAACAAACCATGTAGCAAAGTCAAAACTTCAGAAGCAAACTAAAATAATCAATGAAGAAATTTTGTTGTGCAGTTAAAGTAAGTGAATTTTATTGTATGTAAGTTATACACCAATAAAGCTGTTAATAATGAAGGAAGGAAGAAAGATATTGAAGAAAAGTAAAGCCAGCTTATGCATTTCAAGGAGGTGGTCTGATTCTCCAGCTAATGTATATTCATAAACATATGTCAGTTGTATATCTTTTAAATTAATTTCTTCAGATTTCATGCTTCTTTAACAATACATGTGTAATTTTCATGAATTCTATAGGAAATCATTCATTTTGAGAAGTAACAGGCAGCTGAAGACCTCTGATTATGAATGTCCATCATTTAATTTTAGGAACAAAATCAATAAAGATGACTATAAAATGTGATTTGGTGAAATATTTCAGCTGTTAATTTGTGTACCTTATAACATTAATTTTATATTTGCAGAAGAGGTACCAGTTCAAATTCCAATGATGAAGTCACCCTTGGACAAGATTCAATTAACTCCTGGACAGGCGTTGCCTCCTGGATTCCCGGGACCATTCATTTTTGCTGATAGTCTATCTTCTGTGGAGACTCTGTTGACCAACATTCAGGTCAACAATATTTCTATAAACAAAATAAATGTAATACAAGACATTAGCACCTACATAAATTATTTAATATTTGATAAGTTAAAACAGATAAGATGAACTGCATGTCGTCTACTATACTTTGACAGGGTCTGCTAAAAGTGGCTTTGGATAATGCTCGCATTCAGGAGAAGCAGATTCAGCAAGAAAAGAAGGAATTGCGAATGGAGCTCTATAGAGAAAGAGAAATTAGAGAAAACCTTGAAAGACAACTTGCAGTTGAGCTTCAAAGCAGAAGTAAGTTTTAAATGTAAACTTAAATAGTGGACAATGTGTTGGAAATACTTTTCATGTTAATAGAGGTATTGTCAGGGTTAGGCTTGGAACTGCTGAAAATGAATTAAAAGCTAAAATGAAAATACTGTATATAAGATATAAAGTAAGAAATGTATACTAACTCTCTATTTACTAAGAGATAATGATATAGCTATCGTTTTCCTCAATTGCAGATTTAGAAATAGGTAGTTATCATTCTCTCACTATTTAATAAAATGCATTTAAATATAGGTAATACCATAATCTTTATATATAGAATATTTAATCTTTACTGGGCTCAGAGCTATATTCCCGGGTTATAAAAGGAAATAATTCTCAGTCCCTGTCCTTGTTTAATTTATATTTTAGAAGGCCAAGACATTCAGTTAATTTCATGATAAAATGGCAAGAATGGTTATGCATGATCTTTATGGTTATATAGCATAATTCATATCGTTAACTTAGGTTGTTTGAATGGAAAGTGCTATACTAATGCTGATAACTGAATTTGAGTCTTAGAGGACCAGTGGGCATAAATGAAAAGGGATGTGAATACATGAGTGATTTGGGCATGTTAGACAAAAGTATTGGCATAGGTATGGAAATTTAAAAAATGTACATGGGAGGCTGTAGAGTTTAGTATTTGCATGACTTTGAATTATACAGTGTGTGGTAAGAAATGACACAGAAAGTTGGGGTTAGAAGTGAAGTTATGTAGAATATTTGTTACTGTGCAAAATATTAGCTTGGAAGTTATCTTGTAGCTGATAGAAAATAATAAAAGATAATTAATGGGGTGACCTTGTTTGATTTCTATTGACTAGGTCACTGCAATGATGGGGATTAATTAGGAAAGGGTTATTGTGAAACTGGAAGTAAGAAAAGGACATTATGGAGATTATTCTCATGTAAACAGTAATGAACTCAAGTGACTTAACAGAGGTATAGATAGAGGCAGAGAAAAAAAATAATATAGAATGTTGAATTGTTCAAAGTAAAATTAATTGTCCAATGGAGGGTAGTTATTTGGTTATCCAAAGAATAAGATATAAATAAGAATAATTCAGGGGATGGCAAGATGGTTCAGTGAATAGATAAAATGCTTGTAATACAAGAGTACCATAGTTCAGAAGCTCCACACCAGGGCAAAAGCCAGACATTGTGGCTGGCAGTTGGGAAAGGTGTTGAAGCAGGACAATGACTAAGAATCCAGTGGGCCCACTAGCCTAGAGAAAGCAATGGTGAAGATGTGGATCTTCTCTCAAAGAAGGTGGAAGGTGAGGACTGATGTCACACATGTTAATTAACACATGATAAAACCACAAGTAGAGTACTTCATATCAAAGGCACAAACTTTGAAGTTCACTTTTATGAATAATTACCATAAATTCTTTACATTTACCATAAAATACTACATAGAAGCAAAAGTAACTATGGTTAATTTCAGCTTCTTTCCCTTATTACTGTTCTATGGAAGGCTTATAGAGCTGAAAATAAGTAGAGAATATGACAGGAAAGGAAATGCAAGAATAGGAGAGGGAAAACCAATACTTAAGAAATGATCTTTTGGGCTGGAGAGATGGCTTAGCGGTTAAGCGCTTGCCTGTGAAGCCTAAGGACCCCGGTTCGAGGCTCGGTTCCCCAGGTCCCACGTTAGCCAGATGCACAAGGGGGCGCACGCGTCTGGAGTTCGTTTGCAGAGGCTGGAAGCCCTGGTGCGCCCATTCTCTCTCTCTCCCTCTATCTGTCTTTCTCTCTGTGTCTGTCACTCTCAAATAAATAAATAAATAATTTTAAAAAAATAAAGAAAGAAAAAAAAAAGAAATGATCTTTAAAAAGACATGATGGTTCCAGCTCAACAAAATCCATTAACTTTACATTAATTCAAAGTAGCACATTGAGCTATGACATTTGTTTCAGTAAGTTAAACATTATGTATTTTCCTTCAGGCCTTAAAATAAAGAGTTACAGCCAAAATAGAATTTCAATAACTTCATTAAAAAAATAAACAAATATATTTTTCTTAACATTGTTTTTTAAAGTTAGAGGAATTACTAATTCCTTGCTATTTCGTATGTGAAATAGAATATTATGATATTTATAATAACACATTTCTTTAGCAGGGAAATATTTATTATATAAACCAAAAGATTTATTATATATAATAAAATTCTTAAATTGATTTATGAAAATCCACTACATATAGTAAAATTTGCTTCAAACTTGTAGAAATCCACATATCCTAATTTACATTGGTAATTGAGATCTGTTATATTTTCAAAAGTATTACACAACTATGTCTTACCAAATTTAGTGTGAATTATTTCTATGTAATGCACTTATCACATATTATAATTTAATGATACCATTTCTACTATTATCATTGCTAGCACAGACATTATTAGTAAGTCATTATAACTACTATCATTAATATTAATAGGGTGCTAATACTATATGATGCATATCAGCTATTTATAATAAACCAAACATTGTTTGTAGCACATATGTAATGACTATTATAATAATGGTAAACGCCTCTAATCTTCCCACTAATTTACAGAAACTACTTTATGTCTGTGAATCACAGTAAGCTCTATTTAAATAAATGAATTACATAATCACTTAAGTTAATTTTTGCTTTATTAACTATCTCATACTCAGTATATATAACTTTATATGACATTAATGGGAAAGAAAAGGCAGAAATGTATTGTTAATGGTTATAAAATAATATCTCACCAAGATTTAAAAGACAAAAATGCATACATATTTTATATAATGCATATATATGTATATATAGTATGTCACAAATATATAGAACATAGATATATAAAGCATAAATATATAAAAATGCACATAAGTATATGTAAGAGTATACATATATTTTTCCAAGTGCTGCAGGAATAGCCTTGTAAGTGCTGTTGCAATGCAAGCCTGAATACCTAGGTTCAATCAACAGCACCCAGAACCTTGGTGTGGCCACCCAACAATCTCCCTTGGCCTTCACATGCATGATCATGGGACATGTACATCTGCACACATGTGCACACACTAGCATAAATCACCTGCACATACCACATTTTAGACAATAAATGTCACACATTTTTTAAAAATATATTAAAATAAGAAATAGAATCTGGGGCTGAGGAGATGGCTTAGCAGTTAAGGCATTTGCCTGGGAAGCCAAAAGATCCATGTTTGACTCTCCAGATCCCATTTAAGCCAGACACACATAGATGAGGCAAGTGCAAGGTCACACATGCTCACTAGGTTGCACAAGCATCTAGGATTGAATTTCAGTGGCTAAGGCCCAGGTGTGCCAGTTCTCTTTCCTCAATCTCTCTCTTATAAAGAAGAAAGAAACTCATGTTCAAATCTCCAGGTCCCATGTAAGCCAGATGCATAGTGACTCAAGTATACAATATCACACATGCACACAAGGGGGCACATGTGTCTGGAGTTTTCAGCAGCTGAAGGTCCTGGCACACCCATTCTCTCTCTCTAATAAATAAATAAAACAACAGAATACATATGATATTTCTTTTAGTTGTTTGTTTTCTGGCTTCAAACTTATGGAAATCTTCTTGCTTCAGTCTTCTAAGTGTTGTGATTACCATCGTATGCCATGAGACCTTGCAATCTTTTACTTTTTGTTTGACTAAAGAAAACCATTCCCGGCCGGGCGAGGTGGCGCACGCCTGTAATCCCAGCACTCGGGAGGCAGAGGTAGGAGGATCGCCGTGAGTACAAGGCCACCCTGAGACTACAGAGTTAACTCCAGGTCAGCCTGGACCAGAGTGAGACCCTACCTCGTAAAACCAAAAAAAAAAAAAAAAAAGAAAAAGAAAAAGAAAACTATTCCCCACAATAAATCTAGTTACCTTTTCTTGCAAGCAAGATAGAGTTACATGAATTAGACACACATATATATGCAATAATGAACAGGAATATTCTTTTCATAGTAAACATGGAAAGTCACAGAATGGTGGGACTGCATGAAATTTTCTAGGTTATACTCAGTCTTCTAAACAACTCTATGATTTGGAAAAATAGCTGTGAAATCATTGTTCCTAAAACTTTGAAATTATGAGCTATAAGTTCTTGAGTTAATTTTCCAAATTCTCAAAAACACACTTTTCTTCTACAAAACAGAGATAAAAAAAAATGTCAATTTCCAGGTTGTCAAGATTTCTCAGTGTTTAAACATGCATGCTTGCAAAGCTTGCTGACCCAGGTTCAATTCCTCAGCAAAATGTAAAGCTGGATATACAAAGTAGTACATGTGTCTGGAGTTAATCTGCAGTGGCAAGTGGCCCAAGCACTTTCATACTTCTCTTTCTCTCAAAGTAAATAAATAAAAATATTAAAAAGAAAATGTCAATTTCCTAGCAAATCTTATAAGGCCTAAATTTAGAATATTACCAACAAAATATTACTTATGTAGTAAATTTGAATAAACTACAATTGTGATTTTTGGTATACGTTTAAATGTGGACTATTTATTTAAGACACAAGAACTTATATAACATATAACATTATATTACTATATAATATACTATAATATATATACATACATACATACATATATATATATATGTATATGTATATATATATATATATATATATATATATATATATATATATACACACACACACATACATACACACACATAGAGAGAGAGAGAGAGAGAGAGAGAGAGAGAGAGAGATTGGAGATTGAGAGAGAGAGACAGAAAGAGAGAGAGGGTGAGAGGGCTGGAGAGATGGCTTAGCGGTTAAGTGCTTGCTGTGAAGCCTAAGGAAAGACCCTGGTTCAAGGCTCGATTCCCCAGGACCCACATTAACCAGATGCACAAGGGGGCGCACGCATCTGGAGTTTGTTTGCAGGGGCTGGAGGCCCTGGCATGCACATTCTCTCTCTCTCTTTCCCTTTCACTCTCGATCTCTCTTAAATAAATAAATAAACAAAAAGAATTTTTAAAAAAGACAGAGAGAGAGAGAGAGAATATTTTGAATAATAAACTTTACAAATAGAAATATTTTTCTTAACAAAGATGTTAAGTTTGGAATTTAAATATCTTTAGATTTCTACTTTAAATAATTTAATGCTATAATTCAATGAAGATATGAATACAGTTGTAGTAGTAAAGTGCTTTTGTCTTCAACAATATGTAGCAGTCTTCACCATGGGTAATAGATGCAATAATTTCTGTCTTTGCATCAAGAATTCTAGTTTATGTTAGAATTTGAAATTTTGTTTTAAGTGCTCAACTTATTTGAGAAATAATCTTCAAGTTATCAAAGATAGTTTGTTAGAAAAGATATTAAACTTTGAGACAAATACAACTGAAACCTATAGTATCACAAGATTTTGTATATATGTGTATATATATATATATATATATATATATATATATGCTTTTTAACATTTTATATGTCATATAAATTATTTTTTGTTTATTGAATGTCTCTTATTAGCACATTGATATCTTCTTTTAAGCTCATATAGGAAATACAAATCTGCTTAAAAACTTCCTATGTCTCATATATATAGATGATATAGATATAGATATGAATATAGGTAGATATAGATATATGCTTTATTAGAAAACAAGTAATATTTGAATAGCTATTGTACATTTAAAACTTCAGAGTTTAGAGGTAATTTTTCATTGTGGCAATTGTAGTTTCTAGTTGAGATGAGATAGAAAGCCCTGAGAGCTGAAGTTTACACTTTCTTTAGCTCTTCTGTATTGTACTTTTATAACTTGCCTCTATAGTCATTGCTTAAAGCTGTGTGTATGTGACTTCATGCATGTGTGCTTGTGTGTGTGTGTGTGTGTGTGTGTGTGTGTGTGTTTGTGTGTGTGCGCGTACGCGCGCGAGAGAGAGAGTGTGTGTGTATAGGGAGGGATGGAGAAAGAGGATAATATTGTGCATTATTTAAATAAATGAATTTTGTCTTTAGACATGGTAACATTTCAGAGAAAATAAACTTGCCACTTTCAATTTTAAAGGCAGTATTATGTAACTCTCTATATATTTTGTGGTTTGTTTTTTACATTTCAAAATATGAATAGTAATAACTTAGTGAATAAGAGTATATTTCTTAAAAATACACCATATTTAATGATATCATGATGAATCAAAGTAAAAAGTAACTGTCTAAACAAACTACCACTGCCATACAAATACACATGTATTATAGAACACACATTGGAAATGTGAAAATAAAAAGAAATTTATTATATTACTGAATTATAGTAAACAGGCTAATCATGTCAGCTGATACATTTATATCTGTCTATTTTTGTATTTGTATCTGTGGTTTATAATTCGTTAAACCCAGAAATCTCATTGCATCGACCCGTTATTTGTAAATTATGTTTCCACATTTCAGCCACAATGCAAAAGCGCCTGAAGAAGGAAAAAAAAGCCAAGAGAAAACTGCAGGAAGCCTTGGAATTTGAATCAAAGCGCCGAGAACAAGTGGAGCAGGCACTTAAGCAAACTGCTGCTAGTGACAGTGGTCTGAGGATGTTGAAAGGTAATGTAAGACTTACACTTTTGAGGTAAAAGTAAACAAATGAAAACCTGGTTTCAAGGAGGGAGAGACGGACAGTGACACAGAAAGACAGAGACAGTTTGTTTGTTTGTTTTGGCATGAATCAAACTGATAGTCCTTCTGCCACCCCCACCCCACCCTCAGAAATACAAAACACTAGCAACAAGAAATCCTGCGGAGAAGCAGAAGGGCTAATCTCTCTGTGCAACTTCAGTAGAAGTGCTATACCAGCTCAGCTTAGTTGTGATGATGGTGGGTGAGCTCACTTTCAATTAGCTGAAGGATGGTGGATCCTTTCATTCACACAGTGTCATACTAGTCTTTGAGGAAAATTGTCTTGACAATGTCCTCTAAGTAAATCTTTGGAGATTCTGTTGGAAAAGTGTGCTCGAATCAAGAAATACTTTGAGTCTAAACTAATTTTTCCAAATGAATTTAAACTTTGTAAACCACCTACAACTGGATTGAACCCCTAATTTATGCACTATTCAAAATGATTTTTAAGCATATACATGCACACACAGAACTATTTTACATTATGAACATTACTTTTTGAACTTATCTGGAGCACAGTAGTAACATATTTGCTCCTTAATTGTTACAACATAAAACTTGAATTATAATGTGAACATTGCTCTTCACTTGCACTTATCATACAACTAACATCTTTTTTTTCAGATTAAAAATATTTTATTTATTTGACGGGGGGAAGAAAGAGGCAGATAGAGAGAATGGGTGTACTAGGGCCGTCAGTTTCTGTAAAGAACCCCAGATGCATGTACCACCTTGTTCATCTGTCTCATTTGGTTCTTGGGGAATCAAACCTAGGTCCTTTAACTTTGCATGCAAACTAATATCTTACAAGTAGAAAACACATGATATGGATGGGGCACTTTCACTTAGTCAGCTGTAGCCATCATTTATTGTCTGTAGACAGGGCATGTTAACCTAATAATTTTAATGGATTTGTATTTTTTCCTAGATTTTATATTTACATTATCAAATGAGGAAGGAAGGTGCTTAGTGAGAGCATATATGTAACTGTATAATTGAGTTATCACCCTCTTACCGTTAACAACAGATATAGCAATAGAAAAAAATTAAAAAATGAGGAAGAGATACAAAGGAAAAATAAAAACAAACCAAAAAATATCACTACTCAACTTTGCGTTATGTATAGTACCAAATTACTGGCTTACTGAAGGTTTTCTTTAGTTGTAAACAGGAAATACAGAATAGTACCTTAATCCTGAATGCCAATTCTTTCAGATACTGGAATACCAGATATTGAAATAGAAAACAATGGAACTCCTCATGATAGTGCTGCTATGCAAGGTACTGTGACTTCTTCCTATAACCGCTTTGTGCATTATCTTGGGAAAGGGTAGTAATTGAACTTTTATTGTCATACTTTTTATATAAATAAAATAAGTCTAACTCTTCATACCCCATGACTAAAGAATAATTAATAGTGAATTTAGGAGAAAAGGCACATAGATTATAGGACTTTGAAAACCTTTAACAGTGAAACTATATACTTATAATGTGATAAAAATCCTTACATATTTATCTGTTAAAATGATATGCAGTTATATGATAATCATATTGTAAAAATGTACAAATATATCTTCAATTTACCTTTTTGAAGTATATGATAAAACCTATTTTTACACATTACTACATTACTGATTTAAAGACCACAAGTATATTAATCATAACCATGGATATTTCCAAGGTGTTTTAGATATTTTATTAGCTTTTAAATTTGGGGGTTAATTTTACAAACCACTTACATATGGAAATAAGAATGGGGCTTATAATTCTCAACTTACATGGTTTTCACAAAAACTTAATCTTTTAAAATACTTATAGTTAGTAGTAAGAAAATGAACACATCAGCATAAAGTCTCCTTCGAATGCACAAGCTCCTTGAGTAAGACATGCCTTTGACCAGTACAAGTTTTCCATGCAACAAAGATGCAGTTTTCTAGCCCTTTATATTTATGCAGATTGAACTTATTTTCACTTTTTGTTTTAAAAAAATCTTGACTCTAATAAAATATTGTTAGGAGACATTTTCCCTACTTTTCAAAAATAAAGATAACAAAAAAAAGCATGTTGTTTTCTGGGGGGTTAACAATTTGGTGCTTTTCTGTTGTATGGTGAAAGGATCTGCTTGATTCTGCTGCACCCGGATATACCCCAGTATATTAAGTTGTGAACGCATGCATGCTTAGCTTGTACAGTAGAGCCTTTACTGTTTCTTATCCTTTTTATGCTTGCCTGATTTCTTCCCTCAATTTAAAGGCCACATTTATGTGAGCAGAATCAATTGGGACCAGGATTCATCGTTTGGCCAGTTCATTCACCATAGCTAAATTCATGAAGTCCCACTGCTGTGAGCCTGCAATTTGAGGTTGCCATTACATTCAAGGACAACAGTAGGGATAAATAGCCTGAAGTATAATTTGAATCCTGTCTGAATTAGAGAAACACGGAGATACACAGACCCGTTAAGGAGCATGGAGTTTGGTTGTGTCCCGACTTGATTGGGATATAAGATCAGCTTTGGAACAGGAGGCTGTGAGCTAAGCACACTACCAGTACATGCTTATTTTCATTATGCTTGAACTTTATACTTCCATCTAATCCATTACTGTTTCTTTAACTTATATGACACCATTTATCTCATAGTAATGTTATCTTTCTCAACCTTGAAATAACTAGATATTTTTGAGTTTTCCTAAATTTATTTTATTTTCATGGAATGAACAAGTATTTTATTCATGGGTGTTCAATTTGGTCATATATGGAATGGTAGAGTCCCTTCATATTTTAACTGTATAAACTCTGCAAAAACTGACTTTTTCATTTTAGTTTAATATTTAAATTTCATAATTATAGTTTAGTTGCGTTGAATTGCTTTAAAAATATTATTTATTTATTTATTTGAGAGAGAGAGAGAGAGAGAGAGAGAGAGAGAGAGAGAGAGAGAGAGAGAGAGAGAGAATGGGTGCACCAGGACCTCCAGCCACTGTAAACGAATTCAAGACGCATGTGCCCCCTTGTGCAGCTTGCTTACATGAGTCCTGGTGAATTACACTGAGACCCTTTGGCTTTGCAGACAAACTCCTTCGCTGCTAAGCCATCGCTCCAGCCCCTGAATATACTTTTAATAAGTTAATACTGGGCTGGAGCGATGGCTTAGCAGTTAAGCACTTGCCTGTGAAGCCTAAGGACCCTGGTTCAAGGCTCGATTCCCCAGGACCCACTTTAACCAGATTCACAAGGGGGTGCACGCCTCTGGAGTTCATTTGCAGTGGCTGGAGGCCCTGACATGCCCATTTTCTCTTTCTATCTATCTGCCTCTTTCTCTCTGTCTGTCACTCTCAAATAAATAAATAAAAATAAACCAAAAATTAAAAAAATAAATTAATACTTTTCTTCATTAAAATAGCAGAATCAGACTAAGGTGAAACTTACATTAAAACAAGGGAATCCACTTTGTTGTTCAAAATTACGACCCAAATTATTTAATATTTGTAGTTAAATTAGTCATATGTGTTAAAATAAAATCAGTTAATAATTTCTCATTGAATATTTTAGATTATTTTAAATATGGTTCAAAATAAATATGATGAAAATTTTAAAAATGAACATTCTCCCCTCTCTTGGCACAGATTGTAAACACTGTATATTATAAGGCCTACAACATAAGTTTATGGAAAAATAAAATGAATTTCTTTTGTTAGTATACTAGTAGAATCACAATATGATAATTAAGAGAGATATTTTCAGCAAAATATATTTGTTCTGTTAGAGCTATAGATTCCAGAAAATATTATCAGAATTAATTTTAAGTATAGTTTTCAAACTTAATGTTCTAATAATTACAGAAAAACACATAATCATTTAGCCTATTGGTTCAGATACTCAAAATTGGAAGATTACTTTTATATTTATAAACTTTACAAAATATGGAATTCTTAGAAAACATGAAATACAAGCATTTATATTATCTTTCCATTCTTGCTAATAATTCTGTGTGCTTATTACAGTTTCATTTACTTTTTGTATTTATTTTGACACTGTACAACTTTTTTCACCTTCTTTAGCTATCCAGTTTTAAAAACTGGAAGATTATTTCCTATCATTGTTTGCGAGAATCAACTCATGCATGCCAACACAGTGCCATGTCCACAACTCTTTTCCATCACAGAAAACAGTTCAGTCACCATTCATGTCTTTTCTCAACCTACTGTCAATAATTCTACTGGGTAGAAATCTATCATTATCCTAGTGCTCTCTCTTTGAAATTAAATTAGTTCCACTGTGACAGAAAAAAAAAATAAAAGGGGCTTGAAAATGTGGCATGGTCACCCTTAGGATAATACAATCATTTCTCTTTTGTCATAAATTCTCCATAGATTTTAGTTTAGACACATTCCTTATACACTAGGATTATTACATTTTATAAATCTCATCAGTTCACTTATTTTATTTCTCATAGCTCTAAATGTTATCTGTCAGAAAAGATACCATGTATAGACAATCTCATATTCAAAGAATATATGTATTTTATTAGTCTGCCATAACACCACATCCTGGATATTTTCAGATGGTCCACAATGAATATGTAGTTGCTCTGACAGCAATGTCCACTATCTCCCTAGGTGAAGCTTTCAGTGAAGCATATATACAAATATAGTCCCATTCAGATTCCTATACTTCAGCTGGGAACATCAACTGTCATATCAACCAATCTCTGCCTCACATAAAACAAACATGCCAGGTGTTATTAAGTGCACCTTCAGATCAATGATTTTTGCAAATGGCATTCAAATGCCATTTATGTAGTGCATTTTTTGCTGATAAAAGCAAATTAAATTAGTAGAACTACAAGTGAGCTGATAAAAACTAAAACTGAACAGCAGTACCATTAGCTAACAATGTAATATTTTCTCTTTATTGCATTCTGCCATTTAGTTATTATCCTATTGAAAATCTAATTATAACCCTTTTACTCCCTAGTCAAAATTCACAGTTTTTGCAAGCTTAGCACTGACAAGTGATTTCATTACATTTGATTGCCCATGCCCAGATTGACTTAACTTCACTTGGAGTCCTAAAAGCCCTCTCAGTTTCCCAGATTCCCTATTTGCACATTACTGCAACAGCTCCTTTAATTAATTAGCACGAACAGCAGTAACATGAACTGCTGAACAGAAAATAACATCATTTTATGATCACAGGGAGACTTCTCCTTTTGCATGTTTATACCTTAGTTAACTATAATTTAGTATGACTATATTTCAATGCCAGAGGCTACTCGGGCAGTCAACAGTATATGTTCATTATTGTTTTAAGTGGTATCATCATCATATTAATAGTAATAGGTAGAAGAAACATAAGATATGAGGCCCCCAAATTTTAGAAAATAGACAACAGCATCATGAACTTTCTAGCCATAAAATTAAGCAATAAAAATGAGTCCAGAGGAGAGAAAAATGAACATGGGCATAATGAGTGACACATTGTGCCTGTTTCTGACACTCCATTTGGCAGAAAAGAAAAGAAAATAACAAAAATAGTAAGAACTGATTCTTTGTGAGTGTAATGTGAAACCTGTGAATGATGTTTACTTTTGGCAACATATTTTGATAAATGTAAAGTGATTTAACAGTGAGCTGTAGTATTTATAAATATTTTTCCATAAATAAAATGAAATCTTTAAAAAAGTTCCTTCTTTTTGATAACACCCCAAACATTGAAAATAAATTGAAAATATATTTGACATTATAAATAAACTGATATAAAAATAAAGTTACTATATGTTCTTTTTTCTCACTAAATTTCTTTTGTGCAAAAAGGTAAACATATTGGCTCATCTTCAAAATATAAACTAGACATTTAAGGACATATGAAATGAATGATTTCTTCCAAACACTGTGCACTAAAGATGTGATGGTAGAATTTAAAACAAAGTTGCTAAAGTATCATTTGACTGAAAAAAGTATCAGATACAATTTTAACTTCATATTAAAATGCATTGTGTTTTAAGCATACTTATATGCATATTATAGAACATTTAAAATATTGTCCAGTCTCTATCAATTTCAGTATTGTTTAGCCTTCTTTGACCCTGGAAACATGATCATTATCTCTTTTTTCTGATGCTCATTTAATAACCAAGACCATTTCTCCAAAGTGTAATATGATAAGAAAAACAAAAAAAGGAGCAAAGCAAGGTAAATTTCTTTAAAAAAAAATATCTACAAGTTCCACCACAGTGTACTTTCAAGCTGTCTTCATAACTTCTAGTGTTTGCTTCCTGGCATAACATAATCAACTATTAATCCCCCCCATAAGTCTTATACTGTGTTGGAAGATGCACACAAGCTCTCTGATGCTTCTTTTATGAAGTAAAACATTCTCTTGTAGAAATATTAACACAGTATTAGTAGTGTGTTTTCTGAAAAAAAAAATTAAATGATTTCTTTGAAAATAGGAACTTTTTACTACCAAGAGAAATTCCTTCAACTGTCATCATAGAATGGGAAAACACTGTATTATATACCCTGCAGATCCAAGTTTTTCTCTTAAGTGACTATATATATATATATATATATATATATATATATATATATATATATATATATGGTTTGATTTCCTATTATGTTCATCTTATGACCTGAGATTCTTTTTACCCCAGGAAGAATTTATCTTTTCTTCATCCTTCTCAGTTTTTGTTTTTAAACTCAATTGGTGGTGCCTCCTAGATTATATAATACCTCTCTGCTGTGAAATGTCTGTCACATTATAGTATAGATATGTTTCTAATTAAATCTTAGATGAGCATGGAAAGCTTCATTACTTGATCATGTAGGGTCTGGTTGTCACATGTAGTTTGCCTCAATTCCTTGTATAGTTGATAAAAAGATTTATAGTGACCAAAAGGTTTTCACATTTACTATGATGGTAGCATAAAATCCCATATACAGATCTAAGACTTATAATTCCAGCTATATCTCACTTATATAACAAATAAAATGGCACTGATAGCAAGACAATGAGAATTTCAAGACAAGATTAGTTGTTCTGCTTCTTAGCATTTTGAGTACACAGAAGAAGTTCATCAATAAACAGGCTTTCTTTCACTATAACATAAGTTATATAAATACACTCTGATGGCTGCTATTTTATGCCTCATCTTGTTTATAAATGTGAGTCATTTTAAGCTTAGAATTCACCCTTTCCTACTCTTATCTTATAAATCCCTGAGTTACTTCATAAGAAAAAGTAATCAATTAGAAGTTTGATTTTATTTTTGTATTTTCATATATAGAATGAAATACACAGCATTTTTAGGGAAAATTCTATTCATATACCATCATTTTTATACTACTTTTAAATCTTTGGAATTAGTATACAGCTGCTACCTGAATGTATAGTAGCTACATGCCAAAATGGCCATCTTCCTTGAGTGATAAATTCATAGGTAAATATTTCTTTATGATTAAACTTGCAATACATTGTTAGAAGATCCTCAGTTATCTAACTATGGGCTTAGATTTCTTTACTGTGGAGTGTAAGCAGAATGTAGTATTTGTTTGCTCTAGCATCCTTGTTTCTCATTTATTATAGTCATATAATATTTAATTTTGAAAATTAGAGTGACAATAAAAATAAATTTTAGAATTTTATTCAGAACTTCTTATTCTCCTAAACTGTATGCTTTATAATTTTAATATTTGAAAAAGCATATTAGTAACAATCTATATATTAAGCTTGAATCTACTTTTTAGACGTAACATGAATAACTATTAAAATGACATTTTCCCCAGTTCTTCATTAAGCTTTCAAAAAAGCATAATTTCTCAACAAACACTTTTCCTCATCTCCCCATTTCACCACAAAGTGCTGTGAGTTTCTTTAAGATTATTAAAATTGAGCTAATAAAATGTAGATCTCAGCCTATATGAACAACCATTTAATGAGTGTCACACAACCTGCAACAAACAGAACTTATACTCAAATCTTACAATCTGCTGATAAATGCATTTCAATTCTCCATCAGGAATGCTGTATGCTTTCATTGTAAACTTTGCACATGTGAATGTTTTCCATTATTTTATTTCTTTCCTCCATATTTTGATTCCATTGAAATCAGATTTTAAAATGTTTTCTTGTCAGCTTGGAAAACAAATTTAGTAGCTAAAAATTATCACAAAAATTTTGTTAAAATATATTAAAATATGTTCAAAGTAGCTTTTATAAAAATGAATTTGATCTTTACAAAATGTGTTCTAATTTACATATTAAAGAAAAGTTAAACATTGATTGAACTTTAATATATTTATGTAAATGACATAGAAGCAAAAACTGTGTGCTTCAGAATTGTTGTCAAAAAGATTTGCACATGACAAACACATTTGAAGAAGTTCCTGACCTCATCAGGAGACTATAAATATGAGATTTCACAGAACCCAAGTATTTTTAAAATTTGACATTGAGGAGGGAGCTGAAGAGATTGCTCAGTGGGTGAAGCAATTGACATACAAACATGAGAATCGGAGTTTAGATCCCAAGCACCCACATAAAAGCTTAATGTGGTGACACAAATCTGTAATCCATTCCCTGGGGAGGCAGAAACCGGAGGATCCCTGAATCTTGCTGGACAGCTGGTCTAGCTGAATTGGTGAGGGTCTGGTTAGGTAAGAGACCATGTTTCAGAAAACAAGGTTGAGATCATTTAGGGAACACAGCCCAGGTCAGCCTCTGGCCTCCACGTGCATGTACACCTGCCCACACAAATGTTCCCACACAGATACACAAGCATAATGCATATAAACCTGTGCACCATGCATACAACCAAGGAAAGAATAAAGTCCTTGCCATGATTCAAAAGATATAAGTAACTTGTGGGGCTGGAGAGATGGCTTAGCGATTAAGCGCTTGCCTGTGAAGCCTAAGGACCCTGGTTCGAGGCTCGGTTCCCCAGGTCCCACGTTAGCCAGATGCACAAGAGGGTGCACGCGTCTGGAGTTCGTTTGCAGAGGCTGGAAGCCCTGGCGCACCCATTCTCTCTCTCTCCCTCTATCTGTCTTTCTCTCTGTCTGTCGCTCTCAAATAAATAAATAAAAAATGACCAAAAATAAATAAATAAAATAAGTAACTTGTGAACATCTGTCTTTATTACCATTTTATGACTGGTATACAAGAAATAGAGTGATATAAAGTACATGGATTTTCTCAGTTAATAAGTTGGTAACAGTACTAATCTTGAGAAGGCATTTATCCTCTATTTGTCTTATATAACTGATATATAAAATTTTGTCTCAAATATAGACTATTAAATATATAGTTACAGCAATACATCTCTATATTTTGCCCTATGGGGAAACAACAAGTTATTCATTCCCTCTTTTGTAGGATGTCGTACAAGAACTAGAGTTATAATAAATGGAAAAGGTATATTAATTATTTCACAAATCAGAGTGAATTAGATAATGAGAAAGATGCAATGAAACTCTATTTTCATACCATTTCCAGAATAGACAACCTACATTTGTCTTTGTTTTGATTCAATCATGAATCTATTTTCTTAAGACTGTTAGAGTGAACTAGTCATTTTTTAAGCAATCTCCATTTAAAGAAAAATAATTAGATTCTGAAAATAAAGTCCACGTTTCTGAGAAAATGAGTTCAAAATAAATTTCTTCTCCAGATGCAGAGGAATAGGGCTCAATAGCATTTTATTATTTGCCTCTAGCATGCAATAATCTACTTTCATACTCTCATATAAGTGACTCAGTGTTTATGCTACTGCCTTAATAGCTAGCTAGACTAAGCTAGCCTTGCTATTTTCACTTATGAAGAATGCAAATACCGAATATGTTCCCACAAATGAAATAGATTTCATACAACTAATTCTGTATTTAGTTTGGACTAAACAAACTTAAGACTTATATACTTATTGAACTTCTGCATTACTTTATCTTTCTCTTATTCAACTTAGGGAAACACAACCTACCGGAGCTAAGACCTTCCTTGATGTCAAATAATATGGTCCTACTTGAAAATCAGAAACACAGTACTAATAGAGCACCATAAGGAAAACATGGAAATATGTAGTTGAACTCATTTTTTAAAGTGCAAATAGTTCAAAATAAGTTACCAATAATAGAAGAAATATTTAATAACCTAAAGCTTGTCTATAATGAAGTTTATAATTTCTGTGGAAGCTCTAGTGTTCATGTAAATGAGCAAGTGGAAAGAACACACAGGAAAAAGCATTAGCCTTAAATAGGGGGAAAAAAAAACACAAAACCTCTAAATGTATTTTGCTCTAGAAATAAACTAACCCTCAAAAAATATTATACATACCCACTTACTAATTTTCAAAAATATTTAAATGAGCAGTATGTTTCAAATGACCATCCTTTCAGGAAAGGAAATCTCACCCACAAGAGGAATCACAACCCCTAGCAAAGATTTTGATTCATAGAAAATGGTAAATGTTTCCACATAGTTTATACCATGAGGGAAAACAGAAATCTTCATAAATACTATGCTTTTTAAGCTAGTCACACATTCCACTGCAAGTTGCAAAGCTGCAGAACATGCACAGGGGGCTCATAAGCATATTTTACTTAAAGAATATAATTCACACCATTTTATTTTTTTTATTTATTTATTTTTTTAATTTATTAGTTTTCTTTTCAGTAAATACAGGCAGTTTGGTACCATTATTTAGGCTCATCTGCGATCTACCCCCTCCCATTAGACCCTCCTTGTTAATGAAAATGGGTCGTGCATTGTGGAGTTAGCCCCCAGTTATTGGTATGATAAATGTCTCTGCATATCATGACCCAACATGTGACTCTGACATTCTTTCCACCCCCTCTTCCACAAAATTTCCCTGAGCCATGTTGGGTTCATTTGTGGTCTGCTTCAGTGCTGAGGTGTTGGGGGCCTCTGAGGCTCTTGCTCTCTGCTTTGGTAGGAGTTGATTTTTCTGTGTTGATCTCCTTCCCCTTTGTGCTGGTATCTGGTTCACAGGAAAACATCACCCTTGCTTATTTCGCCAGTTGTCCTTAGTTTCAGTTGGGCCCCTTTTGAGGTATGTTGGGGCTGCTCTCTTCTTAGGATCTGCATCTATCTGGAAAAAAGAAGCAGATTCTCCAATGGAGAGTAAGTTAGCACCTGGAAAATTGAGATAGCACTTACTTTTTTGATAGACAGTTTGATAGGTGTAGGCCCTCTTATACCCCGTAATTGATGGTAGCTTGATATTGTAGAGTGGGCTTGTGTTTGGGTATGGTTCTGATCTGTTTCCTAGCTCCAGCTATGGGTCTAGTACAACTGAGTGGATCAGTTAGCCAAATCAAGAGCAATTGGTTCCTCACCATGGCTGTGTACCACTATTGCATTTGTGTGGGCATCACATCTGGTTATTTGTTGCTAATTAGGTTAAACAATGTGTTGCTTGGGCAGATCTTGGTCATTTCCCCCAGTCGCCTATGTAGCACCTTCTGGCACTAGACACGCTGACTGTCTGGGGACTGACTCTCTCCTGGCTTCCAGCCATGTCATTCCATTTTATGCATCAGCTGTGTATGGAGTCTTCAGCAATAGGGTCTTACCACTGGCCTTTGGTGGGTCATCAAGTACTCTGACAGAAGTCTGTCATTGTTTTGGGAAACCTTGTAGGTTTCTCTGATCAAAAGCTCATTGTGGATGGTAGGCCCAAGCTGGAAGTGGGGGTTATAGGTCAGTGTCCACTAAGAAATTGAGGAAAAACATAACTAATATGCAAGAGTTAGAGAGGAGAGAGATAAAGGGGAGAGGGGGAGAGGGAGGGAGGGAAGATGTAGGAGATTTAGGTCAGTCTTGATCCTAACCTCTCCAGTGTCTTGTGGCTCAGGTGTTTCCTGTAAGGGTCTAGTGAAAGTTCAGCCATTTGGTCTGTCTTTTAGGAAGTAGAATTTTATGGTACCATTGCCTTTTGGGTCCGGATTACTGTTTTCCACCCTTCGATTCCCTCCCCACCCTCCCATCCATCTTATTGTCTAGTCCATGAGGTGCTTGCTGGGTATATTGTCAATATCACCCCTAGAAAATAAAATTAAGTATTAAATTACTGTAAATCTACAATTTTGCTCACCTCTGAATAATTTCATTTTGTTAAAATGATACTTGAATATATTTATGAAAAGATAAGGCTAGTAAAATTATACATTTATTATTATTAGCACAGACTTATTCAAATGCTGAAAACATATAGAGCATCAAAAATAATATAAAGTAAGTTTTTAATTTTCCATGAAGTGCATTGAGTAAATTTTTGATTTTCTTTGTTGGAATGATATTTTGACCAGGTCTTATTGTTTTTTCTGTGCAGCTTGAACACTGATGCCGGAACTCCAACTGATCATAGGCACGGATAGGGTGCTGTAGCAGTTACCTGCTTACCTAGTGTTGTAATTCTTTAGAATTCATCCTCAAATTCTTTTCAAATATGGAACCTTCAATTACTATTTGTTCATGACTGATAATTAGGACCTTTCACATACTGGGAACATGTGCTAGAGAATGGATTTCACAATGTTTTAGGGGGTAATCATAATGGTGACTGAACATAACACTTTTTAACCCATTTCTTCCAAGGAGTTCACAGTACTTCATAAACATTACCACATTTATATACACTTCATATTCCTAGTGGGGTGAGTAGGTATAAGAATGTTTAAAATTGAGAACATGCTCTTTCTAGATGATATGAGAGAAAAGAAAATGCAGGTGCACCTACTTTAAGCAGTGGTCATTATGAAATGTCTTTATATTTGTCCAATATGATTGTTAACAGGAATTGTATCAGGAGGCAATTTATTCAAATAATCAAAATTTGTTATGGCCTGTGAGATCACTTTTCTAGAACAAAACAGTTTGCCTGTACTGTTGTCTTAAAAAGTATAGAGAGCTCTAGTTTCTACATTTTACTATACCTACATGTCCCTTTGAAATGCTGATGTTGGAAGTTAGTTAACCACTCTACACTAGCACATCCCTTATCTGTAAAGAAGACAATGATCTGGGCTGGAGAGATGGCTTAGCAATTAAGGTGCTCACCAGCAAAGCCAATGGACCCAGGTTTAATTCCACAGTACTCACATAAAGCTGGACGCCCAAGGTGATGCATACATCTGTAGTTCATTTGCAGTGGCTATAGATCCTGACATGCCCATTCTCTCTCTATCTGCTTCTCTCTCATGTGCTCAAATAAATAAATAAACATGTAAAAGTATAAAAAAGAAGACAATTAACAAAACAGCTCCATTCTATTAAAAATACCTCCTTTTTACTTTTCTTCTCTTTCCACCCAAAATTTTGTTTCCTATTTGTTATGATAGAAACAAGAAGCAGAAATATAAAAGGATCTATATAATGAAGTAGATAGGCAGTTACAGATATGATGTAACATTCACATCAAGTCTACACGTATAGCTTCAAATTTTTTATTGGGGACTTTAATATATGAACATATTGCAAATTGGTTATATCGTCATTGATTGGGCTATTGTCATATGTACCCCCTCCCCTGCCCCAATTCCACAGACATGGATGCACCAGTCAGTTCCTTTTAGGAGGACAATGCCCTGTAGTACATCTTCCTACCCTGTAACTCTTACATTCTTTCCATACCCTCTTATGCAATGTATCCTAATCCTTGGAGATCATAAGTTTCCTTTAGTGCTGAGCACTCAGTAGCCTCTGATTTTATACTTTGATGAGTTTTGAGTGTCCCAGTGTCTATAATCATCTTCTTAGAGAAGGTTCTCTGGCTAAGGATGAGAGCAGCACTCATATTTAACCCACCATTTCCTCTATAATGATCACTGGGCCCTAGTGGGTGATGTCATGGATATTGTTACTCTTCATAGTCTGTTTTAAATATGTTCAGGTAAATGATATGCTTAAATGATCATGACTAGATGAATCTTTTGGATTGAAATATTTGGTTTGAAATATATTTTTAATATAGTGGTTTATTTAGTGGAGACCTGGCTACAAGCTGGTGAGAGAGATCTGTTACCATTTACATACCTCTTAAAAATTTAATAAAGTAGCATTTGGGTTATCAAAAACATTTAGTTCTACTCCTAAAGTGCTCTCCAAACACCAAACAGAATCTTATTCATTGCCTTATATCTGCCCTTGAATTAATTTCTGTTCTGACAAAAGCTCTACTTATGCAAAAGACAAAATGAGTTGAATCTGTTCTCCAATAGTCATCTCCCTATGGTTGTCCATATAGCTTATTTTAGAAGGGCCACCTAACCTACATATTTTGTACATTACATTATATACATATCAATGTGGCATATACTCTGAAGCATTTTTCCTAAGTTATAGGAATTTTATTTCTGGCAGTTTCCATGGACTGAGCAAGGTCATTTTATGAGTATGTGGTATGGTACTTTAGCCCACTGCAGCAAAATAATGCCTACTGGGTAATGTTATAAAGAGATAAAAGGGAAATCAAGTGTTTTATTATATCACACATGTGAACTAAATAATAATGAAGTGTGAGTAAAAGTGCTCCCTTCTAATGCTGTCTTCCGGCCCTGATCATATTACTCTGTATTCATTATGACGCCTTATTTTAGCTATTTCTTTTCATTCATTTTAAATGTACAACACACAAGGCAAATGTCACATTTACTTGGGTTTGAGACACATAAGTCCAGTGATCAACAGAGGGTCTTATGTAAGGAGAAGGCAACACCATCCTTCTGTGCCACAAAGTATGCCTATGTCAGGCAGTGTTATGCTGGGGAAGAACTGCATGAGCCTATATTTTTACTTGAAATACAGCCACATTTATATATATATCAAATTCCATGTTTTACCTCTCAGATTAATCTTAAAGTAATAAAGTTTGCCAAGTCTCCCTTCATGTTACTGTGCGTGCCCCTTTTCTTGAGTTCCCATGAACCTTACATCTCTCAAAAGGATACCATTCACTGCCTTTCCTGATCTTTAATCTTGTTTACATCTAGAATGCATATGAGATCATCTTTGTTGGGAGCTCAAGTACAAGCCCTCTTAGAAACATGAAACCTTAAATTACTAATTAGCTGTTTCCTGTTCCTAATGAAGTGAGCATGCAGGGTTTGGATTAAAATTCAACTACTATTCTCCTTTGTTTATGGTTCCAGATGTTTTTGTTTTATCTAAGAGTTTACTTTGACAGCTACTGCTAAATGATAAATCACTCATATTACAAGTTGAAATGCATTTTGAAATTGAAATGTGGCAAACTTTAAGATTGCTTCAAGGATCAGTGTCAGTTACCAGTTCAATGCTGAGCCCCTCCTTATGTTCAACCAGTACTGGCATACATAAAATACCAACCAAAGACCAACAACATTAGGCAAGCCTCTACACGTGGTCTGCTTTTCTACTGTCTTTATGATTTAAGGGAAAAGCCTTACTACTATTGAATATCAATCAATATTGAGTAAAATAATAGATTCATATCACTACCGTCTTCTTGCCAGCCTTGCATGCTGCTATGGAAACTACTTCAAATAGGCCTAATGGGCAGGGACATTTAATGAAGGTTATGAACAGATATGTTTGTCTATTTTAATAAAGATAATAATTAAACATAATAAAGGAGATTTTTCAAAAATTTCATGTTTTTAAAGGACAAATGACAATTGTCTTTTGTTATTACTTGTTGTATTTGTGTCTCTTTTTAAGGGGACATTATTTGCTGAGCCTTTGGTTTCAAGTTTGTAATGTTCAGAATGTACTGCATGACTTGAGTTTTATCATAATTGTAAAAATTTAAATCCTGGTAAAATGATTGCCATTTGAGGTTGAGGAGTTTTTCTTTGACATTCTGCCTTTGTATACAGAGGATGAGGTACACTCTTGTACTGAGAAACTGGTCAGTTTCATCACAGTTAACCAGAGAGCTGGAAGGTTGGGCTTCATTAGAAACCTCAGACTCTAACTAAAATGGAGTCTGAACAAGTCTCTGGGGTGAAAGAATACCAAACCATTTTCAAAAATACATAATTAATTTTCTTTTGTTCCCTGGAAATAATCAGTTTACGTCCATAAGTTTCTTAGGGAAATGTCTGCTTACCCAATAATAAAATAAATGCAACTCTTTGGTTAGCCTGATCAATATAAAATCCAAGTCTTATTTTTCCACAACTTTTTCATACCTTCATTATTGGTCTTGAGGGGTGTCCCAGAAAATTCCACTAACTAACTTATCACCATATTTTCTACACAGAGGGAATAACTATTTGAAAGATGTCACATTTTTCCACTTTACAAAGTTGTGGCCTGGCTGAGTTAACATTTTCAAAAAGGCATATCAGTCAGTCATGATAATGTACTGCCCCTCTTACATGAAGAGGACACATTTGTTAAAAGCATGTACTATTAAGTGTTTTGTAAGTACAGGTAATGGATGTGTACTAATTTATGGACACATTATTTCCTGATCCTCCTTATGTAACCACAGGATAATCTTTTTGATGTAGGTAGCTAGTGATGCAAGTCTTAATTTGTTATTGGAAAGAGCAATTTTATGCAAAAGAGGTAGATTACACTTTTTAAGAAAATCTCAGTATCAATAAAATTTCATCCAACTGTAAGGTGATATAGGCTATGGATTAAAAGCATATAAACAAATATTGATTATACCACAAATAACAGTTAATATGATATTCACAACTATTCTCCCTTCATGCAGTATACAAGTTGTGGAATGGAGAAGAGCTGGAGCATGAAAGTTACCTGAAAGATCTTTGAAAATTGACAAATTCACAAATATAAACATTCAATAAGTTGTTATCAATATTAGATCAAGACTGTTACATCAGATCATTTTAGGTTCCTGAAGGTGGAAGTTTTAGTATTTTTACATATGTATCAGAACTATTCCATGGAAAAACTAACTGGTTTTCTTTCTTTTAAAGGAAGTAACTATTACTGTTTAGCAATGGCACAACAGTTGTATTCAGCGTGAAAAGGTCCTCGCTGGCTTTACTTAAATGAAGATGATGTGATTCCAGTTTATCTCTGAAACTATTCAACATCGAGCTATTTCAATTGTGTTTTTCAGCAAAGCTTTGTTTACTGAAACAGATATTCAATCTATGTTACATTAAAAAAAGGAACATGTATATTTTAACAGCAATGATGTAAATGTTATCCTTGCATTAGATTGACCAGTTTAAGAATATGAACTAAATCTTAATGGATAAAGTAACTTGACCATATTTGATGTTTTTTTTTTATGCTCATTTCTGCTTGGCTTTTTGTCTCTCAAGGAAAAAATATAATAGTATGTTAGAGATTAGAAAATTCTTTGTATTGTTTCTCAGTTCTACCATATGTTAAGTTAAAGCACACCTTTGTTAAAAAAAAATGTACTTGCAGAAGGAACTTCAGACTAAATAAAAACATTTGGACTTTGCCATTTATCACTGGGTTTTTATTTGCAAATTTTCACTACAGTAATTGAAATATATAGTGAAATCAGAGGCTGGGGTGATGTTTGACTGGGCAAAACACTTTCTCTGCAAACATGAGGACCAGATTTCATACCACAAACACTTATATAAAGTCAGGTGTACATTGTAGCCCACATGTGATCACAGTACTGTATAGACAATGACAGGGCTCCATGGGGCTATTTGGATAGTTAGCAAGAACCATTTTTCTTTGTAAATAAAGTGGAAAGTAATGATGAAGATAGCTCTATGAGTTATTTTCTTACTGTTAGGACAAAATCCTACAAGAAGCAGTTCAATTGGGTTGATAGTTTCAAGGGAAAGTTTCATCATGGCAGGAAAGTCATTGCAGGCTGGAGTAGGAAGCCTTCATCACATCTTACCATAGCCTGAAAGTACAAACTAACAGCAAGTAGGGCCTGGATAAAACTTTCAAGATACACACCCAGTGACTAATTTGTTCAAACAAGGCTCCATGTCCTAACAGTTCAACAAATTTGCTGAATACTACCACCAGCTGGGGATCAAGTCTTTCAACACATGAACCTATAGGGGATGTTTTACATTTAAACTACAACATTCCACCTCTGGTCCCCATATGCTCCATGGTTATCTCCTGATTAAAAATACATTAAGTTAAGCCTTTAAAATATCCATCTATTTTTTATTAATCCCAACACTGTTCAAAAATTACCAAAGTCTTGCCTGAGACATAAGTAAATCTCTTAACTGTGAGTTCTTCACAATAAAGGCAGACATTATAAACTTCAAAAATATAGTAGCATAAAATAAATATTATCTAAAAGGGGGATGTAGATATAGCATGAAATAACTAGAACAAAGCAAGAGTCAAGCTCAGCAGGGCAACACCAAATCCTAAAGCTCCATGTCTGGTATTTAGGACTTATGAAGAAATCAAGTGGGGGCTGGAGAGATGGCTTAGTGGTTAAGTGTTTGCCTGTGAATCCAAAGGATCCTGGTTGGAGGCTTGATTCTCCAGGATCCAGGTTAGCCAGATACACAAGGGGGCGCATGCATCTGGAGTTCATTTGCAGTGGTTGGAGGCCCTGGCACACCCATTCTCTCTCTCTCTCTCTCTCTCTCTCTCTCTCTCTCTCTCTCTCTCTCTCTCAAATAAATAAATAAATAAATAAACAAAATTAAAAAAAAAAAAAAAGAAATCAAGTGGGCTCCAAATCCTTGGGTGGGTTCACATTTCCATCTCTTCAGCCTGTAGCCAGACTTTCTTATAGACCAGATCTGCTCAAAGATCCCAGCTTTTCTTAGCTTATGTCCCATAGCATCTCCAACATCCCAGGGTCTCCAAGAAAATTTAGGGTTGACCTTCATATCTTCACACAATGGCCTCTCGGGACCTTCTTGCAGGGATTTCAAAACTTTTCTCGGGCTGGAGACATTGCTTAGTGGTTAAGGTGTTTCCCTACAAAGGCTAAGGACTCATGATCAACTCCCCAGGAACCACATAAACCAGACCCAGACACACAATGTCATGCCTTTAATCCCAGAACTTAGGAGACAGAGGTATGAAAATCACAGTGAGTTCAAGGCTACCCCAAGACTACATCGTGAATTCCAGGTCAGCCTTGGCTAGAGACCCTGCCTCAACTCCACCCCCCCAAAAAAAAATAAACCTTGTTTTACAATGCTAACCTCAGCGGTTCTCTGGAACTGTGGAAAAATACTTCATGACCCTGACATCTTGCATCTTTCACATTTAAAAATAATTATTATCATGTGGATGCTGCGAAGTTCTACTTCCAGCTATGGATAAATCCTTCTCCCTCCCTTGAGGCATTCTTATTTACAATTAATTTGCATTTTTACTGCCTTGAGTCTTCAATGGTTTCAGTATTACCCTCAAAGTATGGTTTCTATTGTTCCAGGGCAAAGCAGTAGATTTCTCTTTAATGCTGCTAATATTTTTTGCCAAATACAGTCTAAGAAGCTGTATTCTCCTTGCTTAGGGACTTAAAATTGTAAGTTTTCTTTCTGGGTCAAGATTTTACTGCTGTGCATTTTGTTCTTTGTTACTGTATCTCTAAAAGGAGCTAACAAAACCATGTATAAACTCAGTGTTTATCTACCTTGAACTTTCCTCAACCAAACACATCAGTACATGTCACTTAAAATCAGACTTATTTATATTCTTAGTCATGAACACAAGTCATCCAGTTTCTGTGCCAAATTACAAAAGGGATAACAACTAGAGGTTACAGAATCCTTGTTTCCTTCTGATACATTATCTCTGGGCTACCAGTATCTTAATTTCTCTTGGAATTCTGGTATTCCAAATTCTCATAGGAATGGTCCACTAAGCTCTGCTTACAACATTGTAAGACCTGTCTATCCAAAAGTTGCAAAATTTTCTGTATTCCACGGGAATGGAAACTCTAAAATTATATGGTCAGATTTATGGCATCAAAGACTCCACTTCTCAGTATTGATTTTCTGTATGGGTTACTTTCTCATTTCTAGGATAAAATACCCAACCATAAACAGCTTATGAAAGAAAAAGGGTTGAATTTGGCTTACCGTTTTTTTAGGGAAATTTCATTATGGTGGTGACGGAATAGGAAGCAAGAGCAGGATCCCAGAATTCTTTTCACATCAACAAAGGAAAACAAAAATCAAACTTGACTGTCAGTTGGGCTATAATGTCTTAAGGTTCTCAACTGGTGGGCCTTGAGAGGCCTGGACACAAGACCTAGTGGAACTTCCTGATCCTAGCTAAAGTTTCACGACCTGTCTCTGGCCAGCTAGAACTCAGCAGGGCTCCAAATTGCCTCTGGCCTGCTACTTCTGCAAAAAAAATTAGAATTCCTACATGTGCTTAGAACTGATCATTTCAAAAGTTGCTATATGTTATTGGCCCTTATACCTCATCCTTTCCTGAGATCCTTGCCTTTGTTCTCAACATTATATAGAAAACTGCCTATAACAATAAAGTGAGTTCCTGCTTCAAGGAGACTCCCAGCTTGGTGGTGTGTTCCTGGCTGTTGATACTCACCCTCCTCCTCAACCCCTTGGTAGGAACCAGCAGGCCTGGTCCTTCGTCAGCACTACCTGCTGGGGGAGCCTGGCACTCAACCAGTGACATACTACCCCGCAATAAGGCATCCATCTCCTATAGGTTCTGTAACCTTTAAAAATAACACTACCAGCGAGATTTTAGGTATTTAAACACTTGAGCTTATGGAGACATTTTTCAGGCAAACTACAACATTTAACCCCTGACATCTGCATGCACACACAAACACATGTGTACATGAACCCACATGTATGTATACCCACAACCCTGTGAATATGCAGATATAAATATACATTATATTGTATTTCACCTGATTAATCTGTTGTTATGTTAACTTTCCTGGCCTGGAGAGATGCAACAAATACCTATTCATCCCAAATATGACACCAAGCACAACTTATTCCACCAAATTAATAAATTCATGTGCTTTGAATGTTTGATCACCAACTGATGACGATTTGTGAGGTAGAGCCTTGCTGTAGGAGGTGTGTTGCTGTGCTCAGGCTTCCCTTCTTGACAAAATTTGGTTCAATCTCCTGCTGATGTTTTCCACCTTCTGTGGCATGGAAGTGATGTCATGCCTCTGCTCATGTCATGCTTTCTTCTACCATCATGGAACTTCCTCTTGAGAGTGCAAGCCAAAATAAATATGTTCCTTCAATCAGGTGCTTTTGGCTGGGTGTTAATAATAGCAATAAGAAGGTAACTGCAGCAGTGAACCAAATTTTTATTGGAGTTATTTATAGGACATATTTATAGGGCTGAGGCAATGAATCAGCAGTTAAAGGCACTTACTGGCAAAGCCAAATGGCCTGGATTCAATTCCCTAGTAGATATGTAAAACAAGATGAACAAAATAGCCCATTCACCTGGAGTTCATTGGCAGTGGCAACAGAACCTGACACACTCATATTCATTCTCTCATTCTCTCTTTCCTTGCAAATATATATTTTTTTAAATAAAGAACATGTGTCAGATGTTATTTACTGGAGTGTGAGTGACCCCCAAACAGCTGTGTCACCACGAAGCCCTGACTCAACATGGATGACAACCTCAGGGAAGCTAAATATCTGGCACTTACGTGACTTGCAGGCAGTTTAGCCAATCTGAAATTCTCTTTTTCCAATAATTGTTACTGAATCTTTAACCTGGGAGGGATCTTGTGACTCTTACAAGTTTTAGGAGCTTCCTTAACTTACTTTCTGAGCTTCGCATGCTTTTTTCCTTGCTAAAGAAGGGAAGTTTTAATTTGAAAATAATTGCTACACAACATTTCATATTCTTGATTTTAATTATTCTATTGACTGGCACTGGATTGTCAAGATGGCAGATTGCAAAATCAGAACTAGAAAGGTATGGTTAAAAAAGAGCTTGGAAATCCTTCCAGAACATCTATTATATTCAAAAAGTTTTTGCTAGAAACTTCAATGTAAAATACATAAACAAACCAAAACAAAAATGTATTTCTATTCCATTCCAAAGAAATTTCAGGCTTCTCTGTATAGTCTAGTGGCAGTCATAGCCTACAGATAACTCAAGAAAATTATGGGCAAGAGGATTTGCTTAGTGGCTAAGGTGCTAGCATGAATAGACAAAGCACCCAGGCTGAAATCTCCAGAACCCATGTAAGCCATATGCACAAGGTTGAGCATGCTTCTGGAGTTCATTTGCAGCAGCTAAAAGGCCTGAAGTCTCCATTCTATCTATCTATCTATCTATCTATCTATCTATCTATCTATCTATGCCTCTCTCTCTCAAAAGAAAATAAACAAATGAATATTTTTTTAAAAAAATGCTGTTCTAAAGCTCATTTAATCTGTATTTTTCACTCCCCTTTGTTCACTTCTACTAAAATTCATGGCATATTCCCAGGAGCCACACAGTTTCTCCTGTATAGTGGTAGTGTCACTTCAATTCCTTTTTGTTCTTGGGAAACATTGTTCTATTTACAGAGATGATTCCTTTCACCTTACTTCCTCACTCTTTTTTAATGTAAGAGTTAGGTGTCATAATAAAATTACAAGTCCAGTTGGGAATAGTGATGCACACCTTTTATACCAGCACTTGGGAGGTTGAGGTAGGAGGAATGATGTAAGGTTGAGAATAGTCTGAGACTACATAGTGAATTTCAAGGCTGTCTGGGCTACAACAACAGCACTCTACCTCAAAAAACTTCCTCATCCAAAAAATTATTACAAATCCATAACAAGACTCCTACGCTACAGAGAAAAGGATAATTAGACAGTGTCTAGTAGCAAAAACACCACAAAAACAATAATTTCCACCCCCCCAAATAGTTGGTCATATGATATATGATATATGAAGACTTACATTAGCTAACACTGGTACATTTCTATGTATGCCATTGTGATAGTTAAGGTGTTGTCAACTTGATCTGTTTAGTAATCCACAGGCTGCTTCTAGGAAGGATTAACTAAAGGAGGAGGTCTTTCCCCCAGGGTGAGCCCTTCCCCCAGAGTGGGCGGCCCCGCTCAGAGGGGGACTTGATATAAGGAAGCTCGGGGTAAAAGAGTTCCCTTTTCTTTCCTTCCTTCCACTTGGCTGCCAGAGCTGCTCCCTACCTTCTAGCGTGGACTGAAGACCAGTGCGGACTAAAGACCAACATCAACTGAAGACCCACGTGGATCGAAACCCAGCAGCTCCTCAGGAAGCCTCCAGGCTTTCTGGCACCATCTGCAGTGCCTGTCGGGACTGCTGAGGCATCTGGCCATGTGGACTGAGCAGCTACCAGGTTCGGTGATTCTCGGGCCTATAACTGCTATTGGACTACTGTAACCTAATCCAATAAATTCCCTTTTTAAAATAATTCATTCTAGCAATTCTGTTCCTCTAGAGAACCCTGACTAATACAGTCATATTTTCCCTACTCTTTTTTATAACAAAAATATAAAGTAGGGAGACTTCCAGTCAAGATTGGAATCCACCTAAGCATGCTATACCTTCAAGGGAAGGAAAGGTAAGACATTTAAAGTTCATTTGGTCTTCTAAGGGTAAGTAGGCTCTAATAGACCTCCAGTGGGAAGGAGCTAAGGAGCAAAGAAAGGAATCCTCTGATTCCCACACTCTGGGTATCCCACAAGTCCCACAACCCCCTCAAGCAGCTGTCCTAGCCACAGTCCCAGCTGCAGGCTCCTCCTGCATTAACCATAGGGAAGAGGACCCAGGCCAGCAGGCTAGCTTAGCTCTGCATGAGTCTCCAAGCTTGGGAATGGCATCCCACGTACTGCCGCCCAACCCCCGCCCCTCCCCCCATCATGCACTGATCCAGGACAGTAGCCTAAGTGTCCTCCACAGGAACACCATCCCACTTGCTGCCACCCTCCACCTCCGTGAAGGTACCAAGACCAGCAAGCTAGTGTTCCCTCAAGGCATACCCGCAACCACAGTGCTACACAGGTAAACTCTGTCACGCCCCTACCCACAAGTGCAGACCCAGACCAGCAGGCTAGCATTCCCCCAGAGGATCTTCATGTGCAAACCCTGTCACTCTAGCTGCCATCCTCCACCTCCTTACTCAGAATCCCCACTGCCACCAGGGACCTCCACATGCCATTGCCCCTCTGTGCTGGGATCCAGGCCAGAAGGCTAGGGTTCCACCCTCCCAAGGCTATCCTATAAGAGGGGACCACCACACCCCCTCCAATGTGTCATTTGACCCAGAAAAATACCATATCCCTGCCCTGCCTTGTCACATGAATCAGCAGTCCCATCCACCCCCTGCTATAGGGTCCCAAGGGACCCTCTTCATGGTACAGCATTGTAGGAATACCATGCATTCCCATCCTCCCCCCTCCATAGCCCCACCACAAAACCATTCTGCTTTGTCCAGCTCCCCCTACCCCCTGTTCCCTCAGGTCACCTGACCATGTAGTCCCATACCCAGCATCAGGGAACAAGCCCTACATCAGGTACCCCAGGTCCCCACCAGAGCCTTATGGGCTCCTTCCCTCTGATAAGGCAAGCCGAATTGCCATCAGAAGCCTAGTGCAAGCAAATACAAAAAGGGAATAATCGCTGAAGACACTTCAAGGGTAGACTTCTTTCTTCTGTCTTCAAGAAACCCACCTCACCACTAAGGACAAATACCTCCTCAGGGTGAAAGTGGGGAAAATGATATACCAAGCAAACAGAAATAAGAAACAAGCAGGCATTGCTATAGTAATATCAGATAAAATAAACTTCAAACCAAAAGTAATCAAAAAGGCAATGAAAGATAATTATTACTAATTTGGTGAATGATCCAACAAGAGGACATCACAATCATCAATATTTATGCACCAAACACAGTTGTACCACAATTCATAAAATGAAACCTACTTGATAACAAAATAAAAATAACCACCAACACCATCATAGTTAGGGACTTCAATACACCACTATCAGCAATGGATAGATCATCCAAACAGAAAATTAACAGGGAAGTGAGAGAGCTAAGCAAAACCATAGATCAATTAGATCTAATGGACATCTATAGAACATTCTACCCAAAGTACACGGACTACACATTCTTCTCAGCAGCCCATGAAACCTTCTCTAAAATAGATGATATACTGGGTCATAAAACCTGCCTCCATATATTAAGAATGAACAATGATATAATTTCCTGGGTGTATATCAGATTACAATGCAGTATTGTGAGAAATTAACAACAAAAGAAGCACCAGGAATCCTATCAGCTCCAGGAAATTGAGCAACACACTTAAACGATAAATGGTTAGCGGACAAGATAAAAAATATAATTGAAAAATTTCTACAATTGAATGATGAGAACACATGGTACCATAATTATGGGACACAATGAAGGTGATCTTCAGGGGAAAATTCATAGCACTAAATACCTTCATAACAAAGACAGAAGGATGCCAAATCAAAAACCTAACCATCCACCTAAAGGCACTGGAAAAACATGAAGAATCCAACCTAAACACCTCCAGATAGAAAGATAAAATTAAGATCAGAGCAGAAATTAATGAATTGGAAGCTAAGAAAACAATTAAGAAATTGTTGAAGCAAAGAGCTGGTTCTTTAAAAAATTAACAAGTTTGATAAACTGCTGGAAAATTTGATCAAACAAATAAAAGAGATGCTTCAAATTAAAAAAATTAGAAGTGAAAAAGAAGAGATCACAAAACACATAAGTGAAATTGGGAGAATCATCAGGATTTATTTCATAAACCTCTACTCCACAGAACTTGATGGATAGAGGAAATGGATGAACTCCTGGACACATACCACCTACCAAACCTAAACTCAGAGCAGATTAATCTCTAAAATAAGCCTATTACACCCTTCAAGATTGATAAAGTAATCAAAAACCTCCCCCGAAAGAAAAGTCCAGGACCAGATGGCTTCTCAGCTGAATTCTATCAAATCATGAATGATCTGAAACCAATTTTTCTCAAAGTGTGCCACACAATAAGAGAGCAGGGAAAGTTCCCCAAATCCTTCTATGAAGATAGTATCACAATAATACCGAAACCAGGCAGAAATACTAGGAAAAAAAAAAAAAAAACTATAAGCCTAGTTCCCTGATTAGTTTAAATGTAAAGATACTGAACAAAATCCTCGCACACCAAATTCAACAGCACATCAAAAGCATTACCCACCTTGATCAAGTAGGCTTCATCCCAGGAATGCAGGGGTGGCTCAACATACTTTAATCTGCCAATTTAACACACTAAATGAATAAGCTTAGGCATAAAAAAAACACATGATCATTTTGATAGATGCAGAAAAGGCCTTTGAAAAAATGCAACATCACTTCATTATCAAAACACTGGAGAGAACAGGCATGGACAGTTTATATCTCAACATAATAAAGGTTATATATAAGGTTTCAAAAGCCCACATAATACTTATTTGGGAGAGACGGAAGGTGTCCACTCTCACCTCTGCTCTTCAACATAATACAGGAAATCCTAGCTGAAGCAGTAAGACAGGAGAAAGAAATAAAAGGAATAAAATTGGAAAGGAAGAAGTTAAGTTAGCCCTATTCGCAGATGGCATGATTCTATACATAAAAGATCCATGAATCTGCATCTCAAGACTCTTAACAATGATTAACTCCTTCAGCAAAATAGCAGGACAAAAAATCAATGCACAATAATCAGTAGCCTTTCTATATGCAAAAGACAAAGACACAGAGAAAGAAATAAGTGACACTGCCCCATTATGAATAGCAACAAAAAATGAAATACCTTGGAAAAACATTAACCAAGGATGTGAAAGACCTATATGATGAAACCATAAAAACACTCAAGAAAGAAATTGAGGATGACTTGAGAAAATGGGAGGATCTCCCATGCTCCTGGATAAGCAGAATTAACATTGTGAAACTGGCAAATTTACCAATAGCAATATACAGATTTAATGTAATACCAATAAAAATCCCAACATCTTTCTTCACAGAGATAGAAAAAATGATCTCAAAATTCATATGGAAAGGCAGAGGCCTCAGATATCCAAGCATATCAACAACAAAAGAAACACATGTGGATGCATCACCATACCTGACCTAAAACTACATTACAAACTCATAGTAATAAAAACAGCATGGTACTTGCATAAAACAGGATTATAGACCAATTGAGAAAATTGAGAAAGGGGACTTTGGGTCAAGTAGCCAAAGCTACTTGATATTTGACAAAGGTCCTAACAATGTATGCTGGAATAAAACACATCATCTTCAACAAATAGTACTGGACAAACTGGATAACCATATTCAGGAAAATGAAACTCGATCCACACATCTCACTATGCATAAAAATCAAGTCCAAATGGATCAAAGACCTCAATATAAGACCATAAACTTGGCTACTACTGGCAAAAGAGGAATAAATTTCCATGATATAGCAATGGTAAAGACTTCCTGAAAAAAACACCAGTAGTTCAGGAACTTAAACAATCATTCAGCCATGGGATCTCATGAAGCTGAAAAGTTTCTTCACAGACACACACAATAAGCAGAGCCAATATATTACCCACATATTGGGGAAAAAATTTTGCTGGCTATACAACTGTCAGAAGCCTGATTTCTAGAATCTACAAAGAACTCAAAAACCTAAACAATTAACAGTCAAACAACCCACTCACAAAATGGGGCAAAGAACTGGACTGGGAGTTCTCAGAGGAAGAAATACAAATAGAAAACATACATTTTAGAAAATGTTTATCATCCCTAATCATCAGGGAAATGCAAATTAAAAGAACTATAAGATTCCACCTTACCCCAGTAAGGATAGCAAACATTAAAAAATCAACTGAAAATAAATGCTGGAGAGGATATGGAGAAATTGCAACCATCATCCACTGTTGGTAGAAATGTAAGATGGTACAACCACTTTTGAAAGCAATATGGAAACTTCTGAAACAGTTGATTATAGAGTTACCAAAAAGCCAGTTATTCACTTACTTGGCATTTATCCTTTAAGGTTCATGCCTCAGGTCAGAATGTTTTGCTCAACTATGTTTATAGATGTTCAATTCATAATAGCAAAGAGCTGGAATCAACCCAGATGCCCATAATTAGATGAATGCATAACAAAGATGTGGTATATCTACATGATGGAATTCTATACAGTATTAAAGAAAAATGACACAATGAAATTTGAAGAAAGATGATTGAAACTAGAACAGATCATTCTCAGTGAACTCACCCAATCACAGAAATATAATCACTGCATAGTCTCACTCATCTATGACTCCTAACCTGAATCTACCCAAAATGCTGACATAACTAACAAGCATTGTGAGGAGTGTGCAATACAGTGGGTGGGGAGGGTGCAGAGGGGTAAAGATTGGGGTGGGGGACACAATACTGGACACAAATGGCAAAGGTACCAATAAAACTCTACATCCTAAAAGACAGACAAAATGGTTGAACCTTGATCAAATCCTTAGAGGGAATATCTGAATCACAGGGCCCTGGAGAGGGTTTGATGAAGACTAACCTTAATCTTCTCCTGTTTCTTTCTCTCTCTTCTCTCTCTCTTCTATCTCTTTTATATTACCTATCTTTTTCATCCCTCTTTTCCTTTGCTCTGGCCTATAACTCTCTGTACCAGCATGTGTTTAACATGCATGAAGAGCCATTGATCAGAGAGACTTACAAGGTTTCCCAAAACCTTGTCAGAGTACTTGATGACCCACCAAGGATTAGTGGTTAGATCCTACTGCTGAAGACACCCTATGCTATTGGTATGGAACATGGAGTAACCTGGCTGGAATCTGGAAGACAGTCAGTCCCCAGACAGTTAGCTCATCTAGTGCCAGAAGATGCTTACATGAGTGACTGGGAGAAAATAATCATTATCTGTGCAAGCAACTCGTGGTCTAAGCTACTCAGCAGCAAACAATCTGACTTGATGTTCACACAAGTGCAATAGTGACAAGCAGCCATGGTGGGTAACCAGATCCATTCAGTGGAAGAGAACCCATAGCTGTATCTGGGAAACAAGTCAGAACCATATCCAAAAAATTAGCCCACCCTCCATTATCAAGCTCCCACAAATAGTGGGCAACAAGAGGGCCTACACCTATTAATTTCTCTCTAAAATAATAATGATTATCCAATTTATGTGGTGTTGACTTCACTGTCCATTGGAGAATTTGCTTCTCTTTTCCAGATGGTCACAGATACTGAGAGACTCAGCCCATCATATCTCAACAGGGCCCCACCTGAAGCCAAGAGTAACTGGGGAAAAGAGAAAGAGTTCTGCTTTCTTGGTGAGCCTAGTACCAGCACAAGGGTGAAGGAGATAGACACAGAAAACACTCAACTCCTACCAAACCAGTTATCCAGAGACACAGAGGCTCCCAAGACCTCATCACTGAAGTAGACCTCAAACAACTCCTAACACACCTTAGGGCTGGAACCCAGGATCAGCCTCCAGTGACACTTATTCTAGCCAGAAAGATAGAAATCAGAGATACAAGCTTTAATAAAATTAGGAGTGCTATATTTTTGTCATATTATAGCTCTCTTTTCAGTTCTTTAAGAAACCTTCATATATATTTCCAAAGTGGCTGTTTACATTATCACCAACAATGAATAACACTTCCTTGCCACCTTTAATTTACATTTGCCTTCTGATGATGGCCACATTAGTCAGGGTGAGATTGAATCTAAAAATAGTTTTAAGACAGATTTCCCTGATAGGTAAGCATGTTGAACACTTTTTAAAATATTTATTTACCACTTTCCTTCTTTTGAGAAGTGACTGTTCAGTTCACTGGCTGATTTATCGAAGGAATGATTTGGGGGTATAATTAACTTTCGAATTTCTTTATATGTTCTCTATATTAATCCCCATCATATGTGTAAATGATAAATATGTACATATATTTTACTATTCTATAGCGTTTATTCTGTTGCAGTCAGGTTCACATTGCTGGTAGAAGTCACCCAACCAAGAGCAGCTTGTGGGAAAAGAGATTTATTTTGGCTTACAGGCTCAAGAGGGAAGCTCCACAATGGCAGAGGAAAATGATAGCATCAGCAGAGAGTGGACATCACCCCTTGGCCAACATAAGGTGGACAATATCAAAAGGAGAGTGTGCCAAACACTGGCAAGGGGAAACTGGCTATAACATCCATAACCCTGCTTCCAACAATACACTGCCTAAAGGAATCATTAATTTCCAAATCTCCATCAGCTGGGAACCTAGCTTTCAGACCAACTAAGTTTATGTGGGACACCTGAATCAAATCATCATATCTCCTCACTTGGCTAATTTCTGTGACAAATACCTTACAAAAAGCTGCTCAAGAAGAAAGGGTTTATTCCTGCTCACAGTTAAAATTTATAGTCTACCTGATACGGAAGGCATGGATAGAGAAGGCATGGTGGCATTAGCATTAAACAGCAGGTCATATTGAGTCTGAATTTAGGAAGTAGAAAATAACGAATGATGTTGTTCAACTTTCTCCTTTTTGTATGGTACATGAATCCATCGCAAGAAATTGCATCACCCACATTTAAGGTGTGTCTTACCAACTCAATTAACCTAATCTTAAAAATATCCTTAAATAACATGTGAAAGAATTTTCAGCAACTACATCATTATAAATTTCTTTATATCTGCAGTATTTTTTCTTATTTATGTAAATTAGATTTTTTGTTTCATAATTTGTTCCTACTTTCTTCTATAAGGGAATAATTCAATCCCTTGATCATATGGAGCTGTCTGATGAATTCCAGGCATTTTCTGTATCATTTCATTTAATTTTGTTTTCTTCAAGCTGCATATTTTCAAAGTAATTCACTCAAGTATTTTTTGTATTTTTCTTAGTATTGATTAACTGCTACATGTTTCCTGTATTGCATTTTAAATTGTATTATGTTTTAACTACAATGTTCATATTGCTATTATTCAATGTTTGATATTTTTGTTCTAATCTATTTCTAATTTCCTGATGTTATTGAATTGTTTCTCTACACTTCTCTGTGCTTAATTTAACACACTATCTTTTTCATCTTAAAAACCCAACAAAACTGTATAGTTTGCCATTCCCTTGAAAGTACAGATCAAACTCAGGAGATTTCAGATAAAATGGAAATTCTACTGTAAATTTTCCTATAGGTCATTTACAGTACATTAAAAAAAAAAAGAAGCCTACATTTAGTATTCTGTAACACTTGGGTAAGAGTAAGGGAAAGTTGATGGGTTAATTAATGTGGTGGAGAAAATACAAGAAGTCATAGCATTTAGGCAGTGGTATAGGTAATGCTGGATGATTTTAGCAAGATTTTCAGTGAAAATCAAGAATAAAAATATAGCACAACATTTTTTTTCCCTAAAACATAAAAGTTTAGCTAGAGAAAGAGCACATTTAAAGTTATTGACATTTTTTCAATGGAGTATATTTTGCTGCAGTGATATAAAGCTGTTTCTAATGGGAACTTTAAATTCCCATGCAGTTCATATATATTTTTATGATAACTAAGTGATATTTTAGTTTGTATAACTGATGGCATCAAGTTTTCTGTACTATTATCTTTGTGTTCAAGCACCAACCTCCATACATTAATGAAATAGGTAGTTATTTCAGTCGTCTTATGGTAGCTTTGTAAAAGGATGCTCTGAAATGACCATCTGTCATGGTCTGTAAGTCTTTGCCCAATTAAGCTGTTTCACTTCTCAAAAGAGCTCCAAAACTAGAATTTCTGTGGTTGGCCTATCACCAGGCTTACACATTACAATCAATTCAGTTGTTATAGTACAAAACTCATGGTTTGAATAAATTATGGACTCAAAACCAAGAAATGAACACACACACACACACACACAGTAAGACTAAGTACAAAATGAAAATGAGAATCTGGTCTTCTAAATTGAAGGTGTGCATAAATTCATTTATTTTTTCTTGTAGCATTGGTTATCTGACATGACTTTCCTTTTATTTACCATTTAATGTGATTCTTAAAAATATAAATCATTAGTCTGAATTTTACCATTCAGTTTTATTTTGTGTGAAGCTAGCTTTAAGAGAGAACATAAAATCTACCACACCTCTTTCTCCATCTGGTGAATTATTTTGTCACATTTTAAGACCAAACAGTATTATTTATGTATCTTATTTTTTCCCAAGGTCCATTTACCTCTGTGTCATAAACTTTTGTACTTATCTCCATCAATGACAACAAAATTTTGAATAATATAAAGTTAGTTTTGAATCCAAATGGTATTAGTGATATTAGAAAATATAATCAGGATCTTCAGGTTAAGATGGTGGCATAGGTACCACGTCAAAGCTGCCTAGAGGGGAAAAAGACCAAAACACCCAGAAAAATACACACTTTTACTAAAAAGCGAGGTGTATAGGAAATTGAAATGGCAGTGGAGAAGTAGAAGAGATCCAGAGCCTGCACATGCTGGCAAATGCAGCCCCGGCAGGTCCGCCAACTGTGGCGGTGGCAGTGCACCAGAAAGCTGCCAGGCTCAGCAAGAGCCGCAGGAAAAAACCAGGTGAGGGGTTTTTCCACTCGCACTGGAGCTCTCCGCAAACTCTAGAAACATGAAGGGAGAGTGGCAGTGAACAACGGAGAAGCAGAGCACAAGGTAGAAAAACACATCAGACAGTGAGAGAACTAGAGAAGCATCGGCTTCCTCCCCTTCCCCAACGCCTGTGCCCAGCTCCAGCGAACAGAGCAGTGGTCCCAGGACCTGGCCACACCAACTTGAGCTGACAGAGGGACCCAAGCAGGAGCAGAGTCTGGCAGCAACATAAGTAGCTCCAGCACCAGCAAGAGTGGCCCCAGCAGCAGCAGATCCACCAGCGGCAGCTTCAGTGGCAACAGTGGCAGATCCAGCAGCAGCAGCTTCAGTGGCAGCAGTAAAGGATCCAGCAAGGACAGCTAAAACAGCAGCAGCAGCAGCAGCAGCAGCAAAGGATCCAGCAGCAGCAGTAGCAGTTCCAGTACCAGAGGTGCCAATCTGCAGGGTCACAGTTGCCAGGATTGGTTTCCACCGCAGGAAAAGCCAGTGCACAGCTCAAGAAATCAGAACAGTGGCCCAATGACATAGCCAGAAACTTGACTGAGACTAAAATCATCCAAAAAGGTAATTGGGATAGCACTAGAGAAGGGTCTCACTTGGTCACAAGCTGACTTGGATCCCTCAACAGACCAGAAATCTTAACCTCTTGGTTGATAGAGGTTCTGGTTGTTATAATACCTACTGTTACATAAATACTTGGTGCTGTTTTGATTGAATGTGTACAGTGTTTAGTTAAATTTTAGAATCTACCTATATTTGATTCCACTCAGCCTACATGAATAATCCCATAGCAGGCAAACTCAACCCCTAGGAACACCTTTGTAGATACTCTGAGAGTCTTAAGAGCCACACCTAAAAATTTAAGCTCCTACCCTGAAGATATATAACATCAGATCAATTGATACAGCTAAGAATACAAAGCTAGCTAGAAAATCCAAGCATTAACTTAATCTAAGATGCAAAAATATGTGCATGATAAGACAAGACACACTAAAAAGAAAGACAATATAAATCCACCTAAATGTATTAATGCATCAGAAATGACCTCCAGTGAGAACAAGTTAGAGGAAATGCCTGAGAAAGATTTCAAAAGAATGATTGCAAATATGTTCAAAGAAATCAAAGAATAAATCAAAGGAGTCAAAGAGGAACTCAAAGAGGAAACCAAAGGAATCAAAGAAGACACAGGACACCAATTTCATGAAATAAAGAAGGTAATACAAGACATAAATAAGGAAATAGAAATAATAAAGAAAAACCAGTCAGAATTACTAGCAATGAAGAACACAGTTAATGAAATAAAAAACTCTGTAGAAAATCTAACCAGTAGAATGGATGAAGGAGAGGACAGAATATCTAAGCTAGAAGACCAGGTGGCAGATTTAATACAGTCCAACAAAGAGAAGGACAAACTTATAGAAAAGTATGACTGGGAATTTCAAGATATTCAGGACACTATGAAAAGATCAAATATAAGAATTCAGGGCATAGTAGAAGGAGAAGAATTCCACTCTAAAGGCATAGTAGGCATCTTCAACAAGATCATAGAAGAAAACTTCCCCAAATTGGGAAAGAGATGCCAATTCAGATACAAGAAGCCTTTAGAACCCCAGCCAGACAAAACCTGGAAAGAAACTCTCCTCGCCATATTATAATCAAACTACCAAACATACAAACCAAAGAAAAAAATATTGAAAGCAGTTAGAGAGAACAATCAAGTTACCTACAAAGGCAAGCCCATCAGGATTACAGCAGATTGTTCAACACAAAATTTAAAAGCCAGAGGGCTTGGAGTGATGTATTCCAAGTTCTGAAAGATAACAACTGTCAATCAAGGTTACTTTATCCTGCAAAGTTATCCATTCAAATAGACGGAGAAATAAGGACACTCCATGACAAAAGCAGATTAAAGGAGTACTTGAAGACAAAACCAGATCTACCGAAAATACTTGAAAGAATCCTCCATGCTGAAGAAAAGGAAAAGCACACATATAAGGAACCTGGAAAAAACAAGCAATACTCAAATACTAGTTAACACAAGAAAGCAAAGGTAGAACTGGAACCACACACACACACACACACACACACAAATGGCAAACATAAATACACAACTTTCAATAATATCTCTTAATATCAAAGGCCTCAATGCCCCAACCAAAAGACATATGTTTTCAGACTGGGTTAAAAAGCAGGATCCTACAATTTGTTGTCTCCAAGAAACTCACCTTTCAACAAAGTATAGACATTATCTTAGGGTGAAGGGGTGGAGAACTGTGTTTCAAGCAAATGGACATAGAAAAAAAAGCAGGGGTTGCTATCCTAATATCTGACAAGGTAGACTTCAGTCCAACGTTATTCAAGAAAGATAAAGAAGGTCACTTTATATTGATTAAGGGCACACTCCAACAGGAGGACATTACAATCCTAAACATAGATGCACCTAACATGGGTGCTCCCAAATTCATCAAACAAACACTATTGGAATTAAGGTCACAGATAACAACAAACACAGTGGTCGTGGGTGACTTTAACATCCCACTCTCATCAATTGACAGGTCATCCTGGGAAAAAAAAAATGAACAGTGAGGCATCTGGACTAAATGAGGTCATAGAAGGAATGGACCTAACAGATATCTACAGGACATTTCATCCAAATTCTGCAGAATATACATTCTTTTCAGCAGCACATGGAACATTCTCTAAAATAGACCACATATTAGGACACAAAGCAAATCTTAACAAATTCAGGAAAATTGAAATAATTCTATCTGACCACAATGGAATTAAACTACAAATCAGTAGCAAGAAAGGCTATAGAGCATACACAAAATCATGGAAACTAAACAATACACTACTAAATGATGAATGGGTCAATGAAGAAATCAAGAAGGAAATCAAGAAATTTATAGCGTCAAATGATAATGAGAATACAACATACCAAAATCTCTTGGACACAATGAAGACAGTACTAAGAGGTAAATTTATAGCCTTAAGCGCCTATATTAAGAAACTAGAAACGTTGCAAGTAAATGACCTAATGCTTCACCTTAAAGCCTTGGAAAAAGAACAATGCAAACCAACTATCAGTACACAGGAAGAAATAATAAACTCTAGGGCAGAAATTAATGAAATAGAAAGAAAAAAAAATCCTAAGAAGTAATGAAAGAAAGAGTTGGTTCTTTGAAAGGATAAACAAGATTGATAAACCCTTAGCAAATCTGACCAAAAGAAAGAGAGAAGAGACATAAATTAATAAAATCAGAGATGAAAAAGGTAACATAACAACAGATTCCAGAGAAATTCAAAAAATCATATGGACATACTATAAAAGCATATACTCCACAAAGTATGAAAATCTGAAAGAAATGGATGATTTTCTTGATTTATATGACCTACCTAAATTAAATCAAAATGAGATTAATCACTTAAATAGACCTATAACAAGCATGGAGATCTGAACAGTTATCAATAATCTCCCAAATTAAAAATCCCAGGCCCAGATGGATGCGCTGCTGAATTTTACCAGACCTTCAAGGAAGAGCTAACACCATTGCTTTTTTTTTAAAAAAAAAATACTTTGCTGTTGTTCATTTTTATTTATTTGTTTGAGAGTGACAGAGAGAGAAAGACGGAGAGAGAGAGAGAGAGAGAGAGAGAGAGAGAGAGAGAATGGGCATGCCAGGGCTTCTAGCCACTGCAAACAAACTCCAGACATGGACGCCCCCTTGTGTATCTGGCTAACATGGGTCCTGGAGAATCAAGCCTCAAACTGGGGTCCTTAGGCTTCACAGGCTAGCGCTAAACTGCTAAGCCATCTCTACAGCCCACACCATTGATTCTTAACCTTTTCCAGGAAATAGAAAAAGAAGGAATTCTACCAAATTCCTTCTATGAAGCCAGCATCATCTTGATACCCAAACCAGGCAAAGATAGAACTAAAAAAGAATATTACAGACCAATCTCCCTCATGAACATAGATGCAAAAGTTCTAAACAAAATATTGGCAAACATAATACAAGAATATATCACAAAGATCATTCACCGTGACCAAATAGGCTTTAACAGAGACAAAGAGATGATCCAATATATGCAAATCTATAAATGTAATACATTATATAAATGGGTTGAAGGACAAAACTCACATGATCATCTCATAAGATGCAGAGAAAGCATTTGACAAAATCCAACATCCCTTCATGATAAAAGTCTTACAGAGACTGGGAATAGAAGGAACATATCTCAATATAGTAAAGGCTATTTATGACAAGCCTACAGCCAATATATTACTAAATGGGGAAAAACTGGAAGCTTTTCCACTAAAATCAGGTGCAAGACAAGGGTGTCCACTGTCCCCACTTTTATTTAATATAGTTCTGGAAGTCTTAGCCATAGCAATATGGCAAGAGTCACACATAAATGGGATACAAATTGGAAAGGAAGAAATCAAGTTATCATTATTTGCAGATGACATGATTCTATACAAGAAGGACCCTAAAGACTCTACTAGCAAACTGTTAGAGTTGATAACATCCTACAGCCATGTAGCAGCATACAAAATAAATACACAGAAATCAGTAGCCTTCATATATGCTAACAACAAACACACAGAGGATGAAATCAGAGAATCACTCCCATTCACAATTGCATCAAAAGAAAGAAAGAAAGAAAGAAAGAAAGAAAGAAAGAAAGAAAGAAAGAAAGAAAGAAAGAAAGAACACCTTGGAATAAACCTAACCTAGGTAATAAAGAATCTCTACAATGAGAACTTTAAAACGCTCAAACGAGAAAACATTTAGAAGTGGAAAAATATTCCTTGCTCCTTGATTAGAAGAATCAATATTGTGAAAATGGCAATCTTACCAAAAGCAATCTATACATTCAATGCAATCCCCATCAAAATTCCAAAGGCATTCTTTATGGATATAGAAAAAAACAATCCAAAAATTCATTTGGAATCACAAAAAAAAAAACCCTTGAATATCTAAAATAATACTGAGCAACAAAAATAAGGCTGGTGGTATCACCATACCTGATTTTAACCTATACTACAGAGCCATAGTAACAAAAACAGTGTGGTACTGGCACAAAAACAGACATGTAGATCAATGGAACAGAATAGAGGTCCCAGATGTAAGTCCAGGTAGCTATAGCCACCTGATATTCAATAAAAATGCCAAAAATATTCATTGGAGAAAAGGCAGCCTCTTCAGCAAATGGTGTTGGGAAAACTGGATATATATCTGTAGAAGGATGAAAATAGATTCTTCTCTCTCTCCATGCACAAGAATTAAGTCCAAATGGATTAAAGACCTTAACATCAGACCTGAAACTCTGAAACTGCTAGAGGAAAAAGTAGGGGAAACCCTTCAACATATTGGTCTTGGCAAAGACTTTCTGAATGCAACCCTGATGGCTCAGGCAATGAAACCACAGATTAACCAATGGGACCTCATGAAATTACAAAGATTTTGCTCTGCAAAGGACACAGTGAAAAAAGCAAAGAGGCAACCTACAGAATGGGAAAAAAAATCTTTGCCAGCTATACATCTGATAGAGGATTAATATCTACAATATACAAAGAACTCAAAAAGTTAAATAATAAGGAATCAAACAAGCCAATCAAAAAATGGGCTATGGAGCTAAATAGAGCATTCTCAAAGGAAGAAAAACGAATGGCATATAAGCATCTAAAAAAAAAAATTTCTACATCACTAGTGATCAGGGAAATGCAGACTAAAACTGCATTGAGATTCCATCTCACTCCTGTCAGATTGGCTACCATCATGAAAACAAATGATCATAAATGTTGGCAGGGATGTGGAAAAAGAGGAACTCTTCTACACTGCTGGTGGAAATGTAATCTGGTCCAGCCATTGTGGAAATAAGTGTGGAGGTTCCTAAAACAGCTAGAGATTGATCTACCATATGACCCAGCTATAGCACTCCTAGGCATATATCCAAAGGACTCATCTCATTTCCTTAGAAGCATGTGCTAAACCGTTAATTGCTGCTCAATTTATAACATCTGGGAAATGGAACCAGCCTAGATGTCCCTCAACTGATGAGTGGGTAATGAAGATGTGGCACATTTATACAATGGAGTTCTACTCAGCAGTAAAGAAAAATGAAGTTATTAAATTTGCAGAAAAATGGATGGATCTGGAAAGGATTATACTAAGTGAGGCAACCCAGGCCCAGAAAGCCAAGCGCCACATGTTCTCCCTCATATGTGGATCCTAGCTACAGATGATTGGGCTTCTGTGTGAGAAGGAAAATACTTAGTAGCAGAGGCCAGTAAGTTAAAAAGGAGATATAAAGGGAAGAGAAAGGAAGGGAGGATGGTATTTAATATGTTGGTATTGTATATATGTAAGTAGAATGATTGAGATGGGGAGGTAATATGATGGAGAATGGAATTTCAAAGGGGAAAGTGGGGGGGGAGGGTATTGAGGATATTATCATGGGATATTTTTTATAGTCATGGAACATGTTAATAAAAATTGTGAAAAGATAAAAAATTAAATTAAATTAAAAAAAGAAAGAAAAAGTAATCAAACTGGACATTGATTTTTTTTTTTCTGAAATTTCAAGAAAGACCACCACTTCACAGGATTTATGAGACTTAGGAAAGTAGATAGCTTATTTCATTGTGTACTTACATATCTCCACAAAAGGCTTTATTCTAATTGAGTAGTTTTTATTTAGTTATATCATTAGACAGAAATGAAACACGTTTTAAGACACATGATCTGCAATAATAATAATTTAGCTTCTCATGAAAATCTCATTAAAGTACTTAAATAATTGAAGAACTCCAAGAGCAGAGGAGTAATCTGTTAAATGGTAACATTTCTTATTATTAGCAGGTGATATGAGAATTATTTTTGGTTCTATTTCTCTCACCAGCAGCTGATATATGCTGTCATATGGCCCTACTTCTTTCAGTATCTTGCAAATCAATAATACTATGCAAAATAAATGAAATAATCTCTGCATTGAGAATTTAGTATAATGTCTACTACAGAGAATTCATCCCTCTAATGTTTGTTGTTTTACATGTGAATTACTGAATGTTTCATTTATGTTGATTTTCACTCCTTTTACAAGCTGATATTGACATTGCATATATACAGTGAATTCCCATTGTCTTTTTTCTGCTCAAAATAAATACTTTCCAAGAACTCATAAATTTCATTAACCTCAGATTTCTCAGTTATAGTCAAAATTAAGAAATAAGAGATGATGATGGAGGAAACAACATACACATATTTTCTATCACATTCCAAAATTTAAAGAGAAAAAAATTTAGAACTTTGAGGGCATTAATTTCATAAAATAATTTTGAAAGTGATTTTTTAAGTATTTTATTTATTTATTTATTTATTTGAGAGTGAGAGTGAAAGAGGCAGATATAGAGAGAGACTAGGCACACCATGGCCTCTAGCCACTGCAAACAAGCTCCATATGCATGTGCCCCCTTGAGCATCTGGTTTACATGGATCCTGGGTAATCAAACCAGGGTCCTTAGGCTTCACTGTCAAATGCCTAAACTGCTAAACTATGTCCTTAGCCCTTAACAGACATTTTCAATACCACAGTATTATGTGCCTAATAGAAGTCTTTCTTTTAGTTTTCTTGTCAAAGCTAGTTCTTAGTAACTACATGGTAAAATATGTAGACTGTGCACATAATCATTCGGAATTCCTGGTTATCTGTGTTGCTATTCTACTCAAGAAGTAAAGGAATTGGTGATGAGATGGCATGTGATGATTTGTTACCACAGAGACAACATTTTATTCCAATTAGAATGTCACTTCAGGATGTCCACATCTTTATCCTTTTGTGAATTGTTAGTACAAAGCCTCAGGACAAAAATTTGTAAGTTCTCACAGTGTTGGTTATGAGAAGAAATATTAGTATCTCCTCTTACCATAAACTGCAAGTGAAACAATATCGGTATGATATAATGACTGAAAGGTTAGCTTAAGCCAAATATCATGATTCACAGCCATAATCATAATGCTGAACCAAAAAAAATTACAATTTTAGGCCAGCCTCGATAATATTAAGAAGTCCCAGCCTGGAATGCAGTGCCTTGTGTCAAAAAAATAAAAATAAAAAATAAATATTTTATAATGGTAAACATTCAGAGACCTTTCAGACTCTCAAAATTTTTGTTTATATCCCACAACTATTATTATTATTATCTTTCTGTGACTGGATAAATTTACTGAGAATGATCTGTTCCAGGTTCACCCATTTTTCTTCAAATTTCTTTTTTTTGTTTCCATATTTGCTAAATTTTAGTGTTAAAGATTAATTGAAAGTTCCATTTTCTTTTTTTTTTTGAATTCAAATGAGGATTTAATTTATTAATTAACTATGTATTTGTTTAATTATTATGTAGTAGTAATTTTATTGTTTTTTCTTCTTTTTAAAAAATATTTTTTATTAATTAGTTTTGTATTCAGCAAATACAGTCAGTTTGGTACCATTATTAGGCTCATCCGTGACCTACCCCCTCCCGATTGGCCCCTTCTTGTTGAGGTATATGGGTCGTGCATTGTGGAGTTAGCCCACAGTTCTCGGAAAGATAAATGTCTCTGCATATCATGACCCAACGTGTGGCTCTGACATTCTTTTGACCCCCTCTTCCGCAAAATTTCCCTGAGCCATGTTGGGTTCATTTTTGGTCTGCTTTAGTAATGAGGTGTTTGGGGCCTCTGAGGCTCTGGCTCTCTGATTTGGTAGCAGTTGATTTTTCTCTGTGTTGGTCTCCTTCTCCCTTTTGCTGGTATCCGGTTCATCAGGAAAACAGCACCTTTGATTGTTTCACCAATTTTTCTTAGTTTCAGCTGGGGCCCTTTTGAGGTAGGATGGGGTGGCTCTCCTCAGGATCTACATCTATCTGAAAAAGAGAAGCAGATTCTGTGATGAAGAGTAAGTTGGCACCAGGACAAATGAGATAACCCTTTTTTTAGAAAATTTAGTAAGTATAGGCTTTCTTGTAGCCCATGATTAATGGTAGCTTGATATTGGAGAGTGGGCTAATGTTTGGATATGGTTCTGACTTGTTTCCCAGTTCTAGCTATGGGTCCCATACCACTGAGAGGATCAGTTAGCTAAATCAAGGGCAGTTGACTCCCCACCATGACTGTGTACCACTATTTCACTTGTGTGGGCATCACAACAGGTTATTTGCTGCTAAGTAGGTGAGACCATGAGTTGCTTGGGCAGATATTGGTCATTTTCCCCCAGTTGCTCATGTAGCACCTTCTGGCACTAGACACACTGACTGTCTGGGGACTAACTCTCTTTTAGCTTCCAGACATGCCATTCCATTTTACACGTCAGCTGCATATGGTGCCTTCAGCAATAGGGTCTTACCACTAACCTTTGGTGGGTCATCAAGTACTCTGACAGAAATCTGTCTGTCTTTTAGGAAACCTTGTAGGTCTCAATTTTCATTGTGTCATTTTTTTCTTATGGCTGTGTAGAAATTCATTGTGTAGATATACCACTTCTTATTTATCCATTCTTCTTGTTATGGACATCTGGGTTGATTCCAGCTCTTAGCTATTAGGAATTAAGCCACTATAAACATGGTTGAGCAAATCTCAGTGGACTGAGGCTTGAAGGTTTTAGGGTACATGCCCAGTAAAGGAATAACTGGGTCTGTTGGTAACTCTATAGTCAGCTTTTTTTAGGAGTCTCCATATTGTTTTCCAAAGTGATTGTACCATCTTACATTCCCACCAACAGTGGATAAGTGTTCCTATTTCTCCTCATCCTTGCCAGCATTTATTTTCATTTGGTTTTTTAATGTTTGTTATTCTTACGGGGATAGGGTGGAATCTCATAGTTGTTTTCATTTTCATTTCCCTGATGATTAGGTATGATGAACATTTTCTTAAGTGTGTGTTTTCCATTTGTATTTCTTCATCTGTGAACTTCCTGTCCAGCTCTTTGCCCCATTTTGCGAGTGGCTTGTTTGATGTTTTACTCTTTAGGATTTTGAGCTCTTTGTAGATTCTAGAGAATAGGCCTTGGTCAGTTAGATATTCAGCAAATATTTTTTCCCATTCTGTGGGTAATATATTGGCTCTGCTTATTGTATGTTTGTGAATAAACTCTTCAGTTTCATGTGATACCATTGGTTGAGTGATTGTTTAAGATCCTGTGCAACTGGAGTTTTGTTCACAAAGTCTTTTTCCATTCCTATATCATGGAAAGTTCCTCCTATATTTTCTCCTAGTAGTAGCCAAGTTTCCAGTCTTTGATATTGAGGTCTTTGATATATTTGGACTTGATGTTGTACATGGCAAAATGTGTGGATCATGTTTCAATTTCCTGCATATGGTTATATAGTTTGTCCAGCAATTTTGTTGAAGATGTTGTCTTTGTACCAGCCTGTATGGTTAGGGCCTTTGTCAAATATGAAGTAGTTATATTTGCATGACCCAGCATCTGGATTCTCAATTTTTTTGATTGGTCTATAGTTCTGTTTTTATGCCAATACCATGCTGTTTTTATTACTATGACTTTGTAATATAGCTTTAGATCAGGCATGGTGATGCCTGCACGGGTATTTCTTTTGATGAGCATTTGCTTGGATATCCAAGGCCTTCTAAGCCTTTTCATATGATTTCTATTTTGTTTTGTTTTTCTGAGATAGGTTCTCACTCTAGCCCAGGCTGAACTTGAACTCACAGCGATCCTCCTACTTCTGCCTCCTGAGTGCTATAATTAAAGGTGTGCACTGCCACGCCCTGCTTCCATATGTTTTGTGACCACTTTTTTTCTATCTCTGTGAAGAACAATGTTGGGATTTCAATTGGAATTGCATTACATCCTTATGTTGCCTTTGGTAAGTTTGCCATTTTCACAATGTTAATTCTGCCTCTCCAGGAGATTGGGTGGTCTTTCCATTTTCTCAAATATTCCTCAATTTCTTTTTTGAGTGTTTTTATATTTTCATATATAGATCTTTCACTCCCTTGATTAACGTTATTCTAAGGCATTTATTATTTTTTTTTGTTTGTATTGAAATGAGACCATGACCCTTATTCTTTCTCTGTATCTTTGTCATTTGTATATAGAAAGGCTACTGATTTTTGTGCATTGATTTTGTATCCTGACACTTTGGTAAAGGAGATAATCACCTTCAAGTGTTTTGGGATGGAGTCCTTTGGGTCTCTAATGTATAGAATCATGTCATCACAGAATAGAGCTAACTTAAATTCTTCCTTTCCAAATTGTATCCCTTTTATTCCTTTTTCCTGTGTTATTTCTTAAGCAAAGACTTCCAGTACTATATTGAAGAGCGAGATGGGAGTGAACACCCCAGTCTTGTTCCTGATCCCAATGGGAATTCCTCCAGTCTCTCTCCATTAAGTATTACTTGGGCTTTAGGATCTTTGTATATAGCTTTTATTATGTTAATATATGAACCAGCCATGCCAATTATGTCTATTGTTTAGATCATTAAGTGATGCTGTATTTTGTCTAAGGCCTTTTCTGCATCTACCGAAATTATCATATGGGTTTTTTGTTGTTGTTTAACCTTGTTTATATGGTTTACATTGACAGATTTCCATATGTTGGACCACCCCTGCATTCCTAGGATGAATCCCACTTGATCAAGGTGGATAATACTTTTGATGTGTTGTTGGATGTGGTTTGTAAGGATTTTGTTCAGGATATTTGTGTCTAAGTTCATCAGGGAAATAGGCCAGTAGTCTTCTTTTCTTGTAGCATCTCTGCATGGTTTGGGAATTAGAATGATACTAGCTTCATGCAAGGAGTTGGGGAGCTTTCCCTGTTCTCCAAATTATGCGGCACATTTTGAGAAGGTTGGTATGAGTTCTTTCATGAAAGTTTGATAGAATTCACCTGAGAAGCCTTCTGGTCATGGACTCTTGTTAACTTTTCAATCTCAATGAGTGTGATAGGTTTGTTTAGGAGATTAATCTGTTCTGAGTTTAGCTTTGGTAGATGGTATGTGTCCAGAAATTTACCCATTTCCTCCATATTATCCAGTTTTGTGGAGTAGATGTTTTTGAAATAAGTCCTGATGATTCTCCAAATTTCACTTTTGTCTGTTATGATGTCTCCTTTTTCATTTCAAATGTTGTTAATTTGAAGAACCTCTTTTTCTTGCGTTATCAAATTGGCCAGGGGTTTGTCAATCTTGTTTATTGCTTTTAAAGAACCAGCACTTTTTTTTTTCTTTTCATTTTTTAAATTGTTTTATTAGTTTCCAATTCATTAATTTCTGCTTTGATCTTAATTATTCCTTTCTGTCTGGAGCTTTTCGGTTGGATTCTTCTTGTTTTTCCAGTGCCTTTAAGTGGATGTTAAGTCATTGATTTGGGATCTCTCTGTCTTTGGTATGAAGGCATTTAGTGCTATGAATTTTTTCCTGAGGTCCACCTTCATTGTATCCCATAAGTTTTGGCATGATGTGTTCTCATCATAATTCTTCCTAGAAATTTTGCAATTTCACTTATTATTTTGTCCACTACCCATTTATTGTTTAAAAGTATGCTCTTGGGCTGGAGAGATGGCTTAGCAGTTAAGCACTTGCCTGTGAAGCCTAAGGATCCCGGTTCGAGGCTCGATTCCCCAGGTCCCATGTTAGCCAGATGCACAAGGGGGCGCAAGCATCTGGAGTTCGTTTGCAGCGGCTGGAGGCCCTGGCACGCCCATTCTCTCCCCCCCTCCTCTCTCTCTCTCTGCCTCTTTCTATCTCTGTCACTATCAAATAAATAAAAATAAACAAACAAACAAAAAAAAGCATGCTCTTCAGTTTCTAGGAGCCTATGGCATTCTTGGTGGGCCTTTTGTTGTTAATTTCCATTATGATGTGATATCATGCAGGGAATTAGGTCAATCTTCCTAAATTTACGGAGGCAGTCTTTGTGACCCAGTATATGACCTATTTTAGAGTATATTCCATGGACTTCTGAGAAGAGTGTGTAGTCTGTGGATTTGGGATGGAATGTTCTGTAGATGTCCATTAGTTCTAAATGACCTATGGATTTGTTGAGCTCTCTCACTTCCCTGTTGAGTTTCTTTGGATGATCTCTCTATTACTGATAATGGTGTATTAAAGTCCCCAACTATGACAGTGTTGGTGGTTATTTCTGTTTTATTGTCAAGTAGGTTTTGTTTTGTGAACTGTGGTGTTCCTGTTTTTGGTGCATAAAGGTTTATGATTTATTGTGATGTCCTCTTGATGGATCATTCCCTTGGTAAGTAAGAAGTGGCATTCTTTGTCTATTTTGATTATTTTTGAAGCCTATTTTATCTGGTATTAATATAGCTATGCCTGCTTGTTTCTTATTATCATTTGCTTAAAATATTGTTTTCCATCCTTTCACCCCAAGGAGGTGTCTGTCTTTAGTTGTAAGGTGGGTTTCTTGAAGATAACAGACTGAGGTAACTAATTTTCTGATCCTCCCTGTTAGCTTGTGTCTCTTGATGGGTGAATTAAGGCCATTCATATTTAGTGTAATGACTGTGAATTTTCATTTGATCCCTGCCATATTATGTTGGTTTATGCGATTTGATTTTTCATGGACTTTGAAGTTTTTTGTGCCTTCTCTGTGTTAGGTTATTGTGATCTGCTTCTTGTAGGTACTTGAGATTGATAATTTGATTCTTCTGTGCAGAGAATTTCCTGAAATACTCTCTGTAGGCTTGGTTTTGTGTTCATATAATTGTCAAGTTTACTTTTGTCATGGAAGGTTTTCCTTTCACCATCTATTATGAGGGATACTTTTGCTGGGTAGAATAGTTGGGGTTGAAAGCCATAGGTTCTTAGAGTTTGCAGCATTCCATTCCAGGCCCTTCTGGTTTTCAGGGTTTCCATGGAGAATTCTGAAGTGATTCTGATAGGGTTACGTTTAAATGTGATGTGTTGTTTTTCCCTAGCTGCATTTAGGACTTTTTGTTTTTGTTTTTGTTTTTGTTTTTGTTTTTTCGAGGTAGGGTCTCACTCTGGCTCAGGCTGACCTGGAATTCACTATGTAGTCTCAGGGTGGCCTCGAACTCATGGCAATCCTCCTACCTCTGCCTCCCAAGTGCTGGGATTAAAGGCATGCGCCACCACGCCAGGCTAGGACTTTCTTTTTGATGTCAGTGTTTAGAGTCTTAATGACAATATATCTCAGAGAGTTTCTCCTTTCATCAAATCTGTTTGGGGTTGTGTTAGCTTCTTGTATCTTGAGGGGCCTTTCTTTTGAGAGTGTGGGGAAGATTTCTTTGATTATTTTGTTGAATATGTACTCCATGCCTTTGGTCTGAATTTTCTTCCTTTCTGGTATTCTCATGACCCAGATGTGAGGACGTTTGAGGGTATCCCATATTTCCCTCATGTTTTGTTCACAAAAATTTTTGAACTTAATGAAACTTTTGCACTCTTGAACTTTTTGTCTTCTAGTTCTGAGTTTCTATTCTCCACATGGCTCACTCTATTCTTTATAGCTTCTTGAGTTTTGGACTTGTTCAATTAGGTTCACATTTTCTACTACTTTTCTATGTATTTCACATCATTTTCTGATTTTCTTGATGCTTCTTGGAATTCATCCTTGCATTTCTTTATGTCTTTACTTAACATGGCCAGCTGATTGTTGAGGTCCTCTTTTTCTTCACTCTCCCTCATATCGCTTAACTGTCTTTGAACTCCTTCCATTTTCTTATTTAGTAGGTCTAGTCTAGTGATGGCAGCATCTACATGATTATCGGTCCTTTGTTGCTTTTCTGCAAGTTCTACCAGTAGTTTAGTCAGGGTTGTACTGCTCATAGCTTCATTTTGGTGTTTTGATCCTAATGTCTCTTTTGTATTTTCATTACTGACATTCATTGTAGGACTGGGTGATCTTAATAGATTTACCACATTTGATTTTTCATGTTATTTCTTTTGCACTGTGGTCTGCTCATCACACTGTATGAGCAGGGGAGAGTAGGACTGTGGTCTCAATGGGTGGGGGAACTGGTGCCTTTTGGGGAGTGGCCTGAGCTAGCAGGCAGACAAGCAGATGGGCAGAGTGGTCCTGAGCTAACACATCATTAGGAAGACCAGCCTGAGCTCACACACAGCAGGAAGCCAAAGAAGCCTGAGGTAGAACGCTGAAGCAGCCTGAGCTCCTGCACAGCAGGACACACAGATGGGTGGGCAGCTGAGGTGGTAGATGGGGGATTGGGCCTGAGCTGGTATGGGAGGGCAGGCAAAGTGATCCTGAGCTTGTGTGGGCAGGTGGAATGGGCCTGAGCTCACACATGGATGGCCAGGTGGTTGGAATAGTAAGTGAGCAAATGGGTAGAGCAGGCTAAACTTGCATGGGTGAATGGGTGACACATCTGTAGGCGGCAGATGGACTGACTGAGCTTGAGCTTGAGGGGGCCAGAGGGTGGAGCCTGCCTGGGGTCACATGTGGGTGAGAGTAGCAGGGTGATTGCCCCTGTGCAGTGAGGCATGTGGAACTATGCTGGCCTGGGTCTCCTTTCCTACAGTAAGTGTGGAAGTATCCTGAGGCTGGGACTATGGCTATAGCAGCTGCTTGGGGGACTGGGAGTCTGGTGGGCTACCTGTGAGTGAAGGAATCAGCAATTCCCTTTTTTTTCCCCTCAGTGCCATCCCACTGGTGATCCATTAGAGATATCTCTCCCATAAAAGACCCAGTGAACAATTAATGCCTTGCCTTTCTTTCCTGGGGAGGTACGGAGCAGTTAGGAGATCACCATCTTGACCGGAAGTTCCCTTATTTCCATTTTATAAAACTACACTGACATAAGCTTTGTATGTTATTGATGTCTTTTTTGCCTTTCCAAGAAGAATTTTGGATGGCACCCTACTGGCAAATGAAATTTTATAAAACTGATAAGTTTTGTAGAAGAAATATATGTCTAAGTTCTTATTAACTTGCCAGTGATAAGTACTGAGAAGCAAGGATATAAAGATCAAATATTTCAGCTTTACCTAATAAATTACTTTTAACTAACATTTTGCCTTGCTGAATTCGTCCATACTCTCAATATGAGTAAATTAAGATTATCTGTGAGCAAACATTAGTTCTTGTGACAAACAAATTAATTAACTATCTAATAATCGTCTCTGGATAACTCTCATGTGAATCACATTGTCAGAAAATTCCTGATAAATAAATAACTACATTTCAGAGATGCCAAGGAATTCTGGAATGTTAATGTTTCTCAGTGTAATTTTCCTTCAGGATAATTGTGTAACCTATTGGAGGGAGCTCCCAGTGATGGATGTGGGGAATAATAAAGCATTCATTTGTGCCTGCTGTCCAGAGAGGTTATTTGTAGAGGCCCTAAGGCACAAGGACAACTTTCATGCCACAAAAAAAAAAAAAACATGACTCTGGCTGCCATCTGCACAATATTTCTTCCTATGCAATTTAGTATTGAAAACATTCATTTGTGAGGTGGCCTTTCTCACCATATTTAATGACATGCACCAATAAAGAGTACTAATGACTGCACTTAAATTTACTTTTCTACAAAAAAAAAAAAATGAGTTTTTATCATCACCACACTCTCCAGTAAAAATACTCAAGACTAGGCATATTACTGTTATCTGACATAATTACACTTTGAACTTTAAAAGGGCTCTATTTTCCCCATGAAAATTCAAATATACAAGCTGCTTCTTTACATTAGGCTTTTCTAACTAAAAAGGTAGTTATAGGCATTATTGCTACTACCAGTATAGGTGTGTTGAAACTACAAAAGATCCAAAGTACTAAAAGAAGATAAGTTTAGCTGTTATTTGTGTAGAAGATGTATGGAAGCTAACAATAGTTCACTTGCCCATTACATGATCTGTTTTGGTTGATACACAGCATGGCAATGCATACTGAAGTGTTAATGTCTATGATTTTTTAAAACATAATAAAATATATGGAGTGTAATTGAGTATTTCAATACATGTAACACAACTGATAATGTTCAAATCAGGCAATTACTATTATATCCAGTAAGTCAAACATTTATCCTATTGTGATAAGAATATATAAAATCATAAGTTTTATATATATATATATATATATATATATATATATATATATATATATATATATATATAAAATACCTTTTGGCTAAAGTCTATATAAACACTTCTCAGATGTACATGAGTAGATTAATTTTATATTGCTTATGAAAATTCAGGAAGTATTTGAAAAGCAACCAGTATAAGATACCTTTTATTTAATAAAAAGAATGAAAATCAAGCTGCTGACATGGCTCAGCATATACAGGCACTTACTTTCAAAGCTTGGAATCCCAGGTTTGATTCCCTAGTACCCACATAAAATCAGATGCACAATGTGGGCATGCATCTGGAGTTTATTAGCAGTGGCAGGAGGTGCTGATATGCCCAAACTTATACACACTCTCTCTTTATCCACTTCTATCTATCCATCTCTCAAATAAATAAAATATTTTACAAAAGAATAAAAATATGTAACTAAAATATCAATTGTCATTTTTTTTTGAGGTATGGTCTTGCTCTAGCCTAGGCTGACCTGGAATTCACTATGTAGTCTCAGGATGGCCTTGAACTCATAACAATCCTTCTACCTCTGCCTCCCATTTTGCTGGGACTAAAGGTGTGAGCTACCACACCCAGCTGCCATTTATAAGATTAATCTATATACCATTAACATGTATGTCTACATATTTTTATCCAGAAAATACAGAGGCTTCTAATGAAGAGCCAACTGAGTTTATTTGAATATGTATGCCATATATATTCTTATTTATAATTTTCGCTGGACAATCATGTGTTCATAAATGTAGAATATTATAAAAACTTTCTAAAATTGACAATAATTTAATGGAATATATGCTTAAATGTTTATACAGAAAATTTTCAAGTGTAATAATTGATAATTTTTGAAACTGTGAAAGTAATTGACCAAATAAACATGTATATGATTATATATGATATATATATTTGGTGACAAGAAAGGCCTCAGTATGCATAACCCTGGGCAGAAACCATAAAGGAAAAAGACATTGGTTGATTTTCCCCTTGTTAATCAACTGTAAATGTACATTCAACATATCATAAAATACAAACAAAAGCAAAGCAGCAAGTAAAATATGCATGCAATAGATTGGCCAAGAAGTAATAATTTATATATGTATAAAAAGATATTACTAATGTATAAATATGAACAAATGACAGACAAGTCAATTGATTAAAAGAAAAAATTGGAAATTTATCCAACCTCACTTATATCTATGAGAAATGTTATTTTACATATGATATTCACAAGTATGGACAGTATTAGTTTTGGCATTTTCCTTATGGCAATTGTGGAACATAGATTTGAATATAATTAGCCATTTGTATTGTCTTCTTTGGAGAACTGTTTATTCAGTTCTTTTATACATCTGATAAAGGAACAATATCTAGAATCTATCAGTAATTCCATAAATATTGAACAAATATATCTCAAACTGCCAAGTATGTTGGCTCACATCTTTACTATCAGCATTTGGGAGGCAGAGGTAGGAGGATTGCTGTGAGTTAAAGGCCAGCCCGAGACTACCTAGTAAATTTCTAGTCAGCCTGGGCCACACAGAGACCCTAGCTTAAAAAAAAAAAAATCATCCAATCGATTTTTTTTCTTTTAGTGCTGATTTCTAGTATTTACTTTTAATTCTTTTGTACATGTCTATCTGTTATATAACTTTTATGTTCTTATATGATATCTATTTTCTGTATTAATGTTTTAGCATATACATACTAATTATAAAATCTATATCTTTTTGTAATAGTGACATGTTCATACTATTTTATTTTTGATTTTTTAAATTTATTTATTTTTGTTTTTTCATGGTAGGGTTTCAATGTAGCTCAGGCTGACCTGGAATTCATTATGGAGTCTCAGGGTGGCATCAAACTCACAGCAATCCTCCTCCCTCTGCCTCCCAAGTGCTGGGATTAAAGACATGCGTCACCACTCCTGGCTTATTTTTGATTTTTAAAAGTATTTTTGTTTACTAGAATATTTTGGAAAAATCAAAGCAAAATATAGTTGGCAAAAGAATCAAGCCAATAAGCTCTCATGTGAAGTTTTCTTCTCATGGCTGAAAATTAGTATATGATTTTGTTTGTTGTCATGTTTGTTTTCAGATACTGAATATTTAACTAGCATTCTCATTTTTGTTTCCTTTGTTATTGGGCTTCTCCATATAAGTTCCTTAAATGGAATCTGAACCTAGATCCTTTAGATTTAGATTATACATTCTAAATGTATGTTAGATTTAGATTATTATATTCATGGCGGTGGCAATGTTTTGAAGATAGTTTAGCAGTCAGCTCCATGTTGCATAAGCAATCATCCAACAAGACATATTTCTTGGGAGGAAGGGTTTTTTCAACTTACAGAACATGGAGAAGTCCCATCAGTGGTGAAGAAGCTGGCTCCCCTCATAGATCCAAGCAGAGAAAAACATCAAAATAGCTACACACAAAAAAGAAAAAACAAAACAAAACAAAACAAAAAAAAAAACAACTAAAAGCAGCAATAATGAACCCCAGAGCTCAAACTGCTATACCAGTATCTGTCCCCAGTGACACCTCCTCCAGCTGGGTGGCTGGAAACCCAAGCTTAATTTAAAAAAGACTCAGTCTATAGGCAATACATTAAAATTACCATATTCAAACTATCAGAAACAGAAACATTTTAATTGTATTACTTAGTCTTAGTCTGAGAAGACTGAGTATCATAAACACATCTTAGATTTTTACCCTTAGGTAAAGAAGTAGATACTTCTTTTTCCTCAAGTCAGTCAGGCTTTGATTTTTAAAAATTCACTGTTTCTGATAAGAAACTGATTTTGAGGATGGTCCACAATTAAATAAAATAGAATGTTTGGAAAGGTTCATAAACAGAAACTTGCCAAATTGTTTAAGCCCTATCCAAGGCTAGTCTCTTAATGTTTTTAAGTCTCAAACAAATTTTGAGCCCCCACATGTTTAGCAATTAGATGAGATATGTTTCTACCAATCCTGTAGCCTGTGGTAGGTGCCTCTTTCTCAGAGTGTGTAGTTGGTAAACCTTGATTTTAACTGGAATTTCTCTCTGGGTTTGATGTTAGTGGTTTGCTCTTTGAAATAAATTTTCTGGTAGAGTTAGGAAGAATTGATGAAAATACCAGACCTCTTTCTTAAATATATAGAAAGGATTTTAATGACTTAGAAAGGCTGAGCGAATTTGCTATTTAATCATTCTCAGTTTACCACCTGGGTGTGCAACAGAACTTGTCCAGAAGGTATCTTTCACCAATATGGCAAGAGATGTTTGTGAAAGATTCTCAAGCATTCTTATTAGCATGACACTCTCACCACCTGAGCTAAACAGTCATATCTAGAATTCTTAGGTTTGTGTTTGCTCTTTTCTCTAGACCAAATCTTACAACAATGTGATCTTCTACCACTAAGTTGAAAAACCCAAATTTAATAGAAATAAATGGATGCTGGGATAGCAGCACTCAACTATCAAAGGAAAGGTGGGCATGGTTACCATGAAAGAGAGCACATTCAAAATGATAGAGTACAATTTGTCCTGAACTTCTGAACACATCTATATAGTATAATTTTACTTTATAATGGGGTGCGAAATCAGTAAGTATTCAGCAGAAACTTCATGCCAAATTTGCATTTTCATCTTTTCCTGTGCTACAAATATGTCATATGTCAACCACATGACCCTGAGTGTAAACAAGTGCTCTAGTGTGCTTACTGCTAAATTTATTTTTTGTAAGTGTATTATATACAAGTTTTTTTTTTTACTTATGACATTTTCAACTAATAGTATGCTATTATATATAAAGTCTAATAAATTAAGAAGTTATATGTTGGTAATCTGATGCATGAATAACTGTAACCTTAACAAATCCTTTGTGGTATTTGTAGCAAAGTAGATAAGAAGCTAACTGAATTATTTTGTGTTCTCTTTAGACAAAATGTTTTATATTAAGTAATCAAAAGGCCTACCTGAAGCATGAAAAATGTGGAAATTCATGCTCTCTCTCTCTCTCTCTCCATATATATATATATATATATATATATATATATATATATATATGGTTTTTCAAGGTAAAGTCTTGCTCTAGAGCAGGCTGACCTGGACTGGCATTCACTGTGTAAGCTCAGGGTGGCCTCAAACTCTTAGAGACCCTCCTAACTCTGTCTCCTGAGTGCTGGAATTTAAGGCATGCTCTACCAACTCTTGGCTCTCAATAAATTTGAGTCAGTTTATAGATTTAAATTCCTTGAATGAAGGAGGGAAATTGGGTCTCTATTACCAAGATGGAAGGAAATAGCCAAAAATTCATACCATTAATCCTTCCTTGAGGCTTTTCCAAAGAAACTCCTGGCCTTTGGGCAGGGTGCCTATGTGCCTCAGAAAATGGACTGCCTAGGCAGTTCACAGATTATTGGAATCTGGTCCAGGAGATCCATGGCTAACCAGTCATAATATGAACTTAAGAAGGTCAGGTTGATAGCAAGCATCTCATGGATTAGACACTAGGATGGATGGGGAGGGAGGGGAGGGCATCGAAGGGGTGGGAAACACTAATCTGGACCCAAACGGCAATGGTACCATAAAATTCTACTTCCTAAAAGGCAGACCAAATGGCTGAACCTTCACTAGACCCTTACAGGAAACACCTAAACCACAAGACACTGGAGAGGGTAGGATCAAGTCTAACCTAAATCTTCTACATCTTCCCTCCCTCCTTCTCCCCCTCCGCCCTTCTCTCTCGCTCCTCTATTACTCTTGTATATTAGTTATTTTTTCCCTCATTTTCTTAGTGGGCACTGACCTGTAACCCCCCCTACAAGCATGGGGCTATCATCCACAATGAGCTTTTGATCAGAGAAACCTACCAGGTTTCCTAAAAGAATGACAGACTTCCGTCAGAGTACGTGATGACCCACCAAAGTCAGTGGTAAGACCCTATTGCTGAAGACACCATAAGCAGCTGACACATAAAATGGAATGACATGGCTGGAAGCCAGGAGAGAGTCAGTCCCCAGACAGTCAGCATGTCTAGTGCCAGAAGGTGCTACATGAGCAACTGGGGGAAATGACCAATATCTGTCCAAGCAACTCATGGTCTAACCTACTTAGCAACAAATAACCTGGTGTGATGCCCACACAAGTGCAATAGAGGCACACAACCATGGTGGGGAACCAACTGCTTTTGATTTGGCTAACTGATTCCCTCAGTGGTAGGGACCCATAGCTGGACCTGGGAAATATGTCAGAACCATATCCAAACCCAAGCCCACTCTCCATTATCTAGCTACCATCAATTGTGGGCTGCAAGAGGGCCTACACCTATTAAACTCTCTAAAAAAAAAAGTAAGACTTATCTCATTTGTCCTGGTGCTAACTTACTCTCCGTTGGAGAATCTGCTTCTCTTTTTCAGATAGATGCAGATCCGAAGGAGAGAGTCACCCCATCATACCTCAAAAGGGCCCCAGCTAAATCTAAGGAAAATTGTCGAAACAAGCAAGGGTGCTGTTTTCCTGATGAGCCCAATACCAGCACAAGGGGGAAGGAGACCAATACAGACAAAAAAATCAACTCCTACCAAACCAGAGAGCCAGAGCCTGACAACCCCCCAACACCTCATCACTGAAGCAGACCAAAGTGAATCCAACATGGCTCAGGGAAATTTCGAGGAAGAGGGGACGAAAATAATGTCAGAGCCAAATGTTGGGTCATGATAGGCAGAGACATTTATCATACCAATAACTATGGGCTAACTCCACAATGCATGACCCATTTACCCCAACAAGGAGGGGCCAATGGGGAGGGGGTAGGTCACGGATGAGCCTAATAATGATACCAAACTGCCTGTATTTGCTGAATAGAAAACTAATAATTTTAAAAAAAGACAGGAGAGACAGAGGATAATAAAGTTATAGTTCAATTGCAAAAAAAAAAAAAAAAAAAAAGGGACTCTCCAGAGGGGGCAGAACAGGGAGGAGGCTAACAATGGTACCAACTTGACAATATTCACTGACTATAAAACTAATAAAAAAATGAACAATGAAAAAGAAGGTCAGGTTGAGCTTACATTGTCTCACAGTAGACCCAAATTTCAAAGAAACCATTTGTGATTATTGTCCCATTTCTAATATGCGTAACTGGAATAAATGCACTCAGTAGTTTACATAATATCCACAGTGGTTTCCGGAATTATGGGACATTACTACTGTGGTGGTAAAGGCCAAGTAAAAACCAGTAAAACTACACCTACCTAGGGAAATATTAAACCAAACAAAGCAGCATTTGTAGAAGTATTGCAGTGATTAGTGCCACTATTATAGAACTAAAAGAGTTAGGAGTAGTAATTCAAACCACATTCTCCTTTTATTTGCACATTTGGCAAAGATGGATCTCATAGAATGATAGTAGATTATTATAAGCTTAACCAGATGGTGGCTAACATTGCAGCTACTGGTACCAGATGTGGTTTCATTGCTTTAGCGAATTATCACATCCCCTGGTAGCTAATATCCAGCTATTGATCTGGCAAATAGCATTTTCTATCTTCTTATCTATAAAGCCCACCAGAATATATTTGGTTTTAGCTGCCAAATAGAATAATACACAATTCAGTTCTCAGGGAAATCTCCTGTTCTTTCCAGATAACATCACATTGGTCCAGTACACTGATCACAACACACATACTGATTGGATCCTGTGAATGTGAACTAAAATCTACTCTAGATTTACTGGTAGCTCATTTGTGTAGTACAGTTCTGGAATAAATCCAAGAAAAATTCAGAGTTTTTCTACTTTGGTGATATTTCTAGTCACCCAGTGGTCTGGGGGATGTTGAGATAATACCTTCTATTGGGAAAGATAATTTGATACATACAGTATCTCTTACAATGGAAAAATAAATATTAACAATGTTATTCACTTATTGAAAGACATTAAAGCTATGTGTTTTGAGTATATCCTAGAGAAAGAGAAAGCCCTGCAGCAGGTGCATTGCGTTATTCAAGGTTCCTTGACACTGGGTCCATGCAATCAAGCACATTCCATAACTCTAGATTACTCAGTAGAATACAGCAGTGCTTTCTGGAATATTTGGTAGCCTTCTGTAGGGTAATTACAAGTCCTTCTCTTAGAATTTGGGAGCAAAGCCCTGACACCATCCTGTGTACAAACAACTTGTGAACTGCTACTGAGCCTTATTACAAACTGAACATGTTCTTTTAAAAATAGTTTTACTTATCTATTTCCAAGCAGAGAGACAGAGAGAGAATGGGTACACCAGGGCCTTCAGCTGCTATAAATGAATTACAAATGCATGTGCTACTTTATTCATGCATCTGGATGTGCATGGGCACTGGGGAATAGAACCTAGGTCATTAGGCTTTACAGGCAGTCATCTGAACCACTAAGCCATTGCTTTAGCCCCAAAGTGAACATTTTAACATCAGTGGTCATTAAATTATAACAGGACCTTAGCTTATCTTGATGAAATAGGTATATTATGACACATGAAGTCATAGTGTTGGGCATACACTACAACACCCCATCACCTATACATAATGAAACTTGAACATGTTCAAATAGCACATATAAATAACACAAAGGGAACCAAATGCCCATGATCTCAACTCTTCCTCTCTCGAAGCCTGCACATTACAGCCAAATGGAGAATATCCTATATATAGTTAGCAGAGAAAGAAAACACTTTCACCTGGTTTATAAACAGTCCCTCAGAATATGTGAGATTCACATAAAATTATACAGCTATGGCACTATAATACTTCTCTAAGGCATCCCTGATGGACAATGATGAAGGTAATTTTGCCAATTAGCAGAAGTTAGGATGTGTACCCATGGTGGATACTTTACATGGAAGGCAAAAATGGCCATATATGGGATTACACATTGATTAATGGGATATAGCCAATGATTTGTCTAAATGACTGAAGACGTGGAAGGCATGCGAATGAAAACTTAGTAGCAAAAATCATAAAGAAAATGTATGTGCCTACCGCCCACAAGAAAAAAATAAAGGAACATCACAGTAGAAGAGGGTCTAGTTGGGAAGTAAAGGTTTGGCAAACAGTGGATGGGGAGGGGTCAAGAAAAGGTAGTGGGAAGAGTTTATAATCAAAATACATTATATATATTCATAAAATTGCCAGTAATTTTTAAAAGAAAAGAAGTAAATTTTTTCTCTCCTATAAAATGATCATTAAAAATTACCACGGCAAAAATGATTTTTATTAATATGTGGGTAGAGCAATGTATATAACTAGGATACACTTGTTATATGTATATGTTGTTGCCAGTCAACCTTTTCCTTTAGCAATTTGTAATCATCCAGTGGGTTTGTGAATAATTTGGCCATGAAGCCATGAATGAAAGTCAGGTAAGAAGTTAGTATTATGGACTTTGTCATAAATTCAGACCTAGGGCTGGAGAGATGGCTTAGCAGTTAAATGCTTGCCTGTGAAGCCTAAGGACCCCAGTTTGAGGCTCAATTTCCCAGGACTCACATTAGCCAGATGCACAAGGGGGTGCATGCATCTGGAGTTGAGTTCATTTGCAGTGTCTGGAAGCCCTGGTGTTTTCTTTCTTTCTTTCCCTCTTTCTTTCTTTCTTTCTTTCATTCATTCATTCTTTCCTTCTTTTCCTCTCTCTCTCTCCATCTCTCTCTCTCTGTGTCTGTTGCTCTCAAATAAATAAATAAAAATAAATAAACAAAAAAATTAAAAAAGTAAAATAAATGTAGACCTATCTATGCTCACCACAGACTGCCAAATGTGCCAGCAGCAGAGACCAACACCAAGTTTGTAATGTGTCACCATTCTCTGGTGATACAATTATCCCATGGCAGATAGAGTGCATCTTACCACTTTCATTATGGAAGGGGCAAGATTTTATCCTTACTGGGAGAAATACTCTTAATATGATTTGCCTTCACTATGCACAATGCTTCTACCAAGCTTGCAATCAGGGCTCTCATAGAATTACTTTTCTAACAATAGAGATGTCTTATATAAAACAAAACACTTTACAGCAAAAATCACAGATTTCTGTCATAGTACTTAGTGACCCACAAAAGGTTAATGGTAAGGCCCTACCTTATATTCCGTACCATATGCCATTGGTACGGAATATCGAGTGACCTGGCTGGAAGAGAGCCAGTCCCAAAGTCAGTCCCCAGACAGCTCATCTAGTGCCAGAAAGTGCTACATGAATGACTGGGGGAAAATGACCAACATCTGCCCAAGTAACTAGTGGTCTAAGCTACTCAGCAGCAAGCAACCTGACTTGATGTTCCTACAAGTGCAAAAGTGCCATACAGCCATGGTGGGAAACCAACTGCTCTTGATTTGGCTAACAGATCTGCTCCATGGAGTGGAACCCATATCTGGAGCTGGGAACCATATCCAATAACAACCCTGCTCTCCACTATCAAGCTTCCAGCAATTGTGGGCTACAACAGGGCCTACCTATCAAATTCTCTCTGAAATAACAGTGATTATCCCATTTATCTGGTGCTGACTTCACTCTCCATTGGAGAATTTGCTTCTCTTTTTCAGATGGTCACAGATCCTGAGGAGAGAATCAGCCCATCACACCTCAACGGAGCCCCAGCTGAAAACAAGAGTAATTGGGGGAATAAGCAAGAGTGCTGCTTTCTTGGTAAACCTGGTACCAGCACAAGGGTGAAGGAAATAGACACAGAGAACACTCAACTCCTACCAAACCAGATATCTAGAGACACAGAGGCCCCCAAGAACTCATCCCTAAATTAGACCTAAAATGAACCCAACATGGCTCAGGAAAATTTGCAGAAGGGGGGGGGTCAAAAAGATTGTTAGAGCCACATTTTGGGCCATTATGCACAGAGCCATTGCCTCTTACCCATAACTGATGGCTAACTTCATAATTCAAGACACATATTTCCCAAGGAGGAAGGTCCCTGCAGAGGATGGGAGCAGGGAGGAGGCGATTAATGATATCAACATGACTGTATACACACTGTATATACATATGTACATACATAACTAATAAAAGAAAAGCATGCCAATGTCTTACCTTGACTTCTATCTATCTAAAGCAGCTAACTTGATATTATGGTGGAATGGCCTCTTTCTTCCTTTGCTGTTGAGACAAAATCTAACTGTAGCCCAGGCTGGCCTGGAATACTGTAGCCCTAGGCTGTCTTAACTCTTATAGTGACCATGCTACCTCTGCCTCCCAAGTGTTGGGGATATAGGCATGAAGTACCACACTGGTCTTTTAATGACATAGTTAAAAAACCAGTTGGCAATGTCATGTAGGGGTGGAGCACACACATGCAAAAGGCTACATATACTCTGAATTAATGTGGAGCATATGATCCAGTTTGCCCCGTATCAGGATTGTGGTCCAGGAGCCAGGGTACTGGCAGCAATTATCATTATCCTACTGACCCAATAACAAATAATCTTCCTCAACTAGAGACCTTAGAAAAATTCTAAAGAAAGGGATTTGTCTATCAGGAGATACCAAAAGTTTTCCTTTGCACTTGAAGTTAAATTTTCTACACACTTTGAATTTTTGTGGCCTCTGAATCAATAGGAAAAGATGAAGTAAAGTTCTGGCCAGCATCTTTGATCCTAAATACAAAAGGAAAATTGAATTACTACTTCAAAGTTCAGATGTGACAGAGTTACGTCTAGAATACAGGAGATCCTTTAAAACATTTTAGTGCTATTTCCATGCTCTGTGGTTATTGTGAATTTTTTTAAAAAGAAATATACAATACAGACAGATCTAGTCCTTTCAGGAATGAATGTTTGAGTCAACCATCAAGGTAAATAAACATTACTAGCTGTAATGTTTACTGATGGAAAAGTAATAAAAAGGGAGTAAAAGAAGATGGTTGTTACAAATAGCTGCTGTGATATATGTACAATATCTAAAGTGGGTACTGTTTTGTTATAAACATGTTTGTAAGTTTTTGTATATAATAGTAAAATTCTGTTGTAAACTTGATCAGATTAGAAACCAAGAGACACAAGTCTTGGGTGGGTCTGTGAGGTTGTTTCCAGGAAGAATTAACTGAGGATGTTGTTTTTCCAGAGCGCACAACTAGCTTCCAGTCATGGACTATGTACAAAGAAGCCCTGAGAGAACAGTCCCCTTTTACTTGCTAGCCCATGCTACTCCTTGGCACATGCATATTTACTTGGCTGCCCTAGGTATTCACTCATGTGTATATCTACTCTGTTGTGGCTATCCTTTGTGGACATTATAACTGCGTTTCATCAATCTTCCAACATGGAACATGAAGAATCTTCCAGGCCTTCAATACCAAATTGAGACTGCCAAGGAATCCCGCTATGTGCAATGAACAGCTACCAGGTTCCTCTATGCTCAAGCTTGCAAACCGCAATTGTTGGACTGCCCAGACTTTATCTTGTAAACTAATCCAATACAATGCCTTTCTAATACAAATACATTCTATTGGTTCTGTTCCTTTAGAGAATATCAACTAATACAGTGTATACTCATTATATAAAATATACTCTATTGTCTTATGTAAATGAAATGTATTTATTTCATATCATAATATTCAATTCATAATTTTTTTCTGATAAAGTTTATGTTACAGGGTATAAAATAAAATACAAAAAATCAGTCAAGGATTTTACCCTTTGCTGTGGTTTGGATATGGTTTCCCCACAAATGTTAATGTGTTGAATGTTAGTCTCTAGTGTTACAATGTTGGTAGATAATGTGATCCTTTAAGCATTTGAACTTAGTAGAAAGTTACTGGGTTCTCTGGGAACACTGACTTTGAAAATGACTAAGATACAAGAGTTTTCAAGAGAGCAGGTTCTTTTAGGAGCAAGGCTGACTCCACAATTGCTTATTGTCTTGTAATGTAATGTTTTCCTCCTTGTATGTTCCAGAAATTGTACTGCCATCAACCACAAGATTTTCACTAGAGCCAAGCATAGATCAATGCAATGCACTTGATATTACTAAGAAAACAGAAAAACAAACCTCTTCTTTTTAGTTACCTGGGGTATTGATGATTATGAAAAATACATAAATAACATTTTTTACAGTAAGGCTAATGTGTTTGTTGATGTACACATTATTGCCAACTTGAAAAGAAGTCAGCTTGTTGCAGTTCATTTTATATGCCAACCTGCGTGCACAATGGGATGCTTAGATATCTAGCTACACATTTTGTATGGATAGCTAGTTTTGTCAGTATATTGTCTTGACATCTTTATTATTTAAAAAAGTTACTTTATTTTTATTTATTATAGAGAAAAAGGTAGGGAAGGAAGGAATGAGGGAGATAGAGAGCAAGAAAATGGACATGCCAGGGACCACTGCATAAAGGGTACTGGGGAATTGAACCTGGTACATAGGCCTATCAGGCAAGCACCTTAATCACTAAACCATCTCACCAGCCCTAAATTTTGTTTTGTCTCCTTGAGTTTCTGTGTCTCCTCTGGTGGCCACATCTGACTATATATTAAATTTTTAAAAAGGACAGAATGGTAGGTCATTTCCTGTATAGAATAGTAATGGCACTAGACAGAACCAAGCATATCTCTTTCCCCATGTAGATGGGTCTGAATAGAACAACTTTGTGGAAGAAGGGAAGATTCACTAATCACCTGACTGCATGGATATTGATTTCTTCTATTTGCTGATTCTGGTTTTCAAGCCATAAGTCTCAGAATGGTTTTATAATCTTGGCTGCCTAGTTCTTAGGCCTATGAACTATACTACTAATGATGTTTCTCGGCTTCTACCCTCTACCTAGCATATGTGAGATTTTCCAGCCTTCATAATCATCTGAATTAGTACCTTCTAGTAAATCTTTTATCTACCATTTATTGGTTTTGGTTTCTTGATAGAAATTCAACTATCTAAAGTCCTTTTTTTTTCTTTTGGGTTTATTTACACTATTTGATATCATGAACTTACTTTCTCTTAATCTCAAGTGTTTGCTGTCTACTTAAACATGTACATGCTTTTGAAGTGTTTATATTTAGTAACGATATGCCTTAATTTTTATTTTATATATTCATTTTTAGTAATGTATGCACTTTGTGTCAATGCCAATTTATGTGATATTCCACATTGTGATATATTTGTCAATAGCTCTTTTTACACTCAGTTATAAGAAAAAGGTATGTATTTATACTTTTTATAATTTTAAGCCATTTAATTTTCTATTATGGACACTTAAAGTGCATAATGGAAACTCTTTTAAATATAATGTATACTAGCATTTTCTGTGAATATTCTGTGTGTGGTTCACTACAATACTGTTTATGCTGTGTTTCTTGGACTAGTTCTATGCATGTCCACTAATTCAAGGTTATTAATTATATTTTTCAAAATGCTAATATGTTCATTGATTTTTTTGTCTTTCTGACACATATTAATGTGAGTGGTATTTTGAAATATCCCAAGAGGGGATAGGTTTATATTTTTTCCTTCCATCACTTGATAGTTTATGGATATTGGAGCCATATAATTATGTCTGTGTAAAATAATAATTGCCACATTTTTCAAGTGAATACAAACTTTCATCATCGTGTAGTGATTTTATCTGAATGGTGTTGTTTTTAAACTCTTATATATATTTTTTCTGATATACATTTTTCTGATGGCATTATTTTGGACTGAAACTGCCACACACTATATATTAGGCAAATATATAGCCACAGAAATATACCCTTACATTTTATATTTATTATTATATGTTTATTTGTCCAGACACAATCTCACTGTATTGCATATCCTGGTGATCTTTCTGCTCAACCTCCTGATTTGCTGGAATTGGACGCTTGTATCAACATACAAAAAATATATGCATATGTCTAAACTAATATATACATATATATGCATATATGCACATATACATATAGAGAGATGATAAAACACATATATGTATAAATTATTTATTTATTTTATCATTTACCTTACATTCTTTTCTATTTTCTAATTATTACTCATTCTACATCCTGATATTTTAACTCTCTTAGTTAACATGAAACTACATGTTTTTTTTTACCTACTCTGCTATGTAACTGCTGAATTGCCTTGATTAATATACTGATTTTTTGTCAACTATAATTATTTTCCCATTGTCTGATATTTTCTATTCTCCCTTCTCTTTCTATTTTTCTCTCATTCTTTTTTTATGTTATTTGTGCACTTGACTATATGAGCAAATTGCATATTGCTCATAATTGCCTAAGTTTTTACTCTTCTATCACGTCTTCCCCACCTGCATTCTACTGAGGGCTTGCCTCAGTGGGATTTCTCAACTCATCAAAGCAAAAACTTAAAGGATGCATTGAGCTTAAAGCTTTTTTTAACAACCTTCCAAGGCTCAGGGAACATAACAGAAGAGGGGCAGAGGGATTGTAAGTGCCACAGGCTGGGAAGAAGTATCATCTTGATTTTTGTTCTTGTTTGATTTTGTAGTACCAAGAATTGAACCTAAGGCCTCATGCATTCCAGGGAAGTAATCCATCTCTGAGTTGGACTTCAACTATGCTTTTTATTTTCTTTAGAGACAGTACCTCAATAAAGTTACCAAGGCTCAATTTGAACTTATTATGTAGTCCAAACTGTCTTTGAATCTTGCAATCTTCCAGTCTTAATATTTTGTATATCCCATCAAGCAGTTGGTTACCTTTTATAACCACAACTTTCAATATTCCTTTTACTGTTTTTGGAGTTATGTTTTTGGAGTTACTTCCTTTTTCAGTGCGTATGATTGAAATTTTGCTATGCATAAGTACATGAAAACTTGATATATAACCACTTTGAATAGTGCAAGGTAGTTCCTAAGCTTTATTTATTACATGCTCTCTAACTTTCTATTTTAGACTAATATTTAAATGCTTCTTTTTAAAATAAAAGTTAACTAAAGCTTTCATCATAATTATGCTTCTTAGACAATCACAAACTAAAGAATCTATGTCCACTAAGCAAGCACTGCAGAAGGTAATTAAGGAACTACTATACCAAAATGAAAAATAAACATGATTTCAATAAACACACGTTTATCTGAGGAAACCATCAATTTTCTAAAGTGAATAAGGGAAGAAACAACAAAATATTTTGGAATCATTCAGGAAAGTAGAAACATAAGTAGAGCAACATATTACTGCAACACTATAACAATCTTAAATGTGAATTGTGTAGCTCTCTCATTAACAGATGCAGACTAGCTTAGTGGGTTATAAATATGATAGAATTCTGCTATATGCATAGAATACATATCACTGCCAAGAACACACAAAGAATAAAAGTGAAAGAACTGAAAATAATATGACAAGCAAATGGAATCTGAAAGCAAGTTGAAGTAGCTATACTGACAGCAGACAAAAGAGATTTCAAGCTAAAATTAGTAAGAAGATATACATAAAGTTAGTATACATTAAGAAAGATAATGTTTCATTAAGAAGATGTAACAATTATTAACATGTATGCAATAAATATTAAGGTACCCTACACATATAAACATGCATGCAAGCAAAAAAAAAATCAATTCAAAGTCAACTAAATATATTAACATGAGATGTAAAATTTGAAAACTATGAGGAATAAATATATGGAACACAGTTCAAGACATAGATAAACACAAAAATTTTGGGGTAAGACTCCAATAGCTCAGATAAAGATTAACAAATGATAAAAATTAAATTAAAATATATTGCACAGCAGAAGAGACAATGGTATAAAAAGACATCATATATAACTACTGAAAAATCATTGCCAGCTATCTCTAAAAATATGTTATTTATTTATTTATTTGATAGAGGGATAGATAATGGGTATATCAGGGCCTCTATGAACTCCAAATGCATGTGTCACTTTGTTCATGTAGCTTTATGTGGATACTAAGGATCAAACCAGAGTCGTTAGGCTTTGCAGGCATGCTTGTCAACCACTGAGCAATCTCTTGAGCCCCTTTTAAGCTATAATCTTACAAGAAAATAGTATATAAATAAATCAAAACACTGAAAGGGAAAAAAAAAACATTTCAAACAGCAAAGGGGAATTCAATTCAATTCTTCAATTGAAAAAATACAAATTTCCAATCAATAAATGAAAAATATACAAGATATTTAGCTATAAGTGAAAACAGAATTATAATTAAATGGATATTTCATCTCATTCCAATAAGGCTGGTTACAAATTAAAAAAAAAATGACAAAAATGAAACAGCTAATGTTAGTTAGGTTAAGTGGGAAAAGCAGCACTTTTACTGGTTTAAATGTGCGTATCACCACTATGACAGTTCTTAAAACATTGAAAATTGAGAAAAAAGAGAAAAATAAAACATTGAAAATTGGAACTTATATATGACCCACTTACACTGTTTCTTGGTATAATCTAAAGGAATCAAAGAGAGCTTAATATAGACATGTCAGCATGACCATATTTATTGCTGCACTATTCACATTATGAAATAAGCTTAGGTGTTCAAGATGTGTGTGTGTGCGTGTGTGTGTGTGTGTGTGTGTGTGTGTGTGTGTTGTGTTATTAATACTGGGATTATATTCATCCAAAAGTAAGAATAAAACAACATAATTTACAGGAACATGACTGTAACTCAAGATCAGTTGTTAAGTGAAACAAGAGGTATCATAAAGAAAACTGTCATATATTTCCCTCTTGTATGTGGAATCTAGGGGAAAACTAAGTCATGAGAGCAAATAGGGCATACAAATGAATGGGGAAAAAGGGAAAGTGGGAGGCAAGATAAGAAAAGATAATAAATAATCAAAGTGCATTATATGCATATGTAGAAATTTCACACCACTTTTTTTGTATAATCAGTATTTTCTAATTTAAAAACATGGACTTGTGGCTGGGGAGATAGCTCAGCAGTTAAAGATGCTTGGTTGTAAAGTCTGCTTGCCTGAGTATTTTTATTTCATCCTATCCACAGAAAGCCATATGCACAAATGGTGCATGTGTCCAGAAATAAATAAAACTTTTTAAATATTTCTTTTTAAAAATGAAATATGTGTCTAAAAGGGGTTACATACAGCAAATCCTCCTTAAATTAATAATACTTATCCCATTTAAACTATGTTGACTTCACTCTCTGTTGGAGAATTTGTTCTTCATTTTCAGACAGTAGTGAGACCTGAGGAGATAATCTACCCCTCTCACTTTAGTCAAGCCACAAATGAAACCACAGAGGAATTAGTGAAATGAACAAGAGTTCCAGAGTGAAGGAGACAGACCCTGAGGATACATACTAAACACCTACTAAAGCAGAGATCCAGAAGCTTCTAAGAGGTCATCACTGAAGTCACTTAAAACTTACCCACAATGGCTCAGGGAAATATATGGAAGATGGGGTGGAAAGATTGTAGGAGCCACAGGTTGAGATATCATGCCCAGAAGCATTCCCACCCCCCCAAAAAATATAACTGACTGCTGCTCCCACAATGAATAACCCACAGTCCCACAGGAAATACCTGAAACCCTACTGAGGATGTTCCCAGTGGAGTGGAGGCAAGGATGAGGGAAAAGAAGGTATAAAATCCCATAATTTGCAACAAAATGGATGGACCTTGAGGTTTTCTCTCCATGGCTAAGACAAACCACCAAACCAAAGCAGCTGATGGGTTTATTTTTAATTCAAGTCTTAATGGGAAGTTTCATGTTGGCAAGAAAAGAATTCTAGAGCTGGACAACATTCATTGCCACAACTGGAAGAAAGAAGCAAAGGAGTGAGTTGAGGGATGGTACAGGGCAACACACCTCTTTCAGGAAGGTTCCACCACCAAACTGGCCACCAGCTTGGGACCAAGTATTATTATGGGGAACATCTGATTCAAAGTGCCACATAACTTGAAAATGTCACATTAAGTACTATAAGCCAGACCCAGAATAGCAAGTATTGTATATTCTTTCTCATATGTAGTGACTACTTAAATAAATAGTAATTACTAGGGGCTTCCAAATTTATAGGAGGGCTTGAGGGATATATGGAAATATAACATTGATATATAATAATATTGGGAATTAATATGTCTTTATAAGTTATTCAAATATAGAAAAATACAATTTCAATGGATAAAAACATAATTTAGGAAAATAATGAACTAAGTGAAGAGTGTACAGTCAAAATAAGAAAGCATAGATAAATCCAGTTAGAGAATCACTGTTGAAATGATGAGCCTAGTAAAGATAATCTTCATATTTAATTAAATACCTGTCAAAATGTAAATGACATATTTTACAAAAGGAAAATTGATATACAACTACACAGGACCATAAAGATACACTTGGAAATTTTAAATTAGAAATTATGTGATTTCAAAATATATTGCATTGTTAAATAATCAATGCAGTCTAATCTTGACAGATGGAATAAATGATGACATAGACCAGGAATGACAGTCTATATCCATACTCAATTTATAATGTTTCCAAGAACTCACAGTATAGAAAAAAAAAGATATCTTCAACAGTAGGTAATGAGATAATCCAATATGGGCATGGAGAAGAATGAAATCAGACCCTCACCTAACTTTTTACCATACAAATTAAGATACAGTTGGGTATCTATTCAAAAGCAAGCCAGTAATTGTAAAATTATTTAAGAAAGATAAGGGATAAGCAGTGTAATATCAATCTGGAAAAAATTAAAATTGACAAGTAATGTTTGCATCAAACTTAAAAGTTTCTGAATACACAAGAAAACAATTGGAAATATATACATATCAGGGATTGTGGAGATTGCTTGATGGTTAAAGAGGTTTTCTTGTAAAACTTACAGCCTAATTTCAATTCCCCAGTACCCACATATAGTAGACAGCTTCATGCTACTGGGATGTAATTACAAACTAGCTGTAGTAACAGAGGAAGAGATTTGTTGAAGCTTACAGATAGATGGGACATTCCATAATGGCAGAAGAAGCTAGCCCACTTTCTAAGATCCATGCAGAGAGAAAAACCACCACCAATACACAAGCAAGCACACACCAGGAACCCCAGACAAAGCTTAAGTACTTTGCATATCTTTAGACTGGAATTCTCCAGACATACCTAAGGGTTGGATCCTAGGATCTACCCACAGTGACACCTATTCCAGCCATGTAGCTGAAGATCTAAGTAATAAGCTTTAATAAACTCCAGATAGTATTAAAAGATATCCATTCAAACAACCACATTCTATCTCTAGCCCCAATAGATGCATATCCAACTCACACTATAAATTATATTTGGTCTAACTCCGAAGATCCCCATGGTCTTTACTAATTTAAGGTAATTCTAAAGTCCAAAATCTCATCTGAGATGTTGAAGATTGTTTCTTGAGTCCTGTAAAATCAAAACAAGTTATATACTTTTAACATAAATAGGAATAGAGTAAACATTTTTAACTGCTATAAGGCATAGTAAGTGGAGACTGTAAGAATGCAAATTCATTAACCTCATCAAGCAAATATCAAAGTTATGCAGTTCAAGTCTGATATCATAACCAGTTATTGACAGTCTCTTGTTTTTCCAATTCTGCCCACCCCCCTTAGTTTGACTGAATATCCAGGGAAAACTTCCATCTCGAGCCAACAGCAGTACATAGTAACTCTTGAACAGTCCTGTTATATCTAAAATATTTTTGTATCTCCATGAAAACCATGGTCCATCTTCTAATGGTCTGTCAGGGTCATCATGCCCTGCCTATAGGCCACATATCAGCAGTGGCTCTTGGATATATGTGCACTTCTTGATGAACTGCACACATTTTTCATGCTTCTGAAATTAATACTAGGTGTTCAGGACACTGTGATGTTTTTAATTCAGGGACAAGATAAATCAGTGAATTGAAGACAAAGTTCTTTCCTATCAGTAAATCCTTACAAAAATTTTTGCCTATCATCCAGTCTTTCCACAGCCATCCTCTCCATTGTTCTAATGTAAAGGAGTTGTGTCATCTTCCTTAAGATTGCTAATGTGTTTGACAATAGCTAATCAGTAACCTAAAACCAGTCTCTGTGGCACTAAATTTTAAACTTGAGTTTTTCAAAATTAAATTCTTAAATTTATCATTCCCATATCTTTAAGTAATAACACCATTCCATTACAAATTTAACCTTAATCAAAATGTCTAGGCATGGGATCTTATGCCAGTAGTCTAGATCCAACAAATTCCTCTTCAGTCTTTCCTTTTTTTTTTTTTTTTTTTTAAGATTGAAAGCCAAACATCCAAGTACAATTCTCTCTGCACTTTCCAAACTCTCCAAACTCTCATCAGAATGGTCTGTATTACTTGGCTTACCACTCCAAAAGTCATCTTCAGTTGCAAGCATTAAGTTTCTCATTTCTTTACCATGCAAGTTTCAAATGACCAGAATCACACAGTCAGATTCATCACACAGTAACTCTACCCCACTCCTTGGTACCAATTCCATAGTAGACAGCATTAGGTCACAGGGATAATCTTTGAAACCAGGCACAGTTATGGAGGAAGGCATCTTTTGAAGATTACAGATAGAGTGAATGTTCTATAATGGCAGAAGTCTCTGGCCCACTTTTACAGGTCCACACAGAGTGAACAGCCACCAACAACACACAAGCAAGCACACTCCAGGAACCCTAGACAAAGCTCAAGTACTTTGCTTATCTTTAGACTGGAATTCTCAAACAAACCTTAGTGGTAGACCCTAGGACCCATCCACAGTGACATATACCCCAGAAATGGCACTGGACATTTAAGTTATAAGTTTTAATAAATTCCCAATTGTATTGGGAGCATCAATTCAAACTACACCACCACATAAAGCCAAATATACAAGGTGGCACATATGTCTGAAGTTTATTCACAGTGGCAAGCCACCATGGAGTGCCCATTATCTCCCCCCATTTCTCTCATCTTTATGCTTGTAAATAAATACTAAAAGAGGTATTTAAAGAAGAAACACATATAAGATAGATGAAAATATTTGAAAATGACATATGTACTATGATGATAATATTCAAAATACATAGGAAACTCAAGAACTCCAATAGCAAGAAAAGAGTTAAAAGTGGACAGAGTTTTATATGTAAGTAGTCAATTGGTATCTGAAAAAGCTTTCAATATCACTAATTGTCAGAGAAATCTAAATTAACACCACATTATTATTTCAAATCTTTAAGAGTGGCCATTATTCAGAAGATGAAAAAAGGTTGGAGATAATAAGCAAAAGGAAACATAATGGACTGGAGTTAGGTATTAAATTATTGTGTCCATTATGCAAAACTGTGTAACTTTTCAGAAAAAAATAAAAACAGATCATATAAGCTTGCAATGGCATTCCTAAGTATGTAGTCCAAAGAAATAAAACCAATATGTCAAAGAAGTATCAGCACTTTCAAATTAATTGTAGTACCAAATAATTAAGTTAAGTATTTATGAATGGATCAATAAATAATGAAAGTTGATACATATGTAATGTAATGCTCTATCTAATTTTTTGACATTGTTATCACAATTTTGATATTTCTTTCTTTCCACAGAGTTCAAAATCAAATTATAAAACATCAAATTACAACAACAACAAAAAGAATTTCATGTTTTAAGTAATGGACTAGTTACCTTCTCATTACTAGGACAAAATAACTGAGAAAAGCCAGTAAACATGGTGAAAAGCTTATTTCACCCCACAGTTTGAAGTTATAGTCCATCATAGAGGGAGAAGGCATGACAACAGAACTGGTCACATTATGTCCAATAGTAATGAAGAAGAGAAGAACAAGGAATGCTGATATTTAGCTTGCTTATTCCTTTTCCTACTTCAGGAGACATACCATGGAATTTTTCCAACCAAAGTTAGATTGTGTCTTCCCATCTCAGTTAAGCTAATCTAGAGCATCCCTACAAAATTGCCAAGAGATCTGTTGCCATGGTTATTCTAAATCCTGTCAAGTTGTGGTAACCTTGGCTATTTGTGGACTAAAGACTATGGGTGGGACACGTTTTCTGGCTTACCCATAAAAAGTTCTGTCATCTCTGACAATATGAATGATGCCAAAACGGATATGCCAAGTGAAATTAGCTATGCACAGTAATACTGTATGAACAGACTCACTTATATAACTTAAAATTGTTGAACTCATAGAAGTAGAGTAGAATGAATATTAACAAACTTCTGTAGATGTGGTGGTAGAATGATATCAGTCAAATTATATAAAATTAAAGTTTAAAAAGAAGAAAAAATAGCAGTTATATTGTGAAATATGATAACTACAGTTAATTTCAGTGCATTATATTCTGACTATTCTGGGAAATTGTATAATTTGTGAGTCTTAAAAGTAAATTTTTATACTGTTATCATAAAAGACAAACTTCAAATTATTGCAGATGTTAATAAATTCCATGGAACCATTTCACACTGCACATATCAATCAAAGCACATATGTATAAAAGGCAAGTAAATTTTCAATTAAAATAAAAGTATACTATCATAATTTATTATAGTATAATTCTGTTCCCAGCCACCAAGTACATAGAAGTGTATTTTTATTTATTTATTTTTTTACTAGTTAGTTTTGTCCTTAGTGAATACAGACAAATTGGTACCATTGTTAGGCTCATCCATGTCCTACCCCTTCCCCATGGCTCCTCCTTTTTGAGGTATATGGGTTATGCATTGTGGAGTTAGCCCACAGTTATGGGTAGGAGAAATGTCTCTATGTATCATGACCCAATGTGTGACTGTGACATTCTTTCTTCCTTTTCTTCTGCAAAATTTCCCTGAGCCATGTGGGGTTCATTTTTGGTCTGCTTCAGTGATGAAGTGTTGGGAACATCTGGGTCTCTGGATATCTGATTTGGTAGGAGTTGATTGTTTTCTCTGTCATTCTCCTTCACCCTTGTGCTGGTACCCAGTTTACCAAGAAAACAACACCCTTGCTTGTTTCGCCAATTATTCTTAATTTCAGCTGAGCCCCTTTTGAAGCATGATGGGGTGGCTCTCTCCTTAGGATCTATATCTATCTGAAAAAAAGAAGCAGATTCTCCAATTGTGAGTAAGTTAGCACCAGGACAAATGAGATAAACCTTATTTTTTTATAGATAATTTAATAGGTGTAGGCCCACTTGTAGCCCATGATTGTTTGTAGCTTGATAATAGACAGAGGGCTCATGTGTGGATATGGTTCTGACTTGTTTCCCAGCTCTAGCTAGGGGTCCCATTCCACTGAGGGGATCAGTTAGCCAAATCAAAAGCAGTTGGGTCCCACCATGGCTGTGCACCACTATTGCACTTGTGAGAGCATCACGACAGGTTATTTGCTGCAGTTAGACCATGTGTTGCTTTCACAGATATTGGTCATTTTCCCCCAGTCACCCACGTAGCATCTTCTGGCACTAGATGCATTGACTGTCTAGGGACTGACTCTCTTCCAGCTCCTAGCCATGTCATTCCATTTTATGTGACAACCACCTATGGTGTCTTCAGCAGTAGGATTTTACCACTAACCTTTGGTGGGTCATCAAGTATTCTGACAGAAATCTGTCTTTCTTTTAGGTAACCTTCTAGGTCTCTCTGATCAAAAGCTTATTGTGGATGATAGCCACATGCTGGTACTGGGAGTTACAGGTCAGTGCCCACTAAGAAAAGGAAGCAAAAGATAACTAATATAAAAGAGTTAGAGAGAAGAGAGGAGAGAGAGAGAGAGAAAATGAGAGCACAAAGCTGTAGAAGTTTAAGGTCAGTCTTCATCATACCCTCTCCAATGTATTATGGCTCAGGTGTTCCCTCAAGGGCCTGGTGAAGGTTCAACCATTTGGTCTGCCTTTTAGTATGTAGAATTTTATGGTACCATTGCTGTTTGGGTCTACATTGGTGTATCCCACCCCCTTCCTTGCCTTCCCCTCCCTCCCCATCCACCCTATTGTGTAGTCCTCAAGATGCTTGCTGGGAATGCCGACATCTTGGATAGATTCAGGTTAGGTGCTGTAGATGAGTGAGACTATATGGCGTTCATCTTTCTGTAACTGCGTACGTTCACTGAGAATGATTTGTTCCAGATTCTACCATTTTCCCTCAAATTTCATTGTGTCATTGTTTTCTTACTGATGTGTAGAATTCCATTGTGTAGATATACCACATCTTAGTTATCAGTTCTTCTAAATCACAGTCCAGAGAGATTTGCTCAACCATGTTTATAGTGGCGCAATTCATAATAGCTAAGAGCTGGAATCAACCCAGATGTCCATCACTAGATGTGTATTTTTAAATTTCAAATTCACAGATGGTAATTCTTGGCCATTTGTTTCAGGAATCATATTTATTTGTGTTATTTTTAAGTATGTGAATATTCATGAAGTTGTAATTTTTATTTTGAATCAAGGTTTTTCTTTGACATATGTTAAAATATTTTACATGTTTGATATTTTAAATGAGTATAGTTTCCATGAATATGTATTCTCAGTACTTGACTATTAAACCATACCTTATAATTTTATTGTTTATAGCTTCTATGCCTTGTTACAACAATGTTTTGTTGGTTCATGATAGTGAAAAAAATTCTTTAAATATGAAAATTTTATATATCTAACACATTTTTCTTGAAATGATGTCAATAATATTTATGGACCTTGGAATATTTTGGATTGTTTGATATTTATCTTGGATGGATTAATTTGTCATTTGTTAATAATTATCCTTATGATTAATCACATTTTATTTTGTTTAGTGTTTCTTTATTAATACTGTTTCTAGAAAATGAACATGAGATAGAAGATATTGTGAAAATATGTTCTTTTTTTCTTTTTTTATGAAATTTTTGAGGCAGGGTTTCATTCTAGTCCAGGCTGACCTGGAATGTATTCTCAGGGTGGCCTCAAACTTATGGTGGTCTTCCTAAATCTGCCTCCCAATTGCTGGGATTAAAGCATGCACTACTATGCCTAGCCATGAAAATTAGTTTGTAATACAAGTTCATTGGAATCCGCATAGGAAAGGAACATTCAAGATTAAGGAGTGGATGAATGAAGCAAGTAACCTTTTAGAACATTACTATTATAGATGGCGACCGCCTAGCTGCACTACAAACAACGAGGGAAAAAAAGGCAAGTATTCAAGGGAAATTAGGAACTTTTTGAAGAGGGAGGGTACAGATTGGGATAAAAGAGGGAAGCACACACCCCCGTGACCCACGCCCCGCCACCCCGCCCGTGCGAATAACTGCACCGGGAGCGGCCCCGCGCCCAGCGGCCCAGCGCCCCGTGCACAGTAAGCCCCACGCGCCACGGCGGTCCAGCGCACCCCACAACCCCCGTGCCCCACGCCCGCCGCACCCCCCGCACCCCCCCAGCGCGCCCCACGCTCCCTATCCACACACACCAGATGCGGCCCGAGCGAACCAAGGCTTCCCGCGCCCCAGGTGCCCAGGCCTGCCCCGCGCCCCCTCGCGCCCAAGACCCCTGCGCCCCAATCCCGCGTGCCTCCAGACCACCCTACGCCCGCCCCACCCTCCTGCTCGCCCCACCCCCCCCGCGCGCCCTGAGACCCCCACGCCCCACCCTCACGCGCCTCGAGCCCCCCCGCGCGCCCCACCCCCGCCTCCCCCCCCAGCGCGCCCAACGCTCCCTACCCACACGCGACAGGGGCGCTCAAAGCGGCCCGCAGCGTCCAGTGCCCGGGCGCCCAGGTGTGCCCCGCGCCCCCCGCGTGCCCCGAGACTCCCCGTGCCCCAACCCCGAGCTCCTTGAGACCCCCCATGCACCCTACCCCCGCCGCGCATCCAGACTGCCCCGCAGCGTCCCGCAGCATCCAGCACTCCATCTTACCTCAGCGTGCTCCACGCCCCCTGCGCGACCCGTGACCCCCTGGACCCCCACACCCCCCCCGCGCTATCTGCCCCCTCCCCCCCAGTGAGTCCAGAGCACCCCACGGTATCCCACAGCGCCCCGCGCTCCTAGCTGCCCCCCCTCCCCTCACGCCCTGCTGTTCTCACATCACTTGCCGCCGGTCAGTTTCTGCTGTGTCCTGATTCCGTACCCACATCATCTGCCTCTGCACTACAATTGCACATGCAGTGGGCCCAGTCCCACAGCAAGAGCCACACAAGTCCACACTGAGTCACTAGCGCCAGCGCAGGTGCCATCCCCTACCTGTACATCGCCACCCATCCCCCACTCCCCTGAGGCGGAAGAGCACAGACTGTTTACAGACCCCAGTGTACCCAGCCAGAATCTAGGCACCTTCAAGGCTTGCTACCTCAGTCCCTTTTCAAGCTCAAAGGCAGGCAGCTTAGGTGCATTACTGGGTGAGAATTCAGGCAACTTTGGTGCCCCTGTCAGGCTATAGGTAGGCGGCTTTGGCAAGAGTGAGCAAAAACCCAGGCTGCTTACAACTGCCCCAGGCTGCCTTGGATTTGCATTAAGCTAGATCCCAGGCTGCTCCACCCACCTACCTGCCCATACACTGACATGGGTAGACCACAGCGCAAAAGAAATAACACGAAAAATAAAATGGAAGAAAATCCAGACAGATCACCCAGTCCAACAAGGATCACAACAAACCAAAACATAGAAGAGTGTTTAGGATCAGAACATCAAGTGGAAGCAATGAACAATGCAACCCTGACCAAACTACTGCTAGATCTGACAGGAAAGCTACAAAGGATAGATAATCATATGGATGCTACCATCACTAACCTAGAGCAATATGATAAGACACTGGAAGGAATTCAAAGAGAGCTAAGAGAGTTGAGGGAGAATGAAAAAAAAGAGGACCTTAAAAATCAGCTGGCCACACTAAATGAAAACATAAAGAAATGCAAGGATGATTTCCAAGAATCATCAAGAAAATCAGAAAATGAGACAAAAAGGGAGCTGGACAAAGCGATGGAAGTGATACATAGCAAAGTAGTAGAAAATGCAAACTTAATTGAACAAGTCCAAAACTCACTAGAGGCTCTCAAGAATAGAGTCAGCGAAGTGGAAGATAGAAATTCTGATCTGGAAGACAGGATGGAAGAAACAGTTCGAGAGTCCAATAATTTCAGTAAGTTCAAAAGTTCCTGTGAACAGAACATGAGAGAATTGTGGGATACACTTAAACGTCCTAATATCAGAATCATTGGAATACCAGAAGGAGAAGAATTTCAGACCAAAGGCATGGAGAACTTATTTAACACAATAATTGAAGAAAACTTCCCCCGTCTCTTAAAAGAAAGGCCCATCAAGATTCAAGAAGCAAACAGAACTCCTAACCGACTAGACCAAAGGAGAAACTCCCCAAGGCATATTATCATTAAGACTCTAAACATTGACACCAAGGAAAAAATCCTAAAAGCAGCTAGGGAAAAACAGCACACCACTTTCAAAGGAAACCCCATCAGAATTACTTCAGACTTCTCAATGGAAACCCTGAAGGCTAGAAGGGCCTGGAATGATACTCTCCAAACTCTAAGAAACTATGGCTTTCAACCCAAACTACTCTACCCAGCAAAAGTCTCCCTTATAATAGATGGTGAAAGGAAAACTTTCCATGATAAAACTCAGCTTTACAATTATATGAACACAAAACCAAACCTACAGAAAGTACTCCAGGAAATTCTCCACAGAGAAGAAACAAATAACCAAACACAAATGCCTACAAGAAGAAGATCACAGCAATCAAACCCAGAGTAGATACAAAAAAAAAAAAAAAAAATTCCATGGAAATGCCAACACACCTCTACCACCACAAAATGACAGGGATCAAATCAAATCTCACAGTCATGACCCTAAACATTAATGGCCTTAATTCACCCATCAAGAGACACAGGCTAACTGGGTGGATCAAAAAATTAGACCCCTCAATCTGCTGCCTTCAAGAAACCCACCTTACCACTAAAGACAGAAACCTCCTCAGGGTGAAAGGGTGGAAAACAATATTCCAAGCAAATGGGAATAAGAAACAAGCAGGTGTAGCTATATTAATATCAGATAAAGTTGACTTCAAACCAAAAACAATCAAAAAAGACAAAGAAGGCTACTTCCTACTTGTAAAGGGAACAATCCATCAAGAGGATATTACAATCATAAATCTGTATGCACCAAACACAGGGGCACCGCAGTTCATAAAACAAAACCTACTTGACAATAAAACAGAAATAACCACCAACACCATGATAGCTGGGGACTTTAACACACCATTATCAGTAATAGACAGATCATCCAAACAGAAGCTCAACAGGGAAGTAAGAGAGCTCAACAAAACCATAGAGCACTTAGACCTAACAGACATCTACAGAACTTTCCACCCCAAATCCACAGACTACACATTCTTCTCAGCAGCCCATGGAACATTCTCTAAAATAGACCATATACTGGGTCACAAAGATAGCCTCCACATATTTAGGAAAATCGACATAATTCCCTGCATGATATCAGATCATAATGCTATATTCCTAGAAATCAACAACAACAAAAAAAAAAAAAACAAGAGCCCCAACGGCAACTGGAAACTGAATAGCACACTCTTAAACAATAAATGGATAGTGGATGAAATAAAAAATGAAATTGCAAAATTCCTGGAATTGAATGACAATGAGAACACATCATACCAAAACTTGTGGGACACAATGAAGGCAGTCCTCAGGGGAAAATTCATAGCACTCAATGCCTTCATAAAAAAGACAGAAAAATCCCAAATCAATAGCTTAACCATCCACCTAAAGGCATTGGAAAAACAAGAAAAATCCAACCCAAAGAGCTCCAGAAGGAAGGAAATAATTAAAATCAGAGCAGAAATTAATGAATTGGAAACCAAGGAAACAATTAAGGCAATTGACAAAACAAAGAGCTGGTTCTTTGAAAAAATAAACAAGATTGACAAACCTCTGGCCAATTTGATCAAGCAAAAAAAGGAGAGACTCCAAATTAACAAAATTCAAAATGAAAAAGGAGAGATTACAACAGACATCAGTGAAATCGGCAGAATCATCAGGACTTATTTCAAAAACCTCTACTCCACAAAACTGGAAAATGTGGAGGAGATGGATAAATTTCTGGATGCATATCATCTACCAAAGCTAAACTCAGAGCAGATCAACCACCTCAATGAACCCATCACGCTCATGGAGATTGAAAAAGTAATAAAAAACCTCCCAAAAAAGAAGAGTCCAGGACCAGATGGATTCCCAGCCAAATTTTATCAAACCTTCATGGAAGAACTCAAACCAATCTTCCTAAAACTGTGCCACACAATTGAAGAACATGGAAAACTACCCAACTCCTTCTATGAAGCTAGTATCACCCTAATCCCAAAACCAGGCAGAGACGCCACAAGAAAAGAAAACTATCGGCCTATTTCCGTAATGAACATAGACGCAAAGATCCTCAACAAAATTCTCGCAAACCGAATCCAACAACACATCAAAAGCATTATCCACCTTGACCAAGTGGGATTTATCCCAGGAACACAAGGGTGGTTCAACATACAAAAATCTGTCAATGTAATACACCACATAAACAAGCTTAAACATAAAAATCACATGATCATTTCGATAGATGCAGAAAAGGCCTTTGAGAAGATACAACATCACTTCATGATCAAAACATTGGAGAGAATCGGCATGGCCGGTTCACATCTTAATATAATAAAGGCAATATACAAAGCTCCAAAGGCCCAAATAATTCTTAATGGAGAGAGACTGGAGGAATTCCCATTGAGATCAGGAACAAGACAGGGATGTCCTCTCTCACCTCTGCTTTTCAATATAGTTCTGGAAGTCCTAGCCCAAGCAATAAGGCAGGAGAAGGAAATAAAAGGGATACAATTTGGAAAGGAAGAAGTTAAGTTAGCTCTATTCGCTGATGACATGATTGTATATGTAAGAGAGCCGAGAGACTCCATCCCAAAACTCCTGAAGGTCATTAACTCCTATAGCAAAGTAGCAGGATACAAAATCAATGCACAAAGATCGGAAGCATTTCTGTATGCAAATGACAAAGACACAGAAAAAGAAATAAAGGACATAGTCCCATTTTCAATAGCAAAAAATAAAATAAAATACCTTGGAATAACGTTAACCAAGGATGTATTCACAGGAGAATTTATACAGATTGAACTGTACCTACAGTTTCTTTTTTTTAGTTCTCTCTCTTTCTCTTTCTCTCCCTCTGTGTATGTCTATGTGTGTGTGTGTGTGTGTGTGTGTGTGTGTGTGTGCAATGTGGTGTCTATGTGGTATGGTGTTGTGAGATTGTTGTGTGTACAGGTATGTATATGTACATATTTTTTTGGATAATTTGCCTGCTTTGGAGTGATATGTTAGGTGTTCAGCAATCTTACCTTTATGCCTGGTCTCATTTTGTGCCTGAGTCTCAGTCTTTCTCTCTTTACTAATTCTGAAGTTTGGGGGACTCTGATGATTTTCTGGCCTCTTCTTCCCTGATGAACTAGGGTTACATATCTGTATGGCCATATTCAGCTATTGACTTGGGAACTGCAGATTTGAACTTGGCAGTTTCAGATCTCGCAGGCCCTTATATTTGTTCAGAAAGTGCTCCTGAACAGAAGGGGAAGGAAGGCCTGCAGAGGACTTTGTTGGATCTGGGCTACTGGCATAAGGGCTGGCTGTGTTCTGCTACCCAGGCCCAGAGAGATTGATCAAAGTTAAATATACTTGGAGGGGTTTCCCAATTTTGATGATTAGTGTATTCTAATGAGTGTTAGAACTGCAATAATAATAACAATAATAATAACAACAAAAATTGTAATGGACTGATATGCTTGGCAAAAGATATTAGACTGAGAGATTTAAGATTGTAAATTGGAAAACCTCAAGCAAGTTAAAATTACAGCACTGAAACTGGTTTTATGTTGCAGAAGTTGCTATTGTCAAACAAATTAGAAATCTTGAGGAAAATGGACCAACCGCTTTACATTAAAACAATGGAGAGGATGCCTGAGTGAAGACTATGATAGAAATGCAAAGTCTTTTGGAAAGGGTTGACTGGACAAGGAACCTGCTTTTCAAGGTCATAGTTTATTTAGTCCCTGAATTAAGGATATGTCTGTGTCCTGCAAACTTGATATTAGTTTTATAAGCATGAAAAATGCATGGAATGGTCATGAATTGCACACAGTTGCAGGACCTACTGCTAAGAGGTGAAATGAGGCAGGGAATGATGCCCTCATAGGCTGAAAGTGCCTTTGGAGGATGAACTGTGGTTTGCATGAAGACCCGAAGATGTTTTGGATATACCAGGACTATGCAAGAGCTACCATAGAGTGCACTATGGGCCTGGGATGGACACTTTCCCTAGCTACTCTGCCCAGATGGAGGAGCAAAACTGGAAAATCAAGAGACTGTCAATCACTGGTTAGGACTGAGCTTCAACTGCAGAAGTTTGATGTTTGTTTGATAGTTGTTGAGTTTGTTGAATTTGCATTGTTCTAGTCTCTCCTTGCTATGCTTTATACCAGTTGAAAATGTTTACTCTGTGCCTTTACATATTGAAAATATTTAACTTATTTGGCTTTACATGACTCACAGATAAGAGGAAATCTTAAATAACGGAGGAGACTTGGAACTTTGGAACTATCTTAAGTTGGTTAAGAGTGTGGGGTCCATTGAAATTGGACTGAATACAATTCACAGTGTATGATGTTTTTAAATCTATTGGAGACCAGGGATGGAATGTGGTAGTTTGAATAGATGTCCCACAATATATTCAGTGTTTTATTAGTTTGTAGTTTGGATTTGCAGCCACAGGGCTGTAAAAGGTGTCAATGAGCAGATCTAGTGGTGGGTTTGAAATTCCAATCTAAAGATATGCAAAGTGCCTACTTCCACCTGACATTCTTATTTATTTATTTATTTATTAGTTTTCTACTGTGCAAGTACAGGCAGTTAGGTACCATTATTAGGCTCATCCATGACCTACTCCCTCCCCATTGGCCCCTCCTTGTTGAGGTACATGGGTCATGCATTGTGGAGTTAGTCCACAGTTCTTGGTATGATAAATGTCTCTGCATATCCTGACCCAACATGTGGCTCTGTCATTCTTTCCACCCCGTCTTCTGCAAAATTTCCCTGAGCCATGTTGGGTTCATTTTTGGTCTGCTTCAATGATGAGGTTTTGGGGGTCTCTGGGGCTCTGGCTCTGATTTTGTAGGCTTTGATTTTTTTCTGTGTTGGACTCCTTCTCCCTTGTGCTGGTATCTGGTTCATCAGGAAAACAGCGCCTTTGCTTGTTTCAACAATTTTCCTTAGTTTAAGTTGGGGCCCTTTTGAGGTATGATGGGGTGGCTCTCTCCTTAGGATCTGCATATATCTGAAAAAGAGAAGCAGATTCTCCCATGGAGAGTAAGTTAGCACCAGGACAAATGAGATAACCCTTACTTTTTTTATAGAGAGTTTAATAGGTGTACGCCCTCTTGTACCCCATGATTGATGGTAACTTGATATTGGAGAGTGAGCTTATGTTTGGATATGGTCCTGAATTGTTTCCCAGTTCTAGCTATGGGTCCTGTACCACTGACTGGATCAGTTAGCCGAATCAAGAGCAGTTGGTTCCACCTGAAGTTCTTGAAGTATGGTGTGTGACTTTTGACATTTGACTTTTTCTCTTTGTCTGGTTCTTTGGAGGGGGGGACTTCTTCCACCATTATGGAACTGTCCCTGGATCTGTAAGCTTCAATAAATATCCATTATTCCATAACTGTGATTGGTCTAGAAGTTCATCTCAGCAAACCTGAAGCTTTCTGCTATACCTGGGAGCTAGAGATTTGAACTTGGCAGTCTCATAACCCTCAGGCCCTCATGCTTCCTCAGAAAGTACCCCTGAACTGTCTCTATCCTTCATCACAAAAATTCCATTTGCTGAGCATGGCAGTGGTGTGGCATGCTTTTAATACAGTACTCAGGAAACAGAGGAAAGAGGGCTGCTGAGAGTTTAGGCTACCTGGAGAGTACATAGTGAATTCCAGGTGAGCCTGGGCTATAGCGAGATCTTACCTCAAAAAATAAACAAACAAAAAAATCCATTTTCTTGTGGTAAGAAGCTTGGACATTCTTAATGACATAGCAGTCACTCATAAAAGTACCTCAACATAGTCTCCTTTTGATGTAAGAATATTCTCTGGACAAGGTCAAAAGTAATTGTCAACACATTAGCAGCTGGAGAGATAGTTTAACAACAGTGTTCAACCTAGATATATTTTAATAATTTGGTCCTTAAAATATCTTTCCTATAAATTTAATTTTTTTATTTCCTCTATGCACTGTTAAGGATATGTCTATTCTTTGTTATAGTTTATAAATATGGTTTTGTTATTTATTTCAGAATATCTTTCTTTTTTTGGTTTTAATGTCATTCATTTATTTTATTTTATTTTTTTCATTTGAGTGAGAGCGCAGGGGAGATAGTGGGATCACCATAGCCTCAAGCCACTGCAAAGGACTCCAGAGACATGTACCAACATGTGCATTTTAAGAGAGAGAGTGGAAGAGGAAGATGGAGAGAGTGGACACACAAGGACCTTCTGCCACTGCAAAGGAAATCCAGATCCAGGTAGCATTTTGTATAGCTGGCTCTACATGGTCACTGAGAGTCAAACCTGGGTGAGCAAGTTAGAACCTTTAAACACTGAACAATCTACCCAGCCCCAACATTTAAAAAAGTTTAACAAAAACCTTTACAAATACTGAAATTCAATACACTGTTCATAGGAGACAGAAATTGGGTAGGTAGGGAGCTTAGGGGTGACATGCCACAAAGTGAGTAACTTTCTCCTAACTAAGTGTACAAAATCTAGATCTTTTTTTAGATGTTACTAATCTTTTTTGTGTGTGTATACACACACACACACACACACACACACACACAGACACACACACACACACAAGGTTTTGTACTTAGTGAATACAATCAAATCAGTACCATTGCTAGCCTCCCTCCCTGTCCTAACTCCTCCACAGGTCCCCACCTTGTTGGGGCATATGGGTCAAGCATTGTGGGGGCTAGAGCAAGATCTTACCCCCCAAAATACAAAAATAATAAAAAAAACTACAAAACATTCTATGAAGTCAGCATAACAGCACTACTCTATTACTGTATAAAGACAACAAAATATAAAACTGCAGACTATTTTTTATGATGAATATAGATCCAAAAATTTCTCAACAAAATATTTTCAAATGGAATGGGTGTAAGGAGGAGGAAAATGGTACCAACACATGATGTTTCCACACAAAGTTTCTACTTAATAAAAAAAGTAATATTTAATTTTTAAAAGTCTGTGTAGTTTTTGCCAATCCAAATACTGTTCAAAAATCCTCATAGTCTAAGATCCCTTAACTATGAGCTGTAAAACTGAAAGAACATAATGGTATAGAGTAAATTTCCATACTGCACAATATGGCATTTGTCATATCAGGCCAAGATTGAAACAATATAACATCTAAAACAAACAGGGTAAACATCATATCCTATAGCCTCAAGTCTGACATCTGTAACCAGTTACAAGTCTCTTGACATCCAGTTTTGATCCTCCAGCTGGGCTATTCACAACCTAAGTAAAACTTCATTGTGAGCCACAGGTCTCTTTGGCAGCCACCCCATAATTCCAGTATCTCCAACACATGTTCATCCATATCATGGCTCCATAAGGCCTCTATATAGGCAATCCTATAAACCTGATTCACATCACTCAATGGCCATTTCAAATAAATAGACCATTTAAAAAATCTAATTACCCTTTCCTTCTTGCATTTGTTATACCCCACAGTACAAGGTAAGCTACAAAATTTGGTAATTAATGGTGGGACATGGGGGGAAGGAATAAGACTACTTTGAAGAGCAGAAAAATTTCTTCAGCATTCAGGGCCCCTACTTTCAAAACGGTCCACATTCATCCTGCTGTACCAATGCCCAACCACAATGATTGTAATCTCCAAACAATTGCAGCTGATCAGGCAGCAGTTTAGACAGAAACATTTCATTTTTTTTCTTTCTCATATCCTTTTGCTCACAGCTGTCCATTTCTATGCAACCCAACCCTGCATAAGTTCTTATGAAGCAGAAAGAATGTAGTAAGACTCTCATACAAACTACTTTTAGCCTAGTACAGACAAAATTCTTTCTATCATAAGCTAAATCGCACTGTGCATAGTTATTACTGTATTTAGAACTGTCAACTGTGCTTTCAACATTGCATTGTGTTTCTTAGGCCAGGGTTTCCAATCCTTCCAAATTCATCTTTCAAATCATTTTCAAAAGGCACATAGTCTGGTTTCTAGCAACAAGAATCCTACTTCTTGGTACCAACGTTCTTTTGCAGTTACTTTCATATTGCTGGCATGAAACACCCAACTAAATATAGCTCATTGGAGGAATGTTTCTTTTGGTTTAAAGAATATTGGGTATGTTCTATGATGGCAGAGGAAAACATGGCATGAACAGAGGCTGGGCATCACCTTTGCCACAGCAGGCAGAACACTGTATCAGAACAGTGAGCTAAACACTGACATCGGGAAACTGGCTATAACATACATAAGCCCACCCACAATAGCACTCCTCCTCTAGCAGGGCTCCATTTCCCAAATTGCCACAATCTGGGTATCTACCATTTATAACACATGAGTTTACTAGGGTCACCTAATTCAAACCATCACAAATCATCTTGAAAGATACAAAAAAAGGAATATGACAAAGTTTAACATTCTCTCAAATGAAAGGTCTGATGAAATTTGGAGCCACCCCATCATACCTCAAAAGGGCCCCAAGTTAAACTAAGGAAAATTGGAAAAATAAGCAAAGGTGCTGTTTTCCTGATGAACCAGATACCAGCACAAGGGGGAAGGAGTCCAACACAGAGAAAAATCAAAGCTTACAAAATCAGAGACCCAGAGCCCCCAGAGACCCCCAAAACCTCATCATTGAAGCAGACCAAAAGTGAACCCAATATGGCTCAGGGAAATTTTGCAGAAGACGGGGTGGAAAGAATGTCAGAGCCACATATTGGGTCATGATATGCAGAGACATTTATCTTATCCATAACTGTGGGCTAACTCCACAATGCATGACCCATATACCTCAACAAGGAGGGGCCATGGGAAGGGGGTAGGTCGCAGAGAAGCCTAATAATGGTACCAAACTGCCTGTATTTGCTGAATACAAAACTAATTAATAAAAAATTTGAAAAAATAAAATATAAAAGAAATTTAGAATAGATGGAACATCACTTAAAATAATTAAGGCTATATATGACAAACCCATATCAAACATTATACTGCCTTGGTAAAAAATTGAAAATATTTCCTCTAAAGTCTGGAATGGGATAGGTTACCCACTATCTCTACTCTCACTTATTTTAGTATTAAAAGTTTTAGCTAGCACAATAAAACAAGAGAGGAATATCAAAAGAATAAAAATGAAAACAGATGAAATAAAACTTCCCTATTTGCAGATGTCAAAATTCTATATTTAAGTGATCCCACAAATTCTTCCAGATATATTAGATTTTGTAAACACTTCATTAAAAATTGTATGATACAAAATCAACACACAAAAAGTTGGTAGCTCATATCTTCCAACAATAGATTTGCTGACACATAAATTAGGAAAAAAAATCCATTAACAATAGCTTAAAAATAAAGTACACAGGACTAAAACTACCAAGGATGTTAAGCACTTCTACAAAGAAAATTTAACACATTAAAAAGTTAAATAAAAAGGACTTCCTATATTGCTGGGTTAGTATTATCAATATAGTGAAAATGACTATATCACAAAAAGTAATCTACAGATTCAATGCAATCCCCCCCAAAGTTCCCATGACATTTATTGCAGAACTAGAAAAAGGAGGCAAAAAATGTAGAAATAAAGATCACATGTGGCAAAATGAGCACTGATGAACATAAAAAATGCCTGAATATAATTATGCTCTTGAGCCATAGTGATAACGAGAACATAATACTGCTACAAAAACAGATGCACACATCATAAAGTAGAAGTCCCAGAAATAACCCCAAATAACCTCAGACAGATATGATTACTTAATTTTTGACACAGGCATCAAATACATACATTGGAAAAAAGACAGACTATTTAACAGAAGGTACTGGCAAAAATGGATATCCACTTACAGAATAATAAATGTAGACCCAAATTCCTCATTCTCCATGAAGATTTATTCAAAATGGATGAAATATCTTAATATAAAACTATAAATACTAAAAAATAATAAAGAAAACCATAGGCAACAAATGCACTGAAAGTTGCAGGTGTAGGTAAGAACTTTCTTGAGAAGTACTCTAATAACAGAGGAATAGTCCCAAAAGTCAGCACATGGGATGCATTAAATTTAAAAAGAAAATTCCCCTGCATGACAAATGAAACTATTATCAGAGAAAATAGAAATTCTTGCCGGGCATGGTGGCGCACGCCTTTAATCCCTGCACTTGGGAGGCAGAGGTAGGAGGATCGCCGTGAGTTCAAGGCCACCCTGAGAGTACAGAGTTAATTCCAGGTCAGCCAGGACCAGAGTGAGACCCTACCTCAAAAAATCAAAAATAAAATAAAATAAAATAAAATAAAAAAGAAAGAAAGAAAATAGAAAGTCTATAGAACTGGAGATGATTTCCAGCTATTCTGTCAATTATAAGAACTAAATATCATAAAATCAATGCTGCCAATTAATAAATAACTAAATGAAATTAACAGAAGTTCTCAAGAGAAGAAATACAAATGGTCAACAAGTATTTTAAAAATGCACGACCCATTTTCAATAATAAGGAGGGTCTAATGGGAGGGGGTAGATCACAGATGAGCCTAAATAATGGTACCAAACTGCCTGTATTTACTGAAAAGAAAACTAATAAATTAAATTTAAAAAAAATAAATAAATAAAATAAAATAAAACAGCCACCTGATCCATGCAAGAAAAAAAAACAAAACATCACTGTAACATAACCAAAAAAAAAAAAAAAAAATGTTCTACATACTTACCCTCCAGGGAAATGCAAAATAAAACCACTCTATCACAATGGCTATCATCAACAAATGTTGGTGAGGTTGTGGGTTACCATTGTAGAGAGTGTAAACTGATATAGTCACTATGGACATTGTGTGTGGGTTTGAAACAAAGCCAAAAATCTGAACTGCCATAAGACCCTCCCACATCAGTCCTGAGCATATACCCAAAGGACTGTATATCATTCCACAGATATATTTGCATATCTAATTCATTGATGCTCTATTAACAGTAGCTAGGAAATGAAATCAACCAAATGCCTGTCAATTGACTAGTGGGAAATAAAAATGTAGTACATTTGCCCAATGGAATTTATTCAGCAGTAAAGAAAAATAAAATTATGAAATTTGCTGGGAAAATAAGTGGAATTGGAAAAGATTATATACTAAGTTATGTAACCCAGGTCCAGAAATACAAAAAACACATGCTGTCTCTCATATGTGGACTCTAATTTATAATGTTTGCATGTAATTAAATAGTGGCTTATAAGAGTGAGTCTAAACTGTGAGGTAAGATAGAAGTCCATGAGAAAAGAAAAGGTGATGAGATGAACAAAACTAGAAAATAAAATGAAGTATGAAATATGAAACTGGAAAGGAGGCTATGGTCGACAGAAAGAATAAGGTAGGGAGAAAATGAGGAGAGAAAAAAAGAGGAATGGGAAAATTAAACCTGTTTGAGGGGCTGGAGAAATAGCTTAGCAGTTAAGGCACTTGCCTGAGAAGACTGAGAAGTCTAAGGACCAAGGTTTGCTTCTCCAGGACCCACAGAAGCCAGATAAACAATGTGGCACAGGTTTCTGGAATTCATTTGCAGTGGCTAGGGGCTCTGGTGCACCAATTCTCTCTTTCTCTCTCTTTATTTCCCTCTCACACAAATAAAATATTTTTATAAAACATGTTTGTTTGAAATGCATTAAATGAAACGTAATTATTTGTATACCAATAAACTATAAATCTTTCTCTCCTTCTCTCTCATCTCTCTATCTCTTTTATATTACTTATCTTTTTCTTCCCCCTCTCTTCTTGCCACTGACCTGTAACTCCCAGTACCAGCAGGTGGCTATCATCCACAATGAGCTTTTGATCAGAAAGACCTATAAGGTTTCCCAAAAGAAAACAGATTTCTGTCAGAGTATTTGATGACCCACCAAAGGTTAGTGGTAAGAACATACTGCTGAAGACACTATATGCTGTTGGCACATAATATGGAGTGACATGGCTGGAAGCTGGATAAGAGTCAGTCCCCAGACAGTTAGCACATCTGGTGCCAGAAGGTGCTACATGAGCAACTGGGGGAAATAACCAATATCTCTCCAAGCAATTCATGGTCTAACTTACTTAGCAGCAAATAACCTGATGTTGTTGAAAAGCAGAAGTAAGAGTGGGCAACCTTGTCTTGTTCCTGATCTTAATGGGAATTCCTCCAGTCTCTCTCCATTAAGTATTATTTGGGCCTTCAAAACTTTGTATATTGCCTTTATTATGTTAAGATATGAGCTAACCATGCCAATTCTCTCCAATGTTTTGACCATGAAGTGATGTTGTATCTTGTCAAAGACCTTTTCTGCATCAAATAACCTGTCATTATGCTCACACAAGTGCAACAGTGGCACACAACCATGGTGGGAAACCAACTTCTCTTGATTCAGCTAACTGATCCTCAATGTAACAGAACCCATAGCTGGAGCTGGGAAACAAGTCATAGCCATGTCCAAAAAAGGAGCCTGCTCTCCATTATCAAGCTCTCACCAATTGTGGGCTAAAAGAGGGCCTACACCTATTAAATTCTCTATAAAAAATAGTGGTTATCCAAAAATACAAATACAATTATAAAACAGAATATTTATCAATTTGATCTTTAGAAGTCTCTTTACTACTCTAACAAACCACAAGATTCAAAGTTGCAGCACTAGCAAGGCATCCTGTCCCAATTGGCTAGGTTTAGTTATAATAATCGGTAGCCTTAGTATATTCATTATTTTTTTACATTTTTATTCATTATCATTCTCATTAGTGTTCTGGATTTTACAATATATTATATGATCACTCTACCTGAGACAGGAAAAAGCATAGCTGGTGACAAGGAAAAGTGAGAAAGCCACTATGACAACATAACAGTTAGTGAGAAAGGTACATATTTACATAGCATAACTACACTGAAAATTTGGAAATCATAAAAACCTTCAGGGAAAAATATATTGTAACAAGTTATAAAAGTTATGCAAAAATGAGTGTATAGCCATTAAAATGTTGTAGTAATGCCACTTGATCAGACTTATATTCATAATATGCGGTTAATTAGAAAAACTAGATCACTGCTCACATTCGCATTGTGCTTTGTTACTTTAACACCTTATAGTAATTGCTTTTGTAGACTGTAATGTTATCTCCATTTTTTAGATGAAGAAAGATGAGGTCAATAAAATTTAAGTGACTTTTTACATGCCACATGTCTTACTAACTGCTATAAATGAAATTAAAACTCAAGGTTACCCTAACAGAGAATAATTTACTTATATACATGTATATTTAGCCAGAGTCATGTTCTCAGAATATCAATCAGAACATGGGCTTTCTCTGCCCATACCAACCAAAATCTGTCTCATTCTGAGTAAAATACATTTTTTTTATGTTCTTAAGTTTATTTTTTCAATAGGTATTGAGTGGTTTAGAAAAGGACACAGGCCTCAATTTTACATAACTTTCCTTTGTTTTGAATGTTTTTATTTGCTATTTTTTATTAAACTGCCTGGCTTCCAATTCACTTAGTTGCATTACGACATTAATGAATACTTCCAAATGGAAAACAAAACAAGACAAAAAACACAAGTTGTTTCCATCACCTACAATATTCAAACAAGAATTGTTTCATTGTTTTATTTTCATTGCCTGCTACCTGATTCACTTCACTGTGGGGCACCAGCTTTCTAGCAGTTCCTTCACTCACTGTCATGAGGAGATTTGTCCACCTCTTGTTGCTCCGTACTATATTTCTGTGATCAAATATGATGAAAGCCTTCCCTACCTATCCTGTATAAATGTAGGTGATTCCCTCTCTGTTTCATTACTGTTTCCTGTTTTATTTGTTGTTGGGATTCTAACTTGACTTTTTAAAAATTTATTGATGTTTTTAATTTTGTTTTTTGAAGTAGGGTCTCACCCTGGCCCAGGTTGACCTGGAATTCACTCTGTAGGCTCAGGTTGGCCTTGAACTCATGGTGACCCTCCTACCTCTGCCTCCTGGGTGCTGGGATAAAAGGTGTGTGTCACCATGCTGGGTTGATTTTTTTAAAATAAAAATTTGGATTCATAGGCTCCTTGTCACCTGCTCCAATTGTGCTGAGGGTCTTCAGTAAGATTATTGGTATTCATTGTGGGGACCAGGAAGCTTCAGCCAGTCTCTGCCATGATGGGGGAAACATGTTGCTCCAGACTAATCCCACCCACCCTGAGGCTCTTATAATCTTTCCACTCCCTCTTCTGTGATACTCCCTGATCCTTGGTGGGCAAGATAGAGATCTGACTCAGTATTGCTTTCTATTTTGTCTCTGGAGCTCTGTTTTTATGAGGTTTGAGTGACCACACAGTGTATTTCACCATTTCCCTGGAACTGGATAACATTGAGAGAAATATTCATGTCACTACTTCCCCTATAATGACTTTGTGCCCTGGGACAGATGAGGTGGAGGTGACCCATTTCCCAATAGACAGTTGGCTCTTTATTCTTGATGTATTGATGTATGCTGGTTCTTCTGCATATACTTCTCCATTTTTAAAGTAGAGCAGATTCTCCAACTAAAATTGAGAACACTTTCAATAAAAGGGAATAAGCCTAGTCATTAGAAAGCTATATTGATTTGCATATCCATTCTTAGTTACAGAGCAGTGGAGCTTCTCTCTGGATGTTATTGGTTTCCCTTTGTATGAAATATGTCTTGGTTCCCAGAGCCAGATAAGGGTTCACCCTCACTGAGTGGGTCTCATGTCTAATCTGCAAACAGTTGGTTACTTACATCAGCTGTTTACCACTATTGCTCAAGGGTATACTCCTTGCTTGGCTGGTTGATTTTATATCTGGCAGGATCTCCTACTTAATCAATAAGTTGGGTGCTGTTGTTCTCCAACTGCTCTCTTAGCACTTTCCAGCACTATGAGGATGAGCTTGAAAGGAACTGGATTCCTTTTCAGTTCTAGAATGATCTCTTGATGTCCCATGGCTGCAGGCTGTGGTGTCTTCAGCAATAGTGATTTACCTTTTAGCTCTTCCAGGTAACCAAGTGTTTTGGGAATAGCCTGTATTATTTTGAAGACCTCATGGCTCACTGACCAATAGCTCTCTGTGGGAGGGAACCCAATTATGGCTCTATAAACTACTAGCCAACACCCATGGTTTTAGGGTAATGCATTTTGTGGAGCTCTTCTGCTTGGGGCCCCTTCTCCTTATTGAGGATATTGACTTATAGTGTGGTGTCCTGACTAAGGTTTCTATGAGATTGATTCATGTTGCCATTAGTTTTGTGTGCCCCCAACCACCCCCTTCTTCTACCTTTCTCTCTCTCTGTATTTCTTTCTTACTTTTCTTTCTTTCCTTCTTTCTTTCTTTCTTTCTTTCTTTCTTTCTTTCTTTCTTTCTTTCTTTCTTTCTCTCTCTCTTTCTTTCCTTCTGCCACCATAGAGGTAATTGCTGTCATGCTTTCTTCTCCATGATACGCCCTCAAACCATGAACTGAAATAAAGTCTTCCTCCCTTGAATTGTATTACCCAGGTATTTTATCAAAGTGACAAGAAAAATAGCTAGTGCAATCTACTATTCCAGCATCCCAAGAAATGTTTTGCACTACAATAGATAGAAAAGCTACAAAACAAAACAAAAATAAATAAATAAAATAAAAATAAATAAATAAATAAGTAGGGCTGGAGAGATGTCTCAGCAATGAAGATGCTTGCTTGCAAATCTGCAGGCACAGGTTAAATTTCCTAGTATCCACACAAATCCAGACACACAGTAGCCCTTCCTCCCTTCCTTCATTATTTTCACTTTTTCCTATCTTCATTCTAATGCCATGTCCATTTTGTAAATACTTTATTATGGATTATAATTAACTGATGTTGGTCCAAGATAGCAACTGCATGTAAGAGACCATGTGGCATGTCTTTCTGAGTGTGTGAACTCACTCATTTTTTGCAAATTTGATTGTTTCCTTTTCCTTACTGCTAAGTAGAATTCCATTGTGTTCATGTACTAGGTCATCATTAACCAATCATTTGTTGATGAGTTTCTAGGCTGCTTCCATTTCCTGGCTATTGTGACTAGAGCAGCAATAAAAAAGGTTAAACAAGTGTCTCAGTGGTATACAGTAGAGCTATAGCTGGATCTAATGGCCGTTCTATTTTCAAACTTTTGAGGAATCTCCCTACTAATTTCCATAGTGGCTGTACAAGTTTGCACTCCCATCAGCAGTAGACAAGTTTTTCTCTTTCATTACATCCCTTTAGCATGTGCTGTAATTTGATTTTTTTTTTTTTTGATGGTTACCATTCTGACTGGAGTAAGATGGAATCATACTTTAATCTTCATTTCCCTGATTAGTAGAGATGATGAACATCTCTTTAAGTGTTTAATGGTCATTTGTATTTCTTCCTTTTAGAATTTTCCATTCAACTCCCTGCCCCATATTTGAGTGGGGTGCTTGATGTTTTATTGTTTAGGTTTTTGAGTTCTTTGTAAATTGTAGATATTAAACCTTCATTGGAGGTATTTACAGAGAAGATTTTCTCCCTTTCAGTAGGTTGTATTTTGGTTCTGTTGATGGTTTGCTTATCTGTACAATAGCTTTATATTTTCATGATGTCCCAGTTGTTGAGTGTCTGCCTAATTCCCCTGGCCACTGGAGTTTGGTTGCAAAAGTTTTTTTTTTTTTCCCTATACCCATATATTTCAGTGTTCTCCCTAATTCTCTTCTACTTAATTTAGAATTTAAGGTCTTATATTGAGATCCTTGATATATTAGGAAAAATGCAACAGAAAACAAAAATCAAATAGAACTTTTAAAAGCCTCACTAGAATCTCTCACTGAGTTAATCATGCAGAGGACAGAACAAACATCAGATCTGGAAAACAAGACAGAAGAAACAATCTGGATTCCTTAATCTATGATAAGTTTAAGAAATCACATGAATTGAACATAAGGGAACTGTGAAATACCCTAATCAATCTCAAGAGGCCAAAAGAGAAAGATCACAATAACCAAAGCTAGAGCAAGCTTGAAAATGTACAAATCCCAAGAAAGCTCCAAAGTCCCTAAAGCCTCCAAAACACAGGGATTAAATTGAACCTCAGAATTATAGCCTTAAATATTAATGGTCTTAACTCATCTACCAAAAAAGACACATGTTAAATGGGTGGATCAAAAAATGGACCTCTCTAGCTTCTGTCTTTCAGAAACTCACCTCACCACTAAGGACAGACATCTCCTCAGGGGGAAATTATGGAAAATAATTTCCTAAGCAAAAGGAAATAAGAAACAAGAGGGTGTGGCTATCAAAACTATACAGAAAGGACAAAAAGGCTACTTTTGACTCATCAAGGCAACAAACCAAAAGAGGACATCACAATCATAAATTTATATGCACCACAGACAGGTGAAACACAGTTTATAAAACAAAACCTACTTGGCAACAAACCAGAAATAAATCCCAATACCATCACAGTAGGGGACTTTATTACCCCACCATCATTAATAGACAGATCATCAAAGCAGAAAATCCACAAGGAAATAACAGAGTTTAATAATACCATAGATCAACTAGACCTAATGGACATCTACAGAAAATTCCACTCCAATTCTACAGAACATACATTCTTCTCAGCAACCTATGGGACCTTTTCCAAAATAGATGATATATCAGGGCATAAAGCATGTCTTCATAAAACCATGAAAATTTATATATATTCCTTCATCATGTCAGACCACAATGCATTAAAACTAAAAGTAATAAGAGACACAACAGAAATTATTCCAGCGCTTGGAGGCTGAACAATATACTTTTATTTTATTTTTTAATTTTTTTATTTATTAGTTTTGTATTCAGCAAATACAGTCAGTTTGGTACCATTATTAGGCTTATCAGTGACCTACCTCCTCCCCATATCCTCTCTTTGTTGAGGTATATAGGTTGTGGAAGAACTTAAAGGAAATTGTAAAATTTTTAGAACTGAATGATAACAAAAATACAATGTACCAAAACTTCTTATGAACCACAATTAAAGTGATCCTAAGGGGAAAATTCATAGCAATAAATACCTTCATAACAAAGGCAGACACATCTCAAATTAATAACTAAACCATCCACCTAAAGGCGTTGGAAAAACAAGAAAATCCAACCTTAAGTGTTCCACATGGAAAGAAAGAATTAAGGTCAGAGCAGAAACTGATGAATGTGACAATGATAAAATAAATAAGAACAGAGATTCAAGTAATATCTGGTTCTTTAAAAAAATAAATTATTGGGCTGGAGAGATGGCTTAGTGGTTAAACACTTGCCTGTCAAGCCTAAGGACACTGGTTTGAGGCTCGATTCCCCAGGACCCATGTTAGCCAGGTACACAAGGGGGAGCACGCATCTAGAGTTTGTCTGCAGTGGCTGGAGGCCCTGGTGCTCTCATTCTCTCTCTTTCTCTCCCTCTCTCTTTATCTGTCTCTTTCTCTCTCTCTCTGTCTCTTTCAAATAAATAAATTAATTAATTAAAAATAAATAAATTATTGATAAAACCCTGGCCAATTTGATCAAAGGAAAAAATGAGAAGTCACAAATTAACAAAAATAGAAATGAAAAGTGAGAGGTCACCACAGACATCAATGGATTAAAAAATCTTGAACAAAATCCTTGCAAATTGCATTCAACAAGTCAAAAGCATTATCCATCTCTATCAAGCAGGCTTCATCTTAATGATGCAGGGATGGTTTGCCATATGAAAATCAATTAAAGTAATTTACCACATAATAACATTAAACAAATGAACCAACTTATCATTACAATTGATGCAGAGAAGGCCTTGGACAAAATACAACAACATTTCAGATTCAAACCATGGAAAGAATAGTGATGGAGGGTTTGCATGTCAACATAATAAAAGCTATATACTAAACACATACAGCCCAACTAATACTTAATGAGGAAAGACTCAATGAGTTCCCATTGAGATTGGGAACAAGACAGGGGTGTCCTCTCTCACCACCTCTCTTCAACATAGTATCATAAGTCCTACCCCAAGCACATGAGAAAAATATAAAAAGGATACAAATTAAAAAGGAAGTAGTCACAATATCCTTATTTGCAGATAACATGATCTTATTCATAAGTGACTTGATAAATTCCTTCATCAAAGTGACAGGATAAAAAAAGTCAACACACATATATGAAAAAATAAATCAGTGAGGCTGTCCCATTTTCAATAGCCTCCCCCCACAACAAATAAAATACCTTGGAATAACACTAACCAAGGAAGTGAAAGACTTATATAATAAACATATTTAAAAAAATAAAACTTAAGAAAGAAATCGAGAAGGACATGAGAAGATAGAAGGCCCTTTCATGCTCCTTGACAGGTAGAATTTTTATAGTGAAAATGGTAGTTCTATCAAAAGCAAAATTGGCAGTACTATAACAATAAAAATCCTAGCATCTTACTTCACAGACATAGAAAAAATAATCTCAAAATGCATATGGAATGACAGCAGGCCTCAGATATCCAAACATATCCTCAGCAAATGAAATTCCTCTGAAGGGACCACCATATCTAATCTAAAGTTATACTACAAAGCCATAGTAAAAAAACAGCATGGTACTGGAATAAAAACTATGCTTATACCCTTAAACCTATTCTGATATCACTCTCCATTGGAGAATTTTTATTTACTTATTTATTTATTTTTTTTTTTAGAAATCAGCATGCATGGAGGACAACCAAAATTTATTAACAGGATAAGGATAGCTGACTTCATATTGTCAAGTGAACCATTCTTAGCACAGCAGCTAGGTCCCAGGTAAAAACACAAAGGAATTGGTGAGATGAGTAAGAATGCTTGTTTGATGGCAGGCCTGACAACCTGAGTCAAAATGATGGAGACAGACACTGTGGTGGTTTCATTCAGGTGTATGTACCCCATAAACTTAGGTGTTCTGAATGCGAGGTTCCCAGCTGATGGAGATTTGGGAATTAATACCTCTTGGAGAGAGTGCTTTTTGGGGGGCAGGCTTATGGGTATTATAGCCAGTGTCCCCTTACCAGTGTTTGGCACACTCTCCTGTTCCTGTTGTCCACCTTATGCCGGCCAAGGGGTGATATCCACCCTCTGCTCATGTCCTCATTTTCCCTACCATCATGGAGCTTCCCTCTTGAGACTGTATGCCAAAACAAACCTCTTATTTTCTCCACAAGCTTCTCTTGGTTGGGTGATTTCTATGAGCAATGCAAACCTCACTGCAACAGTAAAGTGGTACCAGGAATGGGGTTGCTGCTATACACATGACTGTGTGGCTTTGGCCTTTTGGAACTGAGTTTCAAGAGGAATGTGGAAGGATTTGAAACCTTGGCCTAAGAGATGCCTTGCAGTGCTATAGGCACAGTTTGGTGGACTATTCTGGTCAGAGTTGGCAGACCTGAATGCAGTAAGAATTATGGACTGTGAGGTTTGGCTTATGAGGGTTAGATAGAGTTTTGCTTGGATTGGGCTAAACTTGGTATGAGAAGCTTGCTGTTATGCCCATGTCCTAAGAAGTTGTGCAGGGTTGCTTTGCATAGAAATGAACTGGTGTGAGCAAAAATATATGGCACACACACACACACACAAAAAAAAAAAATCAAACAAACAAATGAGAAACTGGGTGAACTGATGTCTGTTCAGCTGCAATTGAGAGATTACAACCTTTGAGATTGGGCCAGCTGACCTAAACTGGAGCAACAGGAAGAATTTAGACTCTTTTGAAGGGGACTGAGTGCTCTGTTCTTTAAAGTCTGCTTTATTTCCTCGTTAATTAACAAATTGGCACCCATCTGGTATTGTGGAGGATAAGAAATGCCGTAAAGAAAGGGGCACTAATTTTGCAATATGGTCTTGTGTTTTGGAAATGGCTGTGGGCAGTGTGAAGCAGGTTTGCTGGTTGCCTGCATGGAGACCCCATGGGGAAATGAGGATGAACCATGGACTGCAGTGGAGACCCAGAGGAGATGTCAGAAATGCAAGATGGCTGCCAAGGAGAGCTGCCCTCCCAGATGAAGTTTTCAATAACTGTGAGTAGCTTAGCTGGAGGGGCAGAATTGGAATTCCAGAGACTTGTCACTGTCTGGAGTTGTTGGAATTGGAGATACAGTTTGGAGTTGGCCCTGTTTAAATCATGTATTGCTTTGAGTATTTACTTGTTATGCCCAATGCCATGTTTTGTAGTGTAAAAATTTATTCTGTTCCATTATGGAATTTTGGGAGTTTTTTTTTTTTGGTATTTTGGCTCAATTTGAAGACTATGGGGATGTATGAAAATCATTGGAATTGATAAAAACTATGGGGACTTTTAAAGTTGGATGAATGCATTGCATTTTACATCATGTATGGTTATCAATTTATGGTAGCAAGGAGTGGAATGTGGTGGTTTGATTCAGGTGTCCCCCATAAACTTAGGTGTTTTGAATGCAAGGTTCCCAGCTGATTGAGACTTGGGAATTTATGCCTCCTGAAGGCAGTGTATTGTTGGGGGGAAGGCTTATGGGTGTTATAGCCAGTGTCTCCTTGCCAGTGTTTGGCACACTCTACTGTTTCTGTTGTCCACATAATGTTGGTCAGGAGATGATGTCCACCTTCTGCTCATGTCATCATTTTCCCTGCTGTGGTGGTTTGAATAGAATAGATGGCCCCCAATATATTCAGTTGTTTATTTGTTTGTAGTTTGCATCTTTAGCCACCTGGCTGGAGGCAGTAACACTGGGTGGATCTTAAGGTGTGGTGGTGGGTTTCAGATTTCAATCTAAAGATATGTAAAGTGTGCCTAGCCGGAGTTCCTTAAGTGTGCTGTGCTGTGTGGCTTTAGGCTTGTGCTTCTCTCTCTCTCTGCTTGGTCCTGTGAAGGCAGACCAGCTTCTTTGGCCATTTATGGAACTTCCCCTGGATCTGTAGGCTTCAATAAATATCCCTTCCTCCATAACTGTGCCTGGTCTGCAAGTTCATCTCAGCGAACCTGAATCTGTCTGCTACACCTGCCATCATGGAGCTTCCCCCTTGATCCTGAAAACTAAAATAAACTTCTTTTTGTTGCTGACAAGCTGCTATTGGTTTGGTGATTTCTACCAGCAATGCAAACCTGACTGCAAAAGACATTGAGGATACTCAAAATGTACCAAAGTATAAATTCAGAAGCTGCTGGGATCTCAATTCTAAATTAGACTTAAATCACACCCACCAAGGCTCAGGAAATTTTGTGGAAGAGGGAGTGAAAATGTTGTAAAAGCTACAGGGTGGAAGGGAATATCTATTGGCATTACTCTATCCCAAATGAATGACTTCTACTCTCAAGACTTATAACCCACAATTCTATGTAAAATACCAATAATCCCACAAAGGGGGGGCACAGAAGAAAGTAAGCAGGGAGGAGGTGAATGATGTTACCAACATTTGATATATACATACAAAGTTTCAACATAAGTGAAAATAAATTTTATTAAAAATGCAATCAGAAACAGTATAAATGTTATAACACATTTTAAATTAATGTAGTCTCGAATTCCCGCAATGAGATATGAAAGTTAAGGTTACTGTAGCAGCAGGTTCATATTAGTGGGATGAATGTCCAAGCAAACACAAATTATGTGAGGAAGAGATTTATTTCATGTTTACAGATCCAGCGAAATTCTCTCAAGGGTAGAAGAAACTGGTACCCATTTGTAAATCCATGCACAGAGAGAAACCACTAGCCAGCAAACACCAAAAGAATCAAACACAAAACTGGTAGCAAGCAGGGATCCCAGTAGGGCACAGACTTCTATGTATACATTTGGGCTGGAATTCAGACTGGTCCCCAAACACATCTTTGGGATGGTCCCCAGGATACATCTCCAGTGACATCACATTCAGCCAGGCAACTGGAGACACAAGTTAAAAAGCTTTAATAAAACACCTAAGTCTATGGAAAATATGCATTCTAAGTACCACCATTATTAAATCTGTCTATTTTTTACAAATTACCATGAAGAAGTATATTGATTGTAGTTTTCATCTTACTGCCCCGGCCAGCGGGGAGTCAAACAAGGAAACAAGGGAAAAATTAACCTGAATAAAAAAAAGGCAAACAGCCGGGCGTGGTGGTGCACGCCTTTAATCCCAGCACTCTGGAGGCAGAGGTAGGAGGATTGCCATGAGTTCAAGGCCACCCTAAGATGACAGAGTTAATTCCAGGTCAGCCTGGACCAGAGTGAGACCCTACCTCGAAAAACCAAAAAAAAAAAAAAAAAAAAAAAAAAAAAAAAAAAGGCAAACAGACTCAAGAAGGAGACCATGCTAAATGTTTGTCAAGGCCTCAGAGTCTTTTATTTTTTTTTAACACAGTGGTTATATAGGGGAAGAAAAGTGGGGAAATAAGCTGGCTGACATGATTTAGGGCTTTAGAATTGTCAGGAAACCTAGAAAGGATGTAATTAGGTGTTCATCTAATCTTGCCTCAATAGCTTAACATCCTGACTGTGCCAGGCTTCACAGCCTGACCATAAACTGGCCTTTTGCAAAAGATATGATTCTGTAAGCAGTCTGCTGACCGACATTCCAGAAGTACCTAACAGAAAGCTGGATGGACCAGCTTTCTGAGTAATGAGTCAGCTTATGAGCAGGCCCAGGCAAAATGGAGAGGCTTTTGCTCTATGGCTCCCGACATCTTACTACATAATTTCAGATAAAATTTGTAAGTTATACTGTAGATTATAAGGACATGAATACAGAATCCAAATGAATAGTATGTGGACATTGTGTGTGATAATGACATATTTAATTTTATGACATTTTGTGAATTAATTAAAATATTGTTTTTTCCAGTTAAGGACATTATTATTTTAATGTTTACTCACAGGTTAACTGGATGAAAAATAAGATATACAAAGCATACAAATTGACCATGTGGACTTTCATGACGGTTGTTGAATTTTGATATTTACGAAGCCAAGCTTCTCCTTAAGATATTGCTTACAAAATAAGGGCTCCAGCTTAAACCTAACTTCCTTCCATGCTTTACTCATATTTTCAGAAAGAGTTGTTCAATGTTCTTAAAATAAGATGCAGCCTACCTATTCTCCAATTTCCTAAGAGAATTATCTGGGCTTCTATAATTGTTAGCAAATTACTTCATACTATTCTTAATAGTGGCAAGCTAGTAAAATTTACTTTCATAAGGATAGAAATCCAGAATAAGGATTTGATTCATAGTAACTCACATTTTTAAAAAAATACATAGAAAATAAGTTTTCTCAGAATTTATATTAAAAAGATCATATAGAAGACAGGCATGGTTAACACATACAGTAATCCCACTACCTGTGAGGCAGAGGCAGAAGCCAGCCTAGGCTACATAGTGAGTTGCAAACCAGCCTGAGTTATACAGTGAGAATCTTTCCAATAAAAACTCTTCTACTGTCAGGATTTGGATAATTAACATATGTATTTCTAAGTATTTCTTATTTTTGTCTGTCTGTTTTTTTCTCTTAGTCTCTATAATGTATCCCTCATTGGAGGTTCTTACAAAAGGGGAGAACACTTATTTTCACAGTAGACAACTTATTTCATACCAGAGGTTTGCTGGGAAATTACAGTGTGGATATATAGCAAGTGAACAGTACTCTTACAATATGAGAGGGAACATTCAGTATATAATATTATGTTTCTTTTAAACTCACATACATTCAAATTATTTTGACTTTTTTAGGGGTCATTTCTTTTTTAATTTTAATTTTTTAATTAATGAGTTTTGTATTCAGAAAATACAGTAAGATTGGTACCATTATTAGGCTCATCCGTGACCTACCACCTACCCAATGGCCCCTCCTTGTTGATATATATGGGCTGTGCATTGTGGAGTTATCCCATAGTTATGGGTAAGATATATGTCTCTGCATATCATGACCCAACAAGTGGCTCTGACATTCTTTCCACCCCCATTCAGCAAAATTTCCCTGAGCCATGTTGGCTTAATTTTTGGTATGCTTCAGTGATGAGGTGTTGGGGGCCTCTGAGGCTCTGGCTCTCTCTCCTTCCCTCTTGTCCTGGTATCCGGCTCATGCTTGTTTTGCCAATTTTTCTTAGTTTCAGCTGGGGCCCTTTTGAGGTATGATGGGGTGGCTCTCTCCTTAGTATCTACCTCTATCTGCAAAAGAGAAGCAGATTCTCCTCCAGAGATTGTTAGCACCAGAACAAATGAGATAGCCTTTACTTTTTTATAGAGAATTTAATAGATATAGGCCCTCTTGTAGCCCATGATAGATGGTTGCTTGATATTGGAGAGTGGGCTTATATTTGGATATGGTTCTGACTTGTTCCCCAGCAATGGGTCCCATACCACTGAGGAGATCAGTTAGCCAAATCAAGAGCAGTTGGTTTGCAACCATGGCTTTGTGCCACTATTGTACTTGTGTGGGCATCACAACAGGTTATTTGCTGCTAAGTAGGTGAGACCATGAGTTGCTTGGGGAGATATTGGTCATTTTCCCAAGTTGCTCATGCAGCACCTTCTGGCACTAGACATGCTAACTGTCTGGGGACTGACTCTCGTCCAGCTTCCAGCCATGTCATTCCATATTATGTTTCAACTGCATGTGGTGTCTTCAGCTGTAGGGTCTTACAACTAACCTTGGGTGGGTCATCAAGTACTCTGACAGAAATCTGTCATTCTTTTAGGAAACCTTGTAGGTCTTTCTGATCAAAAGCTCATTATGGATGATATCCCCATGCTGGTACTGGGAGTTACAGGTCAGTGCCCACTAAGAAAATGAAGAAAAAGATATCTAATATACAAGAGTTAGAGAGAAGAGAGAGAGAGAGAGTGAAGGAAGAAGGGAAGATGTAGAAGGAAAAGGTTAGACTTGATCCTACCTCTCCAGTGTCTTGGGGTTCAGGTGTTCCCTGTAAGGAACTGGTAAAGGTTCAGCCAATTGGTCTGCCTTTGAGGAAGTAGAATTCTATGGTAACATTGCTGTTTGGGTCTAGATTTGTCTTTCCCACCCCTTTGATGCCCTCCCATTCCTCCCCATCCATCCTAGTGTCTATTCCACGAGATGCTTGCAGGGTATGTAAAGCATCTTTGGTAGATTCTGGTTAGGTGCTATAGATGAATGAGACTATGTGGCAATTTTTTTCTCAGTGATTGGGTAAGTTCACTGAGAATGATCTGTTCCAGGTTCAACCATTTTTCCTCAAATTTTACTGTGTCATTTTTTTCTTACTGCTGTATAGAATTACATTGTGTAGATATACCACATTTTAGTTATCCACTCTTCTAGTGATGGACGTCTGGGTTGATTCCAACTCTTAGCTACTACAAATTGAGCCACTCCAAACATGGTTGAGCAAATCTCTCTGGACTGTTGTTTGAAGGCTTTAGGGTAGCTGCCCATTAAGGAAATAACTGGGTCTGTTGGTATCTCTATAGGCAGCTTTCTCAGGAGTGTTCATATTGCTTTCCAAAGTGGTTGTACCATTCTATATTCCCACCAACAGTGGATGAGTGTTCCTACTTCTCCACATCCTCACAAGCATTTATTTTCATTTGATTTTTTGATGTTTGCTATCCTTATTGGTGTAAGGTGGAATCTCATAGTTGTTTTAATTTGCATTTATCTGATGATTAGGGATGATGAACATTTTCTTAATTGTGTCTTTGCCATTTGTATTTCTTCCTCTGTATACTGCCTGTTCAGATCTTTGCCCCATTTTGTATGTGGTGTGTTTGACTTCTTATTTTTTTAGATTTTTTAGTTCTTTATAGATTCTAGAGATTAAGCCTCTATCAGTTGCAAACTCACAAATATTTTCTCCCATTCTGTGGGTAATCTTTTGGCTTTGCTTATTGTATACTTGTCTGTAAAGAAACTCTTCAGCTTCATACGATCCCATTGGTTGAGTGACTATTTAAGATGGTGAGCTACTGGGGTTTTGTTCAGGTAGTCTTTTTCCATCCCTATATCACGGAAAGTACTTTCTAAATTTTCTTCTAGTAGTATTCAAGTTTCTGGTCTTATATTGAGGTCTTTGATCCATTTGGATTTGAGTGTAGTGCATGGTGAAATGTGTGGATCAAGTTTCAGTTTCCTACATACGGTTATCCAGTTTGTCCAGCACCATTTGTTGCGGATACTGTCCTTTTTCCAGCCTATATTGTTCGGGCCTTTGTCGAATATCAAGTAGCTATATTTGCTTGGCCCAAATTTCAGGTACTCAAGTTTATTCCATTGGTCTCTACTCCTGCTTTTATGCCAGGACCAGGACCATGCTTTTTTTTTATTACTATGGCTTTGTAATATAGCCTTAGATGAGGTATGATTATGTCTCCATAGGTATTTATTTTGCTGTGGATATGTTTGGATATGTGAGGCCTCCTGCATTTCCGTATGAAATTTGAGATCATTTTTTTCTATCTCTGTGAAGAACACTAAAAGGATTTTAACTGGAATTGCATTAAATCTGTATATTGCCTTTGTTGGATTGTCATCTTCACAATGTTAATTCTGCCTATACAGGAGCATGGAAGGTCTCTCCATTTTTTCAAGTTCTCCTCAATTTCTTTTTTCAGTGTTTTTATGTTTTCGATGTATAGATCTTTTACTTCTTTTGTTAACGTTATTCCAAGGTATTTTATTTTATTTTTGTTGCTATTGAAATATTGACTATGTCCTTTATTTCTTTCTCTGTATCTTTGTCATATGCATATAGAAAGGCTACTGATTTTTGTGCATTGATTTTGTATCCTGCTACTTTGCTATAGGAGTTCATCACCTTCAGGAGTTTTGGGATGGAGTCTCTCAGGTCTCTTACATATACAATCATGTCATCAGCAAATAGAGCTAAGTAAACTTCTTCATTTCCAAATTGTATCCCTTTTGTTTCCTTCTCCTGTCTTATTGCTTGAGCTAGGACTTCCAGTACTATATTGAAAAGCAGAGGTGAGAGTGGACAACCCTGTGTTGTTCCTGATCTCCTTTGAAGCTTTGTGTATTGCCTTTATTCTGTTAAGATATGAACTAACCATGACAATTCTCTCCAATGTTTTGAACATGAAGTGATGTTGTATCTTGTCAAAGGCCTTTTCTGCATCTATTGAAATGATCATGTGGTTTTTATGTTTAACTTTGTTTATGTGGTCTATTACATTGACGGATTTCCGTATGTTGTACCACCCCTGTGTTCCAGGGATGAATGCCACTTGGTCAAGGTGGATAATGCTTTTCATGTTCTGTTGGATTTGCTTTGCAAGGATTTTGTCAGGATCTTTGCATCTAAGTTCATCAGGGGAATATGCCGGTAGTTTTCTTTTCTTGAGGTGTCTCTGCCTAGTTTTGGAATGGGGGTAGATACTAGCTTCATAAAAGGAGTTGGGTAGCTTTCCCTGTTCTCCAATTGTGTGGCACAGTTTTAGGAAGATTGGTTTGAGTTCTTCCTTGAAGGTTTGATAGAGTTCAGCTGAGAAGCCATCTCATCCTGGACTCCTCATTTGGGGAGGTTTTTTATTACCTTTTCAATCTCCATGAGTGTGAAGTGTTCATTGATGTGATTAATCTGCCCTGAGTTTAGCTTTGATAGATGGTATGCATCCAGGAATTTATCCATCTCCTCTGCATTATCCAGTTTTGTGGAGAAGAGGTTTTTGAAATAAGTCCTGATGATTCTCCCAAGGGTCTTTTGTTGTTGATTTCTAGCAATATAGCATTGTAAGCTGATATCATACAGGGAAATATGTCAGTCTTCTTAAATATCTTTGTGACCCTGTATATGATCTACTTTAGAGAATGTTCCATGGGCTGGTGATAAGAATGTGTAGTCTGTGGATTTGGGATAGAAAGTTCTGTAGATGTCCGTCAGGTCTAAGTAATCTACGGTTTTGTTGAGTTCTTTTACTTCCCTATTGAGTTTCTGTTTGGAAAATCTGTCTATTATTGATAATGGTGTATTTAAGTCCCCAACTATGATGGTGTTGGTGGTTATTTCTGTTATATTGTCAAGTAGGTTTTGTTTTATGAACTGTGGTGCCCCTGTGTTTGGTGCATGTAGATTTATGATTGTAATATCCTCTGTATGGATCATTCCCTTGATAAGCAGGAAGTGGCCTTTGTCTTTTTTGATTATTTTTGGTTTAAAGTCTATTTTATCCGATATTAATATAGCTACACCTGCTTGTTTCTTATTCCCATTTGCTTGGAATATTGTTTTCCACCCTTTCACTCTGAGGAGGTATCTGATTTTAGTGGTGAGGTGGGTTTCTTGAAGGCAACAGATTGAGGGGTCTGACTTTTTGATCCATCCTGTTAGCTTGTGTCTCTTGATGGGTGAATTAAGGCCATTAATATTTAGGGTAATGACTGTGAGATTTGATTTGATCCCTGCCATATTGTGATGGTAGATGTGTGTTGGTGTTTCCATGGACTTTGAATTTTAGTGCCTTCTCTGAGTTTGGTTATTTTGATCTGTTTCTTGTAGGCATTTGAGTTTGATTATTTGTTTCTTCTATGTGGAGAACTTCTTGAAATACTGTCTGTAGGTTTGGTTTTGTTTTCATGTAATTGTAAAGCTGAGTTTTGTCACGGAAGGTTTTTCTTTCACCATCTATCATGAGGGATACCTTTGCTGGGTAGAGTAGTTTGGGATAGAAGCTATAGGTTCTTAGACTTTTCAGTGTTTCTTTCCAGGCCTTTCTTGCTTTCAGGGTTTCCATTGAGAAACCTGAAATATTCTGATGGAATTACCTTTGAAAGTGGTGTGGTGTTTTTCCCTAGCTGCTTTTAGGATTTTCTCTTTGGTGTCCATGTTTATGTCTTGGAGACAATATGTCTTGGAGAGATTTTCCTTTGTCCAGTCTGTTTGGATTTCTGTTTGCTTGTTGTATCTTGATGGGGCTTTCTTTTAAGAGAATGGGGAAGTTTTCTTCAATTATTTTGTTAAATAAGTTCTCCATGCTTCTGGTCTGAATTTCTTCTCCTGGTATTCCAATGATCTTGATATTAAGACATTTATGTGTATCCCACAATTCCCTCAAGTTCTATTCACAGGAACTTTTGAACTTACTGAAATTTTTGAACTCTTGAACTGTTTCTTCTATCTTGTCTTCCAGATCAGTTTCTATCCTCCACTTCACTGACTCTATTCTTGAGAGCGTCTGGAGATTTTTGGACTTGTTCAATTATATTTGCATTTTCTACTACTTTTCTATGTATAATTTCCATCCCTCTGTCAAGCTCCCTTTTCATATCATTTTCTGATTTTCTTGATGATTCTTGGAATTTATTCTTGCATTTCTTTATGTCTTCATTTAACATGGCCAGCTGATTTTTAAAGTCTTCTTTAATTTCAATCTCCCTTAAAACTATTAACTCTCTTTAAACTCCTTCCAATTTCTTATCTATTAGTTCTTGTTTAGTGATGGCAACATCCACACGATTATCGGTCCTTTGTTGCTTTCCTACAAGTTCTACCAGAAGGTTGGTCAGGGTTGCATTGCTCATAGCTTCAGTTTGATGTTCTGATCCTAATGACTCTTCTATGTTTTGGTTAGATGTATTCATTGTAGGACTGGCTGATCTAAGTGGATTTTCTTGCTTTTGATTTTTCATGTTATTTCTTTTGCGTTATGGTCTTCTCATGACTGTGTATGGGCATGTAGGTGGGTGGATCAGCCTGGGCTCAAGCACAGTGAGAAACTGAGGCAGCCTAGGGCAGTTGTCAAGCAGCCTGGGCTTTGGCTCTCACTTGCTAAACCGCCTATCTACCTCCTGGCAGGGGTGCCAAAGTTGCCTGAATTCTCAAGTGGTAATGCTCCAAAGCTGCCTGCATTCAACCTAGATGGGAAACTGAGGTACCAAGCATTGAAGCAGCCCAAACTCTGGCTGGGAACACTGGGACCCCAAAGCAGTCTGCGCTCCCCTGAAACAGGACAATGGCAAGATGACTTGTGCGGCAAACAGGTAGAAGATGGCACCTGACCTCGCACAAGTGAGAGACACAGTCTGAGCTTGTGTGGCAGTTGCTGTGGGACTGGGATTGCTGAACATGCAGCTGAGGGCCAGTAAATGAGTGAATGGGTGGAACAATCTAAACTTCCACATGTAGGGATTGATCTGCATGCAGCTGCACTATGGATATGGGGAGGTTGGGCTACCCAATCCTGAGAGAATCAGGGATTCCCTGTTATTGCCAGGAGTCACTGACTGTGTGGTGGCTGGAGCAGTAAGTAAGCGAGTGTGCAGAGCAGACTATGCTTCCGCATGCAGGGATCAATCAGTGTGCAGCATCAGTGGCGGTGGATATCGTGGCTATTTGTAGGGAGGAGTGGGCTACCTGCCCATGAGGGGATCCACAATTCCATTTCCCCCCCTTCTGTGCCTTCCCACTGACAATGTATTGGAGATTTCTCTCCCCTAAAAGACCCAGTGAATCTTTAATGTCTTGCCTTTCTTTCCCTGGGATTTGTAGCGCAGCTAGGCAGTTGTCACCTTGACCGGAAGTCTTCAGGGGGCATTTCAAGGCAGGGTCTTGCTCCAGCCCAGGCTGACCTGGAATTCAGTATGTAGTCTCTGGGTGGCCTTGAACTCTATGCAATCCTTCTATCTGTGCCTCCTCATTATCCCACCATCACCACAACCCTGTCTCCTTTGATTTTCACTTTGAATTATTTTCATAAATTAACAATCAATGAAAAGGGAATTCCTTCAAAAATATAAATATAAATATAAATATACGCAACATATAATATGCACATGTATAAAAGATTAATGGTATAATATAGTACATAATGACATATTTAAATTACAACAAAGTTTGTACGATTTGTACAACCTTTCCAATTAATGCTATATATAAAAAACAACAAAATACCAATAATCAATGAATGTATCCCAGAATATATATTTCTCTGAGTTCATATTATTTATCCCATGTTTTTGCTAAAGTTGAAGTTTTCTTTCATTTATGTAGTATACCAATTAAATTTGTTCTTTGAGATGGAAGGGAGGCAAATAGGGTAAGAATGGAGAGTGGGAGAACATTTCACTTATTAAAAGTGTTATCATGGGCTTTATAATCTTCATTGACAGAGGCTTTTCAACATAGGAAAAAAAAAACACTTTTGAAGAATAGGCAACATCTACTTTCTTTGGGAAAAAAAAATCCTAAATCACTTGCAATTATTATTCCAAAAGGAAAAATTAATTGTAAATAACTAGAAGTCAATTAAACTGGATTCTGCAGGGTAATGCAAATCTTTTATGGTTTTGTTTCAGTTAACTGCCTCATTAATGATTTATAGATATGTATACAGCTGTGGGAACCATAGCATTATCTAATGCACTCAGAGAATAATTACATATGAAAAGAACTAAGCAGCTCAAGGGAAAATCTTTGAAATTACTTACTTCCTTTACTTCAACCATATTAAAATGCAGAGCATTTAGAAATAGATTGTAATGTTTTATCATGTTTTAACTCATAATGTTGAAATTTTTAAAAGAAATACTGACATTTTCTGTCATTTAAAAATGTTTGCATACTTCTTCAGTGCACAATGTGCAGAAGCATCAACTATAATCAAGCAAAGATATATACAATTTATTTATTATTTAGGAGATCATTTCATAAACATCTCTTCTTCCTGTGCTTCTGTTATTCATTAAATTTTCACAGTAATGTATATGCATAATTTATTATCATTAATTTATTATATTAGAATACACATAATTTTATCTGTTATTTATCCTTTGCTGATGTGTGTCTCTGGGTGTGCAGTGTATGCAGGTGTACTATGTGATATTTCAGTACCTTGCATGTATGGGGAGGCTAGGAGAAGACACCAGCTGTCCTCTTATGTGACCTTTTCTCCTTATCTCCCTGAGACAGTCTATCAAGGAACCTGAATCTCCCCATGCTTTTATTTAGACTGGCTAACCATGGAGCCAATCAATCCCCCTCTCTGCCCACCTCAGTGTTGGGATTCTAGGCATACAAATCTATGCCTGACTTTTTATATGGGTAAAGGAAATTTATCTCAGGCCCTCATGCTTGAGTCGCAATTGTTCTTACCTGCTGTGCCATCTCCTCAATGCCCCAGAACAAACATAATTTTAAGATAAAACATACAGATGACTAGTTTTACTCATTTATTCCTAATGCCACATGAATCTCTATCTCAAGCACTACTTAGTTACCTTTATACATTCCTGGGTCAATTTTGATATAATTTGTTGTAGTTTACCATTCATTTTATTCTTAAGATATTTTTCTCCGATTTATTTTTTTATGGACATACTTAGTATAGATACATCATGTGTTGATACCATCCTTTCCCTCCTCCCTGCCCACATTCTTCTGGGGACTTTCCTCAGTGGGGTCTTTGGTATCCCCATGGGGTTGTGGGTTATACTTTGTGAGAGCAGCAGTCAGATACTGGGGGAGTAGCAATGCCTCTGCTTATAACATCCCAACCTGTGGCTTTTACAATCTTTCCATCCCCTCTTCCACAAAATTCCCTGAGCCATGGTGGGTGAATTTTACGTCTACTTCAGTGATGAGTTTTTAGGGGCCTCGGGATCTCTGTTTGGTATGTTTTGAGTATCCTCAAAATCTGTCTCCTTCACCTTGTCAGTATTTGTCAGGCTCACAAGGGAAGAAGCCCTATTGCTTGTCTCCCAATTCCTCTGTGGTTTCAGTAGGGTCTTGGTTGAAGTGTGAGGAGTGGTACTGATATTATTCTTCATAAATTTAGTAATATATTTATCCCAATGGAAATTTTATTAGCTGACTCCTGTTTTCTGTGTATTTATAAATAAAATGTCAATTGATGGTGATCAAAATACTGTTTAATGTATGTAACCTACAGATAAAATAAAAAATACGGTAGCAATTAAGCAAAATAACCTTGCCAAGTGAAATTAGGCCTTCTTTGCTTCCTGTAAATCTTTTACTGAATCAAGATTTATTTGACATTGAAGTTACTTGTAAATTATGCATGATTTTCCTCATTGAAAATAATGACAAAATGTCTACATGAGCACTAGAAACAAAACTCTAATAGTATAAAATAATTTAATGGTCATAAAATAAAATTTTGTATTTTATATAGGGTAATAATTTTTATTTAAATCTTTAATATGCAACCCAAATCAATGTGTATTCTGTTTCATAGCAAAACCATGACTCTTATTAAAACAAAATGTATATTTAAAAAAACACAGAAGCTGAACAAGGTAAGCAATATGTCTTTTTCATCTCTAATTTATATGATTTGGTGGTATATCTTTTCCATTTGTTCATATTAGTGCCATATTAGGTTATATCAAAATATCAGAAATGATATCATATGAAGAAAGTTTAATACTTTGATATTAGGAAGGCAGTGGATGAGATTAAAATGAAATAAAAATGAAAAAGAAATGCATCTAAGAAAGGCATTATAGATTTTTATTTTTGGTCTGTGGACTTAAATAAGCTTTATAATAGTATTTGTACATATAAAACATGCTCAATGGAAAATATGTATCCTTTTCATATAATTTTGTTTGGTCAAGTTTCTATTATTTCTATAAGAACTAACTTTTTGCTTTCACAGCTTAAACATGTTTTTAACAAAATAGTTCAGAAAACATTAGTTACATTAAGGTTTTTTTTACAATCATTAGGCCATGGAAAAATAATTTTCTTTTATTTCTTAATAATTCTGCCTTTAGATTATATAAAAGCATATTTTTAGCTTTTAATGCTTTTTCATGCTTAACATGGTATTCTTCCTCTAATGTTAGTGTAATCTCTAATAAAAAGAAAAAAATATTTTCACAAAGCAGAAGTTAATAAAGAAATAGAATAAACATGTTGCGTAAACAACAAAAAAAGTAACAAACAAAATGCTTGAACAAATGAAGATGTAGAAGCTCAGTGTGATAAATGTCATCATAGTCAACCAAGAAAAGCAACAAATTGTAATGTGGAAAATCAGATTATTAGATAGAAATATGTCAAGGCCCATCAAACCTCTATCCAGTCAAAGCCATTAATGGGAATTCCACAAAGTGTGAGAACTTAGCTAATGTTACAAATTTTACAAAAGCAAGTCAATTTGATATCATTATAGTATCTTTATTCTGAACAAGTAATAGGTTCTATACACATGGTAAATAGAGGAAGTTAAGTAACAAGAGAGCTAAATTTCTCTGACTGCAATGATGATTCAAAGGCTAAATGCAGTCAGTTAGTGGAGAATGAACTAAGTCAAAATATACCCTAAAACAATGAAACTCACCACACAACTAATTGAAGAACATAGTTACAGCAGAGTGGGACAGATCTTCAGGATAGCCCTAAGGTGTATTCAGAGAGTCTGAGCTCTGGTTGTTCATGTTTGTTGGCTGTTTGGCGGTGTCTCTGCTATGAATCGATGGAAGTGAGCCAGCTTCATTCATAGTGTGTCCCCTGAATTCTGTAAGCTTGAAATAAACACTTTCTTTCTATAAGCTGCTCTGGTCAGATGTTCGTGCAGCAATGTGAAGTAAACTACAACATTCTGTTTTCACATAATGGATGTTAGTGCTTAATTATATTTCCCTTATCAGTTTCTCAGATATTTCATAGTTGCTATATGTTTTTATCAATTTTCCAGGTTTTATATTAATTTCACACCCATAAATAAATTATTCTGGAATATCTAACCTGTTATTAAATCCCCCTAATAATTTACTTTTATTTCAAGTGTATTAATATTAGGTGATGTGTGTGTGTGTGTGTGTGTTCCTTAGTTCTTCAAATTAAATTTAACATAATATAATTCTTTCTGCTACGAGAACTGCAGAATTTCTAAGTTGTTATTGGCACTTATTTTTACCTCCATTTTCCATAATTCCAGTAAGCTACTGAAAATGTCTTTGTGCAAATAAAAGAGGGGAAAAATGTCAAATTTAGCATGTCATAATCCATGCTGGGAAGCTTATTAAATATGGTGTCTTGTAGAATCCAGACGCTCTTCATATCCATGTCAGTTTGTGAAGTAACTGAATGAATAACTTTAACAAACATCAAAACCAAAACCAACCATAGAAGAACCTCTTGGTTTCTCAGGCTTGTCTGATTTGATTGCTTTATCTACTCTCATGAATAAGGTAATTACTATAATGGCTAGAAGTCTGTGTGCAAAAAATACATGGGCATGTATAATACTTGATGTGAACATTAACAAGCAGCAGCAACTAACTGTATGCATGTGTGATTTTGGGTAAGTGAAATTGTATAAAACAAATATATATTTCACATAAGAATTTTTTTTTAACAGTGTGACAAGTGGCCTTTATTCTTGCAACTGACAGAGTGATGCCAGGGACCCAAAATATATGCAAGCTGCTGAGCTTGCTGTATCCTAATATAAAGATCCTAAAAGTTGAGTTAGTTTCTATTTCTTTTTTTAAATTTAATTTATTAGTCTTCTTTTCAGCAAATACGGGCAGTTTGGTACCATTGTTTAGGCTCATCCATGATCTACCCCCTCCCAATGGCCCCTCCTTGTTGATGTAAATGGGTCGTGCATTGTGGAGTTAGCCCCCAGTTATTGGTATGATAAATGTCTCTGCATATCATGACCCAACATGTGACTCTGACATTCTTTCCGCCCCCTCTTCTGCAAAATTTCCCTGAGCCATGTTGGGTTTATTTTTGGTCTGCTTCAGTGCTGAGGTGTTGGGGCCCTCTGAGGCTCTGGCTCTCTGATTTGGTAGGAGTTGATTTTTCTCTGTGGTGAGTCTCCTTCCCCTTTGTGATGTTACCAGGTTCATCAGGAGAACAGCACCCTTGCTTGTTTCAGAATTTTCCGTAGTTTCAGTTGGGCCCCTTTTGAGGTACGATGGGGCAGCTCTCTCCTTTGGATCTGCATTTATCTGAAAAAGAGAAGCAGATTCTCCAACGGAGAGTAAGTTAGCACCCAGAAAATTGATATAGTACTTACTTTTTTGATAGAGAGTTTAATAGGTGTAGGCCCTCTTGTACCCCATGATTGATGGATGCTTGATATTGGAGAGTGGGCTTATGTTTGGATATGGTTCTGACTTGTTTCCCAGCTCCAGCTATGGGTCCCGTACCACTGAGGGGATCATTTAGCCAAATCAAAAGCAGTTGGTTCCCCACCATGGTTGTGTGCCACTATTGCACTTGTGTGAGCATCACACCAGGTTATTTGTTGCTAAGTAGGTTAGACCATGAGTTGCTTGGACAGATATTGGTCATTTCCCCAGTCGCCCATGTAGCACCTTCTAGCACTAGACATGCTGACTGTCTGGGGACTGACTCTCTCCTGGCTTGCAGCCATGGCGTTTGATTTTACATGTCAGCTGCGTATGGAGTCTTCACCAATAGGGTCTTACCACTGACCTTTGGTGGGTCATCACATACTCTGACAGAAGTCTGTCATTCTTTTAGGAAACCTTGTAGGTTTCTCTGATCAAAAGCTCATTGTGGATGATAAAATGAGGGAAAAAAATAACTAATATACAAGAGTTATAGAGGAGCGAGAGGGAGGGGGGAGGGGAAGAGGGAGAGAGGGAATATGTAGATTTAGGTTAGACTTGATCCTACCCTCTCCAGTGTCTTGTGGTTCAGGTGTTTCCTGTAAGGGTCTAGTGAAGGTTCAGCCATTTGGTCTGTCTTTTAGGAAGTAGAATTTTATGGTACCATTGCTGTTTGGGTCCATATTAGTGTTTTCCACCCCTTCGATGCCCTCCCCTCCCTCCCCATCCATCCTAGTGTCTAATCCATGAGGTGCTTACTGGGTATGTAAGGTATCTTGGGTGGATTCAGGTTAGGTGTTGTAGATGAGTGAGAGTATGTGTCGATTTTGTTTTCTGTGATTGGGTAAGTTCACCGAGAATGATCTGTTCCAGGTTCAACCATTTTTCCTCAAATTTTACTATGTCATTTTTTCTTACTACTGTATAGAATTCCATTGTGCAGATATACCACATCTTAGTTATCCATTCTTCTAGTGATGAACATCTGGGTTGATTCCAGCTTTTAGCTATTATGAATTGAGCCGCTACACACATGGTTGAGCAAATCTCTTTGGCCTGTGGTTTGAAGGTTCTAGGGTAGATGCCCAGTAATGGTATAACTGGGTCTGTTGGTATCTCTATAGTCAGCTTTTTCAGGAGTCTCCATATTGCTTTCCATAGTGGTTGTACCATCCTACATTCCCACCAACAGTGAATGAGCATTCCTGCTTCTCTACAACCTTGCCAGCAATTATTTCAATAAGTTTTAAGTTGTAAGTAAGTACTAATGTAAGGTCTTAGTACAGTGTCCCATAATTAGCAAGTACTCAACTTACATTAACAGTTACTCTTTTTAATAGCTGCTAAAGTTGGAAGAAAATGAAAGCTGTGAGAAAATATAGATATTAATTATGTAAAAAGATGAATCATAAATCAGTGATGTAGAGAGCACATCTTTAGTATTGTAACTTTATTTTCATGTTCTTGACAGAATAACTTTTAGGCAGAAGAAACACACATACATTATGACTCAAGAGTAAAATTACATTGACCTGGACAATCAGGCTTATTAGCCAATAACCAATGGGACAATGCTTATCACAGATTTCTTTTAAATTTGATAGTTCTTAAAAAATAAAACTACTACAGGGGTGTCCTTTTGGCATTGTGAAAAGAAATTTTCATCTGTAGAGATATTCACAAGTATATTAGGACTAATATGAAAAGTGGGCAGAAGGTTGGAAACACCTGCACCTACAGCTACTTGCTCCTTAAGACAGGTATCCCTTTTGTTTGCATAAGGAAGTGAAACATCTTTAGACACTATGAAACAGGATTGTAAATTTACAAAGATTGTGTGAAAGGAGGCATCACTTATTGTATTAGCCTAATTTGGGGGTTAGTGTGGAATGGGATTTCATTGAATGCCTATTATCATTTAATGTAGTTTGTATATAGAAAGTTGTAACCTCTGAACAATAGTTCTGTTTTTAGTATTTTGATAGGAGAGACTAATATCAATAACTCACTGAAATATTGGTAGGGAAATAACTTGTGTTTCTGTGGATGAGTTCTTTTGGGTAAACTCATGAATAGAAATATATCACATACAAACTGAAAAATGTTAATAAATGACATATATGCCATAAATGCTATTATTTTTCCGTGAGGAATACAGAAATAGTGTACAGTACTCATTAGTTTAGTAGCCAGATGTGGTTGGAAACTTTCAAAATTTGTTCTAGTGCACAAAAGATTAATCAGAAGTGTGGATGGAATCAGGACACCAGTTCAATCTCTAGTCTGTTGCTTGCTGAATATCATTCATTGAGCTTAAAAGAAGAAAATACTTCCTGCTAACTTTTAAAAATGAAATAACAAGCCTATTCTAAAATTGTTATTAACACCATGACAGGTAGTTAATTAGCCCAATACCAAGTAGGGCTGATAATAACTGATCTAGCAAAATTTCTTGAAGAGATGTTTACCTGTAGAGAAACAAAAATAGAATAATTATTTCCTTTTTAGCAATTATTATAATGTAACCTCAAATTGCAGGATGAAAGAAGGTGGATTTTCAACAAAGCTTTTTGTACCCATCAGGATTTGACAGCGATTCAGAATCTGCTTACGAAAAGGGCTTGGCTCAACAGCCTCCAAAGCAATTTCTCAATTTGTATGGCAAGTTTAAACAAAATAAAGAATATTTTGAGTGATAGGTTTGGGAGTTACAATTAAAACACAGAAATATCTATTTGTCTCCATCTGCTGTAAAAAATAGATTAATGTATAAGACATTTGACTTAACTTCAGATGGGAATTTTTTTTCAAACCAGTCTCTTCTTAGTTGAAAAATGATGTTGAATAGATAGAAGGGTTTGAGAGAAGGTTTAAGTTTATTGGTTCTGATCGTTGATCCTTGATCCCAAGGACCTAGGAATTCTAGTTTGTCTGTGTTTATCTAAAATATTGGTCAGGGTAAGGGTGGTAAATTCTCTTCCTAGTAGAGTGAGATTCTTTGAGCCAGTATTTTGTTTCATTATTTTTTTTTAATTTTTGATAATTCTATACTTGTAAAGAATGTGCTGGGTTTGTATTCAATATCATTACCTTAATTTAATTAAAGAATTATATTGGATTTTGTAAAATTGTATTACTGTGATTATCATGTCCTTTTAAACCTAATTGTATTTGTTGAAACTATGTATTCTTTGATTTTTTTAAAAAATATTTTTGGTACTTTTATTCATTTGAGAGCGACAGACAGAGAGAGAAAGAGGCAGAGAGAGAGGGAGAGAGAATGGGCACGTTAGGGCCTCCAGCCACTGCATATGAACTCCAGATGTGTGCGCCCCCTTGTGCATCTGGCTAAGGTGGGTACTGGGGAATCAGACCTCGAACCAAGGTCCTTAGGCTTCACAGGCAAGCGATTAACTGCTAAGCCATATCTCGAGCCCAACTTTTCTATGTTGAACCAAATTTCTGCCTCTGATGTAATTCTCATGTGGTGACATATGCTGAATTTGTTACTTTAGTATTTCATAGAGGTCATTAATTTATATTTCAGTTTTGTTCGTATAGCATTTTATAGAGGATATAAATTTATACTGAAATTTTTCTATGACTTGTGTTTTATTCTTGTTTTATAGAAATACTGGCTTCCTAGAATGAAATGGTTAGTGCTTCCTTCTTGAACTATGACATACTCCCCTTTTCTGTTCATTGGGAAGTATTTGGATTTAGTTGGTGTTAACTTTTTAAGTGTTAGAATATATCATTTAGGCAATGACGGGTGTGTTTTCTTTGCAAGAAGCTTTAAAATAACTAATTCAAATTCTTTATTTGATACTGGTTTATTCAGAGCTTCTATTCCTCCACTTAAACACTCCATATCCTGGTGAATATCATTCTGTTCTCACTTCTCAATAAGTTTTTAAAAATGCTTGTAACAGTGAAATAAGGCAGTAATTATATTACAGTGACTTATTTGTTTCATTCAAGAAAAAAACTCCCATTCTACAAATGTTGTTATAAGTAAGAGATTTTCATTTTTTCATACCTGATATATATAACAATGGTAAGACTCTATTGCTGAAGACACGACAGGTTGTGGTCTCAGCACTTTGAAATCAAGCTAGAACCAAGATAGAAGCCAGATTCTTGCTGTCTAGCTGTAACAGTGCTAGAAAGCACCATGTGAGCTGCTGGGGGAAAATATCACAAATAGTGTGAAAAGTATTGGATTTTTCAAGCTACAAAATTAACCAGCAAGGTAAGATGTGTACACCTGTGCAATATTGACATATAAGTTATGAGCATAATCAACTTCTTTCTGATTCATTATGTGGCCACTTATTGGGATGAAATTTATACCAGTTAATGAGAACAGATTCAGAAGCCTGAGGTTTGGAAGCTACTAGACCGTACACAGAAGCTTCCACCATTTTATCGGCAAAAGGGAGAGGGTATGACCATTAACAATGTCTTCTAAGTGTCTTTTATGTTTATCCTCTTTGATTCATGCTGTGCTCACACTTAGCTAGAAAGTATGCTTTGTGCAGATGACAGCAAATACCACAGACCCAAACACATCAGCATAACAAGAAAAGAATGCTGACTGCTTAAAATTAGATGAGTTATCTGTATCTAAACTTATGGAATCCATTAAAACTTAGAAAAGTTGGAAATCAGAGGCAAACAATTAGAGAAGAGGGTACAGAAAAATATAAGAGCCACTAAATGGAAATGTGTACACTGAATGATTGCTCCTCCCCCAGATACGGACTAGTGCTTTCGTGAGCCCCAATTGATTATCAATAATCCCACTGAGGATTGCCCTAAGAGGAATGGTGGGAAAGGATGGGGAATATGAAAGTAACCTGATGGGAATATAACCAAATGACAATATGATAATATTAAAGTTCTCAGTTAAAGAAAGTAGACTGGTAGACAAATGAAACAAAAGCAACCAAGAAAAAAATTGAGTATTATATTCAAGTAATGTTTCTGGGATATTTTAAAACATGAAGTTGTCCCTTTACCATCACCAGAAATTAAAAATTAATTTATGGATGTCAGTATACTAAATGTGAATCTAGGCCACAGTAACCTGATCTTCAGACCTCTCCTCCTACCAAAGATACCTGTTGCCAGGTCCCTGCACTAGACACCCTGTCTTTGTGCCTCTCCTCCAATATATACCACTTGCCATGGGGACCCCAGGCATTAGAGAATGTGCTGTTCTCATCCCCAGCATACCTCTCATACTCTGACTTGCAAGATTGGGACAGCACATGTCCTACCAGCCAAACTGAAATTGCCTCACCTGCCACATAATACAAGTTTCTTCATCACTGCATGTCAAGCAATAGCAAGCTGATCCATTACATGTTGTGAGAAAGGAACACCAAGCACAAATTCAGACATTCCCTCAACATGGTTTACCAGAAAGAATTGAAAAATATACTATCTCCAGATGGGCAACTCCCAGCACAGAAATGAACCATAAAAAGTGAAGGCAATATATTTCTTGCCACAATTGCCAATCCCATAGTAATGTCTCAGATGTGGACTACTTAGGTAAAATTCCAGATAAAGAATTGAAAAGAGTGAATATAAATATGTACAAAGAATTCAAAGAGGACACAAGTAAAATCCTAGCCAGACAGACCAAATGAACCAATGCTAGAGATCAATAGGGTGATAAATGTCACAACTAGATCACCATCACAACTCTGAACTGAATCAATCCTAGAGATTAATAGGGTGACAGATGTTACAGCTAGACCACCATCACAACCATCAACTGAATCAAGATGCAACCTATGGAATGGAAGAGAAAATCTTTGCCATCTATAAATCTGGCAAAGGATTGATATCTAGAATATAAAAAGAATGCAAAACGTCAGCTGTAAAAAATAAAAAATAAATAGCAATGGACTATGGATATGAATTGAGAATTCTCAAAAGGAAAAATACAACTGGCCAATAAATATTTTAAAATATGTTCAACATCTTTATACATCAGGAAAATAGGAAAATATAGACTAAAAGTACTACAAAATTCCATCTCCCTCTGGTTATAATTGCTATTATTAAATTTAATGGTTGGTATTTTATATTGGTATTACCATAGGATATTTTTTTATAATTATGGAATATGTTAATAAAAATTGTGAAAATAAATAAATAAAAATAAATAAATAAATAAATAAAATTAAATGAGCCAGGTGTGGTGGTGCACACCTTTAATACCAGCAATGGGAGGAAAAGGTAGGAGGATTGCCGTGAGTTCAAGGCCACCCTGAGACTCCATAGTGAATTTCAGGTCAGCCTGAGCTAGAGTGAGACCCTACCTCATAAAACAAAAAAACAAAAAAATAAAAAGAAAGAAAATTAAATGAGGGCTGGAGTTATGGCTTACTGATTAAGACATTTACTTGCAAAGCATAAGGACCCAGGTTCTATCCTCTAGTATCCATGTAAACCAGTTGCACAATGTGGTGCATGCATCTGGAGTTTGTTTGCAGAGGCCAGAGGCCCTGTCTCTCTGCCTGTTTTTCCCTCTGTCTTTATCTCAAAACACTAACACATTTAAAAACTCAAATAAAAACAAATGCTGGTGAGGTTTGTGGAAACAAGAACCCTTTCCTACTATTGGTGAGTATAAACTGGTATAGCAGTGTGAAGCTTTCTCAAGGGTTCAATTCCCCAATACCTATGTAAAGTGAGATGCACAAGATTAGTTTGTATCTGGAGTTTATTTGTAATGGCTTTAGGCCTTGACATGCCCTATCTCTCTCTTTCTCTCTCTCTCTCTCTCTCTCTCTCTTTCTCCTTCTCTCTTTCTCTCCTTAAATGAATAAAACATTTTTTAAAAACAACTAAATATAGATTTACCATATAACCCAGCTATACCACCGATGGACATATATCTGAAGAACTCTGTACTTTCTGATACAGATACTTGTTGACTCATGTTTACTGCTGCTCTATTCACAAAAGATAGGAAATAGAGTCTACCTAAATATTCATCATCTGATGAATGGATACTGAAGATTTGATACATAGAGACCATGGAGTTTTATTTATCTGTAAAGAAAAAAAAAATAAATTTGTAGTAAAATGTGTACATCTCAGAAAGATTATGCTAAATAAGGTAATCTATCCTCATAAAATCAAATGTTAGATGTTCTCTCATATGCAGATCATAACTTCAAATGTTAGATTTGCACCTAAGTTGGAATAAGAGAATAGGAATCAATGAGGTGTTGAAGAGGAAGGGAGCATAGGAAGAAAATGTTTAAATGGAATCTAGAGTGGGTGTAGAGTAGAGAAAAAGGTATGCAACTATTTACCTAAAGACATCAAAGTCATCGAGAAATCTACTTTATTGTTAACTACTTAAAATATAAAAAAATAGAAGAGTTTCAGCAGAAGTACCCTGCAGGATGGGATAATGCTACTCTCAGAAGCCATGGGCTTTTACAGGAAACCAGTGAGTGGTTGGTAAGGAAGATCACTGAAGCATTACAAACAATATAGGCTAATATAGGTAATGTTCTTGGTTGTTTACCAGAACTAGATGGTAAGACCCAATTGCTGATTACACCATTTGCTTCACTTGCAAGAAACTGAGAAGCAATGCTTCATCTGAACTGGAAGCCTTGTCCCTGCTGGTTAGCTCATGTTTCTCCAAGTGCTATGAAAGAGGGCTAAGGAAGAAAAATCATCAAGTTTCTTACCCAATGGTGAATCCACCCTGCATGCTACACAATTGGCAAATAAGATACAAATCAGGTACAAAAGTGGCATGAGCATTATGGGGGTAACCAACTGCTCTCTCATTAGATTTAAGGCTGTTCTATGGGAAAGAATTAATGCCTGGTATTGAAAAATCTAGTCTAAAGCCTATGGCTGGGAAGATCATATACTCTAGGGGTCTTCAGAATTCTAAAGTACATTTATTGTCTTATTAAAGTAAATAGTTACTAATTTAATTGTTTTATATAAAAGAACAGAAGAAAAAAACATGAATGAATAAAATCTGGTATCCACAAATATAATGGAATATCATTAAGTCCTAGAAAGGAAGGTAAAACATGTTGACACATTGTCTAAAATGGTAAATGAATAACTAATAATAAATGACATATAATTAGAAATATACACATGCATGATTCCACTCGCATAAGGTACCTAGTATGGTCAAATTCATGCAGACAGAAAGTAAAATCATGTTATTCAGGAATTGAGGCAGGCACTCACTATTGGTGGGATTGGAAGCCACCACAAAAGGTAATAAGGCTGACTGACAAACAAACAACCAAAAAAAAACAGGTACACAGTCCTGCAAGAGCTAATCTCACTTTCCTTGTCAGGGTAGGTTATGGGCTATATATTCTTGGTTGGCTTTACCATTTTCAAATAACTTGTATTTCAGGGTTGAATGTTGTTGCCTTTGGTGCTTTCATGTATATAGGGCCTTTGTTTTTTGCTTCTGTTGTTATTGGGGGCAGGGTCTGTTCTAGATCCAGGTTGACCTAGAACCCAATTCAGAACATAAATTTCTACCTCCCAGCTGACAAGATTAAGGGTATAGAACAATATACACCCTTGTGGATTTTGGCTTTATATGACAAACTGTGTTTTAATCCCCACAATTGCATATGTTTTGCTGGTTTGGGGATTTTTTGATTGTGTATGTTTCTCAGTCAAAGTCTAGAATTTTCCAATAAATTATTCCACCCAGTCCACTAGAATACTTGCTTAGCAAGCAATCTCAAAACCTAGGATTATTTCTGTGGCTTGATTGGGGGACAAGAGCTACACCTGGCTCCTTGAACTCATATCCTGAGGGTATTTAGAGGTGAATTGCCACATCTGGGAACACTGCAGATAAGTAGAAAACCCAAGCATCAAATAAATGCAGGATGCAAATGTTGCTACAATATAATACAAGAAACTCAAAGAATCAAAACAATACAGTCCCATCAAAAACTATAAACCCGGGCTGGAGAGATGGCTTAGCGGTTAAGCGCTCACCTGTGAAGCCTAAGGACCCTGGTTCAAGGCTCCGTTCCCCAGGTCCCACGTTAGCCAGATGCACAAGGGGGCACACGCGTCTGGAGTTCGTTTGCAGAGGCTGGAAGCCCTAGCGCACCCATTCTCTCTCTCTCTCCCTCTATCTAGCTTTCTCTCTGTCTCTGTCGCTCTCAAATAAATAAATAAATAAAAAACTATAAACCCATAAGAAATGATCACCAATGAGACTCTTAGATGTAATGCCTGACAAAGATTTCAAGAAAATGATGGTATCTATGCTCAAAGAAATCAGAGAAGAAATGATGGGAATCAAAGAAGAAAACAAAAGAACTAAAGAAGAAACAAACTTCTGAAAGAGAACACCAGAAATGAGCTTAATGAAATAAAGAGGTCATTACAAGACATGAGTAAGGAAACAGAAATACTGAAGAAAAGCCAGGCTGAAATCCTAGCTCTGAAGAATACAGTCAGTGAAATTAAAAACAAAAACAAAAACAAAACAAAAATCTCTGGAAAGTCTCACCAGAAGAGTAGAGGAAGGAAAGAACAGAATATTGAAACTGGAAGGCCAGGTGGCAGACCAATTACAGTTCAATAAAGAAAAAGACAAGCTAATAGCAAGGTATGAATGGGAATTTCAAGATATTCAGAACACTATGGAAAGATCAAACATATGAATTCAGGGTATAACAGAAAGAGAAAAGTTTCAATCCAGAGGTTTAGTAGGTGTTTTCAACAAAATCCTAGAAAAAAAATTTCCCCAAATCGGGAAAGAAATGCCAATACAATACAAGAAGATTTTAGAACATCAAAGAGACAAAATTTGGAAAGAACCTCTCCTCTTCATGTTATAATTAAACTACTAAACACACAAACCAAAGAAATATATTGAAAGCAGTTAGAGAGAAGAAGCAAGTCACCTACAAAGGCAAGCCCATCAGAATAACTTCAGCCTACTCAACACAAACTTTAAAAGCCAGAAGGGCTTTGAATGATGTATTCCAAGTTCTGAAAGATAACAACTGTCAACCAAGATTAATTTATCCTGCAAAGCAATCTATCCAAATTGATGGAGAAATAATGATATTCGATAACAAAGCAGGCCAAAGGAATTTATGACAAGTAAACCATCTCTACAGAAAATACTTGAAGGAATTCTTAATGCTGAAGAGAAAACAAAACACACACAGCAGGGAATAGGAAAAAATGAACCATACTTAAACAACAGTTAAACAAGTAAAAGGAAATAGGAAACACTACAAAATAAGAAGAATGGCAAGAATAAATGCACAAATTTCAATAATAACTCTTAATGTCAATGGCCTCAAAGCACAATCTCAAAGAAACACGCTTGCAGTCTGGATTAAAAGGCTATCATCCACAATGACCATTTGATCAGAGAAACCTACAAGGTTTCCTAAAACAATGACAGATTTCTGTCAGAGTACTTGATGACCCACCCTATTGCTGAAGACACCATATGCAGCTAACACATAAAATGGAACAGCATGGCTGGAAGCCAGGAAAGAGTAAGTCCCCAGACAGTCAGCCTATCTAGTGCCAGAAGGTGCTACATGGGCATCTGGGGGAAATGACCAATATCTGTCCAAGCAACTCATGGTCTAACCTACTTAGCAACAAATAACTTGGTGTGATGCCCACACAAGTGCAATAGTGGCATACAACCATGGTGGGGAACCAACTGCTTTTGATTTGGCTAACTGATCCCCTCAGTGGTACGGGACCCATAGCTGGAGCTGGGAAACAAGTCAGAATCATATCCAAACATAAGTCATCTCTCCAATATCAAGCTACCATCAATCATGGGCTACAAGAGGGCCTACACCTATTAAACTCTCTATAAAAACAAGGAAGGGTTATTTCATTTGTCCTGGAGCTAACTTATTCTGCATTGGAGAATCTGGTTCTCTTTTTCAGATAGATGCAGATCCTAAGGAGAGAGCTGCCCCATCATACCTCAAAAGGGCCTTGGCTGAAACTAAGGAAAATTGGCAAAACAAGCAAGGGTGATGTTTTCCTGATGAACTGGATATCAGCACAAGGGGGAAGGAGACCAACACAGAGAAAAATCAACTCCTACTAAATCAGAGAGCCAGAGCCTCAGAGGCCCCAACACCTCATCACTGAAGCAGACCAAAAATTAAACCAACATGGCTCAGGGAAATTTTGTGAAAGAGGGGGCAGAAAGAATGTCAGAGCCACATGTTGGGTCAGGATATGCATAGACATCTATCATACCAATAACTGTGGGCTAACCCCACAATGCATGACCCATATACCTCAACAAGGAGGGGCCAATGTGGAGGTGGTAGGTCACAGATAAGCCTAATAATGGTACCAAACTGCCTGCATTTGCTGAATAGAAAACTAATTTAAAAAAAGAAAAAGGAGAAAAAGGAAAAAAAAAAAAGGCAGGATCCTGTATTGTGTTGCCTCCAAGAAACTCATCTCTCAATAAAATATAGACAGTGCCTTAGGGTAAAAGGATGGAAAATGGTATTTGAAGCAAATGGACCTATGAAACAAGGAAGGGTTGTTATCCTAATATCTGACAGGATATACTTCAAACCAACATTAGTGAGGAAAGATAAAGAAGTCCATTTTATACTGATTAAAGGAACACTCCGGAAGGAGGACATTACAATCCTAAACATATATGCATCTAACATTGGGGCTCCCAGTTTCATTAAAAAAAAAAAAAAACCACAGACTTCAGCTCACAGATAACATGAAACACAATTGTTTTGGGAGACTTCAATACCCCAGTCTCATCAATTGACAGGTTATTCCAGCAAAAAAATAAATAAATAAATAAAAATAAACAGTCATCTGAGTTAAATGATGTCATGAAAAAAATGGACCTAACAGACATCTACAAAACCTTCCATCCAAATACTGCACAATATACATTTTTCTCAGTAGCACATGGAACATTCTCTAAAATAGACCATACACTAGAATATAAAGCAAATCTCCACAAATATAAGAAAATTGAAATAATCCCTTGTACTCTATCTGAACACAATGGGATTAAACTGAAACTCAGCAATAAGAAAAGCTACAAAGCATACAGAAATTCATAGAGAATAAAGAGTACATTATTGGATGGTCAATGGGTCATTGAAGAAATCAATGAATTCATAGAATCAAATAATGATGATAATACAATATACCAAAACCTTTGGGACATAATGAAGGCAGTCCTAAGAGGGAAATTTATAGCTCTAAGTGCCTATATTAAGAAATTAGAGAGGACTTCTGGTCAAGATGGCGACCACCTAACTGCGCTGCACCTCCCCAGGAAAGAAAGATAGACACAGACCCTAAGGAGAGAACCACCCCATCATACCTCAAAAGGGCCCCAGCTGAAACTAAGAATAATTGGCAAAACAAGCACAGGTGCTGTTTTCTTGATGAACCTGGTACAGCACAAGGGTGAAGGAGATTGACACAGAGAACAATTAACTCCTACCAAATCATATATCCAGAGATACAGAGGCTCCCAAGACCTCATCACTGAAGCAGACCTAAAATGAACTCAATATGTATTAGGGAAATTTGAGGAAGAGGTGGTGGAAAGAATGTCAGAGCCACACATTGTGTCATGATACACAGAGACATTTCCTCCTACCCATAACTGAGGGCCAACTCCACAATGCATGACCCCAACAAGGAGGGCCCGGGGGGAAGTGGAAGGACAGGGAGGAGGCTAACAATGGTTCCAATCTTACTGTATTGATTGAGTATAAAACTAATTAAAAGCAAAAGAAATTAGAGTTTACAAATAAATAATATAATGCTCCACCTTAAGGCCTTGGAAAAAGAAGACCAAGGTAAAACAAAAATTAGTAGATGAGAAGTAATAATAAATATTAGAGCAGAAATTAATGAAATAGAAACAACAACAACAAAACACAATTCAAAGAATCAACGAAACAAAGAGTATGTTCTTTGAAAGGATCAACATGATTGATAGATCCTTCCAAATGTGACCAGAAGAAAGAGAGAAGAGACTAAAATTAGAGATGAAAAAGGCACCATTACAATACATACCAAAGAAATTCACACAATTATAAGGACATACTTTAAGAATAAGTTTGAAAATCTGAAAGAAATGGATGATTTCCTTGATTCATATGGCGTAACAAATTAAATCAAGATGAGATAAACCATTTAAATAAACCTATAGTAAGTACAGAGATCCAAGCAGCTATAAAAAGTCTCCCACCTAAAAAAAAAAAAAAAAAAAAAAAAAAAAAAAAAAAAAAAAAAAAAGGCCCAGATGGATTCACTGGTGAATTTTTCTAGACCTTCATGGAAGAACTAATAACAATGCTTCTCAAACATTTCCATAAAATAGAAAAGGAAAGAATTCTACCAAACTCCTTTTATGAAGTCAGCTTCACCCTCATACCAAAACCAGGATAAGACAGAACAAAAAAGAAAATTACAGAACAATCTTCCTCATGAACACAGATGCAAAAACTCTGAACAAAATATTGGCAAACAGAATACAAGAAAATATAAAAAAGATTATTCACCTCAACTAAGTTGGCTTTATCCCAGGGATGCAGGAATGGTTCAACATATGCAATTCACTAAATGTAGTGCATCATATAAATGGTCTGAAGGACAAAAATCACATGATTATCTCAATTGATGTAGAAAAGGTATTCAACAAAATCCAACATGTTTTCATGGTAAAAGTATTACAGAAACTGGGACTAAAAGGAACATATCTCAACATAATAAAAGCTACTTACAAAAAACCTACAGACAATATAATACTAAATGGTAAAAAACTCAAAGATTTTCCACTAAATTCAGGAACAAAAACAAGGGTGTCCACTGTCCCCACTTTTATTTAATATAGTACTGGAAGTCTCAGCTATAACAATAAGGCAAGAGACACTCATAAAAAGGATGCAAATTGGAAAGGAAGAGATCAAATTATCACTATTTTCAGATGACATGATTCTATACATAAAAGACTAAAATATCTACCAGCAAACTTTTAGAGCTGATAAACACTTTTAGCAATATAGTAGGATACAAAATATATACACAGAAATCATTAGCTTTCCTACATACTAACAACAAATGTGTGGAGAATGAAATCAGGGAATCTCTCCTTCTCAAAATTGCCTAAAAATAAATAAATAAAATAAAGTCCATTGGAATAAAATTAACTAAGGAAGTGAAGGAGCTCTACAATGAGAACTTTATAACACTCAAGTGAGAAATTGCAGAAGACTCAACAAAATGCTAAGATATACCATTTTATTGGATTGGAAGAATCAATAGTGTGAAAATGTTAATCTTAACAAAAGCAATCTCCACATTTAATGCAATCCCCATAAAAATTCCCCTGGCTTTCTTTACAGGAAATAGAAAAGAAAATCCTAAATTTCATTTGGAAGCACAAAAAAACCTTGAATAGCTAAAACAATTGTCAGCAACAATAAATAAGGCTGGTGGCATCACCATACCCAATTTCAAGCTATACTACAAAACCACAGGAACAAAACAGCATGGTATTGGCACAAAGACAGATATGTATATCAATGGAACAGAATAGAGGACCCAGATGTTAACCCAGGCAGCTACAGCCATGTGATTTTTGACAAATATATATATATATATATATATATATATATATATATATATATATATATATATATATATATATATTCATTGGAGAAAAGATGGCCTCTTCAACAAGTAGTGCTGGGAAAATTGGATATCTGTATGTAGAAAGATGAAAATAGATACTTGTCTTTCTCCATGTACAAGAATCCAATCCAAGTCGATCAGGGACCTTAATATCAGACCTGAAAGTCTGAAATTGCTAGAAGAAAAGGTAGGGGATACCCTTCAACATATTGTCATCGGGAATGACTTTCTGAATATAACCCCAATTGCTCAGATAATAAAACCACTAATCAACTACTGGGATCTTATGAAATTACAAAACTTTTGTACAGCAAAGGATACTGTAAATAGAGCAAAGAGACAACCTACAGAATGGGAGAAAATCTTTGCCAGATTAATCCTCTGGCAAAGGATTAATATCCAAAATACACAAAGAACTCAAAAAACAGTACAATAAGAAATCAAACAACCAAATCAAAAAATAGGCTATGGAATTCTGGAGAGTTCTCACCAGAAGAAATACAAATGGCATATAAACATCTAAAAAAGTGTTCTACATCCTTAGCCATCAGAGAAATGCAAATTAAAACTACCTTGAGATTCCATCTCTCTCTCGTCAGAATGGCTACCATCAAGAAGACAAATGACAATAAATATTGGCAAGGATGTGGTAAAAGCGGAATCCTTCAGCACTGTTGGTGTGAATCTAATCTGGTGCATCCATTGTGGAAATCAGTGTAGAGGTTATTAAGATAGCTAAAAATAGATTTGCCATATGATCCAGCTATAGTACTCCTGAGCATATATCCTAATGACAGTTCTTGCTACCTTAGAGATACTTGCACAACCATGTTTATTGCTGGTCTATTCGAAATAGCTAGAAAATGGAACCAGCCTAAATGTCCATCCACAGAGGAATGGATAATAAAGATGTGGTACATCTACAAAATGGAGTCCTATTCTGCGGTAAAGAAAAATGAAATTATGAAATTTTCAGGGAATGGATGGATCTGGAAGGGATTATACTAAGTGAGGTAACCCAGACCCAGAAAGCCAAACATCACATGTTGTCTCTTATATGTGGATTCTAGCTACAAATGTACAGACTTGTGCATGATCTGGAACCAAAAATCAGTAGCATAGGCCCATAAACTAGAAAAAGGCTGTAAGGGTGGGAGGAGAGGGAAGGTCTGAAAAGGATTATATTACATATATGCAAGTAGAAGGTCTGCTTTGGGGAAAGCAAGTGCTCTCTAATTGGATTGAAGGCCCACTCTATGAGAGGGAATATATGCCTGGTACTAAAAACCTAATCAAAAGCCTATGGCAGTGAAGGTCATGAGCCTTAGGTGTATAAAGCCTGCTCTTGTCTAGATAAATGCATATATTACTCTCACAAAATTTCCCTGGAATCACTACACTTAATGTTCATACTCATATATGAACTTTACTCTCACTTCTGGTTAGAGGAGCTTCTCTTTTCAGATGGCAATGACCACTGGGATGATCCAAAGGCAACATAGTGCTGAAAAGAAGGGACAGAGGAGTGTCCAGTACTGAAACATCTCACACCCACCAAGGCTCAGGGTCCATTGTGGAAGAGGTGGCAGAAAGAATGTAAGATCCAAAGGAAGGGTACCACTCCTTACATACAACTGTCCAGACAGAATCTGGCCTCGATATCTAAGACCTCTCAGTGTCTAGCAATACCCACACAAGACCCTAATAATGGGAGGAAAAGATAACATCACATTAAAAGAGAGACTAATGGAGAGAGGGAGGGGTTATGACAGAGAGCAGAGTTATGAAGGAGAAAGTGGGGGAGAGGAGGGGATAGGAAGGAAATACCATGGTTTGTTGTCTGTAAGTATAGAAGTTGTCAAATATGTATAAAATTACTTAAAGATCTTTCTCTAGAATCATGGAAGATTCTTTGAACATATCATCTTTTAATGCACAATCTTATCAACAACATATTTAAACCACTTCTTATGTGTTCAAAAATCTGTGTTTTCAATATTCATGAATTCTGATATACTTTCGGAAACCCATTTTTAATCTTTTTTATTCTAAGACAGGGTCTCACTCTGTATCACAGGCTATTGCAAATTCACTACGTAGATCTGAATGTCCTTGAACTCATGAATTCTTGTCTCACCCTCGCAAGTTTTGGCTCATAGGCATGAGTCACTGCACTTTTCTTTGTAACTTGATATTTATAGTGGTAGAAATATGTCATAGAAATCTGTACAATAAGCAATAGGCTTTCTGCATATTTCTCTATTACATATATTATGGTCCAATTAAGTGATACAGCTATTACTCTTAATTCTTTCAGTTATTATAATAAAATGATTTGTGGGATAGCCATTCTATACTCTGAATTTGTTTTTTTCTTGAGATTCAATAACTATAGAAGTTACTGCTCCATTACATCTGATTAGAAACTGCTTATGGAAGTAAAGGGGTAAATCTCTGGCTTATTGTTCTGACAGGAAGCCACATCAGACTGGGAAAGCATAGCAGGAATAGAGAGCATGACATTGCTTCTCCTCATCAGTGGGAGGAACAACAGAAAGAGAACTAGAGAAGTGCAGCAAATATAGCTTGGTTAAAACATCCCAGGGCTGGCTCCCAGGGACAAACCACCTCTAGCAAGGCTTCACCTCCCAAAGGTTCCACCAATGGATATGAGGCTCAGTCACAAACACATGAGGCTACAGGCTCCATTGTACATTCAAACCATCACATTACACCCCTAATCCCCAATAGACACTTGGCCATCTCATGATGCAAAATACAGTCAATTCAACTTTAAAAACCATCATAGTCCTTATTAGACCAATTTCTCATCTGAGACTCAAGATATGTTAACTGTGAACCCTGAAGAATCAAAACACAAGTTGCATAGTTCAATCACATAATAGCAAATATTCCCATTCCAAAAAGGAGGAATGGGGGTATAGCATGGAAGGCTTGGACCAATGTAAAGTAAAAATCCAGCAGGGAGAAATTCACATTCTTTAGTCGCAAATTCAGCATATGTTAATATGAAGAAATCACCTGGAATCCAAATGGCTTGGAAAATTGTCTCTCCAGCTGCGTTACTTGCTTCCTCGTTTAATAGTACCCAGATGCAACAGTTTTCCTTGCTACAATCCTATAGTCCTTGTGTCTCCAAAATCCTGAGTTATCAAACAAAAGTTCTGGTTCATATTCACAGCTTCACCAGATGGCCTCATAGGGCCTGTTGTTATGGCACACAACATTATCTCCCTGCCACCTAACTTTAGTACCTTCCCAGAATTCTCTTGAATACCATGACATTTTCTGCATTGCCATGTTTCTAAAACCATTACCAATGTGACACTACTTTTTTTTTTTAAATAGGGAAGATGAAACCCAACCTTGAGGATCAGAAAATTCCTTCTGAATTCTTCTTTCAGACCCTCTCCTTTCAAAAACAACAAAATAAACACTGCTTCCATTGTACAAATACAAAGCAGCTGGCCCATCCTCAATAGTGGTAATCTCCAAAACACAGCTGAAACAGTTTTAGTCTCTGGACTTGAGATCTAAAATTCATTCACGTTTCCTACTGTGAGACATGCCACATACTTCTGCATTCTCTATTGTCCCCTGACAAACACATGAGTCTAATACTTTATTTTTTATTTATTTTGTTCATTTTTATTTATTTGAGAGAGAGAGGGGGAGAGAAAGAGGCAGATAGAGAGAGAGAGAGTGAGAGAATGGGCGTGCCAGGGCTTCAACTGCAAACGAACTCCAGATGCGAGCCCTCCCCTTGTGCATCTGGCTAACGTGGATCCTGGGGAATCGAGCCTTGAACCAGAGTCCGTAGGCTTTGCAAGCGTTTAACCACTAAGCAATCTTTCCAGCCCAAGTCCATTACTTTAAATTCAACTTGGATAAGGTTCTGAGGACATGGGCAAAACACTGCCAGCCTCTTGCTAAGAACATCACATGAGCCAGGTGTGGTGGCACACTACTTTATTCCCAGCACTTAGTAGGCAGAGGTAGGAGAATCGCTGTGAGTTCAAGGCCACTCTGAGATTACATAGTGAATTCCAGATCAGCCTGGGCTAGAGTGAGACCCTACCTTAAAAAAACAAAAACCAAAAAAAAAAAAAAAAAAAAGGTCACATGAATTGCCTCAAGCACAGTCCTCAATAAAGCCATTTCTTTCACCCTTTGAATCCTCATGAGCTAACCTCCATGGTCCACATTTTCTCTCATTCCCATCTCTCAAACTGTCACCATAGTGGTCCATTAACTTCTGCTTATATTATGAAACTTTACTAGTTCAAAGTTCCACATCCTTTTATATCCATCCCACAAACCAGTTTCAAATGGTTCAAAAAAAAAAAAATCAGGCATATCACAGAAATAGCCCCACTTCTCAGTACTAGTTTCTTGTAGCAGATAACTTCTTCTTGTTGTTGAGATACAACTCTCCATTAGAAGCAGCTTATGGATAAAAAAGGGTCTTTCTCTGGCTACAGTTTTGAGGGAAGCTTCATGATACTGTAGAAAGAATGGCAGGGATACATAGCCACACATCATATCTCCTCTTCAGTATAGAAGAAAAAGTAAACTTGCTAAGTGGAGCAAACAGGGCTGGGCTATAACATCCCAAAGGCCTTTCCCCAACAACACTATGCATCCAGCAAGGATTCATCTCCCAAAGACTCTACCAGCTAGGCATTAAGCATGAGGCGTAGAGATAAACATATGATATTAGGAAGAGCACTTTAAAGTAAAACCATAATAATAACTATGTTTATGATTGGATGATTTCATTTAATGCCAATTTTATTTTCCAATTATGCATTGTTTATATTTCCTATCTTTATTTCAAGTTATTCTAAAACAACACTATTTTAAAAAGTATTTATTTATTGGAGAGAGACAGAGAGAGAGAGAGAGAGAGATAAAGGTGCAGATAGAGAATAGGCATACTAAGACCTTTAGCCAATGCAAGTGAACTCCAGATCTATGTGCCACCTTGTATATCGGGCTTATGTGGGTCTTGGTAAATTAAACCTGGGTCCTTTAGCTTTACAGAGACGTGCGTTGCCTTATCCACTAAGTTATCTTTACAGCCCTTTTTATTTTCTAATCACATCTCTATCTTTTTCCTTCCATGGAAAATGACCATGTTATAAAATATTTCACTCCTTTTGCAAAATTGATTATAATTCGAAAGCATTCTATAGATGCCCCTGTGTTATTTTTACACTATTGGGTGACACCTTTTTCATATTTCACTATGGGTGCAAACAATGGCACATATCATATGAATTTAAAATTACACTTCAACTGTGATTATATATAGGAAATAATATTTTTCTAAGTATAATGCTGCCTAACAATCCATTCCAAGCCTAACTTAGTCACTGAAACTAAAGACACTTATTCTCACCTATATTAGGCATTTGGACTATTGATCACACATAGCAAGGCCTTTGCTAGTCTTGAGACAATCATGCATCCATATCTGCTATCTCTTGTCTTTTGTTCAAAGTAGTCCCCGTGATTAGCAGCATGTTTGTTTTTTTTTTTTTAAAGCTTTAGCAAACCTGCCAAAAAGGTAGCACAACCTAATAATGAACTAGCAATCTCAGGCTTCTCCTTCACCCTATTTTTTCAACCAAGTCCTAAGCATCAGGTCCTTTGAAATTCCAGGCTGGTATTATTTTTTAGGTTTGCTTCTATGACAGCTTCAACGACCAACAATTTGGGTATGCTTAAGTTTTCAGAATGTTCATAGCATCACCAAACTTTCAGTCTGCCTTGTAATGAAAGATTGGTCACTGGGGGACTAGTCTTTAGGCTATCTTTTATGGATATTGCCTTTATATTCACCACTGAAGATTCTGTAAAATGGTTTATCCAGTAGATATATTCTCCAAAGCTATGTACCTAAAACTGAGGCACCATGTAAATATTCCAACGGTTTGAAGAACAGGGGCTGATATTAGAGCTGACTTTACTTCTTAGAATGCTTGTTTCTCATTTTCTGTCCAATTCAAATCTTCCTCTTGTGGCCTCAAATAGAGGTTTGGCTAATTTGGCAAATGCTGGCATCCAAATTCTGCAATATCCTAAAGTTCAGAGGAATTCTCAGACCTGTCTCTTAGTGGGGAGTGGTGGCCTGAATCCTATAGACTGACAGCACACTCTTACCTCCTTGGAGTTCGTGACCCAAGTAGGTTGCCTTATACACTCACAGTTGAGCCTTCCTGGCTGATACATGATAGCCCAGATGTAAGTTGTCCAGGAGATGCTCAGTGGCAGAGAAGCATTCCTCTTCCATTTTTGCAGCTAGGTGGAGGTGTTCCTGTATCATAGGAGAATTGCCTCAGGCATTTCATTGTGAAAGGCTTGCAAGTCCCTATGAAGAGCCTCATCAAAGAGGGTAAGAGAATTTTTAATCCCTATGGAAACCTAGTCTAGGTTAGTTGCCCACTGAGGACTTGTTCCAGGTCTGTCCATTCAAAGGCAAAAAATGGGTTGACTTTCCTTTGCCAATGGGATTCTAAAGAAAGCATCTTTCAGGTCCAGCACAGTATATATTTGCCTTTCATGTGGAATCACAACTAGGATATGTGTGAAGAAAATTTAACATAAGTCCAGAAAACCTCATTTGCACACATGGGATGACCATAAAGAAAAGGAAAAAAGTTACCCTAACAAAACTAGAAAAGAATAGTGGTAATATATACTTACTTATTACTATCTTCATTAAAATATTATATTCTTCAAAGAAAATTACTATATACTATATATGAATGGACATAAAACAAAAAGACAAATATGTATAATCTAGGAGAGATTAGTTTCATCTGGAAGAATGCAGCTATGCTAAAAGAGAATGCAAGGAATCATTGAATGCAAATGAATGGGAATAGAGGGATATTTATGTCAGAAAAATGTACTTTAAGTCAATAACTGTAAAAACAGACAACAAAATTAATCATGATGACAAAACAATATCAAATATTTATGCACCCATGACAAGCACATATAAATATACAATTAAAATAATAATAGACATGAAGGGCATGATAAACTGAAGTACAATTATAATGAATTACTTCCATGCCTCAATTTCAGTAATGGATACATAATCCAGACAGAAAATCAGTAAGGATACAATACACTATATAGTAGAACAAATGGATTTAATAGAACTATAAAGAAGTTTCCATCTTCCAGAAATGGGGAATTTTCCCTAGGATTGAAGATAGGTTGGCGTACAAACAAATTTTTTCAAAATTGATAAAGCATGAAATCATATCAAGTATTTTTCCCAACAATACATGTATAAAGCTAGAAATCAACAATAGGAGCAATTTGAGAAATTTCACAAATACAAGAAAATTAAGAAGTACCGTTTGTGGAAAATTGCAGATATGCTTATCTCCATGCCCCCCCAAAACTACAATTACGACCTTTGTCATAGTATATTTGAAGATTGATCACATAAGTTAAAGATTCAAATTTATCATCACAAATCATCAAGGAAATTTGAAATAAAAATACACTGAGATATAATCTCAAAATTAAAGTGGCTATTGTTAAAAAGTCCAAAGGCACCTATGATTTGATAATTGTGAAGGACTGAGAAACTTTCTATACTGTTGTTTATAGGTAAAGCAATGCACTGACACTAGAAATACATGCATAGACTCTACAAAAATTAGAAATATAACTTCCATAACGTTCATGAATACCATTACTATGTATTTATCCAATGTCAAAAGAAATCTATATGTCAAAGAGATATGTGTATTCATAAGTTCATTGCAGCATTATTCACAATACTCAAAACAAGGACTTGAGTTACATATCTATTAGCATATTAATGGATAAAGAAAAGATGACTTGGGACTTCCAGCCAAGATGTCGACCACCTATCTGTGCTGCAAATACCGGGGAAAGAAAGGCAAGAAATTAAGGGTTATCAGGATCTTCTTGCCAGTGGGAGGGCACAGAGTGGGGAAAAACAGGGAATCGCAGATCCCCTCTTGGGTGGGTAGTCTACCCCCCCATGAAGCTGCCACACCCCATGCTCCAAGCGGCTCTGCTCTGATCATGTGCCTGCCAGCCCACTGTGCTGTTCTCTGATCGCACACCCTTGGGACCCTCCAATGCTGTGCTCCATTTGCATACCAGTGGGGATCTCCACACCTGTGGGGACCTCTGCTACTGTGCTCTGATCACGCTCCCCGGCCCGCCATGCTGTGCTCAGTTTTCACACCCATGGTGACCACCACGGCTGTGATCAGGCAGCCGCCAGACCCCCAGCTGCTGCTCTCTGATGGGGTGCCCTCTGGCCAGCCTCTGCTGTGCCTGTCGCGAGCACTCTCAAAGATGATTGGTTGAGAGGATTCCGCCCACGATGGTCAATGATACGGAGACACTGGTATACTTGCAAAGGAGTTTACTGGGATGAAAGTCACACACAAGCAAGTCCAAACTATCACAACTAATATTATAGCTAATATAATATATAACCAAATTATATTCATCACTACTAACGCAAGAATATTTCTAATGAGTCTAACATGTATACAACCTGATAACGTGAGACTTGGGCTGAAGTAACGCGAGACTTGGGCTGTGACGTCTCGGACGCTTTACGACCTGGCAACGCTGAGTCCGTGCTGCGACTTTTCTCTCGGTTCGTGGTGTTTCTCGGTTCGCGGTGTTTCAAGCCGAGTCTTGATCATTTGGACAGCGTGTCGGGCAGATGAATTCGGATCAGTGATGCATCTCACAGAGGTCTCGGTCCGGACTGCTGAGCAACCTTTCAGTCAGTCATAGTGTCGGGAAGACTGAGACAACGGTTGCTGAGCAGCTGGGGTTTTTATACTTTCCACTACTTATCTAGAGTTCCACACACACACCTGCTAATCTCCACTATGTCACCGCACACAGCTTAGTCTTAATTTTTGCTTACAAGGTTTGACCTTGCATTTTTACTCTCACAAAAAAAAAACTTATTTATCTAAACTGGCTCTGGACCATATGCTGGTCTTTACATGCTCATAACATTCCACCCCCTGACACCTGAAATGTAATCAGCATGAAAGGTGTCATGTACTGGTTATCCACTTCCAATAGGATACCAGAGTTGTCTCACAGGACTGGAGTTTACAGAGTCATACGGTCGCCTATCTGATGAGCTTGTAATGTTATCAAAGGGTCTGCATAATTTTATTGGTAAAGCAAGCATTTTTGTTCTTCTATAAGTTCTATGAAGTTCGTACCAAGTTTTATAAGCAGAAAATTCTTTAAGCAAATCTCTTAAGAGAGGGCGTAATATTATTCTCATAGACCATGATTGCAGTGATTGTGGTTCTGTAGGTGCACTGATTGCAGTGCAACAGTGCCAATCTCCATATAACAATTGCTCAGCTTCCTCCGGTCTATGTCTAATCATATTTCTACAAAGCTCATAATGGGCATGATTGCCTTTACAAATAAAGCATGAAAAAGGCTAGCTAAGATATGTAGGAATTTGTCGATTGGATGTCTTTCAACATATTCTGTACCGTGACACATGAAATGAGTAAAGAGTAACAATAAGGAATCATCAGTTCTAGGACCACTTAGGAATCTGGAAGAATATCTTGAGAGGCAAAAGTGGCAATCTGGCATATCATTAAGGCGAAAGTTGAATCCCATGCGGTAAAATAGGTCCATGGTGGGTCTAAGGTGTCTGTTGTAATGATGTCTCAGAGTAATGATCACACCGTTCTTCTGGATTAAATCACATTTCCTTCCAGAGGGATTTTTCTTTGAGCGAGGCATGTTTCTTTTTCCTTCTGCAACATATTAGTAATCTCAACAAAATTATGCATGCAATAAGTATCATTATTACATACATGATCTCTTTAAACCATTCCCACCATCCATGTAGTGGGGTGCAAATAAAGTCGAGTTGTATCAATCTTGCCATATAATCAAAGAAACTACATTTTTTGATTTGTTGTATCCAGTCCTTATGTATCATAGTATTTGTTCTAATCAATCCGACCAGATTATGTGTTTTAGTAATACTATGAGTTAGAGAATATTGTGCTTGTTGTATTTTCTTGTGGGTTGAGTCTAATTGTTTTGAATTAAATTCTGCTACTTTTTCCAATTCTTGTGCTGTTTTTACAAATTGCTCAAAGTGTTCCTTTTCTAGTTGTTGTATAAAGATGTTGGGTGAAGAGTAAAAATGACTTTCTTGTAAGGATAGGGATGTCACCAGTGTCCTATTTAGAGTACTATGTGTTACTTTTGAGCAATTGTGTAAAACCCAGCATCCTGGTTGTGGGTTAAATGAGGAAATGTCATCTTCTTGAGTTGTACTATTGTAGTTGATACATGTGACATTAACATTATCTTTAGTGGTACAGATTAAGAATGACCAATCCCCTAAATCTGTGATGGAATCAATCATGGTCGAGGATGTAAGCCTTGTTTCTGCTAAATTTGTTATTGGTAGGTGTGGATAAATGTATGTATTAGCTCCTAAGTTATAGACATCATCTGTTGGGATGTATATTGATGTAATGTTTAGGTTTATAAAGAAAAAGTGATCAATCAGTGTCACCCATTGTGCTGTAAGTGTTTTCCATGGGTCTGTTTTCTGGTCCCACCTTTGTGGTACAGATTTAGTATGAAATCCTTTATAAGCATTATCTAAGAAAACTTGTAGTACATGTATCTTGCAAAAGCCTTCATCACATCCACTATCTTCATTAGGGTCTAGGAGAGTTTGATATTCAGGAGTCCTTCTCCCTAGGCCTTGAATGAATAGCGTATCTAATTCTCTAGTCATTCTTTCTGCTGCTAGTTTATATTGTAGGCACATAAGGTTATTATGATTGGTTACCATTCCTTCTGTGTGCCATAGTTTGTCTCTTCCATATTCTCTTTTAAAAAATTTCTATTTCAGCACATATTTGTTGTTGTAGAATATTTAATGAATCGATAGATCCTGATATAGCTGCCAGGGCCTCTGAAGTATGTCTATTGAGTTGATTTATATGTGTGAGTTCAGCTTTTATGGGTTCTAACATAGCTGTGGATACACCTCTGCCCATAATACCTCCCAGTATGGCTCCTGCAAGGACTGCTCCTAATACCATAAACTGTAAAGGTTTCCTTCCCACCTTTATTGGGGTTGTATATTGTAATTGTTGTAGTTTGTCTGTAATATACTGACAATATTTGGAGGGTACTTTAGGAGCTTGTAGGTCGACTATCATAGAGATTTTTCTTATTTTAGGATATAATATAATTTTTGCTGGTGTAGTCATATCTGGTATTATCATGGGTGCCGATACCATATTTGGTGGTCCAGGCGGTGGGCATAAATATCCTTGAGGAAAGTGGGCTGTGAATAAATGAAATTCTTCCTTGTTTTGATTAATTGTGCCTCTGTAGATTAGTTTACCATCATGTAATGGGGTTATGCCTTCCCAAAGTTTATGTGTTAGAGGGATTTAATATATTTTATCCCAGTCTATCATAAGAGAATTATTTAAGCCTTTGGGTGTATGTGCGATCCATTCTGCTTGCATCCAATTTTGTTTACGTGGGTGCAGGGTCCATGTTGAAAAATGGTAGGGATGACCTCCTGTGTGTATAGTTGTATGTGCATTATATGATGTTACGTTTATGTATTGCAGCCACAAAATAGATGTTGATACATTAGATGTATAGTGTGCAAAGAGTTTTGTTGCCGCAACTACCAATTTATTACCTGCAACTCTAAGGTGATAAGTACTATATGGTAACACATAAGAAATGTTGGTTATTGTTTCTGTAATATTAATTGTTTGTATACTTATTGGGTTGTTTAGGTTGTTGGCGTATCCTATGGTTAAGTTCCTTGTTTCAAGGAAATAAGTTATTTCATTAAATGATATATCATATGGTATTGGAAAATCATCAATGTCTGGTAAGGATATGCATGCTGGAAGGGGTCTTGTTATTTTGTCAAACGACGTAATTTCTATTAGTGATGGAATACCTGGGATATCCTCTGTGCCATTATATACATAATGTGAGGAGTTAAAGATGTAAATATTTGTGGTGTTATGTAAGTATAATACTTTGAGGGGTTGTTGTATGATTACATCCATTAGGTTATCTATTGTCCATCGTGGTACTGAAATATTATATCTACTATTTGTAAAGGTTGTTATTGTTTTATCTATCTGATATTGTAAGCACAGCACAATTAATGTGCCCTTGCTGGTGGTGTTGGAATTTGTTTTAATGGCTTTGGCACATATGTATTGGGGAATTCCACAAGTGGTCATTAATGAATAATCTCTAAGTTGTCCCCACGGTTGTGGTAATATTGATGTTAGTATTATTGGGAATCTCCAATGTTCTACTCCTAATGCTAAGATTCTATTCCAAAAGGACCAATCCCAATGATCTGATGTGTTAACTTCGGGGACTGTATGTTGGTTGTATTTTCTAATATAATGTGTCCGAAGTGGTGCTCCATTATAGTCTATAGGTGTCAAATTACCATAGAAGGGTAAGTTTGGGAATTCAGATATGCATAATATGTTGTATTTTTTAATGTTATGTGGTAAATTATCTCTAATTCCAATTGCCCTGATTTGTAGTTTCTTTAAAAAGGATTTTGGGCATTTGTTCCCCCATGGTTCTGGTAGAGGTGGCATCCCTTCTTTAATAAAGATAGGTGTGAACATATCGTCCACCCATTGGCAGCCTCTAGTTATATTATTTGCGAATGACATATGTAAGGGTAATTCTAGGTCATCAAAAAGAAGTTTAGGACCATTTACCTCATAATGGGTACATGGGTCTGGTTTTGGTACTGGTATTGGGATGTTACGTGTATCAAAATCTAGGATATCAGTGTCATTGCCATCATCAGTGTCATTATATTCACTATAATCATAGTAGTCAGAGAAGAAGGTTCCTTCTTGAAAAGATTGAGTTGTTCTATTGAACATCAGGCCATGATAATATCAATAAGCTTGGAAAATCATTGGTTTAAACCAAGATCTCACAAAGGTTGTGTTCATGGCCATTCCACATGTGAAATATGGGTTATATTCTGTGTTAAATTCTTCCATCTGTGTTTCTACTATCCTGTATTTATTATTAACTTTAATATGCATTTTGTTAATCTTCCATATCCTCCATGCTGAAGCATAGATTGCCATGTGGCTTGTTTTGTTTCCCCATAATTCTATCCCATGGCATTTTAATGGGTTTTGCTCATCTAAATTGGTAGAGTTATAGAGCATATTTGCCATGAAAGTTTTATAATGATATGAATGTCCTATTGCTTTCCTATATTCTTCGCATCCCATATACCATTGGTATTCCATACAGTAGGAGTATTTTCTCCAAAAGCTAGCAAATATGTTTCTTATTCTGGTAAAAGTTCTTATATCGCTCCATACTTCTGGAAATCTATTAGTAATATTCTGGAACTTAACCTCATATTTATCCCTAATAAATTCTGTATCTTCTTGGGCTGAGGTAATTATCATAATCATAAGAAATGAAACCAACATAATGTGTAATTTATGGCCTTTGTGCCTGGGTGTGCTATGGTGCGATTTTCTACCATGGTGTGGTTCCAAATAAGGAAACAAAAATTCCATACCAGGTCCAATATGGGTAGTGCGATCCAGATGAGCACTACAAAAATGGATAGGAATATTAATGTAAGTTTAATTATCTTCTTCCAGGACCACATTTATGCAATATTTTCTAGTTTAGCTAGTTTGAGATCTCCCTTACCTTGCGTGATCCATGTGTTATTTCCTGTTCCTTGGGCCACAATCTCGGCCTTTGTGATCAGATTATTTTTCTGATTCCTGTGGAGGCATAGATGAGATCTTATTAAATCTCTGTTTCCCTCCACTGGATATTCCAAAAATGGTTGTAATTTTAGGGCTTCTTGTAAGGAGCTATTTCTGTTTAATCTAGGTCTCTGATTTAATTCTAATGTAGAATATAGTAGTGCTTTTTCTAATGGTTCGCCTATTCTGTGTGTTAATTGTATTTTTAGCAATCCATTCAAACGTTCTATGGCTCCAGCACTTGTTGGATTGTATGCTTTATGAAAGTCCCACATTATTCCTAAATTATTTGCTATTCTTTGTGTAAGTGTTCCTGTAAAGTGTGATCCCTGGTCGGATTGAATGACTTGTGGTGGTCCGTATTGGACACACCACATTAACAAGGTCATGATGCATGCTTGTTGGTCTGGATGGTTACCTGGTCTTGTCATAGCTAATCCTGTGGTAACATCAACCATAGTGCATGCATATTTATTTCTAAATCTTGGCAATGGTCCAATAAAGTCAATCTGTACCAGAGTATTAAATCCCATTTTATAACCAACTTTTCCATGATAATTCTTATTGAACCTCAACTTGCTATTAGGACAATTAACACACATTTTTAAGGCTTGGTTTATAGTATGCCATGTAACCTTCAAATTCCTTTGATCAAACCACTGTTTCAAGGCATGGGCACCAATGTGTCCCATAGCATTGTGGAGATTCAATATCTCCTGTTTATGAATATTAATAGTCTCAGGGGAACCCAATGTTCCCTGTTCTGTATTTTCTGGGTTGTGTATTTTATAAGTTGTTACAATTTTCTTTTTCAGAGGACCAATGTCCTCTACCTTATATTGTTTTTTGATTTTAATATTGGTTAATAGAGCTGCTAATTTGTCCACGACCTCATTATTCTTATGGGTTTCATCTTGTTTTCCTGTATGGGCATCTACATGATGTACAATAATTTTAACTGTTTCTGAGATTTTATCTAGTTCTTTCCATATCTTGTCTGACCATAGTGGTTTACCATTTATTTTCCAGTCTGCTCTACACCATTTACCTGACCAAACTGCAATTCCATTGGCTACACACCAGGAATCTGTATATAAATTTGGCTCTTTTTTATTTTCTTTTTGAGTTTGTCTTGCAGCTAAAAGTGCTGCAATTACTTCAGCATGTTGTGCAGATTTATCAGTTCCTTGGTCTGTAATAATCATACCATCACTAGGCCTATAGGCTGCAGCTTTCCACTTTACTCTGTTATTAGAGGTTGTTGAAGATCCATCAGTGAATCAAGCATTCGGGATGCCTTGTTGGAACTCCTTAACGCCTCACAGACCAATGGTCCGATCTGGGCCAGGTTCCTTTATTTTAGGTATCACCTTTGGACTTTTTAGCCATTCTGATTCCTCTGGTGCTGGTTGTGTTCTCAGTATGTTCTCTGAGTTCTGGGGTATCTTGCCTTGTGTAGACACTTCATTGTGCTTCACAAAGTCATTTAGATACCATTTCCATTGTAGCACCTTTCCTTCCATGGGCAGTCCAGCCCAGGCTTGCTCTGGTGCCTTAATCCAATCCATGATTTGTATTTCCGTTCTCAGAATGACCTTATGGCCTCTAATTAGAGAATGAGTAGTTCTGCATGCCTCATAGGTTGTCCATATGGTTTTCTCAAATAATGAGAACTTATTATCAGACCAAGGAAACCTTTTACAATAAAATCCAATCGGTGTTAATCTATTTCCTTTTGCAAAAATATTCCAATTGCCATAACCTGAAGTAAATAATATTTCAATAATAACAATATTACCTGGCTGTGGATAGCCAAGGTCCTTGTATTGTTTGATCAGTTCTAATATAGTGGTCACTGCTTGTTCTTGGGCTGATTTCCATACAAAATCCTCAGCCTTTTTTATTATTTTATATAATGGCTGGAGTATTAGTTGCAGATATGGTATGTGTTGGCGCCAATAGCCGAACATACCAATTAAGTGCTGTACCTGTGTTTTATTTTGTGGTCTCTCTAATGCATTTAATTTTTCTATCACTTCATCTGGGATTTTTGGTCCACTAGTTGTCCAATGTACTCCTAGGAACTTAACTTGTTCTGCTGGCCCCTGGATCTTGGATGGATTAATTGTCCAACCATGATCCCTTAAGTGTTGGATTAATTTTTGGGCTGCAGTAGCCACTGTTTCTTTATCTTGTACTAAAATCAATAGGTCATCTATGCAAGTTAAAATTTCCACCCCCTGGCACTCAAAGTCCTCTAAAGTGCTAGTTAGGGTGGTATGGGCTATTACTGGACTGTTTAGATAGCCTTGTGGCAGTCTCAGAAATTTATACTGTTTATTCTGCCAAGTGAAAGTAGTAATTTCTTGGGAATCTGGGTGCAAGGGAATACCAAAGAATATGTCTGATAAATCTATAGTTGCCAACCATTTGGGGGATGCTTGTCTAATCCTGAGGAAAATGTCCTCTACATCAGGTAATGAGCCAGGCATTTTTGGACTTTTCTCATTAATTTTCCTGTAATCTACTGTGAATCTCCATTTACCATTGGGTTTCATTATCGGCCAGATGGGTGAATTATAATTAAAACTCTGAGTTGGTGCCACTATGCCTTCCTTAAGCAAATCCTTCAATGTATTGGTAATATCCTCAATTCCTCCTTTTATAGGGTATTGAGGGGTAAAAGATGGGGGAATTTTTGGTAATCTTACTGGGTCCATTTTTACCTCTGCTAAATTAACAAATACCTTTTTAATAGCCTTATTATTTAAAAATTCTGGAAATATTTTTCTTATTTCATTAATTCCTTGAACGTTATAGGGCGCTGTTAAGCTTGCGGCTTCTATATCTATAAGCTTATCATAAACTTGCAAACACACATTTATTACTGGTGCATCTCTATGAGAATTTATTCCTTGTATAGAAATATATTTTTTAGCTTTTTCTTGATTAGGGTGAGTAGTAATTATACTTATCTGGCTACCGGTATCTAGTAGCCACTTGGTAGGTATTAGTTTATTTTTTAATTTTATGGGAATATTTACAAACCGTCTGCTGTCATAGTTTCCTAGATTTATCTGGGAAACCTTGGTTGGTGGGGTTGGAAATTTGCGTGGTTTGTTATCTGTCTGTGCGGATTCTGCCCAGCAGGGGGCCCTGATGGGCCCCGTCATCCTAAAAAAGCTCTGGAATAATTTGGTCTACCAAAAGGATAGTTTCTTTGGCCAAAAACACGGCGAAAGGGGCCCGTGGGTCCCTTAGGCCTTATAGGCATTGTATTTCTATTTCCAAAGGGTCTTATTTTAATATTAAAATAAGGTCTGGGATTGTCCTTGTTCCCATTAAACCTCTTCCTGGGAAGTGTCTGTGCCTTAACTTGAAAAGACACTACATTTTCTGCTTCAAGTTCTCTGAATCCTTTAAAGAACTGAATAGCATCAGCTATAGTTTCTGCACCTTGTAAGTTACCTACAAGACTCCTTTTTAGATGTTGTGGGGCGCCCTTAATGATGAGCCTCCTAAAAGCAGGTAATAAAGGTGAGGCTTGTGGTGTCTCTACCTGATTATACACATAATATAATACTCCCAGTTTTCTGTATTTTTATTTATTTTTATTTTTATTTTTATTTTATTTGTATTGCGTCTGAATATGAATTCCACCTTCCTGCAGTTTCAAATTGAGTTAAATCCAGAGAGGGGAAAGCTAATCTCCAAGCTGCAGTTAGCCAGTCTATCAGGGAATGGGTGTCACCCTTTGAAGTTTCTAAAACATGTTCTAAAGCTTCATGAATGGAGGGGTTTTCAATAATACCTCTAATTTTTCTCATTTCTGTTTCATGAAGCATCACTGTGTCTGCCCCCTTTTCCCATAATTTTACTAAATACTGGGCATCCTTTAGTCCATTCTGTGCATAATCCCTCCTTAAATCAGACAATTCTTGGGGACTAAAGGTTCTGGACTCCTCTATGCAAGTTCCCGGTTCGGCGGGGGCTTTAGAACAGTTAGGAGCTAATTTTTGTATAGCTCTACCCATGGGAGTCCTTTTCGTAGTAGTAGTAACCGGGAAGGAGTAAGAAGCACCAGAAGGGTTGATCAGGTCCTTCTGCTTCTTCACAATATTCATGGCTATACTTTTGCCCATTAATCTGTCCTTGTCTAAATCTTGCACAGTTTTCATTAATACTGCCGGCACCTGTTTTTAAGAAACTGATTCCACAAAGGGTTTTACTCTTTCTGGGTTAATTAAATCCAAATCAATATTAATTGGCTTCATTCCTATCCTAGACTGTACTGCTTCAGCAGTAGTTCTCCATTTGTCTTCCTCTTCTGAGGAGAGAGGTTCTCCTGTAACCGGAGAAACCTTTATTCCCTTCAGTTTTTTAATTAGGGAATTCATCTCCACAATAGGTCTGATAACCAATAAAGAAACTTAACTTCTCGTTTGTGAATATACCAGGTCAAATTCTATGGATATTCTAGTCTCATTAGCTGTTCAAATTTTAAATCAGCTCTTCTTTCAATCCTTTTGCTTAGAAATTTCCACATAAGTTCTGACTTAGTGACTCGGTTCCAATGCGCATCAACCCGCTCTTCCTCCTGTTACAGAGTTGGCTTTGTGGCGTCAAGTTACCGGTAATTCCGCACCCTTAGGGAGGGTGGTGTTTTCCTGGCCGGGCTTTTTCCAGCACCAATACCCGCTCTTCCTCCTGTTACAGAGTTGGCATCGTGGTGGTTGGTACTAACCCGTCGGTCACTTAGTCATACACTTAGTTTAAATTTCAAAGCTAGGATTTCTAGGAGCTATAATTTGAAATTGACCTTCTAATTATGGCGGATCCTGCCGACTACGCCAGCTGTGGCAAGCACTCTCAAAGATGATTGGTTGAGAGGATTTGGCCCACGAAGGTCAATGATACGGAGACACTGGTATACTTACAAAGGAGTTTACTGGGATGAAAGTCACACACAAGCAAGTCCAAACTATCACAACTAATATTATAGCTAATATAATATATAACCAAATTATATTCATCACTACTAACACAAGAATATTTCTAACGGGTCTAACATGTATACAACCTGATAACGCAAGACTTGGGCTGCAGTAACGCGAGACTTGGGCTGTGACGTCTCGGACACTTTACGACCTGGCAACACGGAGTCCATGCTGCGACTTTTCTCTCGGTTCGCGGTGTTTCTCGGTTCGTGGTGTTTCAAGCCGAGTCTTGATCGTTCGCACAGCGTGTCGGGCAGATGAATTCGGATCGGTGATGCGTCTCGCGGAGGTCTCGGTCCGGACTGCTGAGCAACCTTTCAGTCAGTCATAGTGTTGGGAAGACTGAGACAACGGTTGCTGAGCAGCTGGGGTTTTTATACTTTCCACTACTTATCTAGAGTTCCACACACACACCTGCTAATCTCCACTATGTCACCGCACACAGCTTAGTCTTAAATTTTGCTTACAAGGTTTGACTTTGCATTTTTATTCTCACAAAAAAAACTTATTTATCTAAACTGGCTCTGGACCATATGCTGGTCCTTACATGCTCATAACAGTGCCCCGGTCCCATGCACGCAGCAGCTGCCTCTGCACTACAGTTGCACGTGCAGCAGGCCCAGCCCCACAGCAAGGGCCACACAAGCCCACACGGAATCCCTAGTGTCAGCTCAGGTGCTATCCCCTACCTGTCCATTGCCGCCCATCCCCCACTCCCAAGTGGCAGGAGAGCGCAGACTGTTTGCAGGTCCCAGTGTACCCAGCCAGAGTTCAGGCAGCTTCAGGGCTTGCTAACTCAGTCCCTTTCCAAGCTCGAAGGCAGGCAGCTTTGGTGCATTACTGGGTGAGAATTCAGGCAACTTTGGCACCCCTGTCAGGCAGTAGATAGGTGGCTTTGGCAAGAGAGAGCCAAATCCCAGGCTTCTTGGCAACTGCCCCAAGCTGCCTTGAGTCTCATTGAGCTAGAGCCCAGGCTGGTCCACCCACCTACCTGCCCATACACTGACATGGGTAGACCACAGCACAGAAGAAATAACATGAATAATAAAATGCAAGAAACTCCAGATAGATCACACAGTCCAACAAGGATTACAAGTAACCAAAACATAGAAGAGTTTTTAGGATCAAAACATCAAGCGGAAGCTATGAGCAATGCAACCCTGACCAACCCATTGCTAGAACATGAAGGAAAGCAACAAAGGACTGATAATCATGTGGATGCTACAATCACTAAGCTAGAGCAATATTATAAGACATTGGAAGGAATTCAAAGAGAGTTAAGAGAGTTGAGAGAGAGTGAAAAAAAAAGAGTACCTTAAAAATCATCTGGCCACACTAAATGAAAACATAAAGAAATGCAAGGATGAATTCCAAGAAACATCAAGAAAATCAGAAAATGAGGTGAAAAGGGAGATGGACAGAGTGATGGAAATGATACATAGGAAAGTAGTAGAAAATGCAAACTTAACTGAACAAGTCCAAAACTCTCTAGAGGCTCTCAAGAATAGAGTCAGCGAAGTGGAGGATAGAAACACTGATCTGGAAGACAGGATGGAAGAAACAGTTGGAGAGATCAAAAACTTCAATAAATTTAAAAGTTCCTGTAAACAGAACATGAGGGAATTGTGGGATACACTTAAATGTCCTAATATCAGAATCATTGGAATACCAGAAGGAGAAGAATTTCAGACCAAAGGCATGGAAAATTATTTAACAAAATAATTGAAGAAAACTTACCCAGTCTCTTAAATGAAAGGCCCATCAAGATACAAGAAGCGAACAGAACTCCAAACAGACTGGACCAAAGGAGAAACTCCCCAAGACATATTATCATTACGACTCTAAACATTGATACCAAAGAGAAAATCCTAAAAGCAGCTAGGGAAAAACAGCACACCACTTTCAAAGGAAACCCCATGAGAATTACTTCCAACTTCTCAATGGAAACCCTGAAAGCTAGAAGGGCCTGGAATGAAGCTCTGCAAACTCTAAGAAACTATAGTTCCAACTCAAACTATTCTAATCAGCAAAAGTCTCCCTCATAAAAGATGGTGAAAGAAAAACTTTCCATTACAAAACTCAGCTTTACAAATATATGAACACAAAACCAAACCTACAGAAAGTATTCCAGGAAATTCTTCACAGAGAAGAAACAAATAACCAAACACAAATGCCTACAAGGAGCAGATCACAACAACCAAACCCAGAGTAGACACAAAAAAATTCAAATTCCATGAAAACACTAACACACCTCTACCAACACAACATGGCAGGGATCAAATCAAATCTCATAATCTTTACCCTAAATATTAATGGCCTTAATTCACCCATCAAGAGACACAAGCTAACAGGGTGGATCAAAAAATTACACCCCACATTATGCTGCTTTCCAGAAACCCACCTTACCATTAAAGACAGAAACATCCTGAGGGTGAAAGGGTGGTAAACAATACTCCAAGCAAATGGGAATAAGAAACAATCATGTGTAGATATATTAATATCAGATAAAATTGACTTCAAACCAAAAATAATAAAAAAAGGCAAAGAAGGCTGCTTCTTACTTATCAAGGGAACAAACCATCAAGAGAATATTACAAACATAAATCTGTATGCACCAAACACAGGAGCACCACAGTTCATAAAACAAAACCTATTTGACAATAAAACAGAAATAACCACCAACATCATCATAATTAGGAACTTCAACACACCATTATCTGTAATACACAGATCATCCAAACAGAAACACAACAGGGAAGTAAGAGAGCTCAACAAAACAATAGAACACTTAGACCTAACAGACATCTACAGAACTTTCCATCCCAAATCCACAGACTACACATTCTTATCAGCAGCCCATGGAACATTCTCTAAAATAGACCATATAGTGGGTCACAAAGACTGCCTCTACATATTTAGGAAAATCGACATAATTCCCTGCATGATATCAGATCACAATGCTATATTGCAGGAAATCAACAACAAAAGACCCACCGAAATTTCCAATGGCACCAGGAAACTGAACAGCACACTCTTAAACAATCAATGAATAGTGGATGAAATAAAAAATGAAATTGCAAAATTCATGGAATTGAATGACAATGAGAACACATCATACCAAAACTTATGGAACACCACGAAGTCAGTCCTCAGGGGAAAATTCATAGCACTCAATGCCTTCATAAAAAAGACAGAATGATCCCAAATCAATAGCCTAACCATACACTAAAGGCCCTGGAAAAACAAGAAAAATCCAACCCAAGGAGCTCCAGAAGGAAAGAAATTATTAAAATCAGAGCAGAAAATAATGATTTGGAAACCAAGGAAACAATTAAGGCAATTGATAAAACAAAGAGCTGGTTCTTTGAAAAAATAAACAAGATTGACAAACCTCTGGCCAATTTGATCAAGCAAAAAAAGGAGAGGCTCCAAATTAACAAAATTCAAAATGAAAAAAGACATAAGTGAAATTGGGAGAATCATCAGGACTTATTTCAAAAACCTCTACTCCACAAAACTGGAAAATGTGGAGGAGATGGATAAATTCCTAGACGCATATCATCTACCAAAGCTAAACTCAGAGCAGATTAATCACCTCAATGAACCCATTACACTCATGGAGATTGAAAAAGTAATAAAAAAAACCTCCCTATAAAGAAGAGTCCAGGACTAGATGGATTCCCAGCAGAATTTTATCAAACCTTCATGGAAGAACTCAAACCAATCTTCCTAAAACTGTGCCACAAAATTAAGAACAGGGAAAGCTACTCAACTCTTTCTATGAAGCTAGTGTCACCCTAATCCCAAAAACAGTCAGAGATGCCACAAGTAAAGAAGACTACCAGCCTATTTCCCTAATGAACATAGATGCAAAGATCCTGAACAAAATCCTTGCAAACGGAATCCAACAACACATCAAAAGCATTATCTGCCTTGACCAAGTGGGATTTATCCCAGGAACACAAAGGTGGTTCAACATATGAAAATCTGTCAATGTAATACACCACATAAACAAGTTTAAACATAAAAACCACATGATCATTTCGATAGATGCAGAAAAGGCCTTTGCCAAGATAATCATGACTTCATGATGAAAACATTGGAGAGAATTGGCATGGCCGGTTCACATGATAACATAATAAAGGCAATATACAAAGCTCCAAAGGCCCAAATAATACTTAATGGAGAGAGATTAGAGGAATTCCCATTAAGATAAGGAACAAGACAGGGATGTCCTCTCTCAACTCTGCTTTTCAATATAGTTCTGGAAGTCCTAGCTCAAGCAATAAGACAGGAGAAGGACATAAAAAGAATACAATTTGGAAAAGAAGAAGTTAAGTTATCTCTATTCACTGATGACATGATTGTATATGTAAGAGACCCAAGAGACTCCATCCCAAAACTCCTGAAGGTGATTAACTCCTATAGCAAAGTAGCAGGATACAAAACCAATGCACAAAAATCGGTAGCATTTCTGTATGCAAATGACAAAGATACAGAAAAAGAAATAAGGGACATAGTCCCATTTTCAATAGCATCAAAAATAAAATGAAATAACTTGGAATAACGTTAACCAAGGAAGTAAAAGATCTATACAATGAAAATATAAAAACTCTCAAAAGAGAAATTGAGGAGGACTTGAGAAGATGGAAAGACCTCCCCTGCTCCTGGATAGGCAGAATTAACATTGTGAATCATTGTGACAATCCTACCAAAAGCAATATATAGATTTAATGCAATTCCAATTAAAATCCCTACAGTGTTCTTCACAGAGATAGAAAAAATGATCTCCAATTGCATATGGAAGGGCAGAAGGCCTCTTATTTCTAACCATATCCCCAGCAAAAGAAATAGCTCTGGTGGTATCACCATACCTGATCTAAAGCTATACTACAAAGCCATAGTAATAAAAACAGCATGGTACTGGCATAAAAACAGGAGTATAGACCAATGGAATAGACTTGAGGTCCCAAATTTTGGGTCAAGCAACTATACCTACTTGATATTCGACAAGGGCCCAAACAGTATAGGTTGGAAAAAAGATAGCATCTTCAACAAATGTTGCTTGACAAACTGGATAACCACATGCGGGAAACTAAAACTTGATTCACACATTTTGCCATGCACTACATTCAAATCCAAATGGACCAAAGACCGCAACATAAGACCACAAACTCGAATACTACTGGAAGAAAGTTTAGGACATATTTACCATGATATAGGAATGGAAAAAGACTTCCTGAACAAAACCCCAGTGGCTCACGTTCTTAAACAGTCACCCAACCAATGGGATCATATGAAGCTGAAGAGTTTCTTTACAGACAAACATATAATCAGCAAAGCCAATAGAATACCAACAGAATTGGAGAAAATATTTGTGGGTTATCCAACTGATAGAAGCCTAATCTCTAGAATCTACAAAGAACTCAAAATTCTAAACAGTAAGAAGACAAATACCCCACTCACAAAATGGTGCACAGAGTTGAACAGGCAGTTCACAGAGGAAGATAAACAAATGGCAAACACACACTTAAGAAAATGTTCATCATCCCTAATCATCAGAGAAATGGAAATTAAAACAACTATGAGATTCCACCTTACCCCAATAAGTATAGCCAACATCAAAAAATCAAATGAAAATAAATGCTGGAGAGGACGTGGAGAAGCAGGAACACTCATTCACTGTTGGTGGGAATGTAGGATGGAACAACCACTATGGAAAACAATATGAAGACTCCTGAAAAAGCTGACTATAGAGATACCAACAGACCCAGTTATATACCCTTACTGGGCATCTATCCTAAAACCTTCAAACCACAGGCCAGAGAGATTTGCTCAACCATGTTTGCAGCAGTTCAGTTTGTAATAGCTAAAAGGTGGAATCAACCCAGATGTCCACCACTGGAAGAATGGATAACTAAGATGTGGTATATCTACCCAATGGAATTCTATACAGCAGTAAGAAAAAATGACACAATGTAATTTCAGGAAAAATGGTTGAACCTGGAACAGATCATTCTCAGTGAACTTACCCAATCACAGAAAAAGAATAGACACATAGTCTCACTCATCTACAACACCTAACCTGAATCTACCCAAGATACCTTACATACCCAGCAAGCATCTCATGGACTAGACATTAGATGAATGGGGTGGGTGGGGAGGGCATCGAAGGGGTGGGAAACACTAATCTGGGCCTAAAGGGCAATTGTACCATAAAATTCTACTTCCTAAAAGCAGACCAAATGGCTGAATCTTCACTAGACCCTTCCAGGAAACACCTGAACCACAAGACCCTGCAGAGGGTAGGATCAAGACTAACTTAAATCTTCTACATCTTCCCTCCCTCCCTCCCTCCCTTCCCTCCCCTCCCCTCCTCTCTAACTCTTGTATATTAGTTAGGGTTTTCCTCATTTTCTTAGTGGTCACTGACCTGTAAACCCCCACCCCACCACCACCACCACCAGCATGGGGCTATCATCCACAATGAGCTTTTGATCACAGAAACCTACAAGGTTTCCTAAAACAATGACAGACCTTTGTCAGAGTACTTGATGACCCACCAAAGGTCAGTAGTAAGACCCTATTGGTGAAGACTCCATACGCAGCTGACACGTAAAATCAAACGGCATGGCTGGAAGCCAGGAGAGAGTCAGTCCCCAGACAGTCAGCCTGTCTAGTGCCAGAAGGTGCTACATGGGCGACTGGGGGAAATGAACAATATCTGTCCAGGCAACTCATTGTCTAACCTAATTAGCAACAAATAACCTGTTGTGATGCCCACACAAATGCTATAGTGGCACACAGCCATGGTGGGGAACCAATTGCTCTTGATTTGGCTAACTGATCCCCTCAGTGGTTCGAGATCCATAGCTGGAGCTGGGAAACAAGTCAGAACCATATCCAAACATAAGCCCACTCTCCAATATCAAGCTACCATCAATCATGGTGTACAAGAGGGCCTACATCTATTAAACTTTCTATCAAAAATGTGTTATCTCACTTTTACGGGTGCTAACTTACTCTCCGTTGGAGAATCTACTTCTCTTTTTCAGATAGATGCAGATCATGAGAGAGCTGCCCCAACATACCTCAAAAGGGGCCCGACTGAAACTAAAGAAAATTGGCGAAACAAGCAAGGGTGCTGTTTTCCTGATGAACCAGATAGCAGCACAAAGGGGAAGGAGACCAACACAGAGAAAAATCAACTCCTACCAAATCAGAGAGCCAGAGCCTCAGAGGCCACCAACACCTCAGCACTAAAGCAGACCAAAAATGAACCCAACATGACTCAGGGAAATTTTGCAGAAGAGGGGACAGAAAGAATGTCAGAGTCACACTTTGGGTCATGATATGCAGAGACATTTATCATACCAATAACTGTGGACTAACTCCACAACCCATGACCCATTTACATCAACAAGAAGGGTCCATTGGGAGGGGGTAGATCATGGATGAACCTAAACAATGGTACCAAACGGCCTGTATTTGCTGAAAAGAAAACTAATAAATTAAATTAAGAAAAAATATAGTAGAAGAAAAGATGATATGTGTGTGTGTGTGTGTGTTTGTGTGTGTAGGCCTCAGTGTATATAAGAAGTTTTATAATGATAGAATTATACTTGACATGAAAAAGGAAGACATTGACTCAATAAATGATGATATCATTTCTTTAGATGTTGGAAAATATCATTACCCCATGTTTCACACTAAAATAAATTTTATTTCTATGGAATACTAAATTTTCTTAGTAGTACCACGGATAATACCATGGACCACACAATAGCTACTCTGTACTAACAACATTGTTGTTTTTATTTTGAATTTAACTAAATAAATCTTCTGTGCAATATAATAACAATTCTGATTTAATGTTCCCATCACTAGCATATGGTAGGCATTTGATAGCACTGAGTAGGCATTTCCTATTTTCATTTAATAGGTGAAAATTGTGAGATAAAATAAGTTACCCTATGACAGCTTATAAGTGACAAAGCTAGGATTCAGTCTGTGATGCACCTGACTATAGAATATGTGCCCTTAACCATTACACTATGAATCAACAGACGAACTAAAGAAAGAAAATATATGTTTTGCCTAAATTTATAAAGATTGAAAGATTATCATACTAGGAATGACATTCAAAATATACACATGAAATCATAAAAGATATAGTAAGATAGGGAAATATAAATAAAATAGATACATAATTTATATTCTAAGAAATTAGAGAGGTAATGCATTTTTTCCATAAAGAAAGGTGGATGTAGCATAATGGGACATTATTTTCAAGTTACTGAGGAATAACTTTTTAAATATAGAATCCCATGTTTTGTTAAGCTGTCATTCAAAGATGAGCACAGATAAAAAGCATTTATTTATTTACTCATTTATTTTAGCACTGGGAATATAATCCAGGGTCACATGTATGCTAGGCAATTTCTCTAGTACTGAGGTACATGACAAGCATTGAGGCACAACTCCACAGTATAAGAATACATTTCAACAGAAAACATTTCATGCTATATATAGATTTCTGACAATGGATGTCTCCCAAGGAAAAAAAAAAATTTACCAATAAATGGTAAGGTAAAAAATGTATGTAAACTTCCTTGCTGTATATGTTAAACAGCAATTGTGTCTTAGGACAATTAATAGATTTCATCTAAATTTTTATATATGACAATTTCTGCAAAGTGTTTAACTACCCACTCTTCACCAAAATAGTTCAATAAAGTATAAGAATCATGACAGGTACATTGTTACATGTGATGCTTATGAAACAAGGAAGAGAATTTGGCAGGATCTTGGGACACAAAGTATGGGAATATATAACTGTAAAAAATATGGGAAGTGTATAGAGAAAAGGGAAAGATTATTACTTAAATTGTGATCCTTCAGTGGGATGTCGTGTTGCACACATTTATTTCCAGCACCTGGAAGGCAGAGGTAGTAGGATTGCCATGAGTTTGAGGACATCCTGGGACTACATAGTGAATTTGAGGTCAGGCTGGGCTAGAATAAGACACAACCTCAAAAAGAAAAACCCACAAAATATGTATAAAAATGTATAAATTAAAATATGTGAAACTAAATAAAAAACAAGAATAAATTTTGGAAAACATTAACACAGAATATAAGAGAGGGATATATTGGGAAGTGATGACTTAAATTTTTGTATTGTTTAGGGAGAAGGAAATTCTAATGAAAAAAGATGATATGTCATTACATAAAAATTAAACATTCTCTGAGAACATTAAAGATGATAATTAAAATTAGGGAAAAATATTTAAGGTTAAGCCAGCAAAGCAACAAAGTAAATTCTTTTTGTTTTTGTTTTAGTTTTTAGAGGTAGGGTCTCATTCTAGCCCAGGATGACCTGGAACTCACCATATAGTCTCAGGGTGGCCTCAAAGTTATGGCAATCCTCTTACCTCTGCTTCCCAAGTGCTGGGATTAAAGGAATGCACCAAAATGCCCTACTCAAGAAAATTCATTTCTAATATCTAAAGTCAATAAATCAGAGAAGTAAAACCCAGCAAAAATACTGAGATACACAGAAGGTATAATGGATCAATAAAATTAAGCTATTCAAGACAGAGACTCAGGTTTATTTTTTGACAATCTAGCTTTATGATGATTGGAGCAGTTATGCCTAAAACAAACAAAAAAAAAGTACTAATAGATTGAATATAAAAAGATTCTACTCCCATGGAGAAACTTTTTCCTTGTTTATGCAGGAAATGGTGTGCATATTTACATTTTGCTTCTTAGGTGTAAGGTGTCATTTCTCTGTCAGTTTACAAGGCCTTAAGCTGCTCCATGGTTTTCTCAAAACCGAATTCCTTATGATGACAATAGCTTACTAATTCAATTTAAAGTGTACAGATGCATGCTGTTGTATATATCACATAACATTTAGTTGTTAAGATGAAATAAAAATCATTAGTATGTTTAATTATTTGTTAATGGGTTTGTTTGTTTGTTTTTTAATAATTTTTATTTATTTATTTATTTATTTATTTGAGAGCGACAGACACAGAGAGAAAGACAGGTAGAGGGAGAGAGAGAGAATGGGCGCGCCAGGGCTTCCAGCCCCTGCAAACGAACTCCAGACGCGTGCGCCCCCTTGTGCATCTTGCTAACGTGGGACCTGGGGAACCGAGCCTCCAACCAGGGTCCTTAGGCTTCACAGGCAAGTGCTTAACCGCTAAGCCATCTCTCCAGCCCTTAATGGGTTTGTTTTAAGACATGTATTCCATGTTGATATTCCACTAGCTATGTAGTCTAGGATGGCTTTGGACTCTGAACCTCTTGATTCTGTCTCATTAATGCTGGGAATACAGGCATGTACCACAATACTTGGTCTTATTCATTGCTAGGCTTCATGAATACTAGACAAACACTCTATCATCTGAGCTACATCCTCAGTCCTGCTTTGTAGAATGACATCAATAATGTTATTTGAGCATTTAATTTATGCAGAAAATTAAGATATTTTTATGTTTGTTATATCATCTCATTATCCCAAGAAAAATAAGAGGGAATTATCACTGTTATTCTTTTTTTTTTTTTTTTTAGAAATAAATGAGGTACTGAAACATGAGTCAACTTGTCTAGGGACAGTTTGGAATCAAGATTATTAATTCCCAAGTTGTGAAACTCTAGACTATAGCAGACACATTTTTTTTTTCATTATACTTACTCTCAAAGGGTTTTGTAATATTTGAATAATAAATTTAATATAATATTGATATTTTGTTTTAAAATTAAGATTAATGATATAAAAAGCCTGGAGAAGAAACAGAAAATTTAGCATAAACTTAAGGATAATATCAGGAAGCTAGTCCGTGTGAAGAAGATGCAACTAGGGAGAAGTTTCAGGTACTGCTTAGGGCATAGTGATTCTTAGAAACTAAAGTGATTATCATTTGATGATATTTTTGCTAAGTTGTTACAGAATTATCCTGGGTCAAACAGCAATCATCCATAAAACTCCAATGTATGCATTGAAGCCAGTGTTAAAATACTAACATGTAGGTAATATAACAATTACAAGAAAGAAGGCATTAATATTAATATTAGGCAAAATAATTCAAGCTTAAAATATTTGAAAAAGAAAATTAAAATATACTGATAAAAGCAGTTTTGAAATGTTTAAAAAGCAAATTAGTAGATGTATTAGTTGTACTTGTATATTAGCTTCAACGTTATGCTTGTTTTTTCATGGTAGGGAAGTCACTATGTAGTCTCAGAGTGGCCTTGAACTCACAGCAATCTTCCTACATGTCTGCTTTCCAAATTATGATATTAAAGGCATGCACCACCATGCCTGGCTAACATTCTTTTTTTTTTTTCTAACATTCTTTAAAATAGTGATGAGGCATGAAGTTACTACATGACATCTTTCAGTAAAGTTTGCATTAGAAGTGGCCCATAAATGATAACAAGAGAACAAATGCTCCACTGAGAAATGATATAAAGACTAAAATAAAGGATTCATATGAATTAAAGAAATATATGAATGCCATTATCAAGAAACAAAACTATAAAATAGTCATCATTTTAGAATTGAACAAATTGAAATCAGATGCTGTTCCTTCTTGAATAAGACCAGTTTCCTGATGAGTGCTTATTTTTCCACTAGTGTGTGAGAAAAGGCCTCATGCTTTCCTCGTCATATTTTTCAAATCAGTGTTTGAATTTTTTGGAAAGAATTGGTTTAAAACTTAGTTTGCTTTTCATTCAAGTAGTACCAGGTGATCCTCAAAAAAATCATAGCTAACAATGTGCATTTCATTAAGCATCATCAGAAATGACATGTGTGAGAGAAATTCTTTGTTCTTAAGACAAGAATGTGGATAGTCATTTCACAGCTTTTTTCCAGCAAGCCTGGGGTATATCCTTTCTATGACAACTACTTATGCATACCTGTACATAAGAAAGGAGGATTTTTGTGTTCAGATTCAGGAATAGGTTTATAAAAACGATGTTTATTTCATATCCGTTTTAGCTTGGCTCTTATCTACTCTGCCTCTATAGATGTTATTTTCTAAAAGCAAACTCTCTAATCTTTATCATTTCATGTGAAATACTCAGCCAGGATATTTATTCTTGTCTTAGGGGTGTCAATTAATGAAGTACAGAGGGAAGAATACTCTTTAGAAGACCATCTAGATCAAAAGAATGGCTTCATAAAAATATTGTAACATTTTGATTAAGTTGTGCTTGTGGGTTTTAGTTATTTGGCATTTTAACACTGTCACAAATCATGTTTTCACTTTATTTCAATGCAAGTAGACCTCTAAGAATTCATAGTCACAGTTTTGGCTGGAGAGACAATTTGATGGTTAGCAGCACTTTCTCTGTAAGCATGAGAGCCTGAGGAGGCCCGAGGGACTAAACTGCTAGAATTCTATCTCCAGTACCCACATAAAGAGATGGGCTTGGCCACCTGTCTGTAATCCCATTTCCATAGGATAGCAGAGAACTGGAGATTGCAGGGAACTTGTGAAGAATTAACAAGCTCCTATATAAGAGACTCTGTCTCAAATAATAATTGGTAGGGAATGATGGAGTTGGACACTAAAAATTCTGCTGTAGACACCACATGTGAGTGTACTCCAATACAGGAAAGTACATGAAGTGCTGCTAGGGCACACACACCTGCATGAAAGACATGTATCGCACATATGTGCCTGTGAGCATGCATATACACCACTTAAACACAAGCAAAAATACTTTAGACTTTTTAAGGTGATATTCCACATTACACATTTTTCTGTTTTGAATTTTTTATTAATACTTTTATTTTTATTTTGAGAAATAGAGTGGGGCTGTATTGGACACACCAGGGTAAACTCCAGACACATGAGTCAGTTTGTGCATCTGGCTTTATATGGGTCATGGTGAATGGAATCTAGGTCCTTTGGCATAAGCCATCTCTCCAGCCCTGTTTTATGCATTTTTCTAAACATTTAAAAGAATTTACATGTATATACTCTTCATGTCATCCAAATTGTGAGCAGTCAGTAAATATTTGTACGTTGAGTGATCACTTTTCCAAGGACCCACCAGAATTGGTGATAAGAAAGCTCTATTATATCCATTCAAATGGTAATAGTAAAAGACTAAGTGCTTCTAGCAATCCTAGTGATTCTAATTATCAATGCATGCTTCCTATATTTAGTGTTGCATGGTTGCATCTTTGTAAATAATAGGTCTACAGGACATTATTTTAACTTGGTGAAAATAAGAGAAAAATTATATATATATATATATATACATATGGCTTTAATGTAGAAAATTTTCTATTTGTACTTTGGTAATTAAAAATCTGCAGTCTTCTACTTACAGTTTGCATTGTATGAATACTGTTTTTTCTGATATCATTTAATCCTGTATGAAAACAATATGTACCTACTTTATTTTTAGTTCCTGATTTTTTTTTTTTTTCGAGGTAGGGTCTCACTCGGTCCAGGCTGACCTGGAATTAACTCTGTAGTCTCAGGATGGCCTTGAACTCATGGCGATCCTCCTACCTCTGCCTCCTGAATGCTGGGATTAAAGGCGTTTTGCGGACTACCTAGCTACATGTTCACTGTTCACTGAGAGATCCAGACTCAAAAAAAAAAAAAAAGGTGGAAAGCAACGCCAGAAGATACCTGATGTTGACCTATGACCACCAAATGAGTGCATATATACAACACAACAGAGCATATCAAAACACACTTAAACTTTTCATAGCTACTTGCAACTTGTTTTCACCAAAATACTGAAGTTTAATACAATTTCCAGTGAACTTATGAATAGAAACAACATTAAACAGAAGAAATCATATATGTTTCAAAGTCATGAAATTAACATTTAAAATGAAAATATTTTGTGTGAGAGATACTATGTAATTTTATTAGAAATGAATAAATTAATCAACTTTTAGATTGATGAAAGTCAGTTTTTTTGGGGTGTGGTGGTGCACACCTTTAATCCCAGCACTTGGGATGCCAAGGAGGGAGGATAGCCAAGATTTTAAGGACAGCCTGAGTAACAGAGTGAGTTCCAGGTCAGCCTAGGCTAGAGACTTTACCTTTAAAAGAAAAGTCTTTTTTTCCAATATATTTTCTTTTCTTTTCTTTCTTTCTTTCTTTCTTTCTTTCTTTCTCTTTCTTTCTTTCTTTCTTTCTTTTTCCTTCCTTCCTTCTTCCTTTCTTCCTTCCTTCCTTCCTTCCTTCCTTCCTTTCTTTCTCTTCCTCCCTCCCTTTCTTCCTTTCTTTCTTTCTTTCTTTCTTCCTTTCTTTCTTTCTGAGGGAGAGAAAGAGAAAGAGAGAGAGAGAGAGAGAGAGAGAGAGAGAGAGAGGGAGGAAGAGAGAATGGGTGTTCTAGGGCCTCCACCCCTGTAAATGAACTCCAGATGCATGTGCTCCATTGTGCACCTGGCTTACCTGGGTCCTGGAAAACCAAACCAGGGTCGTTAGGCTTCGCAGGCAAATGCCTTAACTGCTAAGCCTTCTCTCCAGCCCTGAAAATAAAAGTATTAATTGTCACTCTTATCTCTATGAGGCTCAATTAAGGACATTTCTAATTTTCTATTAATCAATTATTTGTACATTGTATAGTTTACAGGTATAGATGAGAACACAAAACAAGTGAATTATACATATTTAACATATATAGTTCCATACAGCTTAAGTTATTTTATTTTAGATGCTTTGTACTTTATTGGAATAACAAAATATTCAACACAAAAATTTGAAGTATACTTAGGCTCATTTTCTAGGTTGCCTTTCACCTATAAGCCAGACAGGAATAAAATTATTATTAGAATATTGCAAAAGTTTTAGGTCTTCTGGATATCTTTTTTCCATTCAGTATTTAATGAGGAAAATCACATTCTGTGAATTCAATAATACTTGAGGCTCTCTCAAAGATTTAAACCATATTACACACTGAAATCCAGTATGCAATGATTCCCATGCATACTCAGGTATCAGAATAATATTCCCTGACTGTCTGATCAACTTATATTTTCTGACAATTACCAAAATTTTAACATTACAAAGACAATGTCAATGAAATATGTATTTATGTATCAACTCTCTCAATGTTTGAACTAAGCTAAAGAAAATATTTTGGATGTTAGCATTTATTTTTATAGTACAACCCAATGATTAAGACTGTGTCATTTGTTGTCATTTTATTGCAGGTTTTCAAGTAAAAACCATCTATATGTTGAAAACATACTTTTGAGTCAAAAATTGAGATGTTAGGTAAAGTTATATGAAGATATAGTACAAGTCCTTATAAACATGATGCAATTTGCTTTTTCAAAACACATTATAGAATAATTGGGATGGGTAGTCATGATTTCATGGACCATTCCACACATATGTTTGAAGACTCTCCCTATGTACAATAGGAAATATTTACTTCCATGTCTATAGAATCTCAATTTGCTTAAAAGGAAAATGTGTATAATTGCATGCATAAATAAGTCTCACATGTATATTCAGAGTGCTTGATATGAGATACTATAATGTCTGATATCTATATATTCTTGCTTGCACAACACATATTACTGGTTTATTAGCCAACTTGCTCTCTGTTTACAGTAGCTGCATTGTTACATAAGCAGCTATAAATTATGCTATGAAACAGCTGTGCTACAGTGAATTCCTGAAATCATTCTTAGATACGCATAAGCACATGCATGCCTTGCAAGAATAAAACTTCAATGAGCATACAGAATTTAATCCTGGAAGGGTGAAAAGTATTCATATTTTAAAAAGTCTCTAAATACATAGTTAAAATGGAAATTAAGTTTTAGTATAATTTTATTATCAACCAAATGCAAACATCACTGGAATTATATTTTAACTGTTTTTTTTTCTAATTTTTTTTATTTTCATTTATTTGAGAGCGACAGACACAGAGAGAAAGACAGATAGAGGGAGAGAGAGAGAATGGGCGCACCAGGGCTTCCAGCCTCTGCAAACGAACTCCAGACACGTGCACTCCCTTGTGCATTTGGCTAACGTGGAACCTGGGGAACTGAGCCTCGAACCAGGGTCCTTAGGCTTCACAGGCAAGCGCTTAACCGCTAAGCCATCTCTCCAGCCCCTGTTTTTTTTTTAATTGAAATGCTTGATACCTTAAAAAAAATAACAGTATCATCCAAAGGCTAAGTAAATTCAGATATTCAGATATTTCACTCACATTTTTATCATAAAACCATTTTCTTCATATAATGCCATGTTAAATGCTTAATCAGCACATTTAAGAAAATAACTGTAATAGTAATAATATCAGTTGGTTTAAAATATGTAATATGCATGTGCAGCATTGATGCAATTGAGAGGATTTGATGAGTACTCACTATATGTATCTATTGAAATAACATGCTGAGGTCCATCATATGTGGTTACTACATGCCAATCTAACAAGTTAATTAGCACAATAAATTAATAGTAATCTTTGTTTAAAAAGTGAAATAATGGTTTCCAAGTACTCATACTGGTTATTATTTGTCAGATTAAATTGGTAATGGTTATCTGAAAGTATTTTGATAAACTGTCAGTCACTGTAATCCATTTTACCAGCAAACTAATAGAGTAGGAATGCATTTTACAGAAGAAACCCATCTTAATAATCACAGCTATGACATCTTGTTTGTTATAATTAGGTTATTTCTGTGACATAGCAGCTAGGCCATGATCAAAGTGCTTTGTTTTTGGTGACACTGAAATTTATTGTACCTCCAACCCTGTGTAACAGATAATTTCAAACAATTCCTTTCTGAGATGTCAAGGTCCATATGAGAAGACATTACTGATTTCTATTTATTGGTTACATTAAAACTGTATTTCTTAGGACTGTAAAATATTTTAATGGTTTGCCAAGTTTTTTGGTTTTTTGTTTTTTTTTTAACTTTTCTTGAAGGTTGGAGAGATGGCTTACCAGTTAAGGTGCTTGCCTGCAAAGCTTAAGGACCAATGTTCGACTTTACAGGTCCCACATAAGCCAAATATACAAGGTGATTCAAGTGTGTACATGCACACAAAGTGGTGCATGTGTCTGGAGTTCAATGTCAGTGACTGAAGTCCCTGGAACACCAATTATCTCTCTCTCATTAAAAGGTCAGTCTGTTGGGCTTGCCTCAAAAAAAATTAAAAAATAAAAAAAGTCTTTCTTGAGACCTGAAAGTAGAGAGGCACTCGACGAAGAGAATAAAGTCATACTAAGTAGAAGGTAGTGAGTAGCTCAATAAGGTTCACAGTTGTTGAATAATTCTTTCTTCCTGATTGAAGGCTTTCCACTTAGAGAGAGGAAGAAGGGTGCTCATAAGGGTGAGACAGAAAATGAAACTCAAAAGGCTCAGGAATTGCAGAGTTATGGTTCCACAAGGCCTCCCCAGTGTTATAAGATCAGTAAAAAATTATTGGGGAAAGAAAGCACTATTATTGGAACTGCCTGGGATGCACACAGAGAGCTCCAGATATCCAGATATTTTGAGTCATTGCCCATATTGGAGTGGGCTTTTCAATGATGCAGCTGCCTTTGAATTACACATGGCTCTGTGAGTAAATCTTCACTCATATTATTGAAAGACATCACAATAAGCTCACGCCTTCAGTAAGTCAGAAGTAAGTGGAACCATTTTTGTTTTGTTTTATTTTCCATTATACCCTATCTAGGATGAATAAATATGTTCTCATGACTCTCCAGGAAAATCACATCTATCGTCCAATGATTGACATCTGGGTTGATTCCAATTCTTTGCTATTATGAATTGAGTAGCTCTAAACATGCTTGAGAAAATATCTCTGATCTGAGGCATGGAGCTTTTAGGATAAATGCCCACTAAGAGAATATCTGGGTCTGTTGGTAACTCTTTAGTCAACCTTTTTAGGAGCCTCCATATCACTTTCCATAGTGGTTGTAACATCTTACATTTCTACCAATAGTGAATGAAGGTTACTCTTTCTCCACATCCTCACCAACATTTGTTTCTGTTTGATTTTTTAATGTTTGTTATCCTTATTGGGGTAAAGAGTAATTTCATAGTTGTTTTAATTTGCATTTCCCTGATGATTAGGAATGTTGAACATTTTCTTAAGCGTGTGTTTAGCATTTGTATTTTTTCCTCTGAGAATTCCCTGTTCAGTTCTCTACCCCACTTTGTGAATGGGTTGTTTGATTTTTGTATTGTTTAGGTTTTTGAGTTCTTTGAGGGTTCTAGAAATTAGGCCTCTGTTAGTTGTGTAGCCAGCAAAAATTGTCTACCATTCTGTGGGTAGTCTATTTACTCTGCTTATTGTAGGTTTACCAGTGGGGGTTAAAAAAACAAAAAAAACGGTTTCAGCTTCATGAGATCTCAATGGTTGAATGATTAACTTCCTGAGCTACTGGGGTTTTGTTCAGAAAGTCTTTACCCACTCCTGTATCATGGAAAGTTCCTCCTATTTTTTTCTTCCAGGAGAAGCACAATTTCTGGTGTTATATTGAGGTCTTTGATCCATTTGGACTTGAGTTTTGTGCATGGTGAGATGCATGAGTGTAGTTTAATTTTCCCGCATATGGTTATCCAGTTTGTCCAGCACCATATGTTGAAGATGCTGTCTTTTTTTCCAGTCTACATTGCTAGGGCCTTTGTCTAATACCAAGTTGCTGTAGTTACTTGACCAAATTTCCTCTATTCAATTCCATTAGTATATAATCCTGTTTTTATGCCAGTACCATTTTTTTTGTTTGTTTTTGTTACTATGTCTTTGTAGTATAGCTTTAAATCAGGTATGATGATGCTTCTGTGGTGTTTCTTTTGCTGAGGATATGCTTGGATATCAGAGGCCTGCTGCCATTCCATATGAATCTTGAGATCATTTTTTTTTCTATTTCTGAGAAGAAAAGTGTTGAGAGTTTTATTGGTATTGCATTAAAACTCTATATTGTTTTTGGTAAGATTTCCATTTTCACATTTTTTATATTGTCTACCCAGGATCATGGGAGACTTTTTTTTTAAGTTTTTAATAGCTTTACTAGTATATAATTCACACATTACACAATTCATCTATTTAAGCTGCACATATAGTTCAATTCAATGTATTTTATATGTTCACAGATATGTGATCTGTTATTAATGCCTATCCTTCTATCTTTCTTTTTTAATTTAATTTATTAGTTTTCTTTTCAGTAAATACAGGCAGTTTGGTACCATTATTTAGGCTCATCTGTGATCTACCACCTACCATTAGACCCTCCTTGTTAATGAAAATGGTTCATGCATTGTGGAGTTAGCCCCCGGTTATTGGTATGATAAATGTCTCTGTAAATCATGACCCATCATGTGACTCTGACATTGTTTCCGCCCCCTCTCCGCAAAATTTCCCTGAGCCATGTTGGGTTCATTTTTGGTCTGCTTCAGTGCTGAGGTGTTGGGGGCCTCTGAGGCTCTGGCTCTCTGATTTGGTAGGAGTTGATTTTTCTCTGCATTGATCTCCTTCCCCTTTGTGCTGGTATCTGGTTCACAAGAAAACATCACCATTGCTTATTTCGCCAGTTGTCCTTAGTTTCAGTTGGGCCCCTTTTGAGGTATGTTGGGGCAGCTCTCTTCTTAGGATCTGCATCTATCTGGAAAAGAGAAGCAGATTCTCCAATGGAGAGCAAGTTAGCACCCGGAAAATTGAGATAACACTTACTTTTTTGATAGACAGTATGATAGGTGTAGGCCCTCTTATACCCCATGATTGATGGTAGCTTGATATTGTAGAGTGGGTTTGTGTTTGGGTATGGTTCTGACTTGTTTCCCAGCTCCAGTTATGGGTCTAGTACCACTGAGTGGATCAGTTAGCCAAATCAAGAGCAATTGTTTCCTCACCATGGCTGTGTACCACTATTGCACTTGTGTGGGCATCACATCCGGTTATTTGTTGCTAATTAGGTTAAACAATGTGTTGCTTGGACAGATCTTGGTCAATTCCCCCAGTCGCCTACATAGCGCCTTCTGGCCCTAGACACGCTGACTGTCTGGGACTGACTCTCTCCTGGCTTCCAGCCATGTCATTCCATTTTACGCGTCAGCTGTGTATGGAGTCCTCAGCAATAGAGTCTTACCACTGGCCTTTGGTTGGTCATCAAGTACTCTGACAGAAGTCTGTCATTGTTTTGGGAAACCTTGTAGGTTTCTCTGATCAAAAGCTCAATGTGGATGGTAGGCCCAAGTGGCTCAAGTTCTTAAACAGTCATTCAACCATTGGGATCATATGAAGCTGAAGAGTTTCTTTACAGACAAGCATATAATAAGCAAAGCCAATAGAAAACCCACAGAATGGGAAAAAAAATATTTGCAGGTTACCCAACTGATAGAGGCCTAATCTCTAGAATTTACAAAGAACTCAAAAAGTCTAAACAATAAGAAGACAAATACCCCACTCACAAAATGGGGCACAGAGTTAAACAGGCAATTCACAGAGGAAGAGATACAAATGGCAAACACATACTTAAGAAAATGTTCATCATCCCTAATCATCAGAGAAATGGAAATTAAAACAACTATGAGATTCCACCTTACCCCAATAAGGATAGCGAACATCAAAAGGTCAAATGAAAATAAATGCTGGCGAGGATGTGGAGAAGCAGGGACACTCATTCACTGTTGGTGGGAATGCAGGATGGTACTACCACTTTGGAAAGCAATATGGAGACTCCTGAAAAAGCTGACTATAGAAATACCAACAGACCCAGTTATACCATTACTGGGCATCTACCCTAAAACCTTCAAACCAAAAGCCAGAGAGATTTGCTCAACCATGTTTGTAGCAGCTCAATTCGTAATAGCTAAAAGCTGGAATCAACCCAGATGTCCATCATTATAAGAATGGATAACAAAGATGTGGTATATCTACACAATAGAATTCTATACAGCAGTAAGAAAAAATGACATAAAGAAATTTGAGGAAAAATGTTTGAACCTGGAACAGATCATTCTCAGCGAACTTACCCAATCACAGAAAAAAAAATTGACACATAGTCTCACTCATCTGCAACACCGAACCTGAATCTGCCCAAGATGCCTTACATACCCAGAAAGCACCTCATGGACTAGACAATAAGATGGATGGGAAGGCGGGGAGGGAATCAAAGGGTGGAAAACAGTAATCCGGACCCAAATGGCAATGATATCATAAAATTCTACTTCCTAAAAGACAGACCAAATGGCTGAACCTTCACTAGACCCTTACAGTAAACAACTAAACCACAAGACACTGGAGAGGGTAGGATCAAGACTGACCTAAATCTCCTACATCTTTCCTCCCTCCCTCCCCCCCCCTCCCCTCTATCTCTCTCCTCTCTAACTCTTGTATATTAGTTATCTTTTTCCTCAATTTCTTAGTGGACACTGAACATGGGAGACTTTTTTTTCTCATTTTTCTCAAGACCTCCTCCATTTCTTTCTTGAGTGTTTTTTTTTTAATTTTTTTATTTGAGAGCGACAGACACAGAGAGAAAGACAGATAGAGGGAGAGAGAGAATGGGCGTGCCAGGGCTTCCAGCCTCTGCAAACGAACTCCAGACGCGTGCGCCCCCTTGTGCATCTGGCTAACGTGGGACCTGGAGAACCAAGCCTCGAACCGGGGTCCTTAGGCTTCACAGGCAAGCGCTTAACCGCTAAGCCATCTCTCCAGCCCTCTTGAGTGTTTTTTATGTTTTCATTATAAAAGTCTTTCCACATCCCTGGTTTATATTATCTCAAGGTATTTTATTTCGTTGTTGTTGATTTTATTATTGAAAATGGGACAATGTTGTTAATTTCTTTCTCTGTATCTTTGTCCTTTACATATAGAAAGGCTACTAATTTTTGTGCATTGATTTTGTATCCTGCTACTTTGCTGAAGGAATTAATCACCTTTAAGAGTTTTGAGATGGAGATTCTCAAGTCACTTTTGTATCATGTATTATGTATTATGTAATCATGTCATCTGCAAATAGGGCTAATTTAACTTCTTCCTTTCCAGTTTGTGTCCCTTTCATTTCTTTCTATGTCTTATTGCTTGAGCTAGGACTTCTAGTACTATGTTGAAGAGCAGAGGTGAGAGTGGACATCCCTGTCTTGTTCCTGATATCAATGGGAATTCTTTCAGTCTCTCACCATTAAGTATCATTTGGGGTTTAGGCACTTTTTATATAGACTTTTTAATGTTGAGATACAAACCACTCATGCCTATTCTTTCCAATGTTTTGATCATGAAGTGATGTTGTATTTTGTTGAATGATCATGTGTTTTTGTGTTTAAAACATATTTATTTGGTGTATTATAATGACAGATTATAGTATTTTTAACCCTGTGTTCCCGGGATAAAGCCTACTTGATCAAGATGGGAAATGATTTTAATGTGTTGTTGAATTGGGTTTGTGAGAATTTTGTTCAATATCTTTGTGCCTAAGCTCATCAAGGTAACAAGCGTATAGTTTTCTTTTCTTGTAGCATCTCTGTCTGGTTTTGGCATTAGGGTTATACAACCTTCATAAAAGTAGTTGGGGAACTTTCCCTGTTCTTTGATTTTCTGGCACAGTTTGAGAAAAATTAGTTTCAGTTTTTTTCCATGAACACTTGATAGAATTCAGCTGAAAAACAATCTGCTCCTCTTCTTTTTGGGGAGCTTTTTGATTACCTTTTCAACATTGATTGGTTTGTTTAGGAGATTAATCTGTCTTAGTTTAGTTTAGTTTTGTTTAGTAGGTGGTATGAGTCCAGGAATTCATCAATTATCTCCATATTATCCAATTTTGTGGAGTAGATTTTTTTAAAAATTTAATTTATTAGTTTTTTTTTCAGCAAATACAGGCAGTTTGGTACCATTGTTTAGGCTCATCCATGACCTACCCCCTCCCAATGGCCCCTCCTTGTTGATGTAAATGGGTCATGCATTGTGGAGTTAGCCCCCAGTTATTGGTACGATAAATGTCTCTGCATATCATGACCCAAAGTGTGACTCTGACATTCTTTCTGTCCCCTCTTCTGCAAAATTTCCCTGAGCCATGTTGGGTTCATTTTTGGTCTGCTTCAGTGCTGAGGTGTTGGAGGCCTCTGAGGCTCTGGCTCTCTGATTTGGTAGGAGTTGATTTTTCTCTGTGTTGGTCTCCTTCCCCTTTGTGCTGGTATTTGGTTCACAGGAAAACATCACCCTTGCTTGTTTCGCCAATTTTCCTTAGTTTCAGTCAGTCCCCTTTTGAGGTATTATGGGTCAGCTCTCTCCTTAGGATCTGTATCTATCTGAAAAAGAGAAGCAGATTCTCCAACAGAGAGTAAGTTAGCTACCAGAAAATTGAGAAAACATTTACTTTTTTGATAGAGAGGTAGATTAAAAAAAAAATAAGTCCTGATGATTCTTCCAATTTTCCTTGTGCCTACTGTGATGTCTCCTTTGCTATTTCTTTCTTTCTTTTTTTTTTAATTTGAAGGATCTCTTATTTGCTTGATCACATTGTCCAGGGCCTTACCAATTTCTTTTTTCCAATGAACCAGCTCTTTGTTTCATCAATTTTCTTAATTGTTTTCTTAGTTTCAAATTCATTCATTTCTGCTCTAATCATATTTCTTTCCATCAGGAGCTTTTTGGGTTGGATTCTTCTTGTTTTTCCAATGCCTTTAGGTGGATGGTTAGGTTCTTGATTTGGGATCTCTCTATCTTTGTTATGAAGACATGTGGAGCTATGAATTTTCCCTGGACTGCCTTCATTGTGTCCCACAAATTGTCTGAAGTGTTGTCATTGTCATTCACTTCTAGAAATTTTACAAGTTAATTTTTGTATTTCATCCACTACCCATTTATTGTTTAATAACATGTTGTTCAGTTTCCAAGAGGTGGGGGGATTCCTGGTGCATCTCTTAATGGTAATTTCTAGCATTACCACATCATGATCCAATATCATGAAGGAAATGATGTCATTTTTTCTAAATGTATGGATGCTGGCTTTATGGCCCTGTTTATGATCTATTTTACAGAAGGTTCCATGTGCTGCTGAGAAGAATGTGTATTCTGTACATTTTGGGTAGGGTGTTCTATAGATATCTGTTAGGTCTAGTTGATCTAGTGTGGTGTTGATTCTCTGTTAAATTTCTATTTAGAAGATCTATTTGTTTCTGATATTTGAGTATTGAAGTCCCCAGCTATGATGGTGTTGGTGTTTATTTCTGTTTTGTTGTCAGGTAGGTTTTGTTTTATGAATTGTGGTACACCAGTGTTTGGTGCATAAAGATTGATGATTGTGTTATCCTCTTGTTGGATCATTCCCTTAATAAGTAAGAAGTGACCTTCTTTGTCATTGTTTGATTACTTTTGGTTTGAAGCCTATTTTCTTTTGATATTAGTATAGCAATGCCTACTTTTTTTCTCATTTCTGTTTGCTTGGAATATCATTTTCCACCCTTTCACCCTGAGGAGGTGTCTGTCATTAGTGGTGAGGTGGGTTTCTTGAAGACAGCAGATTGAAGGGTCTAATTTTCTGATTGACCCTGTTAGCTTATGTTTCTTTATGGGCAAATTAATTCCATAAATGTTTAAGATAATTGCTGTAAGGTTTGATTTAATCCCTGCCATATTGTAGTGGTGTATATGGTTTGCTGTTTGCCTGGTCATTGTAGATTTTGCACTTTCTCTGAGTTTGGTTAATGTGATCTGTTTCTTGCAGGCACTTGAGGTTGGTTGTTTGACTCTTCTTCTGATGGGGTTACCTTTATGTGCAATGTGTTGTATCTCCCTAGCTGCTTTTAGGACATTCCCTTTGTTATTGTTGTTTAAAGTCTTAATGGTAATATGTCTATGAGAATTTCTCCTTTGTTCCAGTCTGATTGGACTTCTGTTAGCTTCTTGTAACTTGATGGGACTTTATTTTGAGTGGGTGGGAAAGTTTTCTTCTATAATTTTGTTGAATAAGTTCTACATGCCTTTGGTATAATTTTCTTCCCCTTCTGGTATTTCCATGATCTGAATGTTGGGATATTTAAGAGTATCCCACAGTTCCCTCATGTTCTGTTCAAAAAAATTTTGAGTGTATTCAAATTTTGGACTCATGACCTGTTTCTTCTGTTTTGTCTTCCAGGTTTGCATTTATGTTCTCAACATGGCTGATTGTATTCTTGAGAGCTTCTATAGAGGTTTAGATTTATTCAATTTGTTTTTACTTTTCTATTGCCCTTTCATGTATAATAGCTATCCCTCTGTCAAGGCCACCTTTCCTTGCATTTATTTATGTCTTCATTGAGCTTAGCCAGCTGATTATTGAGGTCCTTTTTTTTTTTTTTTCCTCTTCCTTTCCTCAGATCATTTAACTGTCTTTGGTACACTTCCTGGATTTTTTTTTTTTTTTTCTATTAGGTCTAATCTAGCAAGGACAGCCAGCATTCATACAATTGTTGGACCTTTGTAGAGTACCTGCAAGTTCTGTTAATTGTTTGGACAGGGTCACATAACTTGTGTCTTCATTCTAGGTTCCTGATTTTCTGTCTCTTCTACCTTTTGATTAGAGACTTCCATTGTGGGACTAGGCAACTTGTTGGATCTACTTCCATTTTGTTTTTCATGTTATTCCTTTTGCACTGTTGTCTGCCCATAACAGTGTAGGAATCTTACTTAATTCAGGAGGAAGCTGTAGTTTCCCCTTGAAGTGTCTTCAGTGATTATTCACTTTTATGTTTGAATAAATCCTGCTTCTGATGGCAATGGGACCTCTCTGCTCAGACAGGAGTCTGAGGCTCTGATGGGGACCCAAAGAACTGGTGGAGGGGCTCCTTTCCTTGGTTGGTAGTTTGGGATATAGGACTGTGTGGTCCGGTTGCCCAATAGGAGGGTATGGGTGGGATGGGGAGAATGTGACAATGCAGTATAGTGTTGTGGCTGGGTGTCAGAGGGAGTGAAGATGGGATTACTTAGCCTTGTGATGCAGTTAGGTAAGGGGATGGGGATGTGGGGTCTGCTGACACCACAGAACAGGGCATAGATAGGACTGTGGGGTCCTGTGACATGACAGACCTGATTGTAAATGCACAAGTCCTTACATGGGCAATATTGTGATTTCATAATGATATTACTATCGGGAAAGTATGAAGCAGGATTCCAGGTCACATTTTAAGTAGTATTTTGAGACAAAATGGGGGCAATAGGATATACTAGTGATTTCTCTCAAGTGCAGAGCATATTCACAAGCAAACAATATGAAACAACTAAAATGATAAACTTCTTGCATTTGTTGATGTTTGGTTTCCTTTTCATTAGATTTAAAACTCTAACAGCCTATGAGGAATATTCTCTAGATAAATAAGAATAAACAGCATATATAGTAAGTCAATTCTCCCCTGAAAGGTTAATAGGCTCCTCTGAAAACTAGAGAGAACTAAAGAGTTAATAACTTTCCTTAAGATTAGAAGGCCAAACAGCTTCCCTGATTGATAATTTTCCAGTACCAAAAAAAAAAAAAAAAAAAAAAAAAAGGCTTAAGTTCGGTGTCTACTTCCCTTGAAACTACAGCTAGTTTGTTTGTCTTAGGATTGGATTCTCCTTATAAGTTTAAACCCCAGCGTTTCACTCTTCATCCTGTGGAAAGGCTACTGCCCTTCACTGTACCTCTTAATACATAGTCTGTCTGTAGAAAACAAGTTCAGTGCTCTCTTTTGCTTTTCTCTTACACTTTCCTTACATCTCCAAAAGTGGCTACTTAAGGGTTAAGACATATATCCAACACAGATCCATAGCACATAGATATTGCACATAGACATTTCATAATAATAAATTATATAGAAAACAGTAATGCACTATTTGAAAATTCTACAAGAAAGAATTTGAAAATATTCACCATAAAGAGACAATAAGTATTTGAGACAAATGTTTAATATAATTTAAATGTCATGGAATATATATGTATCAAAAATTATTTAGTAACCCAATAACCTATTTTAGCTAAAATATAAAAAATAAATAAATTCTTTAAAATGAGCAGTTAAAAAATAAGAACTGAATGTATGTCACTTAATGACTTTCCTTCTAATAAAACCCCAAATCTATATCTAGTCATGGTGACTAATGCCTGTAATTTAAACATCTGAGATTCTGAGGTAGGAAGACCATCATAGCTCAAGGCCAACCTATGTTACATAGTCAGTTCTGTACCAGCCTGGGATATATTGTATGATTCTGTCTCAAAGTAAATCTAAACAAAATAAAATAACATCTAAACTCCTAAATAAAGAAAAAAAATCAAATGCATGTAATAAGGCCTGTAAAACAATCACCGGAAAATAAGATTTGGAGATCTCTGAGTTGGTTAACATATGTCAGTGTACAGTTAGTATAGGGTGGTGCATAACAATTCTACAGAGATGGATGTTCCAAAGGGGTCACCTGTGTTTGTCTCCTTAAGTACTTGAGAATGATCTGTTCCAGATTCAACCATTTTTCCTCAAATTTCATTGTGTCTTTTTTCTTACTGCTGTATAGAATTCCATTATGTAGATATACCACATTTTAGTTATACATTCGTCTAGTGATGGACATCTGGATTGATTCCAGCTCTTAGCTATTACAAATTGAGCTGCTACAAACATGGTTTAGCAAATCTCTCTGGCCTATGGTTTGAAGGTTTTAGGGTAGATGCCCAGTAAGGGAATAACTGGGTCTGTTGGTATCTCTATAGTCAGCTTTTTCAAGAGTTTCCATATTGCTTTCCAAGTGGTTGTACCATCTTACATTCCCACCAACAGTGGATGAGTGTTCCTAATTCTCCACATCCTCACCACCATTTATTTTCACTTGATTTTTTGATGTTTGCTATCCTTACTGAAAAGTGGCAAAAAAAATCTCATAGTTGAAAAGTGGAATCTCATAGTTGTTTTATTTTGCATTTCCCTGATGGTTAGGGATGATGAACATTTTCTTAGTTGTGTGTTTACCATTTGTATCTCTTCTTCTGTGAACTACCTGTTCAGATCTTTGCCCCATTTTGTGAGTGGAGTGTTTGAATTCTTACTGTTTAGATTTTTGAGTTCTTTATAGATTCTAGAGATTAGGCCTCTGTCAGTTGGGTAGACAGCAGATATTTTCTCCCATTCTGTGGATAATCTATTGGCTTTGCTTATTGTATGCTTGTCTGTAAAGAAAATATTCAGCTTCATATGATCCCATTGGTTGGGTGACTGTTTAAGTTCATGGACTTCTGGTGTTTTGTTCAGGAAGACATTTTCCATTCCTATATCATGGAAAGTACAGCCTATATTTTCTTTGAGTAATAGTTGACTTTCTGGTCTTATATTGAGGTCTTTAATTGATTTGGACTTGGGTGTAGTGCATGGCAAAATATGTGGATCAAGTTTCAATTTCCTGCATATGATTATCCAGTTTGTCCAGCACCATTTGTTGAAGATGCTGTCTTTTTTCCAGCCTACATTGTTAGGGCCTTTGTCGAATATTAAGTACCTATAGTTGCTTGACCCAACATCTGGGGCCACAAGTCTATTCCATTGGTCTATACTCCTGTTTTTATGCCAACACCATGCTCTTTTTATTGCTAAGGCTTTGTAATATAGCTTTAGATCAGGTATGTTGTTGCCTCCAGAGGTATTGTTTTGCTGAGGATATGTTTGGATATGCAAGGCCTTCTGCCTTTATGTATGAAATTTGAGATCAGTTTTTTTTTATTTTTTATTTTTTTTATCTCTGTGAAGAACACTGTTGGGGATTTTGTTGGAATTGCATTACATCTGTATATTGCCTTTGGTAGGATTGCCATCTTCATGATGATAATTCTGCCTATCCAGGAGCATGGGAGGTCTTTCTATTTTCTTAAGTACTCCTCAATTTCTTTTTTGAGTGTTTTTATGTTTTCATTGTATAGATCTTTCACTTCCTTGGTTAACGTTATTCAAAGGTATTTTATTTTATTTTTTGTTGCTGTTGCAAATGGGATTATGTCCCTTATTTCTTTCTCTGTATCTTTGTCATTTGCATATAAAAAGGCTACTGATTTTTGTGCATTGATTTTGAATCCTACTAGTTTGCTATAGGAGTTAATCACCTTCAGAAGTTTTGGGATGGAGTCTCTCAGGTCTCTTACATAGACAATCATGTCATCAGCGAATAGGACTAACTTAACTTCTTCCTTTCCAAATTGTGATCTATGGTTTTGTTGAATTCTTTTACTGCCCTGTTAAGTTTCCCTTTGGATGATCTATCTATTACTGATAATGGTGTATTATAGTCCCCTCCTATGATGGTGTTGGTGGTTATTTCTGTTTTATTGTCAAGTAGGTTTTGGTTTATGAACTGTGGTACCCCTGTGTTTGGTGCATACAGATTTATGATTGTAATATCACCTTGATGGATAGTACCCTTGATAGTAGGAAGTGGCTTTCTTTGTCTTTTTTGATTATTTTTGGTTTAAAGTCTATTTTATCTGATATTAATATAGCTATGTCTGCTTGTTTCTTATTCCCATTTGCTTGGAATATTATTTTCCACCCTTTCACCCTGAGGAGTTGTCTGTCTTCCGTTGTGAGGTGGCTTTCGTGAAGACAACAGACTGAGGGGTCTAGTTTTTTGATCCATCCTGTTAGCTTGTATCACTTGATGGATGAATTAAGGCCATTAATATTTAGGGTAATGACTGTGAGATTTGATTTGATCCCTGCCATATCGCGATACTATATGTGGTCTGGTGTTTTCATGGACTTTGAAGTTTTTTTGTGCCTTCTCTGAGTTTGGTTATTGTATTCTGCTTCTTGTAAGCATTTGAGTTTGATTAATTGACTCTTTGTGGAGAATTTCCTGAAATACTCTCTGAAGGTTTTGTGTTCATATAATTGTAAAGTTGAGTTTTGTCATGGGAAGTTTTTCTTTCACCATCTATTATGAGGGATACTTTTGCTGGGTAGAGTAGTTTGAGTTGGAAGCCATAGGCTCTTAGACTTTGCCTTGTTTCATTACAGGTCCTCCTAGCTTTCAGGTTTTCCATTGAGGAGTCTGTAGTAATTCTGATGGTGTTACCTTTAAAAGTGGTGTGCTGTTTTTCCCTAGCTGCTTTTAGGATTTTCTCTTTGGTGTCAGTGCTTAGAGTCTTAATGACATTATGTCTTGTAGAGTTTCTCCTTTGGTACAGACTGTTTGGAGTTCTGTTAGCTTCTTGTATTTTGATGGGCCTTTCTTTGAAGAGACTGGGGAAGTTTTCTTCAATTATTTTGTTAAATAAGTTCTCCATGCCTTTGGTCTGAATTTATTTGCCTTCTGGTATTCCAATGATCCTGATATTAGGATGTTTAAGGGTATCCCACAATTCCCTCATATTCTGTTCACAGAAACTTTTGAACTTACTGACATTTTTGAACTCTCTAACTCTTTCTTTCATCTTGTCTTCCACATCAAAGTTTCTATCCTCCACATGGCTGACTCTATTCTTGAGAGCATCTAGAGAGTTTTGGACTTGTTCAATTAGGTTTGCATTTTCTACTACTTTTCTATGTATAGTTTCTATTCCTCTGTCAAGCTCTCTTTTCACAACATTTTCTGATTTTTTTGATGCTTCTTGGAATTCATCCTTGCATTTCTTTATGACTTCATTTAGCATCACCAGCTGTTTTTTGAGGTCCTCTTTTTTATTCACTCTCCTTCATATCTCTTAACTGTCTTTGAACTCCTTCCATTTTCTTATCTATTAGGTCTAGTCTAGTGATGGCAACATCCACATGATTATTGGTGCTTTGTTGCTTTTCTGCAAGTTCTACCAGTAGCTTAGTCAGGGTTGCATTGCTCATAGCTTCATTTTGGTGTTCTGATCCTGATGTTTCTTCTATGCTGTGATTAGAGATGTTCATTGTAGGACTTGGTGATCTCACTGGATTTTCATTCATATGATTTTTCATGTTATTTCTTTTGTGCTGTGGTCTGCCCATGTCAGTGTATGGGCAAGTAGGTGGGTTGATCAGCCTGGGCTCAAGCACAGTGGTAAGCTAAAGCAGCCTGATGCAGTTGCCAAGAAATCTGGTCTTTGGCTTTCATGTGCCAAAGCTGCCTGAGCTCCTGCCTGGCAGGGTTGCCAAAGTTGCCTGTTCTCTCATGCAGTAGTGTGCCAAAGCTGCCTGCACTCACCCTAGGAGGGACATTGAGGCACCATGCACCGAACAGCCCAAACTCTTGCATAGGGGAACACTGGAACCCAGAAGCAGTCTGTACTCCCCCTCAATATGACAATGGTGGTTGGCCCACATGGCAGACAGGGAGGGGCTGGCACCTGAGCTGGAGCAAGCACAGATAGAGACAGCCTGAGCTCATGTGGGCAGTTGCAATGCACCCAAGCTCTCACATGAATGTGCAGCAGCCAGAGCAGTAAGTGAGCAAATGTGCCGAGCAATCTAAGCTTGCACAAGCAGGGATCGGCACTGCATAGCACATATGGTGGGCAAAATGATCAAAGGAGCCTGAGCTCCAGTAGGCCAGCAAGTGTAGTCTGGCCAAGGTCACTTGTGGGCAGGGGTAGTAGGGCAATTGCCCCTCTGCAGTGAGGCAGGTGGAACTATGTCGGCCTGGGACCTTTTTCCTACAGTAAGTGTGGGAGTTTTCTGAAGCTGGGACTGTGGGTATGGTGGCTGCTTGGGGGGAGTGTTGGGCTACCAGAAGGAGAGGGAACCAGTGATTCCCTGTTTTTTCCTCTCTGTGCCCTCCCCCTGCAATCTATTGGAGATTGCTCTCCCCTAAAAGACCCAGTGAACACTTAATGTCTTGCCATTCTTTCCTGGGGATGTGCGGCACAGTTAAGTGGTCTCTATCTTGGCCCGAAGTCCTGTGTCGGGTTTTGTGATCCATCCTGATAGCCTGTGTCTTTAGATGGGTGAGTTAAGACCATTAATATTTAAGGTTATTACTGTGAGGTTCAAATTAATGTTGAGGTGTTTTATGGGGTTGGGTTCTTACTTGTGTTATGTACTGTTTTGAACCTAGTTTACTTTGGTTATTGGGATCTTCTTCTTGTTGGATCCTGAGATTGGTTGTTCAACTGTTCTGTGTGGAGTATTCCCTCAAGTATTCTTTGTAGGTTTTGCTTTGTGTTCATATAATTATAGACTTGACTGTTTTTATGGAAAGTTCTTCTGTCACCATCTATTTGGTATACTTTTTCTGTGTAAAGGAGCTTGGGTTGGAAGCCATAGTTTTTTCAGACTTTGACATGTTTCATTCTAGGCCTTTCTGGCTTTCAGGGTTTCCATTGAGAAATCTGATGTTATTCTAATGGGATTGCCTTTGTAGGTTGTGAATTGCTTCTCTCTTGCTGCTTTTAACAGTATCTCTTTGTTTTCATTGTTAAGGGTTTTAACTATGGTGTGTCTTGGAGAGTTTCTTCTGTGTCCTTGCCTATTTGGTGTTCTGTAGGCTTCATGTATCTGGATGAGCCTCCAACTTACAAGATGCAGAAAATTTTCTTCAATAATTTTGTTGGATATGCTTTCTTGGCCTCTGGTCTGGATTTCTTCTCTTTATGGTATGCCCCTGATCCAGATATTTGGTCATTTTAGAGTGTCCCACACTTCCCTTGTATTCTGTTCACTTGATTTTTTGAACATAGCAAAGCTTTTATCCTACCAATCAATTTCTTTTGTCCTACCTTCTGGGTCAGAGGTTCTGTCTTCCACATGAGTAACTGTACTTGTGAGTCATTCTAGAGAGGTTGTCATAAATTCTATTTGCTTTTTGTTTTCTGTTGTGTTGCTTTGAGGTATGATTTCAATTTGAATTCTGATTTTCTTGATGCTTCTTGTAGTTCATTCTTGCATTTGATCAAGTCTTCATTAAGCTTAATAAACTGCTTGTTGAGGTCTTCCATTTTTGACTTACTTTATACTTATTCATATCTATTTGGAGGGTTCTAACATTTTCTTCCATCAAGTGAAGCCTACTGTCAAAACTGAACTCTCTAGGAGATAATTTTGTCCAATTTCATTGATACAATTGTTGGTTCTTTGATAGTTCGCTTCAAGTTCAGCGATTTTTCTTTTCAAATCAGGGTCTCACTGGTTGTTGTGTTTTCATTTTAGGAATGAATTTCTGTTGATTTCTCTATGATTTCACTGGAGGCTACCATAGTAGGACTAGGTATCCTTTGTGGAGATCTCTCAGTTTTTTTGACTTTCATTGGAATTTTTGCATTGTTATCTACCCAATTTAGGAAGAATTTTTATTTTATTGAGGAGAAAGCAAGTTTGTGTTCTTTGGTCCATTCACTCTCTGACTCAGGTGAGCAAGGATGTTGGTACTTAGTTTCCAGTCAAGATACCAGAAGAAATGGCCTGATTGCACAGCTCACACAGGGGCCAGGCCTCCTTGAGCAAGGCACAATGGGACCTTCCAGGATTATAGGGGACTAGGTGGAGTAAGGGAATAAGGAGTATGTCCTTCTTCATGTTGAGCCCTCCTGGACATTAACCAGTGCAGGCAACCTAGACTGGGGAGGTGGCAAGAGCACAGATACAGGGGTTTGCTCTACTCACTCCAAATGGCCATGGCCTCCCACACACTGACGTGCAAGAAACTCAGACACAGGTAATGTGAGGGGACCAGAAATTAGTCCAGTCTATTCACTCCATACCACTGCTACCCTTGCCACACAGTGATGATGCAGAGAACTCAGACCCAGGCGGTGGGAGTTGACCAGAAATGAGCCTGGCCTACTCAGTCAAGACTTCAGTGCCCCAGAAGATGCATTTTTGCCAACACCTTTTATTTGCACAGAAAGACAAACTTCATAATACACAGTCTATCCTCAGATAATATTTTTTGTTACCCTACCACATGCTTGCTATAAATATCAAGTTTCTATTAACTTCTTTATCTCAAGAAACTAAGCTTTAAACAGCAGATCCGTTTAAAATATCATATTTTCTATACCTCTTATTTATATGTCATTGTATGTCTCAAATTCACTATATAGTGAAGATTGCTCTTAAAAATTAGATCACTTATTTGTCCTGCTTCTCTTTCCCAAGTACTGAGATTAATATTTACATGTCATTAACCATGATTTTTCTCCTGTTTAAAAAAGTACTCAGCTGGGCGTTGTGGTGCATTCCTTTAATCACAGCACTCGGGAGGCAGAGGTAGGAGGATCTCCAAGAGTTCGAGGCCACCCTGAGACTACATAGTGAATTCCAGGTCAGCCTGAGCCAGAGTGAGACCCTACCTCAAAAAAACAAACAAACAAAAAAAAGTGCTCAGATTAGTGTGTTAGTTATATTTCTATTGTTACATAACCAGTGAATATAATCACAGTGAACAATCTTGCTTAATATGACACATTAAACAACCCTCTTTTTTTTGTAGTTATAAAGATCAGGACCTTAGCAATTAGGGGCTGCTTACTACTTTCTCCCATGTAACCATCTCAGCCTTGCCATTTTTCTTATTCAAGGACTACAGAAAATTTTCTCCTGTTCCTTCCATCATTCATGAGGTCCCCTGCTTCTGTCCACCCCATCTAGGGCCATTTCCATTTTTTATTAATTCAAAGTACATTAATAACAGTTTCCCTTTTCCATATAACGAAACTAAACATCCACACTCAAGTATATGTGGTTAAACAAGGTACATACAGTAGAGGAGCTTCCTAGGAGTTATCTTAAAATTCTGCATGCCACAGTGTTTCTTTTATTTTCTATGTGTGTTCTCACATGTAAGCATTCATAAGCATGCTCATGTATAGTCACTTAGGCTTGAGAAATAGACAAACAGTAGATTATAATTATACTTTTTTGAGTATTCAAGTTTTTGTCAGCTATTTCAGCCTTTTGAACACCTATTCAATAGTATATTCAAATTAGCACATATGCAACTTAATATACTGCATAACAAAATTGTTGTAGCATACTTAATGGCACTTTGCTGCTTTGCAAGTATTAATTATGGAAGCTTAAATTATAGTTACAATATTGTGTAATTTTTTTTAACTTATCCTCTCAGCTTTGCACTTCACTGATAATGTGAGCAGTGGATTAAGGGGAAAGATGTTAATTATTATTGGCCCCATTCTGATTAAATAGAATATGGAAGGCATATAATGAAGACTTCTGTGAGGCAGTTGTAAAACTACTAACACATGAACACTTTCCACACTAGTGGTGAACTTTGTTAGCAAAGATGATTAATAGTGAGTTGAAAATACTCTTTCTATGATGCAACTTTCAACTTAGGTCCACAGATGATTGAAGCATCTTATGACAAAGATATTAAACATCACTGGTCAATAAACAAATATACTATCTTACCTTTCATCTTGGCATACTTGTGCTTTGTTTTTATCTTCTAAGTTTATGAATATGTGTTTTTATATGAAAATTATGTAGGCTGGTTGCTTAGTGGTTATGGCACTTGCCTGAGAAATCTAAGGACGTATGTTGAATTCTGCAGGTCCCATGTAAGCCAGATGCACACGGTGGCAGATGCATCTAGAGTTTATTTACAAGTGGCTGGCAGACCTCACATGCCTGTTCTCTTGCTCTCTCTCTCTCATAAAAAATAAAAATTATAGCCAGGTGTGGTAGCACATGCCTTTAATCCCAGCACTCGGGAGACAAAGGGAGGAGGATCACCATGAGTTCGAGGCCACCCTGAGACTCCATAGTGAATTCCAGGTCAGCCTGGGCTAGAGCTAAACCCTACCTCAAAAATCAAAATATAAAATAAAATAAAAATAATAAAAAATAAAAATTATGAAACAAATACAAAAATGTATCATGGCATTTCAAATTTTAACTTCATTCATTAAGTTTTGCATGCAATTTTGTGTAATGAAATAGAATTTAAAATATATGTTCATTATATTTTCATATGAAATTTTAATTGTCATAGTAATAGGAAAATTATAAGGAATTAAAATGCCAGAATGTTCTCATACAATTATTTGTACAGAGAATGGTACTGTTTATAAGCATAATCTAAACAGATTTTGCTTATAATCTTATAGCAGATGACCTTCAGTTAGTGTGAAGATATTATATCCATATTATATTTGTACACTTGTCATACTGGGAATTAGACAGTTGCTGTGAAGCATAAAGGGACTTTTATCCTAATCCATATGATATGACATGATTAATGAGATAAAATTCCCGCTTGGTGTTTCTGCCAATCAATAGGCAGATGGGCAGCAGTGGATGTCAAACAACAAGAGAGCAGGAGCTGATTAGGTTCTTGTTACTTTCATGAAGAAAATCATGTTTTGAGAAATCATATTTAAAGTTACAGTCAATATTTTCTGTACATTTATTTATTTCAGATTTTTTTCTTCTAGTTGATATTGGTGTGTCTGAAGGATAAAAGTTGTTAGTCAATGTTAAGTCTCTCTCTCTCTCTCTCCCTCTCTCTCTCTCTATATATATATGTATGTATGTATATATGTATATATGTATATATAGTCGTTATTAATAGTTTGTTCTGTTGTCAAAGTTAAGATAAGTGTTGTATATGAGTTAATCATACAATATATACAATTCTTTGTTACTATGCATCAAAATAAGTATTGGTAGACTATCATAGTTGATCTTGAATCAACAATATACTAATATATTAGGCTATATATACATATATGTACTGATATAGTGAGTTCTATGAATACATGTCAGGGAAATTCTTTTCAGACTTTTATCAAAATGTAGAAAGAAACCCAAAGTACAGAAAATTCCTTTGCTATTAATTTTTTTTTCAAATTGTGCTCTTTATTCTTTTTTTATTTTACCCTTGAGGTTATGTGCCACAAAATCTTTTTTGTTCTTGGCATTATTTAATAAGTGGCACATAAAAATAAAGGAGAAATGACCTTTCTCTGAAGTCTGTCAGTGAAAAGCACCTTTAGTAAAAGCATGATATATTATCTTAGGGCTAGGAGAAATCATAAGCAATTTCAAAATGTCTTTAATATATCCCTAGTGAGATGAGGGAATTATATTATGTTATTGCATTTTGAAGAATTGTCAATGCACATATTTTAAAAGTGTAAAATCAACTAATGCTAGTGTTTCACAACAGAAATATATGGGTAATAAGTAGAATTTGCATCATTAGAAATTTCTAAAATTACATAGAAATTCTGTTCATAAATGTAGATATCCTTCTAAGTACTTTATTATCTTTATTTATTTGACAGAGAAAGAGGGAGGGAGGGAGGGAGAGAGAGAGAGAGAGAGAGAGAGAGAGAGATAAATCGAGAGAGAATAGGCACATGTCAGGGCCTCCAGCCACCGCAAACGAACTCCAGACGCATGCACTCCCTTGTGCATCTGGCTAACATGGGTCCTGGGTAATCGAATCCAGGTCCTTTGGCTTTGCAGGCAAGTGCCTTAACTGCTAATCCATCCCTCCAGCCCCTTTCAAGTACTTTAAAACCACACTGACAAACATGTACAGCAAATAAGTTAATTTGAAAAAAAATATCCAATTTCTAATTCAGCAGCTTTGCTCTTCTCTGCTATCTCTTTATGCTGCCTGTAAGAGTACACTGAAGTTATTTCAATATAAATACAATTGAGGAACATTTTTGCTTCCATATCATGTGGACATTTAATTTGTCTTATCTAATCTATGTTTTATATATTTTTATATATATTATGCAGGAAATGAAAAGTTATTTTTGCCTCTTTGTCTGTGCCCAAGTGACCATCCTTTTATAGCAAAATGCAAACTAATTAACCTATAATGTACTTTTATTTTTTATTATTTTTAATTTTTGTTTTCATTTTCTCAAGGTAGGGTCTCACCCTAGCCCAGGCTCACCTGGAAGTCACTCTGTATTCTCAGGGTATACTAGAACTCATTACAATCCTCCCACCTCTAACTTCTGGGTGCTGGGATTCAAGGTATGTGTCACCATACCCAGCCTTCATGCCATTTTATTGAGGTTGATACAGATCAAGCTAGTCTGGAACTCATGATCCTCCTACCTTAGCATCCTCAGTGCTGGATCATAGATATGTATCACCAAGACTGGCTCTACAATGTACTAAATGTTTTAAAAATGTATACAGATATCTATATAAATATATCTACACAGAGATAATGAAAAACTCAGTCATATATGTAAATATCTATTTAGATTGCTCCATTTTAATGCTTGTAATATTTAGCAATACTATACATTTTCTTACTCCATTATAGGAGTCTCTCTTATTTTGACAGAAAGCATTATTTTCTCATATTGTGTATGTAGAATTATTTAACAAGAATTCTTGGGCTGGAGAGATGGCTTAGCGGTTAAGTGCTTGCCTGTGAAGCCTAAGGACCCCAGTTTGAGGCTGAATTCCCCAGGTCCCACGTTAGCCAGATGCACAAGGGGGCACACGCGTCTGGAGTTAGTTTGCAGTGGCTGGAAGCCCTGGCGCACCCATTCTCTCTTTCTCCCTCTATTTGTCTTTCTCTCTGTGTCTGTCGCTCTCAAATAAATAAATAAAAAATGAACAAAAAATATTTTTTTTAAAAAAAGAATTATTTTGACATCACAATTCATTTTTTAAATATTTTTATTTATTTACTTATTTGCAAGCAGACAGATAGAGAGGAGGCTGACAGAGAGAACAGATGTGCCAGGGACTCCAGCCCCTGCAGATGAACTGGAGATGCATGTGCCACTCTGTGCATCAGGCTTTACATGGTTACTGGGGAAGTAAACCAGGATCTTTAAGCTTTGCAGGTAAGTTCCTTAACCTCTGAGCCATCTCTCCAGCCCACAGTTCATTTTTTTTTATTTTTATTTATTTATTTGAGAGCAACAGACACAGAGAGAAAGACAGATAGAGGGGAGAGAGAGAATGGGCGCGCCAGGGCTTCCAGCCTCTGCAAACGAACTCCAGACGCGTGCGCCCCCTTGTGCATCTGGCTAACGTGGGACCTGGGGAACCGAGCCTCGAACTGGGGTACTTAGGCTTCACAGGCAAGCGCTTAACCGCTAAGCCATCTCTCCAGCCCCACAATTCATTTTTTAAAGAAAACTTATCTGTCACTCAAAATTAATTTCTTCTTTCATGATATTTCCAATTACACACACAAATTCACTCCAAATATGAAGACAGTTTTTACATTTTACCTTCCTTGCTCATAAAAATATAACATATGAAAGGAAATAAGCATTGCTGATTATGATGTAATTTGAAATTCTCATCATCTAAAGCATATTAAAGAATGTTATATAGTCAGGCACAGTTGTGCATGCCTTTAATTCCAGCACATGGAAGGCAGAGGTAGGAGGATCGCTGTGAGTTTGAAGCCACCCTGAGACTACATAGTGAATTAGAGGTCAGCCTGAGCTACACTGAGACCCTAGCTGGAAAAAAAAAATGTGATATATATGTACATATATTAATTCAATGTAAAGAACCATTATGTAAGAGCTCCCATTTTAAAATCACCTGAATACCAATGTTTACATAATATAATCAACCTTGTCTTCTACTCAGAAGTTACAATGTTAAAATTATGAAAATAGGGCAGAGAGATGGCTAAGCAGTTCAAGGCACTTGCTGGCAAAGCCTGATGGTCCAGTGCCTACATAGTGACAGATGCACAAAATGGCACATGCATCTGGCATTTGTTTGCAGTGCCAGGTAGCCCTAGAATGTTCATTCTCTTTTTCTCTCTCTGTTTTCAAATATATAAATAAATATTTTAAAAATTAAAAAAAAAATACCTTTAAAAGGGAATTAAGTTTGTATCTTGGGTCTCCAGCACACCAGCTGACAGAGGTGTCACTTGTGGTAAATCTTGAAGTCCAGCTCTAAGGGATGTTTGGGGTTGGGTCTGAGTCCAGGCCTACTAGGTGTGTTCAGAAAAGTTTGAGTTCTACCTATTCATGAATATTTTTGTGTGGTGCTGGCTGTTGGTGTTATCATTCTGCTATAGAGCTATGGAGATAAGCCAGCTTCTTCTGCCAATGATGCTCTCCTGGAAATTTTAAGTCTAAAATGAGCTCGTTCCTCCAGTAGGCTGTGTATGGTTAGATGCTTGTCCCAGTAACTTGGAGCTGAGTGAAACTGTAATTTGGTACCAGAAGTGGGGCTGTTGACATAGATCTGATTACGTGAATTTTTGTCTTTTGGAACTTGTGTGTCTGAATAATGTAAATTAAGTTGGTACTTAATTTACATTGGTACTTGGGTCTGCAGAAGGAAAAAAAAATTATGGGCTACTCTGGCGATAATCCAAAAATGCTAAATTCAGACATAAAGTTAGACAGTGAAGGCTTGGCTTATGAACTTTCAAAGGAGAAGGAGAGACAGCAGATAGCTTTGTTGAGACTGAGATAATGGCATAAAGATGGTTGTAATGGACTGGTATACTAGACAGAAAGTATAGAACAGTAAGATATGGAATATGTAAGGTTTCATAAAGAAAAACTTCAAACAATTTTAAAGTTACAGACCCAGAGACTGCTTATGGCAATTGTTATGCAGATTACCACCATTAAGAGTAGGCAACTTCATTGTATTGAAATAATGAAAAGATGCCTGAGGGTCTAATCTACCCTGGGAAGGCTGAATGAGTAGGAATGCAAATTCTTTTGAAGAAATGATTTGAAGAAAGAATTCCTGAAGAAGTATGCTGTTCTTCAAATTCAAGATTTATTTCCTCCCTGGATTAACAAATCGGCTGTGCCACTGCTGCTCACCCTTTATTGATTTTGGAAGCATGAAAAAATTCTGGGAAGCAGGGCATGAACTGTACAGTTTCAGGAGCCATGTAATGGACAATATGAAGCAGGGTGAGGTCCCTGTGTAGAGAGGGCCAGCAAAGCCTTTGTGTAAAAAGGTGAAGAAGCTGCTGCTGAGATGCAGAATGGGAAGCAGGTTAGAAATAAATCTTGAATTAGAGGCCCAAAAATTCTATTGTGTTGAGCTGTGAGACCCAAACATGCTTTGTATATACCCAGACAATGAAATGGCTACCATGGAGAGCTGTTGGCTTGGGGTAAGTTTTCTTTGGGCTACTTAACCCAGATGGAAGGCAGAATGGAAAATCTAGTGACTGTGACTGTTTGCACTGGTTATGGATATAAGACTTGAATTGTGGATGTTTGATGTTTACATAATGGCTATTGATTTTGCATCGGCCCAGTCTCTCCTTGTTATATCTTTTTGCAATGTAAATGTTTACTCTATGTCATTATGTGTTGTATGTACGTAATTTGTTTTGATTTTGCAAGACTTTGGATTTTGGAACAAGGTCACATATTCACACAAGGTGGTGCATGCATCTGGAATTTGATTGCTATGGCTGGAGGCCCTGGTGTGCCAATTTTTTCTCTTTCTTTCTCATTCTTGTTCTCGTTCTCACTCTGTCAGAAAAGAAGGCAATTTGTTGGGTTTGCCTCAAAAATGTCTTAATAGTTATAATTAACAATACTTGTAATAATGCTGAGATAAACCATTTCATAATGGTTAATGCATAAGCATTTCTATTGGACAAATATCTAGACTTGAAATTTATGAATCATAAAGATATTACATATTAAAATTAGTAGGTAGGATCAACTTTTCAACTGTTATACCAAGTTATACTTTCATTTACAGTGCCTAAATGCTACAGCTGCAACATTTATTTATCAATATTTGGTATTTTTCATCTTTTCCATATTATGTGTCATTATACTAATATTAAAGTTGTTCACGTTTTCATTTTTTTCTTTACAATACCTGTCTTTTTTTTTTTTTTCCTAAATCAGGTTATATTCTTTTTTCTAAAATTTCTATGGCTTCCCTCATTTACTTTTCTATTTGGAGTTATAAACCATTTGAAACTGATTTTTTGTGTATGATGTAAATTACGATGTCTGTTTTATTTTGCTCTACATATCCAATATCCAATGACCCAATAAAATTTACTGAAAAACCTATGTATTTTTTAAATCTTTTTTTTTTTGTTTGTTTACTTTTAGAGACAGAGAGATAATTGGCATGCCAGGGCTCAGCCACTGCAATCAAACTTCAGATGCTTGTACCACCTAGTGGTCATGTGCAACCTTGCTCTTGCCTCACCTTAGTGTGCCTGGCAAATGTGGGATCTGGAGAGTAGAACATGGGTCTTCAGGCTTCACAGGCAAGCACCTTAACTGCTAAGTAATCTCTCCAGCCCAACCCTATGTATTTTATGCCACTTTTTTCATAAATTAAGTCAAAATAATTAAATTTATTTACAGAGGTTCGTAATAGTTTCATTCTTTTGCCTATTTCTATTATTTTCCTGGAGATTGTTAATTTATCATTGTTACTTTACCTTATAATTTCACTTTAAAATAAGTTTATAAGTTAGCACATGAAGTAATGAGTTTCATTGTGTTATTTTCACACATGTACATGAGTAAATTTTTTGTGCTTCTGTTTGTTTTTATACAATTAACAAGCAACCTTAATACTATGAAACTTCGAGTACCTGGTAGTCCAATTCTTAAAACATTGTCTGTAAGATATTTTAGTAATTCTAGGATCTCAATATTTTTCACTAAATAAAGACCCTGACATTTGAGTTAAGTTCAGTTTATATGTTTATAAAAAAGAGAGAGCTGACATACTTAAAATATTATATTCTATTTCTTTCTATCCATCAAAGTTAGTTTTTTCATTACAAATATTTATTATTTTCACCCTGTATATTTTATTAGGTTTATTGCAAAATATTATAAGATATATGGATAAATTTTTATGTCTGCTTATAAATAGCACACAAAATTAAACTTCATCTTTTGTGTATTTGTCTTGCATACAGAGCTGATCTTATTTTTGAAGTAGATGTTTTGTGTCTTTTTCTATCTGTCTCACATTTGATTAATTTGTTCACAGGCATTAATATTAATACCACTATAATATTTTATACTTTAAATTAAGAAATATACTCATCTAGATTTTGATGATTTCTGGCATGAAGTTAAACAAAATAGTATTTTAAATTTCCACTGCTCTTTTGTGTAGTTGCTTCTTTTTTGATTCCTTATATGGTATTTATTTATTTTTTATATTACCTATTTTCTAAGTTTTCTATCTATCAATTTCTTTTAAAAATGTATTTGTTTCTTTCATTGTTCAACTGTGATTTATTTTAAAAATTTTATGGATATGCCAGGCATATGAGTGTGGTGGTGCACGCCTTTAATCCCAGCACTCGGGAGGCAGAGGTAGGAGGATCTCCGAGAGTTCGAGGCCACCCTGAGACTGCATAGTGAATTCTAGGTCAGCCTGAGCCAGAGTGAGACCCTACTTCCAAAAATCAAAAAAAAAAAATTATGGATAAACATGCATGTGCTTGAGCTCTTCCTGGGGTTTCCAGAGTGTTCTTGCTTATGGTGATGGTGGTGGTATTTTTCCTCTGTGTGGACCAGTGAAAGGGGGCCACTTAGTTCCGCCATTATGGAACTTCCCCTGAATTATTAAACTTCAAATAAATAACTTCAAATAAATCCATTCCTCCCATAAACCATGCCTTGTTTGGAAGTTCATCCCAGAAACTTGAAACTGACTCTAAGAGTTGTATTTACTAATTTCAGACACTGGCTACTTTCTTGTGAATATTTTTATCTTTCTATTCTCAATGAATTAATGAGCAGTTCATTTATTACTGATATTCAAATATATTTTAATTTCTTAAAAAATCCAGGTGGAAATTTTTGGACCATGAAAAAGTAAATTAATAAAACAGTGTCCATCTAATGTATTGCCTTTTATAATTACAAGATTTTTTTCTCTTTTTCTGGAAGTCTTAAGTCTTCATATCTTGCTTGTTTGAAGTTGGTCAGTTTTTAGCATGAATCTTTCCTCTTTTACTCTGGGCAGCAACAGATTATTGCTTTCATTCAAAAGACATTTCTTCAAGGATGTCATTTTGCTTATCTAATGTATTTCTTATTATTCAGTTACTTTCATCTCTTTCTGCATCTTACTTTAAATGAAATTTGGAATTTCAATGTTATTCATATATATCTTTTAACTTTTCTTATGTACATTTTAATATGCTATTCTAGCTCAGTGTACTATGAGGGCTTTCAAAGCTTCCTTACTAGCAACTTATTTCCGTCTTCAGGTGCATCTATTCCATCAAGACCATTTACTAATCATTTAATTTGAAATATTTGTTTCATTTTCAATGTATTGCTTTTGTGTGTATATAATACAAATTTATTTTAGGTAATTCAACATACCTGTCATGTTCAGCTCCAATGTGCTGGGATAAACTTCAAAACAAGGCACAGTCTATGTAAGGAAGGGATTTATTGAAGCTTAGAAATCCAGCAGAAGTTCCATAATTGCTGCAGAAGCTGGTGCCCTTTACCAAATGCATGCCCAGAGAAAAACAACCACCACCTCAATTAAGCATGCAGACCAGTAACCATTGTCAGAGCTCATGCCCTCTGAATACCTTAGGCTGGAATTCAGATCCACCTCCAGTAACACCTTAGGGCTGGACCCAGGATCTTCCCACAGTGACAACTCCTCTACCCTGGAGGCTGCAGATCTACATTACAAATTTTAATAAACTCCTGAAGCTGTTGGGGTACAGCCATTCCAACTACCAAAATACCTATTTAATAATGTGTGTCAGATGGGTGCAGATCCTATGGATACAACCAGTCCATCACACCTCAAAAGGGCCCCAGCTGAAACTAAGAGTAACTGGGGAAATGAGCAAGAGCGCTGCTTTCTTGGTGATCCTAGTACTAGAACAAGTGTGAAGGAGATAGACATAGAGAACAATCAACTCCAACCAAATCAGATATACAGAGACTCTCAAGACCTTATCACTGAAGCACACCTAAAATGAACCCAACATGGCTCAGGGAAATTTGTGGAAGAGGGGGTGGAAAGAATGTTAAAGCCACACATTGGGTCATGACATGCAGAGACATTTCTCCTACCCATAACTGATGATTAACCCCACAATGCATGACCCATATTCCCCCCCAAAGAGGAGGGTCCCTGTGGAGGGTGTAGGACAGCAAGGAGGCTAATGATGGTACCAATATGACTGTATACACTGTGTATATAACTAATAAAAAATGTGTGTTTCACTAAGATGTTTGATTTTCTCTAGTTCAATGTGAAACCAGTTTTACTGATTTTATTTTATTCAAATTTGAAGAGGTTTTTTTGAGTATAAGATATTTATACTTACTAATTTCTTTTATTTTTGAAGCATGCTGATGTTGATATTAAACTTTCAATGCTTTTAATTGGCCCAGGCCTTTTTTTCTGGTGTAATCCACTGGTATTTTATCTGTTAACTGTATACATTCAGTCACATAAAAATACATATACTTAAATAAAAAAAGAAAAAAAAGGAAAATGCTCATATTTTTAACAATAAAAATGTGCTGAAAATACAAATACAATCTGGAAGTGTCAGCTGCAACTAAGAGGAAACATAAATGCAATTGCTTAAATACTACCTCATTTATTTTATATACATAATGGAAACCATATGGCTGTGATCAAGGGGCCAGGGTTATCAAGTCATGTTCAGGTGAGAGCATTCATCCTGGTTTGCTAATGGCTTCTTTTTCATTGTGTCCTCACATGACATTTTCCCAGTTTATTCATGTGGACATTGGTATCAGTCTACAATTCCTATCAGATTCTGATCTTATTGTAATAAATCCATGTAAATTTAATTACCTCTAAAAGCTCCATCTACAAGCACATCACATTGAGAATTAGAGACTAATCATATTCGTTTTGGTAGAACACAACTCAATCTACTGCACACAAAACCAAACAAGTTTGCTCATACAATATATATTTTTCTTTTCAGAATAAACGTTTTAAGATGTAAGGTATTATACTCACGGAATTTTCAAACATATTTCTCTATGTGAATATTCTGATGATTATCCCAGGACTTCTCAATTTATACATTGACTCTTAAGTAAAAATCCTGGGCTGGCGAGATGGCTCACTGGTTAAGGCACTTGCTTGTGAAGCCAAAGGACACAGGTTTGATTCCCTGGTATCCACATAAGCCAGATACACAAGGTGGCACAAGTGTCATTTGGAATGTGGTTGCAGTGGCTAGAGACCTTGATGTGCACTCTCGCTCTTGCTCTCTCTCCCCATATCCTTCTCTCTCAAATAAATAAATAAATAAAATATGTATATATTTTTAAATTGGTTGCTACCCACAGTGAGCTTTTGATCAGAGAGACATACAAGGTTCCCAAAACAAGACAGGCTTCTGTCAAAGAACATAATTATCTGCCTGAGGCAAAAGGTAAGACCGTATTGCTGAAGAAACCATATGCTGCTAACAGGTATTATGGAGAGATCTGGCTGGAAACCAACAGAGTCAGTCCCCAGACAGTTAGCATGTCTGGTGCTGGAAAGGGCTACCTGAGCTACTGGGGTAAAGTGGACAACAATGATTTGAGCAACCAGAGGTCTAAGCTACTCAGAAGCAAATACCCTGAGAGGATATACATACCAGTGCAGTAGTAGCACACAGCCTTGGTGGGTAACCAATAGTATTCTGACTGGCCATGAGATCTGCTCAGTATAAAAGAACCCATATCTGGAATTGGAAAACAGGTCAGAATCCTATGGAATCAAAGATTATGCTCTCTAGTGTCAAACTCTCACTATTTTTTGGCTAAAAGAGGGGCTACATACATCAAATGCTCCACAAACTACTAATACTTATCCCCTTTAAACTACACTGACTTTTCTTTATGTCAGACAGTTTTTACTTTTCAGAAGGTAGAAAGTCATTAGCATATAAACTACTCCTCACACTTCAGCCACTTCCCAGCTGAAAGAACAGAGGAACTAGGGAGACGGGCAAGAGTGCTGCTTCCATGGTGAACCAGACAATCAGCCCCAGGGTCAAGGAGACAGACCCTGAGGACATTAGACACTTACCAAAGCAGAGATTCAAGGGCTCCTATGAGCTCAGCACTGAAGTGGACTTAATATATATTCAGCAGAAAGAATTTAACAAACTCAGGTTGAGATATTATGCACAGAGGCATTGCCTCCCTGCCAAAACTGATTGCCGCTCCCACAACATATGACTCAAAATCCCATGGAGAACACCTGCAACTCCACATTGGAATGGGGGTAGGGATGAGGGAAAAGGAGGTACCAGCACATGATGTATCCATACAAAATATGCTGTTAGAAAAAAACAAAGTAAAATGAAAAAAGAAAGTAAAATCCTATGGGTTGGAGGTGCCTGAATTAGTAACATGCATGAAAACTTGTGTGTATTTCCCAGAACCAAGAATATATATGAAGGAGCAGGAGTCATGGCCATACATGCTTATAATCCCAGAGTTCAGGTAGGAGGCTTTTAGGTGTTAGGAAATGACAGGAGAATTCCTGGCACTAAGTGGTCAGCCAGTATTGTGGAAAAACATCAGTTGCAGGTTCAGTTAGAGTTTCTGTTTCAAGGAAGGGCACAGTTGCATATATCCAAAGTTCTGATGTATATGTATATGTATATGTATATGTATATGTATATGTATATGTATATGTATATGTATATGTATATGTATATGTATATGTATATGTATATGATATATATGTATATGTATATGTATATGTATATGTATATGTATATGTATATGTATATATATATGTGTGTTTGTGTGTGTGTGTGTGTGTGTATGTATGTATGTATGTATAATACTTGATAACTTCTATACTTACAGACAACAAACCATGGTATTGCCCTCCCTACCCCTCTTCCACTTTCTCCTTCATAGGTCTGCTGTCTGTCATATCTCCTCCCTCTCTCCATTAGACTCTATTTAAATTTGATGTAATCTTTTTCTTCTATTATGAGGGCCTTGTGTGGGTATTGCTAGGCACTGCAAGATCCTGGATATTGAGGCCAAATTCTGCCAGGATAGTTGTATGTAAGGAGTGGTACCCTTCCTTTGGCTCTTACATTCTTTCTGCCACCTCTTCTGCAATGGACCTTGAGCCTTGGAGGGTGTGAGATGTTTCTGTGCTGAACACTCCTCGGTCCATTCTTCTCAGCACTATGTTGCCTTTATAGCAGTTCTTATTGACCACAGACATGCATACAAGGATGGGCTTCTTCACACATGCCATAAAACACAACCCCCATTCCCATACACATACACATCAAAAATTTAAAAAGTAGCATCTTGTAAAACTGTTCTTATTTATTCATTTATGAGAGAGAGAGAGAGAGAGAGAGAGAGAGAATACAAGCAGCAGGGCCTCCAGTCACATCAAACAAATTCCAGATGCATGTGCCACCTTGTGCATTTGGCTTACGTGGGTCCTGGGGAATCTTACTGGGGTCCTTTGGATTTGTAGGCAAATGCCTTAACAGCTAAGCTATCTTCTCCAGCCCTAAAGCTGTTTTTTTATAAAGTTTGGAATTTGCATGATACTTGCCTGTAATTTTTTTCTTCATAGATCCTATCTACTTTTAATTCATCAGTTATGTTTCAAAATGTCAAGTCCATGGTTATTTATTGCTGCTTTCATACACTGTTACTCTTTATTTGTGTGCACTAATTTTGCTGTCATGATCCAGTTAGATCATTTAATTGATGGCTACTCTAAAATAACCTGACAATGAATATATCATTTTCAACATTAGCTAGTTGTTGAATGTTATATTAAAATGATCTTAACACTCCAGGGATGAATACATACATACATATATATATGGATTATAGACTCTGAAAATTTCAAGGACTGAAAAATGATCAAAATTTTGCTCATTTTTAGTACCTATGTTTCTGATGTATACTTACATCTTTTCCTCTCTTCAAACTAAAGTAATTTGTATTTTATATGCTGAAAAGAAAATCCATGCTTTATTTATTTGTTGCAAGATGTTTCATCATGTTGCAAGAACATATTTGGAGAATGTGTTAGAAAATGATATATCCACTCATTTATCAATAAGAGAAATGCCAAAGTGAATTGGAGGTACAGTAATGGTTATGACATAATCAAGAACCTTATTATTTTTATCCTCAGGAAAAAATCATGGAAATATTCCATGTGATGGTCTGAACAGGACATAACATTTGAAATATTGAAGTGACAATATTTTTTCTTTTAGTCACTTGGTCATTCTGAATAGTTTATATCTCAGACATATATTTGCTGTTTTTCTACTGAAGCAGTGACATATTTACTTAAAGAAAACATCATGTAGATATTTACAATGGTAAATAAATGCATTATATTGTGATAGTACTTTTTAAAATATAGAAGTACTCTAAAATATTAAATGATTTTCAACCTCTTGCAAATAGATCCCTGCATTCATTTCTACCAGCTAGAATAGTTGTGTATCTCTATATGATGAAAAACAGCTCCTGAAGACCTCATCAGTCTGCTGAAGAATCCTCAGCAACACAGTGAAAGAAAATCCTGAATATATCCAGACAAAAAGTCAAAAAATCAATTTAATTTTGTTCATGTCATCACTGGACTGTAACTTCTATTTAGTGGCCTGCCTACATGAGCATTCTCTCCTTGTCTTTCTTAGCTTCCCTCTCCTCTGGTGGTTATTGTTAACAACAAGTTGTCACATGGGCAACTGAAGGTCTCTGGATAGTATTGCTTTCCAATTATACCCAAACACATCTGGATTATGAGTCTGAACACTATCACTTGACACAGTACAAGCTAACGTTTTTATACATCTTGGTGGGAAGTCTTACTTTCTATTTGCAATGGAAGGACACTGGCCAAAGCAATGCTCTGGTGAAACCTGAAGAAAATAGAAAAAGGAAAAAAACCACTGTATGTTTAGAAGGTTAAGTGTCTGTCTTGCTTTTCTTCTGGGATATGAATATTTTCACTGTAAGCATGTTATGTGGCTGGAAGCTCTGTGAACACTTGAAGACAGTATGTATACTAATGTTTGTGTAATGTGTAAATAAGGTGAAACATCTATGTACTTAATTTCAAAATATTTTCTTCAAACTTTTTATAACTTATAGTACATTGTTGTTGATATGTCTCTTACTATTCCATAGTATAATAGAATTTTCTTAATCCTAATAAATTAATACACATTGATCAACCTTTCTCCATCCCTTCCTATAACTAATCTGCTTATTATCAGCTAACCATTATTCAGTTTTCTACTTCCATGAGATGATATTTTTTAGATTTGCATTAGGAGTGAGAATATGCAATAGCTTTTTCTGAGCATGACTTTATCACCAAACATAATGATTAATATTTCTGTGCATTTCCCAAAAGGTCATAATTCCATTGTGTATGTTTAGCACATTTTAACTATTCTTCACCCCCCAAAACTTTGGGTTTCCATTTCTTGGTTATTCTAAATATTGCTTTAATGAGCATGGGAAGGTATAGATGTTTCTGCAACAGATTAATTTCCTATAGATAGGAAATCAGTAGTGGAATTGTTGGATGTATTACAGTTCTATTTTAAGTTTTGTGGGGGGTATTCCTACTGTTTCCAATAATGGACGTGCTAATTAATTTTCATTTTCTGGAACAGTGTGTGCCTTTCATCTTTTCCACATTCTCATCAGCGGCTGTTATTTTGTCATTTTGATAGCCACCATTCTAAGTGGGATGTATTTATATCTCATTTATCATTTGCATGATGATTAGTCACATAGCATGTTTTTCACATATCTATCGTATATCTATATGTTGTTTATAGCTTTTCCGTCACAACTTAGGAAATAGACAACTCATAATTCACAGTTCCAACTTTTCCCATTGCTCTCACACATATTTTTACTTTTAGGCTCTGTATAAATGAATTTGTGCTTTTAACATAATTGATTTTTAATTTACTTAGGGAACTATATTAAACACTTGAGACATAGATATAGCCATTCAGGACTTGTTTTTTTTTTTTTTTTTTTTTTTTTTTTGAGGTAGGGCCTCACTCTAGCCCAGGCTGACCTGGGATTCACTATGGAGGCTCAGGTTGGCCTCAAACTCATGGAGATCCTCCTACCTCTGCTTCCCAAGTGCTGGGATTAAAGGTGTGTGCCACCATGCCCAGCCCAGGCCTTGCTTTTAATCCTTGTTGGCCCATATCAGAGTTTCACTCAATCTAGGTTGGATGGTTTTCTACTATTCTGGGAAGATTATCCCTAATATTTTATCCCATATTTCCAGAATTATGAAAGTTTCCACTTTGCCTTTTAGGAATAGACACTGTTTAAAGACTTGGTTATGCTACAAGAAAGACTTCTCCACTCTTTGTGATTGATTCTGTCTTTGGGATTGGGTAGTTTCCCCATAAGAACATAGTCATGAGTACACAGGATACCTGACAGTGCATCTATGAAACTCTTTGGATTTCTTTTCAGTAGAACTCTGTTCTTTAACATTCCAGTTTCTGAACTCTAATCATATTTCCTTCTACATTCTCCCAGATGGCTAATTTTATTTCAGATATAATCCCAGTTTTGGCTGATTGTTCAGATATGTATAGTGGACTGGAGATTTCTTTTCAAGCATGTGATTTGGTTCATTTAATTTTTTTTTTTTTTTTAGTGTTTGTGCACAGATCCACCTTTTACTCTATCTTGATCAGAAAAAAAGAGTCCTATATATTATAATAAACTATTGATACATGATAAAAAAGGTAGCTGGTACATAAATTAAAGAGTATTTTAACTAAAAAGCACATCACATAAAGTTGATTAAACACTGGGAAAAATTAAGATCAGGACAATTGAAGCCAAAATGGTTAAAACCAATTTTCTATGTTTTTAACTTTTCTTTATATTTTACCACTGTCAAATATCAAAATATTTTATCTGTAAACTAGTGATCATTATGAAAAGTTAGGAGGAGAACAGAGATCTATAAAGTATGGTGTTACTTCCTACAGTATTAATTGCCTGACCATAAGGATTACAGATTGTTCTCAGTCAATAGAAGATATAATCATTTAAAACAGGTAACAAAGACCCCTTATTTGAAAAGGAAATCTTAAGCCATTCACCTTTGCAGTTTGAAATACTTCCACTATATGACAGGCTACTGCCTTCAAGAAATAGATCATATATAATACCATATAGGCGATATAAAAGTCACTGATCATCTCTGAGAAGACAAAAGCCTGTCATGTCTTAAATACAGTACAAACACAAGCCCCTTTTGGCCAAAAATAATACAGAAATTAATTTTTATTAAGTTCATGCCGGAGACGGCAAGCATGCCATTTCAGGATCATGAGGAATCGAGCGCTGAAGAGCTGCTTGACACAGTTCCAGCCCAGCTGTCTCTTCCTTGAAGTCCGATGTGGCCCCTCTATAGAAAAATCTTTGGCTCTCTACGCCACAGCAATATGTGGTTTTCTGTATAATGTTTGTCTTTCTCTGTCTTTCACTTGGTGTCCCAATCTCTAAGTTTACTTTTCCAGTAAAAATTGTTGTCGGTAAAGTGTTGGTCAATGTACCTGAAAGAGGCTCTGGCATAGAATTGGAAAAACAAGAAAATGGGTCAAAGATAATTGTTTTCTTTAAAGGCCTTAAAGAAAGTCAGGCGTGGAGTTCAGTAAACTTAGGAGGAAACAATGAACCTCCTGGAACAATGTAAACATTGTTATATGACTAATTTTTCTAAATGGCAGTTGCAATTGACTCTTTACCAGGAATCCTTACAGAAAAACAACCAAAGTCAGAAATAATTCAAGGGGGGACCAAAGTCTAAGTATTGGAGGGACGTAAAAAGGAAACTTCAAAATAAATAATTAAAGGATAAATGGATCTGCTGGATCAGTGATTAATGATGGGAAGCCCCATTTGTGGTTGTTTTGCCTCTCACCTTTAATAAAGTAATTGAAAGTAGAAGTCCAGGAAATCACAAGTGCTTGACCGCACATACATGGGGAAAATGTAAAAACAGTTAATCATTACAGGGGCCTGACGACTTTACTTGAGGTGAATAATTATGGGATTGTTTGATGATAAGGAATAACAAAAAGTTTCTATGAATTCTGTGAAATTGTACCTTTCTTAAAGTCTGTTCTTGCATGACGTGATCAGAAAATAAAAGACTGAGGCTAAGAGCTGTGGCAGGAAGAGAGAAAAAGAAAGAAAAAGATAGAAAAACTCAGCTGCCTTCAGCATTAGCCTGTCAGCTTGCACCAGAACTTGACTTCGAGTCGTTATTTCGCCGCTCCCTTTCACACCTCTCTTCGGGGACCCTCCTTCAAGCCAGGGCTGGACCCCGGCAAGTTCACAAACAGCAAAAAAGAATCTCCTTTATGACTAACTTTTTTGTCAAACTCAATTTGAAACTTACCCCCTCCCAATTTTGACATTTCATATTGCTCTGCAGAAAGCATGTAAAATGAACCTATGCTATAAAACAGCAGGGAAGCTTCCAGTGCAACAATTAACTGGTAACATATGCCACTGCTGCCAAGAGGATTTTTAATCCCATTAAACATTAATGTAGCATTTTTGCTTCTGTCACAATAAGTCAACCATCTGTGTTTAAACCTGCTGGGAAACTGGGGATGTGTTTACAGAAAAAAAGAAAAAAGTTGCAGATAGGCAGGACATTCAGGTTTACAGATCTGACATCTGAAGTAAATATCTTCTCAAAACATTGAGGCATTTGATGGCTACATGAATACTTTTCATACTGCACAGCTCAACTATAACAACTTATTTTTAAATTTGTACATAGATAAGTTCCCATTACTTACACTAAGGAGATCTTTATCCACTTTCCTCTAAGAGTAAAGATGTGTACCTTTGTGTTGAATTACTTGTTACTATTTCATAATGCATGCTTAGCATTTGGCACTGACCTTTCCATATGCAGATGGCAACAGTTTGGTGGGGGGGTGGTTAAGAGCTTCTGTAATTCAATGGCCATGTAACCACATTGAGAGACATTTTTATAAGGCTGAAACGTAAGAAAGAGGGAGAAAAAGAGATAGCAAACTGATGGTAGCATTTGCCAGTCATAAATGACCACTTGAAGCCCAAATGCTGAAATTGTTGGTTTTGGATTACTACTGACCTGTCTACTCCATTTAATTGTGGTGAAGTTCAGTTTATCTGTATTTTCTTGTATTGAATGCAGTGCTTATAACACTTGCAAGAATTTCTCACCACATTCAATGCAATAAATTTCTTGATCATTCTTGTATCAAGTAGATTGATTACATTACACATTTTTACTCATTTTATTACTTATGCAAGTATAATGTAATGGTTCAATTTCCTTGTTTGGTATGTGATTTCCAGTTTTTTTTTTCACACAATTTCTTGAAGATCCTGTCTTTGCTTCATCAAATTATGTTTGCTCATTTGTTGAAAATTGCTTCTTTCTATAAGTTAGACATTATTTCAGGTCATGCTTTTCTATCCCAGTAAGTTATACAGCTGCCTTTAAGGCAAGATCATCTTTTGTTGACTACAGTGAGTTTCAAAACTGAGAAGGCCTCCAATTTTGCTTACGTTTCAAGATTATTGCTTTCAATATCTGAAGAATTAATAGAAATTTTAGAATGGACTTTCCAGTTTGTCAAAATAACATCACTGAAAGTGATAATTTCCCATGTTTAATTTTCACATAGCTCTAAACATAACTGATTCTTAATATTAATCCTTGCAGTCAATGATCAGGAGATGACTAGCTACATACAGTGCATTATTTATTAAAAGTGGTATACTGTCATTTGAAAACTATGAACAATTATGAGACACAGTGTGAGAACATGATACATGTATGCAATGAATAATAAAAGAGAATCATTTTATCTCTGTATCTTTAAATATTTATCATTTCATTTCTACTGGAAACTATCAAATTTCTCTTTTATAGTTCTTCATAATAAACACAATAAATTGCTCTTAAGCATACCTTAATTATTGCAGTATTTCAGTAGATAGTCTTAATCTTCATTAAGTTTGTCAGTATATTATTCTTTTTTTCAGCACATAAAGTTGTTTACTTAATATAATTTTCAAATTGCTTATTTTCAATGTATAGAATTTCAACTGCTTTTTATTTTAATGTGCTAACTTTGCAGAATTTATTTATCATCTATAAATTTGTGTGAAATATAATTTTTCTAAACAGCTAGATACCATCTGACTCATAAGTTTTACTTCCTTTTTCATAAATTTGAATATTTCAGCCTAGATTTGATACTGCATGATGCTGTTCTCAAAATGAGATTTGATATGTTCCTTTATCTTTGTTTTGAAAGAGTTTCAGATGAAAACTTAATGCTATGTTTTAGATGTTTGATAGATATTTTCATGGAATTTATCACATACTTCATTTTATACTTGGTAGGAGATTTTGATGGTGATTTGATCTCATTACTAATGATTGCTTTGATAATATTATCTAGTTAATTATGGTGACATATTTTAGATTATATTAGATTTTGTATACATATAGCAGTTACCTTCTTGCTGTTTGTACAAAATGGCTGATGAGAAACAGTTCATGAGAAGAAAATAATTATTTCAGGCTTACAGGTTCTAGGGGAAATCAATTCAGGAAAGAATGACAAAAGCAAGAAGCTGGTTCATATCTTGTCATATATCTGGGTGGAAATACACTACATACTGGGCTTGTAGTAGGGCTAATAAACCTCAAAGTTTGTCCCAATGACAATGTTCCTCTGGCAGAGCTCCAAGTACCAAAGGTTCTACTACCTGGGGACTGGATATGAGGCTTAATCACAAACACATGAGACTATGAGCAATGTGTTACATTCAAACTACCACATACCAGGAGTCTCCATATTGCTTTCCAAAGTGGTTGTATCATCCTACATTCCCACCAACAGGGAATGAGTGTTCCTGTTTCTCCACATCCTTGCCAGCATTTATTTTGATTTGATTTTTTGATGTTGGCTATTCTTATTGGGGTAAGGTGGCATCTCATATTTGTTTAAATTTGCATTTCTCTGGTGATTAGGGATGATGAACATTTTCTTAAGAGTGTGTTTGCCATTTGTATATCTTCCTCTGTGAACTGCCTGTTCAACTCTGTGCCCCATTTTGTGAGTGGGCTGTTTATCTTCTTATGTTTAGAATTTTGAGTTCTTTGTAGATCCTAGAGATTAGGCCTCTATCAGTTGGATAACCCGCAAATATTTTCTCCAATTCTGTGGGTATTCTATTGGCTTTGCTTATTATATGCTTGTCTGTAAAGAAACTCTTCAGCTTCATATGATCCTATTGGTTGAGTGACTGTTTAAGAACGTGAACCACTGGGGTTTTGTTCAGGAAGTCTTTTGCCATTCCTATATCATGGAAAGTACTTCCTAAATTTTCTTCCAGTAGTACTCAAGTTTCTGGTCTTATGTTGAGGTCTTTGATCCATTTGGATTTGAGTGTAGTGCATGGTGAAATGTGTGGATCAAGTTTTAGTTTCCTGAATGTGGTTATCCAGTTTGTCCAGCACCATTTGTTGAAGATACTATCTTTTTTCCAGCCTATATTGTTCGGGCCTCTGTCAAATATCAAGTAGCTATAGTTGCTTGACCCAAAATCTGGGTCCTCAAGTCTATTCCATTGGTCTATACTCCTGTTTTTATGCCAGTACCATGCTGTTTTTATTACTATGGCTTTGTAGTATAGCTTTAGATCAGGTATGGTGATGCCACCAGAGGTATTTCTTTTGCTGAGGATATGTTTGGATATGCGAGGCCTTCTGCCTTTCCATATGAAATTTGAGATCATTTTTTCTATCTCTCTGAAGAACACTGTAGGGATTTTAACTGGAATTGCGTTAAATCTATATATTGCCTTTGGTAGGATTGTCATCTTCACAATGTTAATTCTGCCTATCCAGGAGCATGGGAGGTCTTTCCATCTTCTCAAGTCCTCCTCAATTTCTTTTTTGAGAGTTTTTATATTTTCCTTGTATAGATCTTTTACTTCCTTGGTTAATGTTATTCCAAGGTTTTTTTTTTTTTTTTCTGCTATTGAAAATGGGACTATGTCCCTTATTTTTTTTTTGTATTTTTGTCATTTGCATACAGAAATGCTACCGATTTTTGTGCTTTGATTTTGTATCCTGCTACTTTGCTATAGGAGGAAATCAACTTCAGGAGTTTTGGGATGGAGTCTCTCAGGTCTCTTACATATACAATCATGTCATCAGCGAATAGAGCTAACTTAATTCTTCCTTTCCAAATTTTATCCCTTTTATTTCCTTCTCCTGTCTTATTGCTTGACTAGGACTTCAAGAACTATACTGAAAAGCAGAGTTGAGAGAGGACATCCCTGTCTTATTCCTGATCTCAATGGGAATTCCTCCAGTCTCTCTCCATTAAGTATTATTTGGGCCTTTGGAACTTTGTATATAGCCTTTATTATGTTATTATGTGAACCGGCCATGCCGATTCTCTCCAATGTTTTGATCATGAAGTGATGTTGTATCTTGTCAAAGGCCTTTTCTGATTCTATCAAAATGATTATGTGGTTTTTATTTTTAAGCTTGTTTATGTGGTGCATTACATTGACAGATTTTCGTATGTTGAACCACTTTTGTGTTCCTGGGATAAATCCCACTTGGTCGAGGTGGATAATGCTTTTGATGTGTTGTTGGATTCGATTTGTGAGTAATTTGTTCAGGATCTATGTTCATTAGGGAAATAGGCTGGTAGTTTTCTTGTGGCATCTCTGAATGGTTTTGGGATTAGGGTGATACTAGCTTCATAGAAGGAGTTGGGTAGCTTTCCCTGTTCTTCAATTGTGTGCTACAGTTTTAAGAAGATTGGTTTGCGTTCTTCCATGAAGGCTTGATAAAATTCTGCTGGGAATCCCTCTAGTCCTGGCCTCTTCTTTTTGGGGAGGTTTTTTATTACTCTTTCAATCCCCATTAGTATGATGTGTTCATTGAGGTGATTAATCTGCTCTGAGTTTAGCTTTGGTAGATAATATGCATCTAGGAATTTATCCATCTCCTCCACATTTTCCTGTTTTGTGGAGTAGAGGTTTTTGAAATAAGTCTTGATGATTCTCCCAATCTCACTTATGTCTGTTGTGATCTCTCCTTTTCCATTTTGAATTTTGTTAATTTGGAGCCTCTCCTTTTTGTGCTTGTTCAAATTGGCCAGAGGTTTGTCAATCTTGTTTATTTTTTCAAAGAACCAGCAATTTTTTTTGTCAATTGCCTTAATTGTTTCCTTGGTTTCCAATTCATTAATTTCTGCTCTGATTTTAATTATTTCTTTCCTTCTGGAGCACTTTGGGTTGGATTTTTCTTGTTTTTCCAAGGCCTTTAGGTGGATGGTTAGGCTAATGATTTGGCATCTTTCTGTCTTTTTTATGTAGGCATTGAGTGCTGTGAATGTTCCCCTGAGGACTGCCTTCATTGTGCCCCATAAGTTTTGGTATGATGTGTTCTCATTGTCATTGAATTCTAGGAATTTTGCAATTTCCTTTTTCTATTTCATCCACTGTTCATTTATTTTTTGAGTGTGCTGTTCAGTTTCCAGGTGCCATTGGGATTCTTGGTGGGTCTTTTGTTGTTGATTTCCTGCAATATAGCATTGTGATCTGATATCATGCAGGGAATTATGTCAATTTTCCTAAATATGTGGAGGCAGTCTTGTGACCCAGAATATGGTCTATTTTAGAGAATGTTCCATGGGCTGCTGAGAAGAATGTGTCATCTGTAGATTTGGGATGGAAAGTTCTGTAGATGTCCGTTAGGTCTAAGTGATCTATGGTTTTGTTGAGCTCTCTTACTTCCCTGTTGAGTTTCTGTTTGGATGATCTGTCTATTACTGATAATGGTGCGTTGAAGTCCCCAGCTATGATGGTGTTGGTGGTTATTTCTGTTTTATTGTCAAGTAGGTTTTGTTTTATGAACTGTGGTGCCCCTGTGTTTGGTGCATACAGATTTATGATTGCAATATCCTCTTGATGGACTGTTCCCTTGATAAGTAGGAAGTTGCCTTCTTTGTCTTTTTTGATTATTTTTGGTTTGAAGTCAATTTTATCTGATATTAATATAGCTACACATGATTGTTTCTTATTCCCATTTGCTTGGAGTATTGTTTTCCACCCTTTCACCCTAAAGAGGTTTCTTTCTTTAGTGGTGAGGTGGGTTTCTTGAAGGCAGCATGTTGAGGGGTCTAATTTTTTGATCCACCCTGTTAGCTTATGTCTCTTGATGGGTGAATTAAGGCCATTAATATTTAGGGTAATGACTGTGAGATTTGATTTGATCCCTGCCATGCTGTGTTGGTAAAGGTGTGTTGGTGTTTTCATGGAATTTGAAATTTTTGTGTCTATTCTGGGTTTGGTTGTTGTGATCTGCTTCTTGTAGGCATTTGTGTTTGGTTATTTGTTTCTTTTCTTGGGTACAGAAACTCAAGACCATCTCATTTTTCAAAATGTATTCAGTATAATTTTGAACATTTCTCTAGCTTTTATCTGTTAAATCACTGTAAAGTTCAAAGTCTCTTTTGAAACTCATAACAGTCTCTTGTCTTAAAATAAAGATGCAAATTACACAATTTGAACACATAATGGAACTGAGTAAATATTCACATTGCAATATGAAGGCATAGTAAAGTTTGGACCAGTGCAAGATTTAAAAAGAAAGCAAAACAAAACAGAAGCAGTAAGGCAAATATCAAATCCTAGAGCTTAATGTCTGGTGTAGTAGACAGCCTTACATTGCTGGGATTTACTTTCAAACAAGGCACAGTATGAAGGAAGGCAATATATTGGAAACTTACAAATAGAGCTGAAATTCCATAATGGCAGAAGAAGTTGTCCCTCGTTCAGAGGTCCACCCAGAAAGAAAAGCCAAATGCCATCACCAGCAGCACATGCATGAACACTTTAGGGTCTCTAGGCAAAGCTTGAGAATCTGCATATCTCTGACTAGAATTCACATCTGCCTCCAGTGACACTTCTGCCATCCAGGTAGGTGGAAATACTAAAAGTTTTAATAATACTCCTGAATCTATTGTGAGATATTTAGTCAAACTACCACATCTGGCATCTGGAACCAGTGACAAAAACCTCTGGGATCCTAATTATATCCTTACAGCCTTGGATATTTTTAATATACCTGAACCTTCCTTGGTGATTCTTCCATGGTCTTGGCATCTCCAGCATTCTGGGGTATCCACTGGCATGCATGGTTCATCTTAATGGCTCCAAACCATAACACAGAAGGGCCTCTACGCAGGAACTATGACCCTGCTCCACATTTCCCAGGGGCTGTATTCAAAAACTGTACCATAAATCCAATAACCCTCCCTTTGTTGCAGTTTTCATGCCTATAAATATATTACCAGGTACACTAGGAAATTTGTTAATTCATGGAGGAACAAAGTTGAATTTGAAGAGCAGGAATTCATCCAAATTTTTCTGTCCCCAAATTTTAATTTCTTTCTGGGTCAACCTTTATATCATTCATACCTTTGTGCTCTATTTTATAACTATGGTACACACCAGTTCATTACAAATTCAATACAGCACAAGTTCTGAAAACAGAGGCAGAGCACAACCATAACATCACATGAACTCTCTCCAGCCCAGACTAGACAAAGTTCTTTTTTCCTCCTCTAAAATCTTATAATTTGAGCTTTCCAATTAATAGGTCTGTCTATATTTAGATCTTTCAAACTCTCACCACAATGGCTCATCAAGTTTTATTCATACCACCCCAAATCTTCTGTAGTCCAAAGTTTCAAATACTTCCATATTCTGCTCCCAAAGTGATTCCAAAACATTAAAAATCACATAGTCTGCGCTGGAGAGATGGCTTATCAGTTAAGGTGTTTGTCTGCAAAGCCTAATGACCAGTTTTTCAATTCCCCAGTACCCATGTAAAGCCAGAACCACAAAGTGGTACATATATCTGGAGTTTGTTTCCAGTAGCTAGAGGACATGCCCATTCTTATTCTCTCTCTCTCTTTCTCCCTTTCCTTGCAAATAAATAATGAAACATTTTTAATAGCATTCATTTGTATTGCATTAACAGTCTCATTTTTTGTTACCAATATTTTTTCTTATATTAATATTTCTTATATTTTCATCACTGGGCAAAAACACCCAACCAATTGCAACTTATGACAATATTGATTTTTCCCATTAATTTTGTCAAAATTTGCTTCATGTGATTAGGTGCTCTTATGTTTGGTGCACATGCAATTATTTTATTTTATTGATGAGTAAGTTGCTATGCATTATAAGGTTCTTCATTGTTTATTATAACAGTTTTTGACTTAATGCTCATTTTACTTGATACTTGTATTGCCATTCTTCCTCCAACCCAAAGAGCTCCAGAAGGAAAGAAATAACTAAAATCAGAGCAGAAATTAATGAATTGGAAACCAAGGAAACAATTAAGGCAATTGCCAAAACAAAGAGCTGGTTCTTTGAAAAAATAAACAAGATTGACAAGCCTCTGGCCAATTTGATCAAGCAAAAAAAAGAGAGACTCCAAATTAACAAAATTCAAAATGAAAAAGGAGAGATCACAATAGACATCAGTGAAATAGGCAGAATCATCAGGACTTATTTCAAAAACCTCTACTCCACAAAACTGGAAAATGTGGAGGAGATGGATAAATTCCTGGATGCATATCATCTACCAAAGCTAAACTCACAGCAGATCAACCACCTCAATGAACCCATCACGCTCATGGAGATTGAAAAAGTAATAAAAAACCTCCCAAAAAAGAAGAGTCCAGGACCAGATGGATTCCCAGCCAAATTTTATCAAACCTTCATGGAAGAACTCAAACCAATCTTCCTAAAACTGTGCCACACAATTGAAGAACAGGGAACTCTACCCAACTCCTTCTATGAAGCCAGTATCACCCTAATCCCAAAACCAGGCAGAGATGCCACAAGAAAAGAAAACTATTGGCCTATTTCCCTAATGAACATAGACGCAAAGATCCTCAACAAAATTCTCGCAAACCGAATCCAACAACACATCAAAAGCATTATCCACCTTGACCAAGTGGGATTTATCCCAGGAACACAAGGGTGGTTCAACATACGAAAATCTGTCAATGTAATACACCACATAAACAAGCTTAAACATAAAAATCACATGATCATTTCGATAGATGCAGAAAAGGCCTTCGACAAGATACAACATCACTCCAAGTTTATTATTTTAAAGCAGGAGCTACTTCTGCATAGTCGTTTGCATTTCTAATCAGGATGTCTCATTTCCAAACTGTTTTCTGGTGGAATTAGTTTTTAAGCTTTGAGGAATATATATACAGATTATACTCTTTTGAAAAATGTATGTTTTATTTTTATTCATTTTTTTAATTTAGGAAAAGAGGGAGAGAAAAAGAGAGAGAGAGAATGGGCACACCAGGGTTTCTAGCCTCTGCAAGCAAACTTCAGTTGCATGCACCACCTTTTGCAAGTGGCTTACATGGGTCCTGGGGAATCAAATCTGGGTCCTTGGCAAGCAAGTCCAATAAACCATTTCTCTAGCCCCAGATTACACTCTTACCCTCTGACGCCTGGTCTTGTTTCCCTGTGGCACAGTAGAATTTTTGGTGTCATATTATTAAACCATATCTGCAAAAAGTTATATGGTGACTTCTTTTTCTGTATGTAACCCTTTTATTTTCTTCTCTTGTTTTATTATTTTGGCTAATGATTACAGACACTATATTAACTGACAGTGGAGAATTTAAACTCTCTCATCTTATCTTGTTTGTGATTTTATTAGAAATGCTTCAAATTTTCCTCATTTAATATAATGTTGGTGATATGTTTGCCATATATAGTTTTTAAAATGTTGAGATATGTTCCTTCTACTCCCCATTTCTTCGGTACTTTTGCCACAAAGATATTGTTGGGCTTTGTCAAAACCTTTTCTGCATTGATTGTTATGATTATGTAATATCTGTCTTGAGAGTCTATTTATGTGATGAATAAAACTTATTTCATTGCATACATTGAGCTATCCCTGCTTTTCTGGAATAATAAAACCAACTTGATCATGATGGATAATCTTTCCAATGCATTCATGCTTCTATTTGAAATTACTTTGTTAAGAGTTTTTGCACATATGTTCATCAGTGACAATGGTCTTTATTTGTTCTATCTTTAATTGGTTTAGTCTAAAGACAATACTGGCTTTATGAAAATGAGTTTGGTAGTCTTCCCTCTCTATTCATTTTGGAAAATATTTTGACAAGCATTGATATATTAGCTTTTATGATTTTTTCTAAGATCTGGTAGAATACTTCCGACCTATTGACTTTGAGTTTGCTTTGCTCTTGCTTATCTCATGCACTAAATGAGTCATTAAGTTATTCATTTGAAATCCCTCAGATTTATTTATGTCAGCTCTCATTGTGTCTTTGGCATGTTTTGTTTTTTGATTCATTAATTTCTGGGAATTTATGTTATTTTAATTTATTTAAACGCTGTTCAATATTCAATAGCATTATATTTAATTTTCATGTGTTTGTGTATGTTCTATAAATTATCTTGCTATTGATTTATAATTGTGTATCATTGTAATCAGATATAAAACAAAAAATATGTCTGGGCTGGAGAGATGGCTTAGCAGTTAAGGCACTTGCTTTCAAATCCTAAGGACTCAGGTTTGATTCCCCAGTACCTCAGTAAGCCAGCTGTCGAAGGTGGAACATGCATCTGGAGTTTGTTTGCAGTGGCTAGAGACCCTGACACACCCATTCTCTCTCTCTTTCTTTCTTTTTTAAATTTTTATTAACATTTTCCATGATTATAAAATATATCCCATGGTAATTCCCTCCCTCCCCACCCCCACACTTTCCCATTTGAAATTCCATTCTCCATCATATTACCTCCCCATTACAATCATTGTAATTACATATATACAATATCAATCTATTAAGTATCCACCTCCCTTCCTTTCTCTACCCTTTATGTCTCCTTTTTAACTTACTGGCCTCTGCTACTAAGTATTTTCATTCTCACGCAGAAGCCGAGTCTTCTGTAGCTAGGATCCACATATGAGAGAGAACATGTGGCGCTTGGCTTTCTGGGCCTGGGTTACCTGACTTAGTATAATCCTTTCCAGGTCCATCCATTTTTCTGCAAATTTCATAACTTCATTTTTCTTTACCGCTGAGTAGAACTCCATTGTATAAATCTGCCACAGCTTCATTATCCACTCATCTGCTGAGGGACATCTAGACTTGTTCCATTTCCCAGCTATTATAAATTGAGCAGCAATAAACATGGTTGAGCATGTACTTCTAAGGAAATGAGATGAGTCCTTTGGATATATGCCTAGGAGTGCTATAGCTGGGTCATATGGTAGATCAATCTCTAGCTGTTTTAGGAACCTCCACACTTATTTCCACAATGGCTGGACCAGATTGCATTCCCACCAGCAGTGCAGAAGGGTTCCTTTTTTTCCACATCCCCGCCAACATTTATGATCATTTGTTTTCATGATGGTGGCCAATCTGACAGGAGTGAGATGGAATCTCAATGTAGTTTTAATCTGCATTTCCCTGATGACTAGTGAGGTAGAACATTTTTATAGATGCTTATATGCCATTTGTATTTCTTCCTTTGAGAACTCTCTATTTAGCTCCATAGCCCATTTTATAATTGGCTTGTTTGATTCCTTATTATTTAACTTTTTGAGTTCTTTGTATATCCTAGATATTAATCCTCTATCAGATATATAGCTGGCGAAGATTTTTTCCCATTCTGTAGGTTGCCTGTTTGCTTTTTTCACTGTGTCCTTTGCGGTGCAAAATCTTTGTAATTTCATTAGGTCCCAGTGGTTAATCTGTGGTTTTATTGCCTGAGCAATTAGGGTTGTATTCAGAAAGTCTTTGCCAAGACCAATATGTTGAAGGGTTTCCCCTACTTTTTCCTCTAGCAGTTTCAAAGTTTCCGGTCTGATGTTAGGTCTTTAATCCATTTGGACTTAATTCTTGTGCATGGCGAGAGAGAAGAATCTATTTTCATCCTTCTGCAGATATATATCCAGTTTTCAAAACACCATTTGCTGAAGAGGCTGCCTCTTCTCCAATGAGTATTTTTGGCATTTTTATCGAATATCAGGTGGCTATAGCTACTTGGGCTTACATCTGGGTCCTCTATTCTGTTCCACTGATCTACATGTCTGTTTTTGTGCCAGTACCATGCTGTTTTTGTTACTATGGCTCTGTAGTATAGGTTAAAATCAGGTATGGTGATACCACCAGCCTCTTTTTTGTTGCTCAGTATTATTTTAGATATTCGAGGTTTTTTGTAATTCCAAATGAATTTTTGGATTGTTTTTTCTATTTCCATGAAGAAAGCCTTTGGAATTTTGATAGGGATTGCATTAAATGTGTAGATTGCTTTAGGTAAGGTTGCCATTTTCACAATATTGATTCTTCCAATCCAGGAACAAGGGATGTTTCTCCACTTTATAGTGTCTTCTGCAATTTCTCGCTTGAGTGTTTTAAAGTTCTCATTGTAGAGATTCTTTACTTCCTTGGTTAGGTTTATTCCAAGGTATTTTATTTTTTTGATGCAATTGTGAATGGGAGTAATTCTCTGATTTTATCTTCTGTGTGTTTGTTGTTAGCATATATGAAGGCTACTGATTTCTGTGTATTTATTTTGTATGCTGCTACATGGCCATAGGATTTGATCAGCTCTAACAGCTTGCTAGTAGAGTCTTTAGGGTCCTTTATGTATAGAATCATGCCATCTGCAAATAATGATAACTTGATTTCTTCCTTTCCAATTTGTATCCCTTTTATGTGTGTCTCTTGCCTTATTGCTATGGCTAAGACTTCCAAAACTATATTAAATATAAGTGGGGACAGTGGACACCCTTGTCTTGTTCCTGATTTTAGTGGAAAAGCTTCCAGTTTTCCCCCATTTAGTAATATGTTGGCTGTAGGCTTGTCATAAATAGCCTTTATTATATTGAGATATGTTCCTTCTATTCCCAGTCTCTGTAGGACTTTTATCATGAAGGGATGTTGGATTTTGTCAAATGCTTTCTCTGCGTCTAATGAGATGATCGTGTGATTTTTGTCCTTCAACCCGTTTATGTAATGTATTACATTTATAGATTTGCATATGTTGAACCATCCCTGCATCTCTGGGATAAAGCCTACTTGGTCAGAGTGAATGATCTTTTTGATATACTCTTGTATTCTGTTTGCCAATATTTTGTTGAGAATTTTTGCATCTATGTTCATGAGGGAGATTGGTCTGTAATTTTCTTTTATTGTTCTATCTTTGCCTGGTTTTGGTATCAGGGTGATGCTGGCCTCATAGAAGGAGTTTGGTAGAATTCCTTCTTTTTATATTTCCTGGAAAAGCTTAATAAGCAATGGTGTTAGCTCTTCCTTAAAAGTCTGGTAAAATTCAGCAGTGAATCCATCCGGGCCTGGGCTTTTTTTAGTTGGGAGATTATTGATAACTGTTCGGATCTCCATGTTTGTTATAGGTCTATTTAAGTGATTAATCTCATTTTGATTTAATTTAGGTAGGTCATATAGATCAAGGAAATCATCCATTTCTTTCAGATTTTCATACTTTGTGGAGTATATGCTTTTATAGTATGTCCTATGATTTTTTGAATTTCTCTGGAATCTGTTTTGATGTTACCTTGTTCATCTCTGATATTATTAATTTGAATCTCTTCTCTCTTTCTTTTGGTCAGATTTGCTAAGGGTTTATCAATCTTGTTTATCCTTTCAAAGAACCAACTCTTTGTTTCATTAATTCTTTGGATTGTTCTTTTTGTTTCTATTTCATTAATTTCTGCCCTAATCTTTATTATTTCTTCCCATCTACTGATTTTTGGTTTGCCTTGTTCTTCATTTTCCAAGGCTTTAAGGCGAAGCATTAGGTCGTTTACTTGCGACCTTTCTAATTTCTTAATATAGGCACTTAAGGCTATAAATTTACCTCTTAGAACTGCCTTCATTGTGTCCCAGAGATTTTGGTATGTTGTGTTCTCATTATCATTTGACTCTATAAATTTTTTGATTTCCTTTTTGATTTCTTCATTGACCCACTCATCATTTAGTAATGTATTGTTTAGTTTCCATGATTTTGTGTATGCTCTATAGCCTTTCTTGCTACTGATTTGTAGTTTAATTCCATTGTGGTCTGATAGAATGCAAGGAATTATTTCAATTTTCCTGAATTTGTTAAGATTTGCTTTGTGTCCTAATATATGGTCTATTTTAGAGAATGTTCCATGTGCTGCTGAAAAGAATGTATATTCTGCAGCCTCTGGATGAAATGTCCTGTATATATCTGTTAGGTCCATTCCTTCTATGACCTCATTTAGTCCAGATGCCTCTCTGTTTATTCTTTCCCTGGATGACCTGTCAATTGATGAGAGTGGGGTGTTAAAGTCACCCACCACCACTGTGTTTGGTGTTATCTGTGACCTTAGTTCTAATAGTGTTTGTTTGATGAATTTGGGAGCCCCCATGTTAGGTGCAAATATGTTTAGGATTGTAATGTCCTCCTGTTGGAGTGTGCCCTTAATCAATATAAAGTGACCTTCCTTATCTTTCTTGACTAACGTCGGACTAAATCCTACCCTGTCTGATATTAGGATAGCAACCCCTGCTTGTTTTCTAGGCCCATTTGCTTGAAACACCGCCTTCCAACCTTTCACCCTAAGATAATGTCTATCCTTTGTAGAAAGCTGAGTTTCTTGGAGACAACAAATTGTAGGATCCTGCTTTTTAACCCAGTCTGCAAATCTATGTCTTTTCGTTGGGCATTGAGGCTGTTGATATTAAGAGATATTATTGAAAGGTGTGTATTTATGTTTGCCATTTTTGTGTGTGTGTGTGTTTCTGGTTCTACTTGTGCTCTCTTCTGTTAACTGGTATTTGAGTATAGCTTGTTTTTTCTAGGTTCCTTACATGTGTGCTTTTCCTTTTGTTCAGCATGGAGGATTCTATCAAGTATTTTCTGTAGAGCTGGTTTTGTCTTCAAATACTCCTTTAACCTGCTTTTGTCATGGAATGTCTTTATTTCTCCATCTATTTGAATGGATAACTTTGCAGGATAAAGTAACCTTGGTTGACAGTTGTTATCTTTCAGAACTTGGAATATAGCACTCCAAGCCCTTCTGGCTTTAAAAGTTTGTGTTGAATAATCTGCTGTAATCCTGATGGGCTTGCTTTTGTAGGTAACTTAATTTTTCTCTCTAACTGCTTTCAATATTTTTTCTTTGGTGTGTGTGTTTGGAAGTTTGATTATAATATGGCCAGGAGAGGTTCTTTCTGGGTTTTGTCTGGCTGGGGTTCTAAAGGCTTCCTGTATCTGTTTTGGTACCTCTTTCCCAATTTGGGGGAAATTTTCCTCTATGATTTTGTTGAAGATGCCTACTATGCCTCTGGAGTGGAGTTCTTCTCCTTCTAGTATGCCCTTAATTCTTATATTGGATCTTTTCATAGTGTCCCGAATATCTTGAAATTCCCACTCATACTTTTCTATAAATTTGTCTTTCTCTTTGTTGGACTGCATTAGGTCTGCCACCTGGTCTTCTAGCTTAGATATTCTGTCCTCTCCCTCATCCATCCTACTGGTGAGATTTTCTACAGAGTTTTTTATTTCATTAACTGTGTTCTTCATTGCTAGTAATTCTGACTGGTTTTTCTTTATTATTTCTATTTTCCTATTTATGTCTTGTATTGCCTTCTTTATTTCATTAAATTGGTGTCCTGCCTCTTCTTTGATTCCTTTGATTTCCTCTTTGATTTCCTCTTTGATTTCTCTTTGATTGTTTTCATTTGTTCTTTGACCTCTTTGAACATATTTATAATTATTCTTTTGAACTCTTTCTCAGGCATTTCCTCTAAGTCTTTCTCACTGGAGGACATTTCTGATGCATTAATACTTTTAGGTGGATTTATATTGTCTTGCTTTTTAGTGTTTCTTGTGTTATAATATATATTTTTGCATCTTGGATTAAGTTAATGCTTGGATTTTCTATCTAGCTGTGCATTCTTAGCTTTATCAATTGATTTGATGTAATATATTTTCAGGGTAGGACCTTAAGGTGTTAGGTGTGGCTCTTAAGACTCTCAGAGTATCTACAAAGATGTTCTTAGGGGTTGAGTTTCCCTGCTATAGGAATATTCAAGCAGGCTGAGTGGAATAAAATACAGGTAGATTCTAAAATTTAACTAAACACTGTACACATTCAATCAAAAACAGCCCTGAGTATGTATGCAAGAGTAGTTATTATAATGACCAGATCCTCTATCAACAAAGAAGTTAAGATTTCTGGTCTGTTGAGGGATACAAGTCAGCTTGTGACCAAGTGAGACCCTTCCCTCGTGCAATCCCAGTTACCTTGGATGATTTTGGTCTCAGTCAAGTTGCTGCCTGGGTCGTCATGCTGCTGTTCTGATTTCTGGAGCTGGGCACTTGCTTTTCCTGTGGGGCAAACTGAGCCACTGCTGCTGCCTCTGCTGCTGCTGTAGCTGCCACTGCTGGAGCCACCACTGCTGCTGAAGCTGCTGCTGCTGTGTCCACTGCCGCTGCTTGCTCTAAAGCTGCTGCTGCCGAGTCTGCCACTGCTGCCACTCCTGGGTCTGCTGCTGCTGGGGCCACTGTTACCAGTGCTGGAGCTGCTGATGTTGCTGCCGAACTCTGCTCCTGCTTGGGTCCCGCTGTCAGCCCAAGTTGGCGTGCCCGGGTCCCTGACCACTGCTGTGTTCGCTGGAGCTGGGCTCAGGCATTGGGGGAGGGGAGGGAGCCGCAGCTGCTTGGGTTCTCTCCCTGCTCCACGTGTTCTTCTACCTCATGGTCTGCTCCTCTGCTGCTTGCTGCCGCTCTCCCCTCACGTTTCCCGAGTTGCGGAGAGCGCGGTGTGAGGGGAAGCTCCAGCACCTGGCTTTTCCTGCAGCTCGAGCTGAGCTTGGCGGCTTTCTGGTGCGCTGCGGCCGCGGCGGTTGGCCGAGCTGCCGGAACCGCTTTTCCCGCCTGTGCAGGCTCTGGATGCTCTGGAACTCTTCTACTTCTCTGCTGCCGCTTCAATTTCCTATACACCTCACTTTTTAGTAAAAGTGTGTATTTTGCTGAGTTTTTTTGGTCTTTTTCCCCCCTAGGCTGCTTTGGCGTGGTACCTACGCCACCATCTTAACTGGAAGTTCCATTCTCTCTCTCTTTCTATCTGCCTCTTTCTCTTGTTCTGTCTGTCTCTCTTTCTTAAATAAATAAATAAAACATTTTAATTTTTTTGCCAGTTTTCCTACATTTATTAACACTTACTTTGTTTCCTAACATATGCTGTATTTTTAACAAAGTTCCTCAGTCTGCTGAGATTAATGGGCATTCTCAAGTGCTTGGATGGAACATTATGTAGATGTCTGTTAAATTCATTTGATCAGTGATGTCATTTAGTCTAGATGTTTTACATTTTTCCTGGATGGGTTATTGAAGATTTGAACTATTATTGCACTAAGACATTATTTCCAATAGTATTTGCTTTATGAAATTGTGTGCAGCCATCTTAGAATTATAATAATCTGTAGATGGACTATGCTTTAATCGGTATACAGTGATTTCTATTCTTCTACTAGTAGTTTAAAGTTGATTTTGTCAGAAATTAGGGCAGAGATGACTTTCTTGATTTCAGATTGACATTCTCGAAAAAGTTTTCCCTTCATTTCACTCTAAGGTATCATTTGTTTTTATACTGGGTGGGTTTCCTGGAGACAGCAAATAGATTGATTCTGCTTTTTCATTAGCTCTGCTAGACTATGTTTTTTGACTATCAAATTGAGACCATCAATATTCATATATTATTGGAAAGTCTGCATTGTTTTCTTTAATTTTGTTATTTATTTATTTATTTATATTAGTGTTTCGGTTCTTCTTTTTTTTCATGAATTTAATGTTGTTCAATCATGGTTTATTCTTCCCTGTGGCATCAAGGATATGTTTGTCTTTCTCTTCCATTTGTATATATCCACCAATAATCTTCTGAGGAGCTGAATTGGTGAACATAAATTCCATAAGCCTATTTTTTTAAATATGTTTTTGTTTATTTTTATTTATTTATTTGAAAGTGACAGAGAAAAAGGCAGAGAGAGACAGAGAGAGAGAGAGAGAGAGAGAGAGAGAGACAGACAGAGAGAGAGAGAGAGAAAGAGAGAGAAAGAGAGAGAATGGGTGTGCCAGCCGCTGCAAACAAACTCCAGGTGCTTGTTGACCTCTTGTGCTTCTGGCTAACTTGGATCCTGGGGAATCGAGCCTCAAACCAGGGTCCTTAGGCTTCACAGGCAAGTGCTTAACCACTAAACCATCTCTACAGCCCCCATGAGCCTATTTTATAATGGAAAGTTTTCCTTTCTCCTTCAATTATAATGCATAATGTTGCTAGATGCAGTCATCTGGCATGGTTATTATGTTTCAATACTTGGGATACATCTTTTAAACCACTCTTAGTGAGTAAAGTTTTCATGAGAATTCTGTTATCATTTTGATGGATCTGACATGATACATTGCTGGATATGTCTCCTATTGTTTTCATAATACTTTATTTGTTCAGTACACTTACTGATTTGATTATAATATGATGAGGGAATGTCTTGTCTGTTTGGTGTTCCACATGTCTCCTATATCAGGATTGACATCTTTTTCATAACATAGGGCAATTTTATGATTTCCTGTATTTCATTGAAACTACAATTTCATTGACAATATTTTATGTGTTTATATTACAACCTTCAACTTCTTTTCTAGCCATGACTTTTTAAATTGGACTTACCTTTTTTTAAATATTTTTATTTATTTATTTGAGAGAAAGAGAGGATGGGGAAGGGAGAAATGGAGAGAGAGAGAATGTGTGCACCAGGGCATCCATCCACTGCAGACGAATTCCAGACACATGCTCCACCTTGTGCATCTGGCTTACATGGGTCCTGGAGAATCAAACCTGGGTCCTTTGGCTTTGCAGGCAAACACCCCAATATCTAAGCCATTTCTCCAGCCCAAATTGGACTTTTCTTAATGTTCAATTATCTTGAATTTTTTTCATTCCATTTTATTAATTTACCTTTGTCCATGTTGGAATGCTTCAGTTATCCCACCTAGTTTCTAGCTCATACTATTGGTAAGGCTTTCTATGAAGATTTCAATTTGACTTTGTTTTTTCTTCAGTATTTCTGTTTTTTTATTGAATTTTTCTTTCATAACTTCTATATAGTTCCTTATTTTAATTGAGTTTTTGTAACCTTCTGAGGGCAGTAATTCATGAATTTATTTTCTTCTTTACTTTTTTGAATGTAATGATAATCGTTTTGAATTCACTTTCAGGATTTTTTTTTTTTACTTCAATCTTAGTGCAGACCATTACTGAAGTATTTCTTTTGTAGGAAGTCATTCTGCATCAATTTTTTCATGTTTCTTTAGTTCTTGATTTCCTACTTTTGCTTCTAGGGCTCTGATGCTCATTGAGGTTTTTTTTTTTCTTTTTTAAAAATATTATTGTATTTTAGTGATTTTAAAATATTATTATATTTTAATGTGTGTGTGTGTGTGTGTGTGTGTGTGTGTGTGTGAGAGAGAGAGAGAGAGAGAGAGAGAGAGAGAGAGAGAGAGAGAGAGAGAGAGAGAGAGAGAAAGAAAGAAAGAAAGAAAGAAAGAAAGAAAGACAGGGAAAGAGAGTTCCTGTGCTGCAGCATATGTAAGTTCAGAGGACAACTTTTGGTGTCAGTATTTATCTTCCACATCATTTGAGGCAAGTTCTTTCATTCTTGTTGCTTGCTGTTGCATTTGTAAAGCTAGATGGTCAACAAACTTCCAATAAATTTTGTCATTGCTCCCATCTCATTTTCTTCCAGATGTTACTTGGGGTCTGAGGATCCCAACTCAGGTACTCAGGCTTCTGTGGTAAGGACTGTATCTACTGTACCATCTCCCTGTGCATGGTTAAATTTTTTTCTTTAAATTTTAGTTATGTTTTATTTATTAATTTAAACTATTATTTTAGAGTAAGGGCTTGCATTGATCAAGAAGGACTATGTTGATGTGGGATTTCAGTGTTATTCCCATTTGTTAAATTAGTTTTTAAGACACTGGATGCAAATCCCTGTACTCTCCATGTTTATACTGCATTATGCCAGTGAAGATACTAAAGGCCCTCACATTCAGCTCACCAGAGATACCGGGCAGACCACAAGGTCTGAGATACACAGGACTTCATAGAAATGATAGGTGGGCTAAGGGTTGTCAAGTGAGCCTACCTTACTTAAAATAAAGAGCAGGCTTAAGTAGAGTTCACCAGAAGTGAAAGGAGAGCTAAATGTTTAAAGGTGTGCAGAGCTGACCAGCCATGAATGGCAATTCCAAAGCTCCTGATCACTGAGTAAGAAGAGTAGGCTGAAGTCTCTTAGATGAAGGAAAGGTAATGGATGGGTCAAAGCCCCTGAGCATCTTTTATTAGCCTTACTTGTTACCTATATCTATTTTTACTGAGGTGACTTTTCATGCATCTTGCCTATTTTCATTTTAGCATGTTTATTCTTATTGTTGAGGTTTTAAAATATTTGTGTATTTTAGATGATTTTCTTAAAAAATTAATTTAATAAATAATTTTAAAGTGTTGTTTCACAATTTGGAAGACATAGTACATATGCCAACTTTCTCAAAAATAACTAAGATGTAATTCCTATAGATACACAGGATTTTTTTTCTCTGTGGTTAAAAAGATTCACAATAAATGCACATAAAACAGTAAGGAACTATAATATATTTAAAATGTTTAGGGGCTATAGAGATTTTTCAGTGGTTAAAGGTATTTGCTTGCAAAACCTGATGGCTGGGGTTTGATTTCCAAGTACCCATGTAAAGGCAGATGCACAAATACTAGCATGTGTCTGGAGTTAATTTGCAGTGGCAGGAGATCCTGGCATGCCCATTCTTCCTCTGTGTGTCTGCCCCATTTTCTCTCTTTCTTTCTCAAATAAATAAAACATTGAAACTATTGAAATTTAGAATAAAGTGGGTAAAACCATTCTACTTCCCTTCAGGACTCATTATACAGCTATAGTAAAAACTGTATATTAGTATGATAGACCAAGGAAATCAATTGGAGATCAAGAAATGGGAACATTTGGGCTGGAGAGATGGCTTAGAGGTTAAGAGCTTGCCTGTGAAGCCTAAGGACCCCAGTTCTAGGCTCGATTCCCCAAGACCCACGTTAGCCAGATGCACAAGTGGGCACATGCATCTGGAATTCGTTTGCAGTGACTGGAGTCCCCAGCGAGCCCATTCTCTCTCTCTCTCTCTCTCTCTCTCTCTCTCTCTCTCTCTCTCTCTCTGCTTCTTTCTCTCTGTGTCTGTCTGTCACTCTCAAATAAATTAATTTTTAAATAAAAGGTCTCAGGTGGCCTAAAAAATGAAAAAGAAATGGGAACATTTAATTAAATAGAAAATGAATGGTGTTGTATAGAAAATACACCCCTTTGTGCATCTGGCTAACGTGGGTCCTGGGGAATAGATCCTGGGTCCTTTGGCTTTGCAGGCAAACACCTTAACCTCTAAGCCATCCCTCCCACCCTCTGAAGGCTTTTTGGCCTTAGAGTAAATAGTGCTTTGTGCACAGGATTTGGAGTCTGATTAGATATTTAATTTAAGCCATGTTTCATGTTTCACAATATATGATCTTAAGCTTCTCTTCTGTTAGCTCCAAAGCAGGATTAATAATGTTTGCAGTTACAAAGGAGAATTTTGTATACATAGAACTTAATGTGCCAAATACTAGCTTAGATTTTTTATTTTTCAATATTATTATTACTTGTAATCTTCTATGTGATTGCATTCTAAATCTCCAAAAACCTGGCCAAACATAACTGCTCCACACTAGTTTCCTGCTACACTATTCATTCCTATTGAACTCTGAGGTCAACATTAAGACTTCATTTATATATACAGTCTCCAATTGAAAATGTTGGTTTGCATCAATTTAGCCTTTTACTGAAGTTCTATAATATTTATACTTTGTATCACATATTTCTAAATAGCTTTTCACAAAAACTGACTAGGTATCCTCAAGTTAGACTGCTGAGTCATGAAACACAGAAGATTACATTCCCAATCTGTGAATAACATGTTTCTCTTCATATGTAAATTATATATTACAAGAAAGTGTTGTATTTGAAAATATTTATTATTTCTGGAATTGGGTTACCTCTGTATGATTCTTTTCAATTCCATCCTTTTCCTTCACATTTCATAACTTCCATCTTACTTTACAGCTAAGTAAAATTTTATGTGTTGCCTCCCTTTAGATAGTATTACTAATGGAATAATACCAAAATGTCACATGTATATAAGTGTATAAGTTTTTTGATAAATAGTAAACAATTTAATGGTATTGAAATAGCATTCAAAATTCTGGAATGTTTAAATTTTACACCAACCCAATGTTTCTGAGATAAGCTCTCTCATTGGCCTGGAGCTTAACAATTAAACTACACTAGCTGGCTGGCAAACCCTTATAATCCTTTGTCTTGGCAACCCCAGCACTGGGATTGCAACACACACAGGCCTTCATGCTTGCAAGGCAAGCACGTTACTGACATTAACTATCTCCCACCCTCTCATTGCTCCTGTGTTATCTAACTGATTTCTGGTATCAAAATAGCAAAGAGAAGGTAACTACAACACCTTCATAGAGATAATACTGAATTTTGTCAAAAATAGTAATTAACTTTCTTCTCTAAATCTAAAAAAATAAAGAAAAATTCTAATATACAAGGTGAAATTGGGATTGTGTTATTTGATCAGTACATAATCATTTATTTATCACAAGTTTTAGAAAGTAGTTATAGAAAGTTAAAATCTATAATATCCATAGTTAAATATAAAATTCATTTAATTATTTGGGGTTTTTTGGTTCTTTGGATTTAACATAGTGTCTATTCCATATTAGGCTATATTTTACCCCTTCACCAAATTCACAGCATATATTTTTACATGAAAAAGAAAATGAAAATCTTTGAAGCACTCATTTATCTTCGTGTGTGTGTGTGTGTGTGTGTGTGTGTGTGTGTGTGTAGAAAGTGTCAAAAAAAAGCAATAGAGAACACCGGATTTAATCTCTACAGACAAAACTGTTTTATTTACAGAAAACAAAAGCCTCAGCTTTCCCACAGAATGAAGGCTAAAGCACTGGGCCAGGTTGAGGTGTAAGCTTATAAGGAAGATCCTGAGAAAAACAGACTGAACTAGGTGCAGTTGATTCAAAAAAAAAATGTAGCTGCTTGTGTCCTTGTTCAGATGAGGCTTCTTCAGCCAGGAATGTCCAAGGGAGGACAATCAGAGGGTTTGTGGTCCTTCAAGGCCAGCTAGGCTAAAAGGAGTACATCAATCAGGGAAGGGTGCCAAACTTCTTTATTGCCCTTAAGCCTTAGGGAGAGCTATTAACTCTTTATTTCTCTTTAGTTTTAGGGAAAGGCTATTAACCCTTCATTTCAGACTCTGGAAGAAAAAAAAAAGAAATTGGGGACTACTGGGAAGTGGGACATTTTGGGGAGGACTGCATGGGCCTGGTCTGAGGGCAAGGACTTGCATTCCAACTGCTTCAAGCTGAGGTGGGGCAGTAGATTTCCTGGGGTGTCCCATGCAGTCCTGTGGCAGTTAGATGTTCAGGGGTTGATATTCAGTTGCCATAAAGAACTCAGTCACTCGTTGTGCAATAAATACATGTATCCTGTCAAGAAGGAATTCAGTGAGGCCATCTGAGTATGCAAGGAACAAAAGAGATGGTGAACCTTGTCGTAATCAGGGGAATAAAGTATATGTCAGAGACAGGATAGGTTTAACTTGAAGGGAGTAGAACTGTTAGATTTCTTAACTTATAACAATAGATATCTTAGTTAGCTATAGAGAGATGCCATGTTACATGTAGAAAAATAATATTATTGGTCATTAAAAAGGCTAATATAGTCCAAAATATTATTGGCTCTGGATTGGTAACATATACCTCTCCACAATCATTGCAGTCCATCATTGAAGTCTTAGTCATACAGGTCTAACTTTTGGGAGTTTTAGTTTTTAGTTTTCCATTTTCCAAATTTATTTTGTAGTTTGTGTACATAGTAGGCTATTGTCCTTCATCAATCTTATGAAAAGACAAGGAGACAGTTCTTCAGGAGAGTGATAGTTATCAAAGCCACTAGGAAAGAAACACCTAGATCATGTCAAATCTATTAGCCATTGTGATCTGGCTATTCATGTATGAGTTTTCTTGCATGTGACATGACATTTACAGGTGACATGGACATTATATTTTTGGTAGAATCATAATAATAATATAGGAGATTGATAAGGAAGGAGTTGTTAAGTTGGAGGGGAGGTTAATTAGAATTTGTGCAAATATAAAGATTTCATTTAGATAAGGTAGGAAGTGCAAGAGATTAGTATTGAAGTAATATTTGAAATATCTTAAGTTATTTTAAATTTAGAAATGATAGAGATTAAGAAGTTAATTCATTCTAAAATTTAGGTTTAAAGGTTTGTGTGTATGTGTTAAGTGTTTAATATAGAAGGCTTATGGTTTTTAATTATTTGTTCCAAAGATCAAAGGGTCTTATCTTTAGGAGAACTAGTGAAAGTACATAAGGCTGAAAGGCTAAATCCTTTGATTAGTCTTCATAATTTGTTATTATCAGTTGTTTATTTTATAAACATAATGAAATTGTGTTTTATAGAATTATGCTAGTTATATAACACAATGAAATATATTTTATATAATTAGATTAAGTATTATTTATTAGAATAAGTTTATAGTAAATAAATAAAAGTCTTACCCAAGAGGAAAACATGAGTATAACATTTAAGAAATCTATTGTTGCAAACAGGTGTCCTATATAACAAAATAAAGACTTAGTTTTTATTTTTATGTCACATTCAGATAGAGCTTAAAAAATAAACAAAACTAGTTAAAATATCTTGATCTTGGTAATGTTCATATTGATATGGGAAACTAAATCTTACAGAAGTGGCACCAGAGACAGAGTGGAGAATCAGTCCATTTTTACATCACCATGATTCCAGGGGAATCTCTTCTAGAGCCTGAGAAAATGATTAATTAGTAGAGCGATATCTTTTGCTGTGTTGTGGAGATAGGAAGAAACATACGATAATTTTAATACTTGGAAGAAACTGTAATACAAGCTATGGCCTTGAAACAGTACAAAAACTACAATGTCAGTACAAAAGACTGTGTATATGGGACATAATGAGCATGAAAGTTTATTACAGTACAAACATAACTTGGGTCAGAGGACTTTAATATTTTTATCATAATATGAAATATGCAACTATAAATAAATTTAATATGTTATTATACATAATTGTTTGAACTATGTAAACAATTAAGGCAAGAGAAATTCAGAAAAATAGCTTTTAATAAGGTAGGCACATCATATTTTTTAAATACATAATAGGTATAAGTACAGGTATAACATGTCAAGTATGGCAACATAGAGTTTTGGAATTTGAATTTGGTAACATCTTTGATTAGTTTAGATGCATGTTTGGGTACCAATTACCTCACAAACTGGAAGAAAAGCAGCAGCATTTAAGATCATTTTTTAGAGCAAGGAACATGTCTTAAGTCTCAATATATATAAGCAATGAACCTAAGATACAAGAAATGAGACAATATTTCAGTAAAACCTTGATTGAGACTAAGTATACATAGCTTAAGTATAAAACCAATCTTGGTCATTGTTGAGCTAAATTAGTCTGATTTTAACATACATTAGAGACATTTGTGATAGGCATAAAGTAATTTTTATCATCAATACGTTCAATCATTGAACAATTTTTTAAGTTTAATATAAGGCAATATTTATGAATGGTGGATTATATGAAGCCTAGATAAACTATATTAACATTGTTTTTATATTGTAAGCTTCCCTAGAACAGAAGTAGTTTCTTCAGTTTTCCTAAGAACAATGTTATAGTGACTGAATTGCCTTTTATAATTTTTAGACAATAAACTCAGTGATCATCATCCAGTTAAACAGTATGATCAAGATAGGAACCATTTTAAGGTTATAGACTTTTATTTGTTTGTTTTTTATATATAATAATCTTATTAAAAATTAAAAGGTTGACAAAGTCTGGAACGTAGTAAACCTGGTTGAGAACTTTAAAGTCAGTTTTTTACATCATCATGACCATATTAATATCAATGAGTTAAAAAAATTTTAATTTACCACCTTAATATTATAGCATCCTGTTACCAGCCAGGGGCATCCTTTATTAGTCTGATATAAGCCCTAGGTTAAGTCATTTTATATACCTCAAAGAGTCTGTAATCTAATCAAGTACTTGATGATTTAATCAACTTTGCCTTTAACTTTTTTTTAAAGGAATCCTTTTTTAATTTTTATTTATTTATTTATTTATTTATTTATTTATTTATTTATTTATTTGAGAGCGACAGACACAGAGAGAAAGACAGATAGAGAGGGAGAGAGAGAATGGGTGCGCCAGGGCTTCCAGCCTCTGCAAATGAACTCCAGACGCATGCACCCCCTTATGCATCTGGCTAACGTGGGACCTGGGGAACCGAGCCTCGAACCGGGGTCCTTAGGCTTCACAGGCAAGCGCTTAACCGCTAAGCCATCTCTCCAGCCCTATCTTTAACTTTTTGTTTTATTCATATTTTCATCTACATACTTTACTCATAACCACATCTACATACTTTTAACTTACAATATATGTAACCACTCTGTAACAATCTTTTTCATCAAACATTTAATAACATTAAAAATTTCCTCTCCAGTTTATCTCATAATGACCAACAGAAACTTTCTTACCATAAGACTTTTATTATGACCATTTAACTTTTCTCTTTTTTTAAACTTTTGTTTCTTAAGGTTTTTTTTAAACTTTTGCTTGTATTTTTTTTTTTTTTGTCCCATGGTTAATTATAAAGACTGTGTGGATTCTGATTGTCTGTCTTTCCATTTCCCAGGATAGTTAGTCCCCTTATACTCCCCCTTTTTTAAAATACTTAGAAGGTCAGTTATATTAATTTTATACTGTTTATTTTTATGTTACACTTAGCTGATGTTTAAATAAGCAAAAAAACTTATTAAAATGACTCTTTATTTTGTTAAATATTTAGATCTTTTTTTTTCCAGCAGCCAGAGTTTTAACAGTAGGAAATATAGATATAGTTTAATTTAATTTTGATTTGAAACATAACAATATAAATAAATTTATCAACATATTATAATGAGTCAAGTCTGAAGTATATGAACAACTAAGGTGAGAAAAAATTATGAAGAATGAAAACGTTTAAGTTAACCAATTTTATCATAGGCAACCCAAACCTTTCTTTTTTCAGTTTAAGTCTCATAACTTTTTCACATACTTTTAATAATATGTCTTACAACTACACACATATATATATATATATATATATATATATATATATATATATATATATATATCTGGATCACATGGTAGGTCGACTTTAAAATTTGTTTTTAGGTCAAGGTGAGTTTATTGTCCAAATAGCATAACCTAATTGCATTTCAAGACCACTTTTAATTCCACCTCCAAACTAGTCAGAACAAGTTATGTTTCAAAGATCGCGTTAAAGGCAAATGGCTGACTATGTCACGTCACCATGGCAGGCAAGACAACATTTTTCCCCACACTTTCCAAACACCACTTTTTTTTGTTGTTTTGCTCACACCAATCACACTACTTTATCACTTTTTAACATCCCATCCACACCTCTTCTAGAGTCCACCGTGAGAGAATAACATTGACTCGATATGGCATCACACTCTTAAAGCAAATCTTTTTTTAAAAAAAAAAAAGAAAAAAAATAATCCAAGACAAAAAAGTATAACTGAAAGATATGTGAGGTACATGGGGGAAGGGTATAGCATAATGAAAAATTAAAAAAAAAAATTCAATGGCCCGGTGTAGCAGACAGATTCAGGTGAACTGAGATGAACTTCCAGACCAGGCATAGTTATGGAGGAAGAGATTTATTGAAGCTTACAGATCCAGGGAAAGTTCCATAATGGCAGGAAAAGCTGGCCTGCCTTCACAGGCCCAAACAAAGAGAGAGAAGCACAAGTCAAAAGGTCAAAAGCCAGGGCACACTTCAGGAACTCCAGCTAGGCACACTTTGCTTATCTTTAGATTGAGATCTGAAACCCACCACTACACCTTAAGATCCACCCAGTGACACTGCCTCCAGCCCAGATGCAAACTACAAACAAATAAACAACTGAATATATTGGGGGCCATCTATTCTATTCAAACCACCACAGGGGGTATTTTTTTTTAGGGGCTTACTGATTATAGTAGGTTTTCAGTGGGAGGGTGGGGAGGATCAAAATAAAGAATCCTATGATTCCCACACTCTTGGATAGTCCACCAGTCACCTGAACACCTCAAGCATCTGTCCTGGCTGCAGTCCCATAAGGAGGTCCCTCCTGCACTAACTGCAGTCCAAGTTTACCAAGCTAGCAGACTAGGTCCTCTGCCCTAGACTTTCTTGCCTCCAGGCAGAGCTCCATTGGCATGATCGGTGTCCTGCCATTCCTGCCCAGCCTTGCTGTCCCCCATGGACATGTGTGATCACAGTTCCCACTCAGTCTTTCTTTCCCCCACTAGCTTAATCCATTACCCCTCAGCCTTGCTGTCTCCTGCCTGTACCCAACCACCATCCCTGCCCAATCTTGTAGACCCTCGACAGGGTGGCCCAGTCGCTCTTACTGCCCAGACTTACTGACCCGCCCGTGTGGGTGACCACCAGCCCACTTGTTCTTCTCTCACAGTCCATCTGAGCCCAGCAGGTAGTTGCTATCCCACTTGCCACTGGTCCCTCCCACCCCCAATCAGGGACCATGCTACCCACCCTAGCCTTTCTGAATGTTGTGAGGATTCATCATCTTACTCACTGCCCCCCCACACCTGACCAGCATGCTAGTGTCCCACCCCCAAGACTTTTTGAAACATTTTGATGGGAATACCACAGCGAAAAAGGAACAGAAAGAAAAATCAGATGCAAGTTAATCCAGCTAGATTGCCCAGTCCCACAATTGATGACTCTAATTAAAACAGAAGAGACAATAGGATCAGAATCCCAAAGTGAAGATATAAGCTAGGCAATAATGACCAAACAAATAGAAGAACTTGCAGAAACTCAAAGAAGGACCAATAATTGTATGAATGGAATGCTCACTAGATTAGACATACTAGAAAAGAACCAGGAAGAGTTTCAAAGACAGTTAAATGATCTGAAGTAGAGCCAAAAAAAAAAAAAAAATTAGGTTCTCAATATCAGCTGGCTAAGCTCAATGAAGGCATAAAAAAAAAAAAAAATACAAGGATGAAATCAAGAAGCATTAAGAAAATCCAAAAATGACATGTAAAGGGAACTAGACAGAGGGTTGGAAACTATACATTAAAAAGTAGTAGGGCTGGAGAGATGGCTTAGCGGTTGAGTGCTTGCCTGTGAAGCCTAAGGACCCCGGTTCAAGGATCGATTCCCCAGGACCCACGTTAGCCAGATGCACAAGGGGGCGCATGTGTCTGGAGTTTGTTTGCAGTGGCTAGAAGCCGTGGAGTGCCCACTCTCCTCTCTCTCTCTGCCTCTTTCTCTCCCTGTCTGTCACTCTCAAATAAATAAATAAAAATTAAAAAAAGGGCTGGGGCTGGAGAGATGGCTTAGTGGTTAAGCGCTTGCCTGTGAAGCCTAAGGACCCTGGTTCGAGGCTCGGTTCCCCAGGTCCCACGTTAGCCAGATGCACAAGGGGGTGCACGCATCTGGAGTTCATTTGCAGAGGCTGGAAGCCCTGGCAGGCCCATTCTCTCTCTCTCCCTCTCTGTCTTTCTCTGTGTGTCTGTTGTTCTCAAATAAATAAATAAATAAAATTTAAAAAAAAGAAAGGGCTGGAGAGATGGCTTAGCAGTTAAGCGCTTGCCTGTGAAGCCTAAGGACACCGGTTTGAGGCTTGGTTCCCCAGATCCCATTTTGGCCAGATGCACAAGGGGGCGCACGCGTCTGGAGTTCCTTTGCAGAGGCTGGAAGCCCTGGCGTGCCCATTCTCTCTCTCTCTCCCTCTATCTGTCTTTCTCTCTGTGTTGGTCACTCTCAAATAAATAAATAAAAAAAATTTTAAAAGTAGTAGAAAATACAAACCAAATTGAACAAGTCCAAAACTCTATAGAAGCTCTCAAGAATAGAGTCAGCCATGTGGAGGATAGAAACCCAAATTTGGAAGACAAAACAGAATAAATAATAAGTGAGTCCAAAACTTTCAACAAGATCAAAAATTTCTGTGAACAGAACATTAGAGAACTGTGGGATATCCTTAAGCATTCCAACATTCAGATCTTGGAAATAACAGAAAGGGAAGAAATTCAGACTAAAGACATGGAAAACTTATTCAACAAAATTATCAAAGATAATTTTACTACTCTCTCAAAAGAAAGTCCCATCAAGTTACAAGAAGCTAGCAGAACTCCAAGCAGAATGGACCAAAGCAGAAATTCTCCAAGACATATTATCATTAAGACTAAACATCAATCAAATAGAGAAAGTCCTAAAGGCAACTAGGGAGAGATAACATGTTACATATAAAGGAAAACCCATTAGAATTACTTCAGACTTCTCAATGGAAACCCTAGAAGCCAGAAAAGCTTGAAATGGAACACTGCAGACACTAATAACTCATGGCTTCCAACCCAAACTACTCTACCCAGCAAAAGTATCCTTTATAATAGATGGTAAAAGAAAACCTATCCATGATAAAACTCAGCTTTACAACTAAATGAACACAAAGCCAAACCTACAAAGAGTAATTCAGGAAGTGCTCCACACAAAAGACTCAAATAACCAACCTGAAGTGCCTATGAAAGCAGACCACAATAACCAGACTTCAAGAAGGCATAAAATACAAAGGCCAAGAAAATACCAAACCACATTAACAGCCTCATATGGCAGGTATTAAATCAAACCTCACAGTTAGTACCCTAAATATTAAAGGTGTTCCAGAGACATAAGCTAACAGGGCAAATCAGAAAGCTAGACCCCTCAATCTGTTGTCTTCAAGAAGCCCACCTCACCACTAAAGAGAGACACTTTCTCAGGGTGAAAGGGTGGAAAATGATATTCCAACCAAAGGGAAATAGGAAGCAAGCAGGTGTAGCTATACTTATACTGGATAAAATAGACTTCCAACCAAAAGTAATCAAAAAAGGCAAAGAAGGACACATCTTACCAATTGGGTGAAAGATCCAGCAAGAGGATAGGGCAATCATTAATCTTTATGCATCAAATACAGGTGCACCACAATTCATAAAACAAAACCTACATGACAATAAGACAGAAATAACCACCAACACTATCACAGTTGGGCACTTCAGTATTCTACTACCAGCAGTAGATAGATCGTCCAAGCAGAAAATTAACAGAGAAGAGAGCTCAACAACAACATAGATTATTTAGACCTAATGCACATGTATAGAACATCCTACCCCAAATCTAGACTATATATTCCTCTCTGTGGCCCATGGAACCTTCTCTAAAATAGATCATATAATGGGTCATACAGCCTGCCTCCATATCTTTAGGAGGATTGACATAATTTCCTGCTTGATATCAGATCACAATGCTATATTGTTAGAAATCAACAACAAAAGCTGTTCCAGGAACCCAAACAACTCCTGGAAACTGAAAAACCAAAAAAAAAAAAAAAAAAAAAACTCCAGACAGAAAAAAAATAATTAATATCAGAGTAGAAATTAATGATTTGCAAACTAAGAAAACAACAAAGAAAATTGGTGAAACAAAGAGCTGATTCTTTGAAAAAGTAAACCAGATTGATAAACCCCTGGCCAACTTGATCAAGCAAAAAAAGAGACACTTCAAATTAACAAAATTATAAATGAAAAAAGGAGAGATCACAACAGACATAAGTGAAATTGGTAGAATCACCAGGACTTACTTCAAAAACCTCTACTCCACAAAATTGGATGATATGGATGAACTAGATGAATTCCTGGGCACATACCACCTACCAAATCTAAACTCTTTGCAAATTAATCTCCTAAACAAACCTATCACAAACTCCAAGATTTAAAGGGTAATCAAAAACTTCCCTAAAAAGAAGAGTCCAGGACCAGATGGCTTCTCAGCTGAAATCCATCAAACATTCATGGAAGAACTGAAACCAATTTTTCTCAAATTGTGCCACAAAATTCAAGAACAGGGAAGGCTCCCCAACTCTTTCTATGAAGTTAGTATCTTCCTAACACCAAAACCAGGCAAATATGGCACAAGAAATGAAAACTAAAGGCCCATTTCTCTGATGAACTTAGATGCAAAGAACCTTAATCAAATCCTCATAAACCAATTTCAATAGCATATCAATGAAATTTGAAGAAAAATGGTCAAATTTAGAACAGATCATTCTCAGGAAACTCACCCAATGACAAAAAGATAATCATCACATTGTCTCACTCATCTTGGCTCCTAATCTAAATCTGCCTGTGATGCTGACATACCTTATAAATATCTCATTAATTAGGCAATAGGGATGGTGGGGTGGGAAGCCAGAGTAGAGTTGGGAGGGACAAAAAAACTGGACCCAAATGGAAATGGTACCATAAATCCTACATTCTGAAAGACATACTAAAGGGTTGAACCTTCATCATGTGCTAAGAGAGAATACCTGATTCACAAGGGCTTGGAGAGGGTATGATAAAGACTATCCTCAATCATCTCCTGTTTCTTTCTCTCTCTTTTTTTCTATTTCTCTTCTATATTACCTATACTTTTCTTCCTTCTTCTCCTTTGGCACTGACCTTTAATTCCAAGTACCAGCATATGGGTAACATCCACAATGAGCTGTTGATAAGAGAGACCTGCAAGTTTTCCCCCAAAAATTCTATCAGAGTACTTGATGACCCACCCAAGGTTAATGGTAAGACCCACACCTGAACACACCATATGCTGTTGGCATGGAACATGGAGCGACCTGGCTTCAAGCTGGAAGAGAGTCAATCCTCAGACAATTAGCTTGTCTTGTGCCAAAAGTCATTACATGAGTGACTGGAGAACTCTAGGTCTAACATGTCAACCTGACATGATGCTCACACAAATGCAATAGTGGCACACAGCCATAGTGGGTTAACAACTGCTCTTGATTTGGCTAAAGGATCTGCTCAGTGGAATGGCATCCATACATAGAATGGGGAAACAAGTCAGAACCATATCCAAAAATAAGCCTCCTCTCCAATATCATGCTTCCACCAATAGTGGGCTACAAAAGGGCCTACACCTATTAAGTTCTCTATAAAACAATAATAGGTATCCATGTATCTTCACTGACCTAACTCTCTGTAGGAGAATTTGCTTCTCTTTTTCAAATGGACACAGAACCAGAGGAAAGAATCAGCCCATCACACCTCACCTGGGCACCAGCTAAAGACATAGAATTAGTTCATTAGCAGGAGATGCTTTCTCTGTGAACCTGGTAGGACAAGGCTGAAGGAGACAGATAAAGAGAACACTCAAGTCCTACCAAATCAGATATTCAGAGACACCCAAGACATCCCATCACTGAAATAGACCTAAAATGAACCCAACATGGCTCAGGGAAATTTGTGGAAGTGGAGGTGGAAAGATTTTTAGAGCCATAAGTTGGGTCATTAAGCACATAGACATTGCCTCTCCCCTATAACTGATGGTCACCCCCATAATTTAACACCCACAATCATTTTCGTTATTCATTTAGCTGTTAATAGATACTGCTTTGCTTGATTTCTTAGCAGTTGTGAATATTTCTCCAATGATCATTATTTCTTAAATGTACATTGTTATGAAAATGACTTTGGAATGCTAAATTCATTTATTTTAAATATATACACAGCATCCTAGCATGGTGGTTCAATTCTACAGCCCCAACAATTGTAAGAATAAGGTAGGGGGTGCTGTCCTGAGTTTGAGGCCTGGCTGGGCTACATAGAATGTTCCAGGTCACTTTGAGTCCTTATAAGTTTTACATAGTGCCTATGCTAATTTATATTCCTATCAATACTGTGCAAGTATTCTGTTTTTCCCACATCCCTCTCATGAGATGGCATTTACAAATGTTGTCTATGATAGGTAACATCTGGAAGTAATGGTGGATGAATGGATGAAGAACATGTGGAATAGTTCCAGTTCCACTTACAAATTTGGGTATTCATCATGAAGAGTATATTTCTGATTCTTAAAAAAATAAGCATGTTCTTCCATGTGAGAGATCAAAGACATAAAACTACAATATGCTATATACAAGATGAACAATTCAGAAAGAAAAAAAATACATATGTTATGTATGCATAGAATATAAAATAAAAAAAAATAATAAAAATAAAACTCAGAAAAGAAAAGATTAGACTACTAGTGGCCAGTGGACTTGGGGTTATAAATAAAGAAATGGCTAAAGACTACATATTTTAGTTACATTTTTAAGCTTTGGACTTCTAATATAAAACATGGTATCTACATGTATCAGACAGCTTCAGTTGCTGAGATGAACTTCCAGACCAGGAACAGTTATTGAGGAAGAGACTTAGTGAAGATACAGGGGAAGTTCCATAATGGCAGAAGAAGCTGACCACCTTTAACAGGAGAAAAGCCACAAACCACCACCAAAAAAAGAAAGCAAGGACACTTCAGGAACTCCAAGCAGGACTCAAGAACTTTCCATCTCTTTAGATTGAAATTACAAATCCACCACCAAACCTTAGGCCTGGAAACTAAGAACTGCCCAGTGATACCTTCTCCAGCCAGGTGGTTGGCAGATCTAAATTACAAACTTTAATAAAGTCCTGAATAAATTGTGGTGCATCCATTTAAACTACCATACTACATGTAGAAGCAACATATTATATATTGGAAATTTTCTCATGGATATATTTTCAATGTTGTCACAAATCTATATGTGGCAATTTACATAGCAATTAAATGGTATAATCATTTTGAAATGTATATGTATATCAAGCTATGCAACTTTAAAATATGTGGATTACTTTGTGAAATTTCCTAAATTAATCTGAAAACACAAATATAAAAGTACCAAGGTTATACGTAATTTGGTAAAATGCGTTCTGGAAAAATGTAATTCCTCTTCATATACTATATACTTAATTTGTTCTCTCCTTAAGCAAAGAACTGTGTGGTTAATTCAGTTGGAAATTAGATGAATATGTGCTTGCTTGAAATCAAGCTAGAGGGCTTTTAAATATTAAAACTAGATATATGCGATATGAAGTATTAATCTTTCTTATTCTATACACAATTTCATGTTCCTCACATACATTACTCCTTTCCTTCAGTTAACTTTCATTTAGCACTTCATTACTATAAATTTTAATTATGTCTTCCTTATTGCTCATATATCCTTTTGAGTAAAAGTTATAGCAGAGAAGAATTTTTGCTTGCTATTTTTTCTCTGCTTCATCTCCAATGTTTAGAAAACTTCCAGGCTCCTCTTAAGCTATGCATAAATATTATTTTAATGAATTAGCAAATGAATTATGGTAATTAGAAGTTCTGATTGAACTTGTAATTGATCTGAAGGAAACAACTCACGATCTGTTAGAGAATAATCAAGAACAGATGTGTTTTGGTGATGCATCAAACTCCATGATTCCATCTGTCTCCTCTACTAATCATGAAAAAATTAATGAGAATTTTTGCTGTTATATTTTACTAAAAATCACTTGGCTAAAACCTAAAAACTTTCCAGTGAAGGAGTCAAATATATGAAAAATCCCATAGCAATGGAAAAGGGATTGTTCATTCAGTAAACACTAAATTTAGTGTAAATATTGCTTGGGTACTCTAACTGAACTTATGTAGTCACATTATCCTGTAACTTAATGTTGAAGTGATTTAGGGCTAGGCTCTTTATCTGTATGTTTTCCTTGAAATAACAGGAAACAATAAGTGTACTACAATTAGTTCAATTTTAAACAAGGATCATATAATATCATGTAACAAAAGAGATTAACTGATTCTGGAGTCTAGTTGTTCAGGACAGATTGCTTTCCTGAGTCTTCAATATACTTGATAATTAGTGTTACAGAATATATAAGCCTTATAACTATATACATATAGGTATAATAATATCCATCCAGGCATAAATAGTTATAGACTATCCTTGAATGTACACTAAATTTATAATCAATGTTATAGTAATACCATGGTTATAGAGAAAAATTGAATATTTTTTAATTATTTGAGTGAGACTATGTGTAGATAGATATTTACCCAGTACTTTGATTCATTTTGGCACAATAAAGTCCCCTAATAATTTGAGTAATAATTCCATCTTTTTCAAACAAGTTTCTTCAGCAAAATTTATTTTCAAAAGGCTAGAGAGAAAATATGGTTAGGCATTATAGGCAATAAGAAGTATATCACAACTACTCAACTCAGCTTTTGGAGTTCAAATGGCAGTAGACAATATTTTAAGGAATAAGTAAGGCTGTATTCTAATAAACATGCCAATGTCAAAGAAAAAACATGGTTGACTAGTCTTGGCATGGAGCACTTAGTTTACTATGTCATAATATCCAAACTTAACACAAAATTATGTCAGTTTTTTTTTGTTCAAAAACAATCCAATATGTAAGAAATTTATAGAATTATGTTAAAACAACTTGCACATGCTATGCAAGTGATCTTTCAACAATTTACATTTCCAGCCCTAGAAATTATCTTAGTGGTTTCTATTCAGAAAATATAACTGCCTGTAAGCTTGATCATTGAAAGTTTTAAAAATCACACATTTATTTAATAAAGTATCACTTAAAGGCAATGTATTTTTATACATGTCATAAAGCAATTAAATTATCAAAAATGTAATGTGCATGTGACTACATAATGGAAAACTTTGGAGTAACAAATTAGTTTTATGTAACCTTTTAATACACTTCTCCAAATGTGTATTGCTCAAAAGTCCCCCTATTCCTACTATACTAAAAGTTGGGCATCAAAATCATTATTTTGTGTTAACAAGCACATTTCCTTAGATAGTGTGGTATTATCTAACAGTCATTCCTTAGTACTACTGATATATTAACTTGATAATTAACAATTATCTCAGAAAATATCAAGGGTGATAAAAGCAATGTAGTAAATGTCATCATACTATAGAGAATAAATTGGTTTTCAGATTTACTTTCAACAGTAGAGCATCTTAGCACTCTCTCTCTACAGACTTATCTTTTCATATCTCTAATTCTGAATATCATCAACTTTTGGGAAAATATTGCAGAAAACATTACTTGTATCCTACATGAAATATAGAAATTACAAAAATATTTCTGAAAGCACTACCGATGATTTATTCTTATATTCCATCAGGGTTGATAATTTCTATTCTTAGAAGTGGTACATTGCTATCCTAGCTGTTAAAGATAATCAGTCAGGAAAGAAAAAGAAGTTATAAACCAGTATCTTTTATAAGTAATCACTGTGCATCAAGAGTAGTATTTTTTTTAAATTTTTAACTGTATATTGACAACTTCCATAGACATAGACAGTCAACCAAGATCATAATCCCCTCCCACAACCTTCCCTTTCCCCCTTCCAAATCCCCGCTCAACTGAATCTCTTCTTTCCAACTAGTCTTTCTTCTTTTTTGATGTTATCATTTCCCCCACCTATTATGCTGGTCTTGTGTATGTAGTCACTGTAATGTTATGAATACCTTATCCTTTTTATGTCTGAAAGACTGTATTCCAAAACACGTCACCTTCATTTGCCTGCAAAGTTTTCTGCAATGGCCCTTGAACCTTGGGTGATGTGATATAGATATATCACTTAGTGCTGAACACTCCAGTGCTATTTATCTACACTTTTGTGAGCTTTTAAGTCATCCTAATGGTCACTGCCATTTTAAAAGAAAAGTTTCTCTAAATGTAATCAAGAATAGCATTAGTATATGGGCATTTGAGGACAGATTTGTGGTTATATATCCATTTAGCCAGACAAAATAGTAGTTTCCCCCTTAGAGCTTATGACCTCCCCCAGCCATAGGATTTGAATAAATTTTCAGTAACAGCCTATAATATGCTCCAAATCCAATGAAATTCAATACAATCAGAGAACAGTTGGTTTACTTTATAGCAGAAATGCCACCATTGAAACGGTTGCTACATTTTGAATGGCTGGCCAGCTGAAGAACTTCTAGGGTCCACTGCTGGTTCAGACCATTGGTGACTTTTCTCCTCTAATTGGTTGCATAGGTCTTTCCAGCATCAAAACAGCTAGTCAACGTGGAGGAGACTTCTATCTCAACTCCAGATTGATTTGTCAGTGACCTGCAGCTCAAGCATGTCTTCAGCAAGAGAGACTTACCATCTTGATATGGTGGGCAACCAAGACCTTTGGCAATAGCCTATAGTGTTTTAGGTGCATCAGAAGCCTTCCTGACCAACAATTTCCTGAAATATATACCACTTCTGACACTGAAATTTATTTACTAATAATCTTTAGCTGCTAGGAACATTATCTGCCACTACATGATACTTCTATGCAAGCTTTTTCTTTTTTTAACACATATAGTATTTGCTAGTGAAGAAGTGGATTCCATATGGTTTATTCATTATAAATAGTTGATATTTTTGATTCTGCCTTTCAGTAAGTACAATCCATCTTCTTGATAGTATGTTTCCACTCAGGAGTATATTCCTTTACAGCATTTTACACTCATCATATTACAGTGATATACATATGAAAATGTAGATTATATATGTCTTGATCATTAGCAATATACTCAAATTTGGAGTAATCAGCTTATTGAAATGATCATGAATTCTATGTGTATAGTTAGTTCTTTTGGAATTCACCATATATTTTTGAAAATATATGGTTTGAAAGTTGGGAAGCTAAGTTTTTTTCTGATCACAAATATAGTCAAAGCACAGGATAAGTAAAGAAGAAAAAAAAATCACAGTAACCAGAACTTTCTTCAGTTCCAAGTAGATGATCTGATTCTGTAATGGTAAATTCCAGGAATATATCACTTCAGAAATTATTGGAAAAATGTTTTGAAATAAAACTATGATAGGTTTCTCTGTCCATCTTACAGATTTTTTATTAATCTATTACAGTTTCACTGTCTAGTAGATTGATTCCATGCAAGGGAAACAGGGCTTCTAGATATCCCCATTTACATTGCTCGGGAGACACACAAAAAAGACAGCATTCGTGTCTCAGTAATTCCAGTAGACATTACATAATTGGTACTGATTAGATGAGCTTAAAGCCTGCATTTATTCCAGGTATAATCACTGTACCAGAAATATTGAATGTATTGAATGAGTCCAGCATACATGGGACTATTGAATCCAGTAAAGTATGTCATCCCTATTGAATCATAATAAATTATATAATAATAGCCAAATGTACATTGATAGTAACTATATGATAAGTATCATCCTAAGTGCTCTGCACATAATAACCAATATAATCTTCATTGCAACACTATGGGGGGTACAGAATGGTCATTTTGTAGAAGTGAACACTTGTGCATGGAAAGGTTAAATAATAACTAGTTAGATATTTATGAATCAGTAAAGCAAGCATTTTAATCCAGATGATATCAAAAAGTTAGAATATAAAAAATATATCATATGGAGGTAGATGAATAGCCACTGGCAAAATTAACTTATTAGTATAATGAAGGGTTAATGTAATGTAGACAAAAATAAATTGTACTTACTATATAGAACAGTGATAGAAAAAAAATAATTTAAGATGATGAAACAATTTTTTTTTCAGTCCTGCTAGGGCATTGTTTCACAAAGGTTCCATTCACCCTTTATAGGAAGTTTGCTTCCTGAGGCAAAAGTTTATCTCATTCTATTATAAAAATCTTAATCGTCTATTTTCACTTACATACACAAACACACACACACATATTCCATTTCATTCAAGAAGACTGCATCTTGTCTCCTGTACGGTAAAGATGAATACCAAAAGCTTTGGATAGAATGAAGTAATTCATGAGCAATTGCTTTCCTGGAAAACAATGTCCATTTGAGATTATTTATTGTTTTGCTATGGGTGTGTATGTTTATCTCTTTAATCCTTTCTCTGTCATGGAATGGTGCCAAGAAAGATAAATTAGAAAATAATCCTAGCCTAATTTTTTCCCTAATTATTATCAGTCCAAAACAGGAAACCCAGCAACACCAGATTATTGTTTTAAAAAACAAAGCCAGTTGATGAGAATTGTAGCATGGCATCCTGAATACTTGCTACCATCCCGTTTCCCATTCCAACACAAGTATCTTATGTGACTAACACTAATTTATGCCTGGCTTTCCCTTGTTCTTTAATATATTTGTATAGCACTTTCCTCTCAGACCTACATAAGGAAATACCAGTTAGCATATAGAAAAGCATTTCGAATTTTTAGTGTACTTGAAAACAACCATTACATGACTGAGGGTATCTTCTAGCTTGGCCTCTTCTTCCTTCTTGGATCTTTACCAAGGTGTCACAGTATCACGTAAGCAACACACAGGATTTACTGGGTAAATGGGCCATTTTGATAACTGCAACACTGTTTATGAAGTAACCAAAAACCTTATCAAGTGTAGCTATGAAACTAGTATCATTGTTGAAAGCTAGCAGAAATCACCAGGACACTATTGTTTATGACCATCCAACACTATGTGTAGAGACATTTTGGTTTCATTTAAAACAGGTTATCCATACTTCTCAATTGGTGCAATACAGTGGCAATTATTTTACATTCTGTTAGACCATTCTGAATTTTGGATACAAATTTTTCAATGTGGCCCAAATTTTTACTCTTGTCAGCATCCAGTAAATTCTGACACTCTATGTTGAAAATTTCCAAGTTGTTTTGAAGACACATTGATAAGTGTCATGCTTCTTTGCTAGTTTATCTTGTGTACTTTCATGAAAGTAAACTTGAACTTTCTACTGTTCCTCAAGAAGATGATTCTCTTCCTTTTATATATTCAGTAATTGGGTTCTGCTACAAGAATTCAATATTTTTTTTTTCTCTCTCTCTCATAAAGTATCTCAACATATCTCTGTGTTAGGCAAAATTTAAGATTCAAAAGATTATTTATATACTGTTAATAGGGCCTTTTGTCAGTACACAATCTTCATTCAGTGCCAAGTCCATGTGAGATGGTACAAATTCACTAATTAGTCTTAGACTGATGGTTTCACCATTTATTTCTTTTGGATTTGTTTTAAAATGACAATGAACTAAAAAAAAAAAAAAAAACAAAAAAACAAAAAAAAAACATTCATCTGCCATCACAGAGCTATGGTCATCCTGGAGAATTTTTTTTTTAAATTTAATTTATTAGTTTTCTTTTCAGTAAATACAGGCAGTTTGGTACCATTATTTAGGCTCATCTGTGATCTACCCCCTCCCATTAGACCCTCCTTGTTAATGGAAATGGGTCGTGCATTGTGGAGTCAGCCCCCAGTTATTAGTATGATAAATGTCTCTGCATATCATGACCCAACATGTGACTCTGACATTCTTTCCACCCCCTCTTCTGCAAGATTTCCCTGAGCCATGTTGGGTTCATTTGTGGTCTGCTTCAGTGCTGAGGTGTTGGGGGCCTCTGAGGCTCTGGCTCTCTGATTTGGTAGGAGTTGATTTTTCTATGCGTTGATCTCCTTCCCCTTTGTGCTGGTATCCGGTTCACAGGAAGACATCACCCTTGCTTATTTCGCCAGTTGTCCTTAGTTTCAGTTGGGCCCCTTTTGAGGTATGTTGGGGCAGCTCTCTTCTTAGGATATGCATCTATCTGGAAAAGAGAAGCAGATTCTCCAACGGAGAATAAGTTAGCACCCGGAAAATTGAGATAACACTTACTTTTTTGATAAACAGTATGGTAGGTTTAGTCCCTCTTATACCCCATGATTGATGGTAGCTTGATATTGTAGAGTGGGCTTGTGTTTGGGTATGGTTCTGATTTGTTTCCCAGTTCCAGCTATGGGTCTAGTACCACTGAGGGGATCAGTTAGCCAAATCAAGAGCAATTGATTCCTCACCATGGCTGTGTACCACTATTGCACTTGTGTGGGCATCACATCCAGTCATTTGTTGTTAATTAGGTTAAACAATGTGTTGCTTGGACAGATCTTGGTCATTTCCCCCAGTCGCCTATGTAGCACCTTCTGGCACTAGACACGCTGACTGTCTGGGGACTGACTCTCTCCTGGCTTCCAGCCATGTCATTCCATTTTACGCGTCAGCTGCGTATGGAGTCCTCAGCAATAGGGTCTTACCACTGGCCTTTGGTGGGTCATCAAGTACTCTGACAGAAGTCTGTCATTGTTTTGGGAAACCTTGTAGGTTTCTCTGATCAAAAGCTCATTGCGGATGGTAGGCCCAAGCTGGAAATGGGGGTTACAGGTCAGTGTCCACTAAGAAATTGAGGAAAAAGATAACTAATATACAAGAATTAGAGAGGAGAGAGATAGAGGGGAGAGGGGGAGAGGGAGGGAGGGAAGATGTAGGAGATTTAGGTCAGTCTTGATCCTACCCTCTCCAGTGTCTTATGGTTCAGGTGTTTCCTGTAAGGGTCTAGTGAAGGTTCAGCCATTTGGTCTGTCTTTTAGGAAGTAGAATTTTATGGTACCATTGCCGTTTGCGTCCGGATTACTGTTTTCCACCCTTTGATTCCCTCCCCACCGTCTCATCCATCTTATTGTCTAGTCCATGAGGTGCTTGCTGGGTATGTAAGGCATCTTGGGCAGATTCAGGTTAGGTGTTGCAGATGAGTGAGACTATGTGTCGATTTTTTTTCTGTGATTGGGTAAGTTCGCTGAGAATGATCTGTTCCAGGTTCAACCATTTTTCCTCAAATTACTTTATGTCGTTGTTTCTTACTGCTGTATAGAATTCCATTGTGTAGATATACCACATCTTTGTTATCCATTCTTATAATGATGGACATCTAGGTTGATTCCAGCTTTTAGCTATTACGAATTGAGCTGCTACAAACATGGTTGAGCAAATCTCACTGGCTTTTTGTTTGAAGGTTTTAGGGTAGATGCCCAGGAATGGTATAACTGGGTCTGTTGGTATTTCTATAGTCACCTTTTTCAGGAGTCTCCATATTGCTTTCCAAAGTGGTTGTACCATCCTGCATTCCCACCAACAGTGAATGAGTGTCCCTGCTTCTCCACATCCTCACCAGCATTTATTTTCATTTGACCTATTGATGTTGGCTATCCTTATTGGGGTAAGGTGGAATCTCATAGTTCTTTTAATTTGCATTTCTCTGATGATTAGGGATGATGAACATTTTCTTAGGTGTGTGTTTGCCATTTGTATCTCTTCCTCTGTGAATTGCCTGTTTAACTCTGTGCCCCATTTTGTGAGTGGGGTATTAGTCTTCTTATTGTTTAGACTTTTGAGTTCTTTGTAAATTCTAGAGATTAGGCCTCTATCAGTTGGATAACCTGCAAATATTTTCTCCCATTCTGTGGGTATTCTATTGGCTTTGCTTATTATATGCTTGTCTGTAAAGAAACTCTTCAGCTTCATATGATCCCAATGGTTGAGTGACTGTTTAAGAACTTGAGACACTGGGGTTTTATTCAGCAAGTCTTTTTCCATTCCTATATCATGGAAAGTACTTCCTAAATTTTCTTACAGTAGTTTTCGAGTTTCTGGTCTTATGTTGAGGTCTTTGATCCATTTGGATTTGAGTGTTGTGCATGGTGAAATGTGTGGATCAAGTTTTAGTTTCCTGTATGTGGTTATCCAGTTTGCCCAGCACCATTTGTTGAAGATGCTATCTTTTTACCAGCCTATATTGTTTGGGCCTTTGTCGGATATCAAGTAGCTATAGTTGCTTGACCCAAAATCCGGGTCCTCAAGTCTATTCCATTGGTCTATACTCCTGTTTTTAAGCCAGTACCATGATGTGTCATCATCCTCATGCCTGTTTCTAGTGGGGGAGGGAAAATGCTAAGAATCAGAGATTGTTGTGGTTTGAATAGAAAATGTGACCTATAGACTCATGTGCTTGCATACTTAACCACCAGTCAGTGGTGCTGTTTAATAATGCTGTGGAAACTCTAGAAAGTGAAGCCTGTTGGAAAAAGTTTGTCAGTGGGCCCTGTCCTGCTCGCCATTCTCTCTCTACTTCCTACATGCTTATATTATGATACAGCATAAGTTTCCTGCTTCTGTAGTGATATATTTTAACTTCTGGAACCCTATACTGAAATAAACTTCTTTCCTAAGTTGCTACTGGTCAAGTATTTGTACCATAGATTAGAAAGTAACTGGTGAAGAGATATAAGGGAATTTGCTCCAAATCACAGAGTTTGGTCTGCAGCATAATCTAATCCATGGATATCCACTGTGTTTCCAAGACATTTTTCACACCGTGTTGCTCTTTTAAAACCTTCAAAATAAAATATTTTTTTCTGTTTCTTATTTCTTCCCTATCCTTCCACCTTCATAGTGACTGCCTGCAGGTTGATCCTTCTAAAACCAGTATCTTCATCATATACACCAAATGGGTCTTCCCCCAGTGACATACTTTCTTTTAGTAAGGTCTTACCTCCTCAAAATTTCACAGTCTTCAAGAGAAGTGCCACTAGTTAAAGATACCCAATTGCTCTTCGGATAAGAAGACCAAGCACATACATCAAATGGTCTCCAAAATAACTATGCATATCCTCTTTAACCCAAGGTGCTCTCACACTGTCAGTTGAAGAATCTGTTTTCTCTTACAGATAACATAGAATACTGGGGAAATCCAAGGTCCATCAATATGACAAGAAAAGATAGCTTACTGCCTAACATGACAAGTGCCACTTTTACCACATCTACTAGGGTACACAAGAAATTGTAGAGGTAGTGGCAGTACTGCTTTCAGTGCTAGCCTGACAACAAGCTTTAGGGACATGGTGCCAAACACTGTGGTCAAATAAAACGCATCAAAGCAGAAATATAGTAACTAGAGAAAAATCAACACTAATACAGAATTTTAATAGACCTGCTGAATCCCAGGGCACATTTCATTTTTTTTAAATTTTTATTCAGTTTTTATTTATTCATTTGAGAGAGACAGATAGAGAAAGGGGCAGAGAGAGAGAATGGGCTCACCAGGGCCTCTAACCACTACAAATGAAATCCAGACACGTGTTCCCCCTTGTACATAGGCTCCCTCAAACACAGCAGTGGTCCAGGACCCAGCCACGCCTACTTGAACTGACAGCGCACCAAAGAGGGAACCAATAAGGTGTGCAGCTGAGACCAAAAACATCGCAAAAGGTAACTGGGATTAAATAAGGTCAGTACCCACCTAATAAACCTGGTATATAGGCCTGAACCAGAAGTGCTAATTCCACATTCCATATCAGGATAAATTATATGTTAACTCAGATGGATGGTCAAGTTTGCCATTCTTTTTATTTATTTATTTATTTATTTATTTATTTATTTATTTATTTGAGAGCGACAGACACAGAGAGAAAGACAGAGGGAGAGAGAGAGAATGGGCACACCAGGGCTTCCAGCCTCTGCAAACGAATTCCAGATGTGTGTGCCCCCCTTGTGCATCTGGCTAACGTGGGACCTGGGGAACCGAGCCTTGAACCCGGGTCCTTAGGCTTCACAGGCAAGCGCTTAACCACTAAGCCATCTCTCCAGCCCAAGTTTGCCATTCTTAAATAAGCTGTATTTTGGGCTTGTTATTTGTTTCCCTTTGAATTATAGTGGCTTTGTTCACTCTTCTGTTATACATTAGGGAAGGGTCTCACCTGGTCACAAGCTGACTTGGAACCCTCTACAGACCAGAAATCTTAACCTCCTTGTTGTCAGGATTAAGGGAGTGGGTGAGGTGCCACACAGCCTAAGGGACAGAGAGAGGATCTGGTTGTCATAATACCTTCTCTTGGATAAATACCCTGTGCTGTTTTTTATTGAAAGTGTACATTGTTTAGTTAAATTTTAGAAACTATCTGTATTTGGTACCAGTCAGTATACTTCAATACTCTCATAGCAGGCAAACCCAACAATTAGGGTCACTTCTGTAGATAATCTGACAGTCTTGTGAGCCACAACCAACAACTTAAGCTCCTACCCTGAAGATATATAACATCAGATTGATTGAAACATCACATATTACCCAGCTAACTAGAACATCCAAGCATTAAATAATCCAAGATGTAAAATTATATACATTATAACACAAGAAACACCAAAAACTAAGACAATACAAGTCAATCAAAAAGTATTAATGCATCAGAAATGACCTCCAGTGAGAACAAGTTGGAGGAAATGCCTGATAAAGATTACAAAAGAATGATTATAAATACGTACAAGGAACTCAAAGAAGAAATTAAAGGAAACAAAGAAGACACAGGACTCCAATTAATGAAATAAAGAGGTCAATAGTAAACATAAATAAGGAAATAGAAACAATAAAGAAAAAACAGTTAGAATTACTACCAATAAAAAAAAACCAGTTAATAAAATAACAAAAAAAACTCTGTAGAAAATCTCACCAGTAGAATGAATGAAGGAGAGGACAGAACACCTAAGCTAGAAGACCTGGTGAAAGTTTTAATACAGTCCAACAAAAAGAAAGACAAGCTAATAGAAAATTATGAGTGGGAATTTCAAGATATTTGGGACACTATGAAAAGATCAAGCATAAGAATTCAGGACATAGTAGAAGGAGAAGAACTTCACTCCAAAGGCATAGTTGGCATCTTCAACAAAATCATGGAAGAAAACTTCACCCAAATTGGGAAAGAGGTGCCAATGAAGATACAGGAAGCCTTTAGAACACCAGCCAGACAAAACGTGGAACGAACCTCTCCTTGCCATATTATAATCAAAGTACCAAACACACAAACCAAAGAAAAAATATGGAAAGCAGTCAGAGAAAAAAATCAAGTTACCTACAAAGGCAAGCCTATAGAGATTACAGCAGATTACTCAACACAAACTTTAAAAGCCAGAAGGGTGTGGAGTGATGTATTCCAAGTTCTGAAACATAACAACTGTCAACTAAGGTTACTTTATCCTGCAAAACTATCAATTCAAATAGTGGAGAAATAAGGGCATTCCATGACAAAAGCATGTTAAAGGAGTATTTTAACACAAAACCACCTCTACAGAAAACACTTGAAAGAATCCTCCATGCTGAAGAAAAAGAAAAACACACATATAAGGAACCAGGAAAAAATAAACAATACTCAAAAACCAGTTAACACAACACAACAAACTGGAAGAACTACAAAAAATGGCAAAAATGAATACACACCTTTCAATAATATTCCTTAAAACAATGGCCTCAATGCCCCAACCAAAAGACATAGGTTTGAAGACTGGGTTATAAAGCAGGATCCTTCAATTTCTTGCCTCCAAGAAAACCATATTTCAACAAAGGATGGACACTATCTTAAGGTGAAAGGATGGAAAATGGTGTTTCAAGCAAATGGACATACAAAAAAAGCAGGGTTGCTATCCTAATATCTGACAAGGTAGACTTCACTCAAACATTAGTTAAGAAAGGTAAGGGAGGCCACTTTATATTGATTAAAGGCACCCTCCAACAGGAGGACATTACAATCCTAAACTTATATGCACCTAACATGGGGACCCCCAAATTCATCAAACAAATGCTATGAGAACTAAGGTCACAGATAACAACAAAAACAGTGTTAATGGGTGACTTCAACACCACATTATCATCAATGGAAAGGTCATCCAAGGAAAAAATAAACAAAGAGGCATCTGGACTAAATGAGGTCATAGAAGGAATGGACCTAACAGATATATACAGGATATTTCATCCAAATGCTGCAGAATATACATTCTTTTCAGCAGCACAGGGAACATTTTCTAAAATTGACCATATATTAGAACACAAAGCAAATGTAAACAAATACAGAAAAATTGAAATAATTCCTTGCATTCCATCTGACCACAATGGAATCAAACTAAAAATCAATAGCAAGAAAGGCTATAGGTCATACACAAAATCATGGAAATTAAACAACACACTACTAAATGATGAATGGATCAATGAAGAAATCAAGAGGGAAATTAAAAAAAAAATATAGAGTCAAATGATGAGATCACAATATACCAAAATCTTTGGGACACAATGAAGGCAGTCCTAAGAAGTAAATTTATAGCTTTAAATGCCTATATTAAGAAATTAGAAAGGTTGCACGTAAATGACCTAATGTTTCACCTTAAAGCCTTGGAAAAAGAAGAACAAGGCAAACCAAAAATAAGCAGGCAGGAATAAATAATGAAGATTATGGCAGAAGTTAATGAAATAAAAACCCAAAAAACAATCCAAAGAATCAATGAAAAAAAAAAAAAAAGAGTTAGTTCTTTGAAAGGATAAACAAGATCAATAAACCCTTAGCAAATCTGATCAAAAGAAACACAGAAGAGACATAAATTAATAAAAGTGGAGATGAAAAAGGTAACATCACAATAGATGCCAGTGAAATTCATAAAAGCATAGGGGCATAGTATAAAAGCATACACTACACAAAGTATGAAAATCTGAATGGAATAGATGATTTCCTTGATTTATATGACCTACCTAAATTAAATCAAGGTGAGATTAATCCCTTAAATAGACCTATAAATGGCATGGAGATCTGAGCAGTTATCAAAAATCTCCCAATTAAAAAAATTCCAGGCCCAGATGGATTCACTGCTGAATTTTACAAGTCCTTCAGGGAAAAACTAACACCATTGCTTCTTAATCTTTTCCATAAAATAGTAAAAGAAGGAATTCTACCAAACTCCTTCTATGAAGCCAGCATCACCCTGACACCAAAACCAGACAAAGATAGAACAAAAAAATAAAATTACAATTTCCCTCATGAACATAGATGCAAAAATTCTCAACAAAATATTGACAAATAGAATACAAGACTATATCAGAAAGATCATTCACCAGACCAAGTAGGCTTTATCCCAGAGATGCAGGGATTATTCAACATATGCAAATCAATAAATGTAACACATTATGTAAATGGATTGAAGGACAAAAATCACATGATCATCTCATTAGACACAGAGAAAGCATTTGACAAAATCCAACATCCCTACATGATAAAAATCCTACAGAGACAGGTAATAGAAGGAACATATCTCAATATAATAAAGGCTATTTATGACAAGCCTATAGCCAACATATTACTAAATGGGGAAATCTGGAAGCTTTTCCACTATAATGAAGAACAAGACAAGGGTTTCCACTGTCCCCCCTTTTATTTAATATAGTACTGGACGTCTTAGCCATAGCAATAAGGCAAGAGATACACATAAAAGGGATACAAATTGAAAAGGAAGAGATCAATTTATCATTATTTGCAGATGACATGATTCTATATATAAAGGACACTAAAGACTCTACCAGCAAACTGTTTGAGCTGATGAAAACCTACAGCCACATAGCAGGATACAAAATAAATACACAGAAATCAGTAGTCTTTATATATGCTAACAACAAACACACATAGGATGAAATCAGAGAATCACTCCCATTCACAAGTGCATAAAGGAAAATATAGTACCTTGGAATAAACCTAACCAAGGAAGTAAAGGATCTCTACAATGAAAAATTTCAAACTCTCAAATGAGAAATTGAAGAAGTCACTAGGAAGTGGAAAAACATCGCTTGTTCCTGTATTAGAAGAATCAATATTGTGCAAATGGCAATCTTACCAAAAGCAATCTACACATTTAATGCAATCTCCATCAAAATTCCAATGGCATTCTTTATGAAAATAGAAAAAAATCCAAAAATTCATTTGGAATCACAAAAATCCTTGAGTATCTGAAATACAACTGAGCAACAAAAATAAGGCTGGTGGTATCACCACACCTGATTTTAACATATACTACAGAGCCATAGTAACAAAAACAGCATGGTACTGGCACATAAGAGGACATGTAGATCAGTGGAACAGAATAGAAGACCCAGATGTAAGTCCAGGTAGCTATATCCACCTGATATTCAATAAAAATACCAAAAATACTCAATGGAGAAAAGACAGCTTCTTCAGTAAATGGTGTTGGGAAAAGTGGATATGTATTTGTAGAAGGATGAAAACAGATTCTTCTCTCTCTCTATGCACAATAATTAATTCCTTAACATCATTAAGACCTTAACATCAGACCTGAAACTCTGAAACTGCTAGAGGAAAAGGTAGGGGAAACCCTTCAATATATTGATCTTGGCAAAGACTTTCTGAATACAACCCAAATTGCTCAGGCAATAAAACCACAGATTAACCCCTGGGACCCCAGGAAATTACAAAGGTTTTGTACTGCAAAGCACACTGTGAATAAAGCAAAGAGGCAACCTACAGAATGGGAAAAAATCTTCTCCAGCTATACATATGATAGAGGATTGATATCTAGGATATACAAAGAACTCAAAAAGTTAAATAATAAGAAATCAAACAAGGCAATTAAAAATGAGCTATGGAGATAATTAGAGAGTTCTCAAAAGTAGAAATACAGATGGCATATAAGCATATAAAAAATGTTCTATGTACCTAGTCATCAGGAAAATGCAGATTAAAACTACATTGAGATTCCATCTCACTCCTGTCAGATTGGCTACCATCATGAAAACAAATGATCATGATCATAAATGCTGGCAGGGATGTGTAAAAGATGAACACTTCAACCCTGTTGGTGGGAATGCAATCTGTCCAGCCATTGGGGAAAATAGTGTGGAGGTTCCTAAAACAGCTAGAGATTGATCTACCATATGACCCAGCTATAGCACTCCTAGGCATATATCCTAAGGACTCATCTCATTTCCTTAGAAGTATGTGCTGAACCATGTTTATTGCTGTTCAATCCATAATAGCTTGGGAATGGAACCAGCCTAGATATCCCTCAACTGATGAGTGGATAATGAAGATGTGGCACATTTATACAATGGAGTTCTACTCCGCAGTAAAGAAAAATGAAGTTATGAAATTTTCAGGAACATGGATGGATCTGGAAAGGATTATACTAAGTGAGGTAACACAGACCCAGAAAGTCAAGCGCCACATGTTCTCTCTCATATGTGGGTCCTAGCTACAGATAATTGGGCTTCTGTGTGATAAGGAAAAAAAAAAACTCAGTAGCAGAGTCCAGTAAGCTAAAAAGGAGATACAAATGGAAGAGAAAGTAAGGGACAGGGGTATTTAATAAGTTGATATTGTATATATGTAAGTAGAAGAACAGATTAGCAGGGGTGAAAAAGCCCAAAGTGACGTCAGGGGAGGAGATTGAGTAAAGGAACCATGGATGGAGGGCTAATCAAAATCTAAGAGGATACATACAAATAATGTGAAATCCTCTGGTTTTGGACAATGGAACACTCATGAGCTGTAGATCATTGCTAGAAAATTTTCAGTGCCATGGATGGGTTAACTTCTAGTGAGTTGTTGGCCAGGGAATTCCCTGATGCTCCCAAAACATTATAGGCCATTGTCAAAGCCCTTGTTTTCCCACCAGGAATAGATGGCAAGACCATATTTCTTAAGACTCTACATACTTGGCCCAAAGGGCCACAGAGAAATCCTGTTGGAAATGAGCTGATAACATACGCCATGTAGATGAGCTGACAGAAACCTGGAAGAAGCCATTCTACATGAAGTTCAATGGGAGACAGAGATACAACCAGTAAAGACACTCAAAAGTGGACACTGCAAGCCTTATAATTGGCCAGCCAGGCCAAATGAACCAACGAGTGCAATAGTGGCACACCTATCATGTTGGAAACCAACTGCCCTCCCATTGGACTGGAGGTCTCCTCCATGGGAGGGAATACATCCCTGATACTGAAAACTTAAAATAGGGTTAGTCATGAGCCCTAGGGGTGTAACATCTGATGATGTCTGAATATGTGTATATACTATGCTTATCAAACTGCCCAGTAAGCACTTCTCTTAATATCCATACACTTATATTAATGCTAGTCTCACTTTATGTAGAGAATCTTCTCTTTTCAGATGGCAGTGACCTTGGGACTACTCAGAAGGTATTATGGTGCTGGAAAGAAGTGATAGAGTACTGAGTAACATCTCGATCACACCTCCAAGTCTCAGGGTCTAATGCAGAAGAGGTAGTAGAAAGAATGTAAAAGCCAAAGGAAGGGTAGGGATCCTTACAATGTGCTTCCACCAGACACAAAATGGCTTCAATATCCATGACCTCATAGTGCGTGACACTACCTACACAAGACCATCATAAGAGGAGGCAATGATCATGACACCAAAATAAAAGAGGGACTGATTGAGATGGGGAGGGGATATAATGGAGAATGGAATTTCAAAGGGGAAAATGGGGGGAGAGTTGGTATTACCATGGGATATTTTTTATAATCATGGAAAATGTTAAAAAAAATGAGAAGAAATAAAATAAAAATTTAAAAAAATGGAACTATCCTAGAAATATCTGGATATTCTGACATATTAGATTAATACTACAACAGTATTACATAATTTATTTCCTGCTTTTAATATGGACATGCACATGACTGCATGTTTGTTTTTATGTTTTCTCATTGTCATTAAACACCAATTACTGATGATTATTCTGTTGAATGGGATATTATGATTAGCTTTGTTCATGTTTCTGAAACAGATTCCAGTGAATTTTCTATTGTACTTAAATCTATGATTTATTTGCAACAATGTGTATAACCTTTGGAAACTAAGATAAAAATATACAACTAATCCTGTATTTGAGTTATACATAGAAACAATAAAAACTATATTTTAAGGGGTTACCTGAAAACAACTAAAAATTATTCAGTGGTTCCCTGTTGTTTATAGGGTACATTTGAAACTGACGTGGGGGCTGGAGAGATGGCTTAGAGGTTAAGCACTTGCCTGTGAAGCCTAAGGACCCCTGTTCGAGGCTCGGTTCCCCAGGTCCCACGTTAGCCAGATGAGCAAAGGGGCACACACGTCTGGAGTTCGTTCGCAGAGGCTGGAAGCCCTGGCATGCCCATTCTCTCTCTCTCCCCCTGTCTTTCTCTCTGTGTCTGTCACTCTCGAATAAATAAATAAAAATTAAAAAAAAAAACTGACTTGGCATGTAAAATTTATTTATTTATTTATTTTTAATTTAATTTATTAGTTTTCTTTTCAGCAAATACAGGCAGTTTGGTACCATTGTTTAGGCTCATCTATGATCTACCCCCTCCCATTGGACCCTCCTTGTTGATGTAAATGGGTCTTGCATTGTGGAGTTAGCCCACAGTTATTGGTATGATAAATGTCTCTGCCAAACATGACCCAACATGCGACTCTGACATTCTGGCTTAGAGGCATGTAAAATTTACCAGATCCTTCCATGCTTACTTTTCCAAATTTATTTTCAGTCATTTCCTAGAAGGAATTCTCAGTTCAGTCAAGTCCTCTTGGGCCTACTAAGTGGGTACTAGTTCCAGCTTTGACATACCCTTCATGAACTGTTTGCTTCTGTTTGTTCCCTTAAGATATTTAAGTAATAGTACTCTGTCTTTCCTCAACCTCAAAATCTTGGATGAGCTTTGCAGTCAATCTAGTACCATCTCCACAAGCTTTAGTTATTTGTCCTATATTGCCAGATTATGTGTTCCTTCAAACTAGGAGATCTCTGCCTTGGAGGTAGAGATTATTTCCTAAAGTTCGCTGGTTTCTTCAGCAATGTGCTGGAAGAATGCATAAGCTTTGCCAAAATTTGTTTACTACTCAGATGAAAGGTTTTCAAGACTTTTCACATTTATAATCATGTAAACTATTCATTCTATGTTCTGGGTAAGTAATTAGCCATCTGTTACTAAGTAAAATAATTTTAGAGGCAAGTTCCCAAACTGACTATGTTCAGCCATTATTTGGAAACATAATTACTAAATAAGGGGTCCCTTCCAGATCTACTAAATCATAATTTTGTGGGAATGAGCCTACATCATAAAAGTTGTATAATTTAGAAAATGTAGGCATACACTTTGTGCTACTAGATTGTTGGAATTAAAGTGGAATATTAAACAAATTACTCTTACCACATCCTCATGAGTTTTTTTGTTTTGCCATGAGATTTTACTCTACCCTTAAATAGCTTTCTTTTACACCCAATTTGAATAAAATTGGAATGATTTTGTATGGCAAGATTTTGTTTGAATGTACAAAGACCTGACAACTTTTTTGCTTACCTTTTATGTGGAACAGTAAGCAAAAGAAAATATGTTAAGATCAATCCCTATTTAGGTAATGTGGGTTCATCACTGGAGAGAGGGAACAGAGCAAGGGAGGTAGAGGAGAAAGAGGGAAAGAAAATTGGAAAAAATAATATAGTCATCAAAAAAAAATAGGAGTATTCCAATATTCTTGATGAAATAGTGTCATAGGAATTCTTCACTTGGACATATCCCTAAGGAAATTATAACACTATGTATAAGGGCATATGTACAAAGATACTTATAACTATATACGTAACAGGGTAAATTTTTCTTTAATTAGATAGACCATAGGTGATTGACAGATAGATGATTAATATGGATATTGAGATGTCTAGGGTAAATCTTAGATACTTGATTTTGTCCTCCATTCTGATTATATATAATGATAGGCTTTTTTGGTCGTAACAAAGAAAGAAAAATATGAGTCATACTTTCTTACTTATATCTCAATTATATATGTACATATATATGTACTTATAAAAGAGATAAAAATCAGTATTTCAAGCTGGGAATTAGAATTGATTCGGGGGTCTATAAAATTTTCAAGTTTAAGCTTTTCCCTCTTCAGAAATTATAAATGAGTAGATCATCAGAATTTTAAAAAGTATGTTAAATCAATATGTTTTAAATATTTATTAAGAAATTAGGATTTAGTTCTTGACATAAAATATAATTTGCAAAAGAATAATAAGCCACAATAAATCTTTACAACTTGTTGTTTTATTAATAAAAAAGATAAAAAGAGTGAGTTTTTCTAGTTATTGTGGTGAGATTTTCTTTTATCCACTGGTAAAAGACAATGTCATAAGTATATCTATATACTAGCATGTTCTATACATTACTTTATGCCAATTATTATGCTGCATGAAAGTGATAAAATTGCAACCATTATCTCCACATATTTTTTCTCGTTATTTATTGATCTGGAATCTGCATGAAATTTGAAGCTATTAATTAACTACATCAGTCTAGCCCACAATGCTTATGTATTTCAAAGAATCATTTTGCACATGATATATATATATATATATATATATATATATATATATATATATATATACACATATATACACAATTTTATCTGTCAATTCAAATAAATTCATTGAAAATGATAATTTTATATTTTACCATGTATTATGCATTTCTACTTCTTATTGATTTCATTTCCCCAGGTCCCACGTTAGCCAGATGCACAAGGGGGCGCATGCCTCTGGAGTTCGTTTGCAGAGGCTGGAAGCCCTGGCGCGCCCATTCTCTCTCTCCCTCCCTCTATCTGTCTTTTTCTCTGTGTCTGTCGCTCTCAAATAAATAAATAAATAATTTTTAAAAAAATCGAGCCAAACTATAAGTTGCAGTTAATACTTATGCCTTTAAATAACTTGGGACCAAATGACTTGTTAATTTTCAAACATGCACTCCTAGTGACTCATTTCATGTGAAAGAACTTATACTTTATATCTGGATAGTCACATTTTATGATTTTTATAAATACATTTTACTTTCCTAAATAAAGACTAACTTTCCTAAAACACTTTTGTTATTTTTCTATTTTTCCTGTGCTAATATATTGACATATAATACTACTGTTTACTAATGCATTTGTCTTTTTTTTCTGTGTTTTAAATAAGTTTTTAAACATGATACTTCAGTAGCTTCCTGGGATATAAAAAAATATATTCATGGGGCTGGAGAGATGACCCAGCAGTTAAGGAGAGTGCCTGCATAGCCTAAGTACTCAACTTTGATTCCCTAGTGATCACATAAAACCAGATGCATAAGGTGGCACATGTATATGGAGTTAATTTGCAGCTGTTAGTGGCCCTGGTATGTCCATTCTCTCTCTCTGTCTTTCTCTCTCTCTCTCCATCTTTTTGTTTTCTTGTTTGTTTGTTTGTTTGTTTGTTTTTTAGAGGTAGGGTCTCACTCTAGCCCAGGCTGACTTGGAATTCACTCTGTAGTCTCAGTGTGGCCTTGAAATCACGGCAATCCTCCTACCTCTGCCTCCCGAGTGCTGGGATTAAAGGCGTGTACCATCACACCTCGCTCATCTCTTTGTATCTTTATCTCTCTGACTCTCATAAATAAATAAGCAAATAAATAAAATTTTTATAAAAGAAAATTATATTCAGAGAAAATACCTCAATTTGGTTAAATCACTGTTAGTATTTTTCCTCCCATGAGAAACATTAATGTTATGCACAAATGTTCAAAATATCTTTAAACTTACATAAACAGAAGATTTCCAAAGTGAAACATATTATGAGTTTGCTTATTACTTCAGAGGAATTAAGGGAGAAAAATAAATATCTTATAAAGTAATTAATAAACAACATTGTGATAACTGAAACATTTTCTTTCACAATGAGGGCTATCCAATTACTGTTATACCCAACACATATCATTTAATACATTTATAGTCTACAACAATTGTAACCTAGTAGAATTTTCTACTTGGGCATAACTTTTAAAACTTCATTTTTCTGTGGTTTAAGGTAAGAAGAAAAATGATTGTTTTTTGAATTAACATTATCTAAACAAAACACTTTAATTTGTATTTTAAGTGAAATAGCAATGTAATTTTAGATAATTCAATACTAATAGGGTAAAAGAAATCTGTGTGTTATAAGTAAATCAAGAAAAATAAATTCATATTTACCTGCACTATCACATCATCTTTGTGAAGATTATTACAAAAAGAAGATAAGTATTGGCCAGCAAGTGAAGAAATTGAAATTCTTGCACCACTGTGAGAATAAAAATAGCTGAGCAACTACGGAAAAAAAAAGAAGTTTCTTGAAAAAAAAAATACAACAGCCATGTCATCCACTTCTTAGTATGTATCCAAATAATTGATGTCAAGATTTTAAAAAGATATCTGCATGTTCAAGTTTGTGGTTACACTGTTTACAACTGTTCATGCCATAGGCAAAATATGGAAGCAAGCTAATTTATTTTATTTATCAACAGATGAATAAATCACTGCATATTTAAAATATTTATTTGGTTCATAATTCAAAAGAGCAACCATGCCACATGTGACAATATGGATGGAATTAAGAAAATTATGTGAAGTGAACAAACAAGTCACAGTCAAATAAAAGATGATTCCCCATCTATCCATATGAAAATTTTAATATATTCCTAAGAGCAGATAACAGAATGGTGGTTGCTAGAGGCAAGGAATAGGTATACTGGGAAGTTGTTGTATGAGTATTATAGACTCAGTTATGTGAAATGAATACATTTCAAATATTTTCTGTAAAACATTGTTGTAGTAGCTCAAATATTGTATTGTACAGCGAGCACAATGGTTAATGCCTATAATCCCAGTATTTGGTAAGCTGGGAGAGGAGATAACTGAAAAATTTCAAGCCCCAATGGGCTATATAATAAGTTACAGAGGGGGACCTTGTCCTCCAGGGAGATGGTGGTAGACAACGAGGAGATTCAAAATTCACCAAAGCAGAAAATGAGAGGCAGCAGACAGCTCAACATTAAGAGTCTGCTAGCATGGCTTCCAAAGTTCAGGGAGTATTGTAGAAGGTGGGGAGAAGGAATGCAAGGGCCACAGGATGGGCAGGTGAACTCTAAAGCATTTTCCCCCCACCCCCAGAGAACCTGACACATTCATGATTCAGCAGTGAATATCAATCTCCCTACTGTGATGGTTAAGTTTTGTTGTCAACTGATATGTTTAAGAATCCAAAACCGGGCATGGTGGTGCATGCCTTTAATCCCAGCACTCGGGAGACAGAGGTAGGAGTATTGTCGAGTTCAAGGCCACCCTGAGACTCCATAGTGAATTCCAGGCCAGTCTGGGCCAGAGTGAGACCCTACCTCGAAAACCAAAAAAAAAAAAAAAACAAAAAAAAAAATCCACAAACATTCTACTTGGTTGGGTCTCTGAGGTTGCTTCCAGGGAAGATTAACTAAAGGAGGAAGTCCTTTCCTCAGAGTGAGTCCTTCTTCCAGAGTGGGCAACCCCTCTAGATGGGTGGCTTTATCTAAGTAGGCTCTGGGCACAAGGAACCTCTTTCTCACAGCTAGCTGCTGGTACTGTTGGCTGCCTTCCAGCATAGACTGAAGACCAGTGTGGGCTGAAGATCAGCTACTCTCCAGGAAGCCTCCAGGCATTCAGTGCTGTATTGGGACTGCTGAGTCATCCAGCCATGTGGACTGAGCAGCTACTGGATTGTTAACTCACAGGCTTGCAAACTGCTATTGTTGTACTGCCCTAAACTAATACAATAAATCCACTTTGAATACACTTTTTTTCTATTGATCCTGTTCTACAGAGAACCCTGGCTAATACACCTACTGAGAAGGGAAGGGCCCTCAGTGGAATGATGGTAAGGAAGAGAGGAGATAAAAGTATCTATTTGCAATATGTTTATATTTTGAAATTCTTAATAGAAATTATTATTAGAAAATTATATATATATATGAACCTGCAAAAGGAAAAAAGGAAACACACTCTAATAGGATAAAACAGAAAATTAGAAAGTGTTTCTGAGCAAGTAGAGAGTTACAATCAAAGTAAAGGAGAATGATTTGGGCTGCTACAAGAATATCACAAGCCAGTCAGAATGATCTAGTGAGTTCCCAACCAGGCTTTATGATAACCAAGAGCTTGTTAAATCAAATTTCCATTCAATAAATGAAACAACCAATAAAATCATATTATTTACAAAATTAGGATATCTTATCCTGGAAATTCTATATATTCACTAAAATTAAGCACACATATCTGCATGCAAATACACCTAAAGGAGGGTATTAGACATTTATTAGCCACATACTACTCAAATTTTGTCAGCTTGTTTCACCATTATAAATTAAGGCAACAATAGAACACATGTGCTTATTTGAGGGCATACCAAAATAACCTATGCAAAGAGCTTGAAAATACTATATGGTCATGTAGTGTACAGTGCTCTCATCATTTTACTGTTACTAACCCAATTAACATAAGTATCTAGTTTACCTGATCTTTTAAAAATGGAGGAGGTCAATAAAATTTTGCATCCTAAAAAGCATACCAAATGGTTGAACATTCACCAGGCCCTTAGAGGGAACACCTGAGCCACAAGACACTGGAAAGGATATGATGAAGCTTGACCTTAATCTTCTACAGCTTCTCTCCCTCTCTCACTCTTCTATCTAACTTTTTTATGCAGGTTCTCTTTTTCTTCCTTTCCTTAGTGGGCACTGACTTGTAACTCCCAGTACCAGCATGGGGCTATCATCCACAATGACCTTTTGATCAGAGAGACCTACAAGATTTCCTAAAATAAAGATAGATTTCTGTCAGAGTACTTGATGACCCACCAAAGGTTAGTGGTAAGACCCTACTGCTTAAGACAACATATTCATTTGACACATAAAATGGAATGGCACAGCTGGAAGCTGGAAGAGAGTCAGTCCCCAGACAGTCAGCATGTCTAGTGTCAGAAGGTGCTACATGGACAATTGGGGGAAAATGACCAATATGTGTTCAAGCAACCCATGGTCTAACCTACTTAGCAGCAAATAACCTGTCATTATGCTCACACAAGTGCAATAGTGTCACACAGCCATGGTGGGAAACCAACTGCTCTTGATTTGGCTAACTGATCCCCTCAGTGGAACAAGACCCCCAGCTGGAGCTGGGAAACAAGTTAGAACCATATCCAAAAATGAGCCTGCTCTCCATTATCAAGCTATCACCAATCATGGGCTACAAGTGGGCCTACACCTATTAAATTCTCTATAAAAAAAATAAGGATAATCCTATTTGTCTGTTGCTAACATTACTTTCCATTGGGGAATCTGCTTCTCTTTTTAGACAGACGCAGATCCTAAGGAGAGAACCACTCCCATCATACCTCAAAAGGGCTCCAGCTGAAACTGAGAACAATGGGCTAAACAAGCAAAGGTGGTGATTTCTTGGTGAACCAGGTACAACACAAGGGTGAAGGAGATCAATGCAGAGAACAATCAACTCCTACAAAATCAGATATCCAGAGACCCAGAAGCCCCTAACATCTCATCACTGAAGCAGACCAAAAATGAATCCAACATGATTCAGGGAAATTTTGTGGAAAAGGGAGCGGAAAGAATGTCAGAGCTACACATTGGGTCAGGATACACAGAGACATTTCTCCTACCCATAACTTTGGGCTAACTCCACAATGCATGACCCATATACCTCAACAAGGAGGGGACACAGGGAGGGGTTATGACACGAATGAGACTAACAATGGTACCAACTTGACTGTATTCATTGAGTACAAAACTAATTAATAAATAATAAATTAATTAAAAATGGAGTTTGAATGTATCTTATGATGATGACATCTGAAAAGAATACTAAATCTAGACCTTGAAAGCTTAAGGAGTCAAATATTCCTAAAGTTCCTATTATTAAACACTAATGAACTACATATGGATTCACATAAACAAAAATGGTCAGTTTGTATTGTTTTCTTCCTGAAAAACAATCTCTTGCATTCTTATTTTCTTGCCAATTTGTTTGCTGTTGCTACTGTAACAAAAATATATCATTTTTCTTTTATTCCAGGAAGGTAGTTTTAAGAAGCAAAAGAGAAAAAACAAAAAAAAGAAGCAAAAGAGGCCAAGGTCTATGAGAAGCAAGAGAATGGGAAATAGCAAGTATTAGTAAAATTGCCATTATGAACTCTGAGTCTGTCACATGGAAAACCCAAATGTTTGTTAGCCCAGAATCTATTGATGCTCTGAGTGTCTTATGCTGCCTTGACCCCTGTGACCCTGTAATTCATTTTGCCCATCCACTGCACATAGCCACCTAGGGACATGGAAACACTGGTTTCCTTCCTGGAGGGTTATGAACTCGAGCATTTTTGGAAGTGGACAGCTTTCTCACCCTTAGTGGAGTTGGTTAGGGAAATAGGTAAGAGTACTGGCACATAGAATTTACTACCACCCATACCACCACCCCTGTGGAATAGGAGTTTTACCTACAGCCATTATACATGATTAATCTCTCTGTACCTTCAGGAGCAGATGACTAGCCAGAGTACGGAAAACCAATGGGTGAATATGGAGTTTCCTGAATGAAGGTATTGGGAACCTTAGTTCGATCAGATAAGGTTTGCAAAACAAACAAGTAATTGTTTCCAACATAAGGGATTGCTTAGTCTCCCAAGTGGCAATACGGCAATACATTCTTTTTCTGTCTTCCTGGACTTAACTACACAGGTTGGAAATCCCAGTGAGAAAAATTCTTATCATATTTATGTAACTACAGTATTCTGGCCAAGAATCATTGTTCCTGACCAGCTTGGTTACTTTTTGAAATGAAATACCTATTTAAAGACTTGAGAACAAAGCTTGAGAATTAGTTTTTAATGTGTGATGGTGTCTGAATTCTATAGAAAAAAAGTATAGAAACTCTTCTGTCCAGAAGTTAGTAAGCAAGCAAGTCATGTATTGGCTTAGACAAAGAACATGAGCTTGTATTGTTTAGTGTAAACCTTGGAGTGTTCCTTCCTTTTCAACTTTGTGATTTCATATAATAGTTAAAAGAATAGAAATAATCACTATGGGTACTGTGTTTAGAATACATTCTTGGCAGGTATCAGATTACTACTGTGGTGATTTAGGTTCTAGAAGTTGATGGTTTCATCAACATGATGTAGAGATACTGAGAGTTGATCATATCATTAATATTTTGAAGATATATCCAAGAATAGTAAAGAACTACATACATGTGTGGGAGAAAATTAATTGGCTTTTAAACACTATTGAGTTGAAGTCTAGCTGTTTGTAAAAATAAAATTTATTAACTTTTTGTTAGCCTAATTAAGATATGAAAAGAATGGAATAAACTATCAACATAAGAAATAAGAGATATAAAGGGAATAGAAAGGAAGGGGGGTACTTAATAGGAAGGTATTGAATATATGTAAGTAGAAGAATAGATTAATGGGGTGAAAGGGCCCAAGTGAGGTCAGGGGAAGAGATTGAGTAAAGGAAATATGGAAGGAGTGCTAATCAAAATCTAAGAGGATATAAATAAATCAAACAGAAATCTACTCTTTTGGACAATGGAACACTCAGGAGCCATAGATTGTTACTATGCCAGGGATGGGATACCTTCCAGTGAATTGTTGGCCAGGGATGTCCCTGATGTCCCCAATATATCACAGGCTATTGCTAAGTCCCTAGGTTTCCCACCAGGAATAGATGGTAAGACACTATTCCTGAAGACTCCACATACTTGAGCTGCAAGGCCACTGAGAAATCCTGCTGGAACTGAGCTGATTACCTCCTCCATGTAGACCAGTTGACAGAAAGCTGGAAGAAGCCATTCTGCATGCAGTTCAATGGGAGAAAGAGAAATCACCAGTGAAGATACTCATCAGTGGACAATGCAAGCCTTATAATTGGCCAGCCAGGCCAAATGAGCCAATGGGTACAATAGTGGCAAGTCTGTTATGGGGGAAACTAACTGCCCTATAATTGGACTGGAGGCCTGCTTCATGGGAGGGAATACATCTCTGATACTGAAAACCTAAAACAGGGGTAGTCATGAGCCCTAGAGGTCTAATGTCTGCTGCTGTCTAGCTAAATGTACATACTATGCTCATTAAACGTCCCAGTAGGCACTTCTCTTAATGTTCATACCCATATTTTAATTCTACTGTCACATTTGATAGAGGATCTTCTATTTTCAGATGGCAGTGAACTTGACATGACTCTGAAGGCATCATGGTGCTGGGAAGAAGTGACAGAGGAGTGCTCAGCACTGCAGTATCTCGATTACACCTTCCAAGGCTCAGGATCAATTGTGGAAGAGGGGGCAGAAAGAATGTAAGAGCCAAAGGAAGGGTAGGACTCCTTACAATGTGCTACTTCAGACACAAAATGGCCTGGATACCCATGACCTCATAGCACCTGACACCACCTACACAAGGAGGAAAAGATCATGACATCAAAATAAAAGAGAGACATATTGGTGGGGGGAGGATATGATGGAGAATGGAGTTTCAAAGGAGAAAATGAGGGAAGGAAGGACATTATCATGGGATATTATTTACAATCATGAAAGGTGTTAATAAAAAAAGAAATAAAAGTAAGGTAATCACTAAAAATGATATAGAAGTGGGATACAAAAGTATGGCTAATGAATCTTACACAAATAATTTCCATAATTCAGTGAAGTGGATATAATGCTTGGAATTCAAAATTATTCAAATGTTGCAAGGAAAGAAAAATGGAAGTTGGGGAGGGAGAGAATTACTATGGGATATTGTTTACAATCATGGAAGTTGTCAATAAAAAAATAAATAAATTATCTGGGCTGGAGAGATGGCTTAGCAGTTAAGTACTTGCCTGTGAAGCTTAATGACCCTGGTTCAAGGCTTGATTCCCCAGGACCCATGTAAGCCAGATGCACAAGGTGGTACATGAATTTGGAGTTCGTTTGCAGTGGCTGGAGACCCTGGTGCACTAATTCGCTGTCTTTCCCATTTTCTCTGTCTGTCTGATGCTTTCAAATAAATAAAAATAAACAGGGCTGGAGCAATGACTTAGTGGTTAAGCACTTGCCTGTGAAGCCTAAGGACCCTGGTTAGAGGCTTAATTCTCCAGGACCCACGTTAGCCAGATGTACAAGGGGGCGCATGCCTCTGGGGTTCTTTTGCAGTGGTGTGCCCATTTTCTCTCTCTCTATCTGTTTCTCTCTCTCTTTGTCCATCGCTTTCAAATAAATAAACAAAAATAAACAACAAAATAATTTTAAAAATAACCAAAATTATATTAACTAATTAATTTTTTTAAAAAAATTTAAAAACCAAAATGGAATGTAAAATTTTCAATCTTCTCAGAAAGAAACACATGAGTCTACATATCATTTCATTGATTAATCATAAATTTACAGAAGTATAATTTTTTTATAAAATAGAATATTACTGGCCAATACTGATCTGAGAATAGAAGCAGAACCATTGTTGACTATAGAAATAAGGTTCTGTGGAGAGAAAAATAAGTAAGGCCATGTCTAAACAATTCGAACAAAACACAAAACAATTGAGGAATAAGAAAAGAAGAGCAGCTGAAATTGATTATAAATTTGATATTGACAGGCAGGGGGTAGGGACATTTCTAAAGTAAGAATAGTAAGAATTTAGCCTTCTTTTTTTTTTATTGTCACAGACAGTGTAACTCAATTCCTCCTGACCATTTTTATTGGAAAAAAAAAAATAAATCCAAACTACTTATCAGTTAACTGCTGAAATGTCTGTGGAAAATAAGTCTCCCAGCAGAGATACTTCCATTTTACTCATTATAAAACAAAGCCATTTATTAAGAAAATCAACCGAAGCTGGGCATGGTGGCGCACGCCTTTAATCCCAGCACTGGGGAGGCAGAGATAGAAGGATCACCGTGAGTTTGAGGCCACCCTGAGACTACATAGTTGATTCCAGGTCAGCCTGAGCTACAGTGAAACTCCACCTCAAAAAACCAAAAAAAAAAAAAAAAAAGAAAAGAAAAAAAAAAAGAAAAACAACCAATCTACTAGCTCATAATAACCCACAGAAGAAGTAAATGGGCATGACTAATCATTAGTCATTCAAAATTGAATGGTTCCATTACAGGTGGATCTTTAATACAATATCATTATCACATGAAATGAATTTTCCTTTTCTAAATTTTTATTTATTTATTTATTTATTTATTTATTTATTTATTTATTTATTTATTTGAGAGCGACAGACACAGAGAGAAAGACAGATAGAGGGAGAGAGAGAATGGGCGCACCAGGGCTTCCAGCCTCTTCAAACGAACTCCAGATGCGTGTGCCCCCTTGTGCATCTGGCTAACGTGGGACCTGGGGAACCGAGCCTCGAACCGGGGTCCTTAGGCTTCACAGGCAAGCGCTTAACAGCTAAGCCATATCTCCAGCCCTCCTTTTCTTTTGAAATCAACATCAACTGCTTATTAATTTACTATGTGCTCTCTACTTTACATTATGTGTGAGATTTTACTGTCAGGAAACATGAACATTAATATTAGGTATGAATATCTTTATGAGACTACTGTGCACTCCTGTGCCAATGCCAAATGGATAGAGTCTCCAGTCATCATTCATAATATGAGGGAAAAAAAAATGTAATGAATTTCGTTTTTACTGTGTTGTTTACCATAAAGTATTACAGCACTAAGTAGAAAAAGTTTCAACTCAACTTTCATGTAGAATGAAGAGATAGTATCTATTTACTGCAATAATATTATGGAATGGCTAGTTTTTAATGAACAGAAATTCATTAGCTCATAAGATGAAAAGGCCTGCATGAGGTGAGTGCAATATTTCTGTGTCATGCTGTGGTAGAATTGCAAACAGAAGGTGAAAGACAGTGGGGAGGGGAGGGAGGAGTATCTCATTCTGTTATAAAGACTTCATATTAGTTTTTAGTTACTTGAATCTTTAATTTCAGACATGACTGGGCACATTCAGGGTGGTATGGCTCTAGATTATGTCTTTAATTTCAAAGTACTTTTTTACCTTGTGCTATTTCTTTTTTAAAAATATTTTTGTTCATTTTTTATTTATTTATTTGAGAGCAACAAACACAGAAAGATACAGAGAGAGAGAGAGAGAGAGAGAGAGAGAGAGAGAGAGAGAGAATGGGCGCGCCAGGGCTTCCAGCCACCGCAAAGGAACTCCAGATGTGTGCGCCCCCTTGTGCATCTGGCTAACGTGGGACCTGGGGAACCGAGCCTGGAACCAGGGTCCTTAGGCTTCACAGGCAAGCGCTTAACCTCTAAGCCATCTCTCCAGCCCCCTATGCTATTTCTAAGCCCATCACACTCTTATGAATATGATATTTAATATGTAAATCCTTTCATGAATCTTGTCTCTCATTGTTTTAGAGAGAGAAAGAGAGAGAGAAAACTGGCACACCAGGGCCTCAGCCACTGTTATCAAACTCCAGACATTTTTGCCACCCAGTGGGCATGTGTGACCATGCACTTGCCTCACCTTTGTGCATCTGGCTTACATGGGACTTGGAGAGATCAAACCTGGGTCCTTTGGCTTTGCAGGCAAGTGCCTTAACCACTAAGCCATTGTTCCAGCCCCTATCTCTCATTTCTTTCCCTTGATTATGTAAGTTCTAAATGTCCTTACATTTGATTATTTCTGGTTTAAATTAGCAAGATTGTATTTTATAGTCAAAAAGATTAACAACTAACCATGTATCAAAGGTGTTGTGCAGGCAACAGTTATTTAAATGAGTGGATTTAAACCTGGTTAGATTGTTTGGTCCACAGTGATTTTTTTTTTTTTTAAGAGTGACAGATAGAGAAAAGAGGCACAGAGATTGAAAATGGGAGTGCCAGGGCCTCCAGCCTCTGCAAACGAACTCCAGACATGTGCGCCCCCTTGTGCATCTGGCTAACATGGGTCCTGGGGAATCGAGCCTCTAATGGGGATCCTTAGGCTTCACAGGCAAGCACTCTATCACTAAGCCATCTCTCCAGCCCAACAATGAAAATTTTTTAAAAGTAAAAATAGTGGCTCAAAAGATGTTTCAGAAGTTAAATGTCCCAGTGTGGTTCCCTAATTCCCATGTAAATCCAGATACACAAGGTGGCATATGCATCTGAAGTTCATTTGCAGCAGTAGGAGGCACTCATGCCCCCATATTTTCTCTCCTGACCCTTTCTCCCACACACACAAATAAAAAAAAATATTTTTTAAGTGAATGTTAAAATACCAGTTGTATTCAGGTATTGTGGTAGTTTGAATGGGTGTCCCCCAATAGATTCAGGAGTTTATTAAAGCTTGTAAGTTAGATCTTCAGCTATCTGGCTGGAAGTGGTGTCACTGTGCGTGGATCCTGGGGTCCAGTTCTAAGGTGTGTTTGGGGATGGATATAGAAGTCTAGTCTAAGACATGAAAATAGCTGGCATGGTGGCATGGTGGACCTATGAAAGGGGGGGACTTCTTCTGTCATTATGGAATTTACCCTGGATCTGTAAGCTTCAATAAACATAGTTCCACCCATAAACTATGCCTGGTTTGGAAGTTCATCCCAGCAATGTGAAGCTGACTATGACAGGTACGAACATGACACACCAAGTTACATAGTCATTATGCAGATAATTTATCATGTCTGTTCACATAAAATGAAGTGTTCTTCATATCAATGATAGTATCATAGAATCCTATTCAGGGTAGGAAAGTAAAAGATTATAGTTTAGGTGACTCTTTTGACATTACAGAATAGCTTAAAGGAAAATAAATGCAGGTTGCTAAAATTTTCTATTCCAGTCAAGAATTAGATTCCAAAGGATGGAGAGATGCTTTAGCAGTTACCACTCTTGCCTGCAAGGCCTATGCATCCAGATTTGATTCCGCAGTACTCACATAAGCCAGATGAACAAGGAGACATGTATTTCTGGAGATCATTTGTGGTGGCTGGAGGCCCTGGTGCCCTCTCTCTCCCTCTTTCTATCTCTTATAAATACATACATACATACATACATACATATTTTTGTTGTCTTGTCTTATTATTATTATTATAATTATTATTAACATATTTTATGGATATATCATGTGTTTGTATCTTCTTTTCCCTTGTCTCTGACCCCACTCCACTGGGGACCATACTAAGTGGGATTGCATGTATTCCCTATGGGGTTGTGGATTATTTGTTGTGGGAGCAGCAGTCAGTTATTTTGGGGGAGAGAGAATGACTCTGGGCATGAACCTGTGGCTCTTACATTGTTTTACCCCTCTTCTGAAAAATTCCTTGGACTGTGATGGGGTGAGCTTGAAGTTTACATCAGTGATGAGCTCTTAGGGGCCTCTGGATCTCTGTTTTGGTAAGTGGTGAGTACTCTTAGGGTCTGTCTCCTTCACCTCGGCACTGATTATCAGGTTCAGCATGGAAGCAGCACCCTTTCTCATCTTCTCAATTCCTCTGTGGTTTCACCTGTGGCTTGGCTGAAGTGTGAGGGGTAGTTTATCTCCTTGGGTCACACTGCCTTCTGAAAAAGAAGAGCAGATTATCCAATGGAAAGTGAAGTCAGCATAGTTTAAATGGGGTAAGCATTATTAATTTAGAAATAGTTTGATGTATATAACCCCTCTTTTAGCCAATGACTAGTGAGAGCTTGACACTGGAGAACATAATCTTTGTCTCCATAGGATTCTGATATAGTTCTCAATTCCAGATAGGAGTTCCTTTACACTGAGCAGACCTCTTAGCCAATCAGAAAGCTACTGATTACCCACTAAGGCTGTGTGTCACTATTGTGCTGGCATGCGCATCCTGTCATGGTGTTTACTTCTGAGTAGCTTAGACCACTGGTTGCTCTGTTGGCCACTTTCCCCAGTAGTTCATGTAGCACTTTCCAGCACTAAACTGGCTAACTTTCTGGGGACTGGCTCTCTTCTGAATTCCAGCCACTTCTCTCCATGCCCTGCGTTGGCAGCATATGAGGTCTTGAGCAATAGAGTCTTACCTGTTTGCCTCAGGTGGGTAATCAAGTGCATTGACAGAAACACATCTTGTTTTGGGGACCTTGTATATCACTCTGATCAACAGCTTATTGTGGGTAGCAAAAAATTTTTGGCACTTGGAGTTATATGCTAGAGACAAAAGCATAATTTTTTTTAAGCTTAGGCTTCATACCACCCTCTTCAGTGCCCTTCTTGTCAGGTGTTGCCACCTTAATCCTGTTGACAATTATATATTTTAGTTTATCTGCAATGATAAAGGATTCTATGGTACCAGTCCATTTTGGATTAAGTTTTGTGTTTGTTTTCCCCTATCCTCCCCTTTCCCTTCCCCAAAACCCTTCGATTGCTATTGTCTGTGCCTTAAGTTGCCTATCAGGTGTGTTGGCAACTGGAGCTGCTCTAGGTTAGGAATAGCAGATAAGTGAGATCATGCTGTATTTGTCTTTCTGTGATTTTTTTTAAAAAAAATTTATTTATTTATTTGAGAGCGACAGACACAGAGAGAAAGACAGATAGAGGGAGAGAGAGAGAATGGGCGCGCCAGGGCTTCCAGCCTCTGCAAACGAACTCCAGACGCATGTGCCCCCTTGTGCATCTGGCTAACGTGGGACCTGGGGAACCGAGCCTCGAACCGGGGTCCTTAGGCTTCACAGGCAAGCGCTTAACCGCTAAGCCATCTCTCCAGCCCTGTCTTTCTGTGATTTTTGAGTTCACTGAGTATGATCTTTTTCAAGCCTTACCATTTTTCTACAAAGTTCATTGAATTTTTTTTCTTACTGCTAAATAGAATTCTTTTGTGTAAGTATACCACAATTTTGTTATCCATTCATCCAATGATGGACATCTCAGTTGATTCCTATTCTTACCAATAAAGAATTGAGCAGCTATAAATATGGTTGAGCAAATCTGTAGTGATGTCTGGAGCATTTAGGATAGTTGCCCAGTAAGGGAATAACTGGCTCTATTACTAGATCCATGTTAATCCTTTTCAGGAATCTCCATATTGATTTCCATAGTGGTTATACAAGTTTACATTCCCACCAACAGTAGATGAGGGTTTCTCTTTCCCCACATCCTCTCCAACATTTGTTCTCGTTAGATTTTTTAAATAATTGCTATCCTTAATGCAGTAAGGTGGAATCTTATGGATGTTTTAATTTGCAGTTCCCTAATGTTTACAAATGTTGAATATTTTATTAAATGTGTGTTAACCATTTATATTTTTTCCTCTGACAACTCCCTATTCAGGTCTCTACCCCATGTTGGTGTTGATTGTTTAATTTTTTTTGTTGTTTGATTAGTTTTTGAAGTTCTTTGTAGATGCTAGATATTAGGCTTCTGTCAATGGTACAGCTGGCAAAGATTTTTCTCTCATTCAGTAGGTGGTCTATTGGCTCTGCTTATGGTATGTTCATTTGTGCAAAGCTTCTTAGCTTCATGAGATCCCATTGATTAATTGTTTAATTTCCTAGGCAACTAGGGTTTTGTTCAGGAAGTCTTTTCTCACTCCTATATCATGGAGAGTGCCTCCTATTTTTTCTTCCAGTAGGAGAAGAGTTTCATGTCTTATACTGAGGCCTTTAATCCATTTGTGCTTGATTTTTGAGAGTGGTGAGATGAGTGGGTCTTGTTTCTCTTTCTCTCTCTCTCTCTCTCTCTCTCTCTCTCTCTCTCTCTCTCTCTCTCTCTCTCTCTTTAGAAATTGGCTATCCAGTTTGTCCAGCATGATTTGTTAAAGATGCTTTCTTTTCTCCAATCTAATTTATTGGCACCCTTGTCAAAGATCAAGTAGCTATAGGTACTTGAACTAAGGTCCAGGTCTTAATTTCTGTTCTGTTAGTCTATGTTTCTGTTGTTATGACAGTACCATGTTGTCTTTGTTAGTATGACTTTGTAATGTAGTTTTAGAGCAGATATGGTAATACCCCCAGAGGTGTTTCTTTTGCTGAGGATATGTTTGGATGCCACAGGCCTGCTGCCATTCCATATTAATCTTGAGATCATTTCTTTTCTAGCTCTGTGAAGAATGATTTTAGAATTTTTATTGATAGAGCATTAAATCTATAAATTGCTTTTGGTATTATTTCCATTTTCACAACATCAATTCTACCTATAAAAGAGCATGGGAGGTCTTTCATCATCTCAGGTCCTTCTTGATTTCATTCCTGAGATTTTTTTTTTTTTATGTTTTCATTATATAGGTCTTTCACATCCTTGGTTAGTGTTATTCCAAGTTATTGACATTTTATTGCTATTGAAAATGGGGCAGCCTAGCTGATTTTTTTTCTCCGTGTTTCTCCTTTGCATATAGAAAGGCTACTTATTTTTGTGTGGTGACTTTCTATCCTGCCAAATTATTGAATGAATTAATCACCTCTAGAAGTATTGAGGTAGTGATTTTTATATCACTTACTTATAGGAGTATGTCACCTGCAAATAGGGCTAACTTGACTTTTTTCTTTCCAATTTTTATCCTTTTTATTTATTTCTCCTGTCTTATTGCTTGGCCTAGGACTTCTAGTACTATGTTGAAGAGGAGTGACGAGAGTGTGCACCCCTGTCTTTCTTTCAATCTCAATGGGAACTCCTTGAGTCTTTCCCCAATAAGTATTATTTAGGCTTTAGATGTGCTATATATAGCTTTTCTTTTTGAGGAAGACTTTGCTTACCAATTTGATCTTGATGGATGCAGTTGGTTTTCTTAGGAAATTAATTTACTCTGAATTTAGTTTTGGTAGGTGGTATATGGCTGGGAATTCATTTCTTTCTTCAAAATTATCAAATTTTGTGAAGTAGAGTTTTTGGAAGTATGTCCTGATGATTCGGCCAGTTTCATTGATCTCTGTTATCATCTCTCCCTTTTTGTTTGAGATTTTGTTAACTACAGACTTTTCCTTTTATTGTTTCATGAAACTGGCCAAGGACTTATCAATCTTGTTTAGTTTTTCAAAGAACCAGGTTTTCCCTCTCTCTCTCTCTCTCTCTCTCTCTCTCTCTCTCTCTCTCTCTCTCTCTTTTAGAGGTAGGGCTTTGCTCTATCCAAGGCTGATCTGGAATTCACTCTATATTCTCAGGGTGGTGTCAAACTTACAGTGATTCTCCTACCCCTCTGTCTTCTGAGTGATGGCATTAAAGCTGTGTACCACCATGCCCAACATCTTTTTTTTCTTCAATTTTCTTGTTTTCTTAGTATACATTTCATTAATTTCTGCTCTAATATTGATTATTTCTTTCCATCTTGATCTCTCAGTGTTGGATAGTGTTAGATTCTTCTTGTTTTTCCCAATGCTTTTAGATGGATACTTTGGTTTTTAAATTGGTATCTCTCCATCTTTGTTATGAAGGCATTTAGCACTGAATTTTCCTCTTAGGATTGCTTTCATTGTGTCCCATCAGTTGTGGTAAATTGTGTGTTTATTATAATTCAATTCTAGAAAGTTTATATTTTTTTTTTATTTCTTCCACAACCCATTCATTGTTTATGTGTATTATTCAGTCTCCAGGAGCTGGTAGAATTCCCAGAGTTGCTTGTTGTTAATTTCTAGTTTTAAAGCACTGTGATCTGATATGATGCAGGAAGTTATATCAATTTTCCTGAATCTATGGAGGCATTCTTTTGGACCTAGTATATGGTCTATATTTGAGAAAGTTCCATGGGATCCTGAGAAGAATGTGTATTCTGTATATTTGGGGTAGAATGTTCTGTAGATATTTGTTAGGTCTAGTTGATCTATGGTGCTGTTGAGCTCTTTTATTTCCTTGTTGATTTTCTGCTTAGAATATCTTTCTATTGATGATAGTGGAATTCTGAAGTATCTGACTATGATGGTATTATGGTTTATTTCTGTTTTGTTTTCAATTAGGTTCTCTTTTATAAACTGTGGTACACCTGTGTTTGCTGCACATACATTTATGATACAGATGTTTTGTCATATTAAGGTACTCCACATACTCTGTTTACATAATTTTTTGAACTTAGCAAAATTTTTGGCATCTCTATCAATTTCTTCTGTTTTGTCTTCTAGCTCAGAGGTTCTATCATCCATATCAGTAACTCTCTAAGTGTTGTGTTCTAGAGAGGTTTTTTTAAAGCTCTATTTGATATTTATTTTCTGTTGTGTTATTTTGTATCATGCCCATCTAGGTTTTTTTTTTTTTTTTTTTTGAGGTACAATTTCAGTTTGGGGTCTGATTATCTTGAAACTTCCTGGAATTCCTTTTTGCATTTGATCAAGTCTTCATTAAACAAGAGACCATTTCCCACAGTGGCCCCTGCACTCTCTGTCTCAGGGAATAGGGATTTGGGTACCCAGGGGCCAGTCAACCTGGAAACCCTACCAAAAGGCCTGCTTCGATAGCCTATACACAAGGACCAGGCCACCTCAAGGCAGCAGCACCCTGTGTGCTGAAGAATACATGCAAGTGGACTGAGAAGGCCAGAGCTCCAAGTTCCCTATTTTACAGTTTCCCCAGTACCTTTGAAGTGGACTCACAATCTCCACAATCTTCACATGTGCAGTTATAACCCTCGGAAAGTGGGCACTGGGAAGGAACTGGGTTCTTTGGTCTACTCAATTCATGTGTGCTTGCACCCTCCACAGCAGGGGATCTGGAGGACTTGGGGACCCAGGAGCCACTCCAGGAAGGCAGAACAAGAAGTCTGCTTCCCCAGCAAGCTAACAGGTTCCAGACAGTCCCAAGCCAGATGCAGGGGAAACAATAGGGACCAGGCAACCGAGGTGGGGGCAAGGGAAATCTGACCTACTCACTTAGTGTGCATACCCTCAGGAGCAAGTTATCTGTGAATTGGGACCCAGAGGCACTTCAATCAGGAAGGCAGAGCCAAATAAATATTTTAAAAAATTTGAAATTCTGAGATCATCTATCATAAAATTAAAGATATAGTTTCCCCTCAAACAATGTGCAAGTTTGCTAAAATAGAAGTTTAATTTAAAAATATCTTTTAAAAAGCCAGCTCCTACAAATGAACTCCTGATGCATGGGCCACATCATGCATCTGGCTTACATGGGTCCTGCCTGGGGAATCAAACCTGAGTACTGGGGCTCTGCAGACCAGAGCCACAACCACTAAGCCACCTCTCCAGGCCTGCAAAGTTAGTTTTTCCTTTCATACATTTCTGCACTATAACATCAGCTAGAGCCATACTCTTCTAAATAATATTGTTTTTCCATTTAGAACATGTTTTTGTTTAATTTTTAAAGTAAGAGTTCAAACTAAGAAGTACTGATGACCAATGAACATAGGAATAAATATTCAACATCTTTGACCATCAAAAAAATGTAAAATAGGGACTTCCAGGTAAGATGGCAGCATAGAAGCCATACCAAAGCAGTCTAGGGAAGAAAATAAACAGAAAAGCAGCAAAATACACTCTTCTACTGAAAAGTGGTGTATAAGTTATTATTAACCACAGCAAAGAAGTAGACAAGATTCATATCTTCTAGAAAGGACGAAACTGGCCAGAGTCCTGATGAGCCAACAGGGGCCCTGATCCATATGGCACCCAACTCCCCAACCATCCAGCAAAGAGCTGCAAGATCAGACATCAAGTGTGGTGGTATAATTCAGGTGCCCCCCCACCCATAAACTTAGATTTTCAGAATGCTAGGTCCCAAGCTGAAGGCAATTTGGGAATTGGATCCCCTGGAGGCAGTGTACTGCTGGGGACAAGAATATGGGTGTTACAGCCAGCTTCATCTTGCCAGTATTTAGCACACTCTCCTGTTACTCTTGGCCATCTGATGTTTGCCAGGAGGTGATATCCACCCTCTGTTAATGCCATCATTCCCTACTGCCATTCCCTACTGCCAGCATGGAGCTTCCCATCAGGTCTTTAAGCCAAAGTAAACCATTTATTCCCCACAAGCTGCTCTCTATCAGCTGTTTTATTGCAGCAATGCAAACCTGACTGCAACAGTAAAATTGATACCAAAAAGTGGGATCATTACTGCAAGAAACCTGACTTCATGAATTTTGGCCTTTTGGAGCTGATTTTCAAGAGAAAGATATAAGTTTTTAAATCCTTAGCCTAAGAGATGCCTTACAGTGCTGTGGGTACAGATTCATGGACTATTCTGGCCTGAGTTGAAAGACCTGAATGCAGTAAAAACTAAGAACTGATCCACTCCTTCTCTCACATCAGCTGTTTACCCATCCAAACCACTCCTTCAGTTCATTTTACAGACACTACAATAAAGTGCTTGCTCACAATTAACCAAACTACACTGTGTGGGGAGCCTTAAGAAAGAGACTGATTAACTTTTAGGAATCTCTATGGAGGGGCACCCAACTGTTGTCAAGGTATGGTAGGACTGGCACAGGGGATCCAATCCAACAACTTCTACATTCGTGTCACTCCCTGAATGTATTCACTCAATACAGTTATTTCCTTAGACGCTTCCTATCATCTTTCCTTAGACAGCTTCTTATCAAATTCACACTCTATTCCTTATCACTCATCTCCCCACTGTAAGGGGGTTTTGGGTTCTATGGGGTTTAGAGTAGGGGAAAGAAGAAAGTTCTTAAGCAGTTGTGAAGTGTACTGGAATCCATCATGGTCTGCTGGTGAGCACCACCTTTCCTTTCTTATGCCCCTAGGATTGTCCCTGTGTTTTTATCCTACCTCAACAAGGTGCAAATAGATGTCTAGCCCCTGCCTCATGCCTGATCTTGTCAGCCTGTGTAATAAAATAATTTGTCTAAAAAACCAAACCTCACCAAAGTATTGTCCAATTTACCTGTGACTGATATTCAAGTTTATGGACTTTTAAGACCAGAAATGCAATTTCATGAGGAAAAAATAATAATTCTCTGAATCCTTCCTAATAGAGGATGCATGGCATTGTCATGGTGTGTAGGAATCTCCCATACAGGGAATATTCTACAATGACAGTGAAGCTTTCCCCTCCAAAACACTAAAATAATTATTTTCACAGTCATCCCCAAAGTTGCCTGCTCACAACTGTCCACAGAACACTAGAGTCACCAAAAATAAATGTCCTTTTAAGGGCTGGAGAGATGGCTTAGTGGTTAAGTGCTTGCCTGTGAAACCTAAGGACCAAGGTTCAAGGCTTGATTCTCCAGGACCCACGTTAGCCAGATGCACAAGGGGGTGCACACATCTGGAGATCATTTGCAGTGGCTGGAAGCCCTGGCACACCCCATTCTCTCTCTCTCTCTCTCTCTCTCTCTCTCTCTCTCTCTCTCTCTCTCTCTCTCTCTCTCTCTCTCCCTCCCTCTTTCTCTCTCTTTCACTCTCAAATAAAGAAATAAAAATTAACAACAAAAAAATTAAAAATAAATAAATAAATGTCCTTTTAAGGATTAGGTCTCTGTCATCCAACTAGCAGGAGAGCACCCTGCCAGGGAATCTGGACATCGCTTTTCCTCATACTGACTCTCTCACCTTTTAGAAAATCTTTGTACACTATGGGATAAATCACAGACTTTACACAACCTGTTCAGCTGAATCTCACTTTCCTGTACTTAGGCCAAATTCTATGGTTTCTCCACGCAATATCCACCAGCAACAGGAACTGCTCAGAGCAGCTTTTCTTTTCCAAGCCCTACATCAGTCACAGAACCTGATAATACCTGGCACCATAGACTTGCATTGTAATCATGTCCCAAACGTAAGGTTGTAGTTTCCCTGAACCTAGCATCAGCACATGGACACATTGGTGCTCTCCCATGACATCCCATTCCCTCATTGTTCTATCCATCTAAAAAGATGCACCAATGGGTAAGGGTGAGTCTCCTTCTTCATTGCTGAAGGATTACCACAGGAACATGCAAGTAGCAGGTGATAAGGACAGAGATTTCATTTCTTATACTTTGGTTTTCATGTTAAGCAGTTAGAATTGCCCAAGTGTATGTCTTTCAATTTCTTCAAATGGATGTTTGACATTAATTTTTGTTTGTTTTTTGAGGTAGGGTATTGCGTTATCCCAGGCTAACTTGGAATTCACGATGTAGTGTCAAACTGGCCTCAAACTCACAATGATCTACTCTGCCTCCAGAATTCTGGAATTAAAGACATGTACCACCAAGTCTGGGGACACTTTAAATATTAATTTAAGTTAGACATCCTAAAAGGCAGGTTGTTCTGTTTCTCCTAGGAACTCAATCTGAACAGAGACACTAGCAAACTGCAGATGCTCAAAACCAATTTGGGAAGTGGAGCAAGGATGTCATTTATATGCTCGATAGGTTAACTATCATGTTAATAGGTTAACCAAATCCCAGTGTATATTTCTTAACATTTCAGAATGAAAGACTACAGAAAATAAGAGAATAAAAACCATTTTATTCTATTCATTTTAATGTCAAGTTCTTTCACTGTTTCAAAAACAGTATAATCCCAATGCTATGGTATCTTGTAAGAAATTTTCCTAAATTCAAAATGCTGAATTATTAGACATTCCCATGAGCTGGGTAAATAGCAATAATTGGAGGACTAAAACCAATTATACAAAAAATCTGAAACTCACATGTTTTAGAATACAAAGGTTAAGTCCCCACTTCCCCCTAACACAATCATAAGACAAGGGTGTTTCATTCTTTGCTCCCACAAGCTCATCTCTTTCCTTCAACTACTTAAATCACGGCCTGACCCTATCTTTACTAGAGGCTGCTAGTGCATTTGAACTTGTGCTGTGCATGGCAGGAGTATCATTTGCTGTGATAGGTGTGACCTAGGCCCTCTTCCTTCTCAAGGCCTAAGCATAACACTTGGGTTGACTCTGGGGTCAGCCCTATTCATATTGATGCAAAAGATCAACAATTTCATATGGCTGGTTTCAGCAAGGGCCCTTAACCCCCACAGGAACTCATAGTGGCAGGTTTACTATGGGGCACTGCCAGTGTTCTAGGTATCCTTCCTGTCAGAATGTTCAGGTGCAGGTCTTAGTCTGAAGCATTGTTCTCAGATGAATTTCCTGGCATGTCCAAATATGAAATGGAGGTATAGATTCCATCTGTTTTACCTTAGTTTTGATATTAATAAGCCATGTGTTATGCTCCCAATGACCTCCTCCATGGCAGGACTGAACTTCATGAAGATTATGTTCAGGACCATAATCGGGAGGCTTGTCTTAATATACCTTGGAAGTCACTCAGAATCCCATCAGATGAGATCCTGGGCAAAGACAAGAATACAGGTGGAGATACAGGCCTCCATTTCTTTTATGTCAATACCTCTATACAGCATGCACTGAGATGCTGTACAGAAAATCACAGGGTCGTGCACCTGTTAAATTCTAATGTGCCTGTTCAGCATTTCTTCCTATGTCAGGTCCCTCATTCTAATCTTGATGAGCAGGAGCTGCACAAAGTTATTACATTTTCATCTATCCTGGTAGGGGTCCTGAAAAGATGTGAGGTATGGAATGAATACCATGGTGCTAGAGGTAGAGCTACAATTCTAAGGATTCTGAAAAAGACTTGATGTTCCAGCAGAGGCAAATTCCTCCTTTGACAGTGTGGAAGTTAGAGTACAACTAGAGGAGGATAAAGACAAAGAAGAGTACAAAAAGGAGAAGAACAAAATAAGATGAGGCGTCATACTTCCCTATGGCCTTTTGCACATCCAAGGGATTCCTTGTCCCATCTGTGAGTGAAGTTCTTCCTCTGCCATGGAGAATGTAGAATGTAAGGGTGAAAAAATGTAAACTCTAGTGTGGAACACCAGGAAGGAACACAGCTATACTGACCCAGAAGCCTATTAGAAAAGAGAGTTTGAATAGATTGTAGGAACCCACTCTTCTGAAGGTTTTCACAAATGGCTACTGTATGTTATCCCATCTCTGGTCTATAAGACCCCAGATAAGCCATATTTCTGGAAGACATAGCCCTTAACATCCTGAGGGAGGAACTAACAAGTCTCATAGGGTGAAGGTGGATCACAGATCATGAGGATCCAGAACTGTGAGCAGGGAGGTGGGGCTAGGCAATGTGGGAGCTCCCGTGTTAAGATGAAACATTTTACACATATTCAGGGTGTGCACATCAAATTCCCTGTTGAAAACTCTTGGTATTCCTCTGTTATTTAACCTGAGAATAATGCCTCAGACTAGGACCTATACCTGCATGGCCCTATAACTCCATTAGATATGGAGGCACACAGTGTTCGCTGGTGCTTATTCAGATAACATGCTATTTCAGACATCTTCTTCTATTAACATGACATCATCCCAAGAACCAAGGGTCTTACCACACTGACACTCCCCAACCACATCCATTATCTGGAAGTGAGAACAGGCTACATAAACCCCTGGACTGGGACACAGAAGCCTGAAATCAGGAGAAGCAGGACTTGTGATGTCCTTCATTTGGAGGATGTGGTTTAACTTTGTACACCAAGGTTCCTCACCTTTATTGCTGGCAGATTCTGCACACATTATTTCAAACAGGCCTAGATCCTTCTGATGCTCTGATGATTCTCTGCCTTCCCCAGCCTTACCTGATGAGACTGAAAATCCCTGGGAGGGCTTTCCCAAGTCTAGCAAGAATAGTGTCAAGAATAGTGAATCTCTCTTATTTTGGGTTTCCTCAAATTATTCACAATTAGTATTCACAGGTCCTCTGTTGCCTTGTCAACTGATTCCACAAGTTCAGGCCATGTTCTTCATGATCCTATCCCAAAAAGAGGAATAAAGAAGCCGAATCTCTTATCCTACTTGTTCCTTGATCCAGCCTGGATTGACAGCAGCATTCACATGCATTGCATTGGAGGTATTTGTGGTTGGTTTTCCCTGATAGCTTTGGTACCTAACCATTGCACCAGTGTTCCTACATTCCTCAGATCAAGATGCATATCTGCCTGACACCCTTCAGGCTGAAGTGAACATGCACTGCATCTGATGCTGACTCTTCCTCTCAGGCTGACAGGAGTATGGATGCTTCCTTCATGTGAAGTGGGAATTCAAATCATCCTAGCAAATTTCTCACTCTTCTCCCTGCAGGATCTGAGTGTTCCTTCTGCCAAGGCTGTGCTCTCTCTATGAAACTCCTAACTTCCTTACAATCTGGATGCAGAAGTCAGCAATCACATGTCTAGAATCAGGAACCTGTAAAAGTGGCTGGTATGCACTGTCTTTAGCAAGGGTGTTATTCTGACAAGACAACATCCTAGCACTTGGTGTAGTACAGCCAATACTCTTGACAAAGGACTTTGTGCTCTGTTTATCTTTGGTTGGGTTTCCTGAGATATTCTCCACTCTCATCTGGACCAAAATGCTACGTGGCCTTCTCTGCCCTGAATCCTCCACTAATGGCTACTACATATAGCATTCCAGAATTTGAGTGAGCCTGGGGGAATCATTTCAATATGTAGGACCCTATTGATTGCTAGGAGCACTAGTAATAGTAAACAAAAAAAAAAAAAGGAGGTATTCACCTAGAAATGACGACACCACTATGGCAACCAGAGACCATGGCCAGAGACCAGCTGTGCTCCAATATGTGAATGACCTAACCCGAAGGTGGCTATCTGCAGCTAGAATGACTGAGGAGAAAATGGGTACTAAACCCCCAGCAAAAGCTCAGAACACTGTCACTCCTCTCAGAGAGACAGACTCTACATACTTCTTTGCATTGATACCCACCGCAAGAGGAAGTAGCAGCCTGTGGGAGCCAGATGTGGAGTGGAGCAGATGGAGGAGGGCTGACCCAGACACTGCCCACAGACTAAGTGTCATCACAGGTGAACTGCCCCTGGGCTAGGCTGTGCTTGAGAGGATAGGACAACAGGGAAATTGACCTAATTAGCATTCATGAAGAGTGAATAAAGTGTGGCAATTAAGTTAACATAATCTACCTCTCAACTACTTAATTCTGTACTTGCGACAGCTGGCATGGTCTGCAGGATCCTGGAACTAAATTCAAACTAAACACAAAAGGTGAAACTAAATTCTATGCTTCTTGCAGTGCAATTGGTATAAGGCAAACCATACCCTGGTGATAGGCAGTTTTCTGGAAGGATTATTCATTGCCCCTCCATTGTGACCTCTGACCGTCTGAAGGCACTGGTGTCAGTTAGCTGGAGACAGCATTGTCATTCTAACATTGGGTGCTGCGATCTGTATGGAGATGGTGTGAGTCACTTAGAGGGAAGCAAAGTGTTTAAGTGTCATCCAGGGAAGTGCAAAGACATCATGAAGACAGTGGTGTCAATTAGTGGGAGATGGCACTGTAGTCCTAATATTGGGCATTTGTGCAGGGCCATCCTGTAGGACAGGCCAGACCCTTACAGTGGGATGGGTTTAACCATCCTAAGACCAGGTAGCTGGAACAGGCCCACAATGATCAGGCATAAGCAATTGATATATGGGAAATTGGTTTGCAAAAAGAATATTCAGATTGGCTGAAAGAAAACTGGAAATGCTTAACTCAGAAATACACAGTGCAAATTCCTGTAGCTGATACTTCAGAAAGAAGTATGTGAAATTCTTCTTTAGTCTTGTGACAAAAAGTACCACCTCAAGGAATGGTGGAGGCAAAACTGTGCAGAGAGTAAGGAGCTTAAGCCACAGTCAGAATGGAGAAAAACAGAAAGAATATTTCATAAAAGGTATGAGAAGGAGACTAAGATACAAATTCTGCTTCACAAGCCAGAAGTTGTAGAACCAATCATAGCTAGAGCTGACAAAAAGGAAATACCTACCATTTTGTGTAAAATAATAAATGATATCAAAAATGGCAGGATGAAAGGAAAAAGATTGGCCAGACAAGTGTTAGAGATGTAAAAATAACCCATTCTTGAAGGATGCAATTAAAGAAATGGAAGGGGAGAAAACCACCACTGCTAACCTATCAATTTCAACCCAGATGGTGAATACTCCCCATAAAGCCTCTAGAGGACTAGGAATGGGATTAGAACAGATAGTGAAGACTAGAGCCTTAACTAGAGTGAAAAAAGATGTCACTATGGGACTAGGCTCTGGGAGAAAGGAGAGGACACATTAATTCTGATAGCACATGAAAGGTGCAGCCTGGCAGGAATAGTGGAAAATCCACATATTTATTAAAGTCTTACCATGATCCTTGAGAAGCACACCAGGGATCATGCATTTGTTATTTGCTTGAGTAGTGTTTGCATGGGTCCATGCCTTCTCGGATTTCGATTTTGCAGCCTTTGAGGCTGAGGGGCACTGCAGAAAGATATCGAGCTATGTCACAAGTTAGAGATTTTATGCAATATTTATAATATAGGGATAATTACCCCACAAGTGGCACCAGTCATGCCAGAAATGAAGAAAATAGTGACAAAAGGAGCACCTCAACATTTGAGGATGACCATGTTCACAGCCCTGACCAAATGCCAAACTATAGATACAGCCAACAAATTCATTAAAAAAACAAGAGAGCCAGAAACTAATAAGGTGGTCAAATTAACTGCTTAGCCTACCCATGCTAAATCCACTTTCATGGTCCAAGAATGCAATCTACTGGTGAGAATGTCACTCTGACCACATAGATGTCCCAGGTACAACCAAGGGCCCTGTATATGCATGAGAGAAAAAAAAAAAAAGGGTGGGAACTCTAGGGCATGATGTTCCCCAGGGGGTCTTCAAGAATATCAGGCCATTTGGGGACTGTCACCAGGAAGAGGAGGAGAGGCCTATGTTATCAGACAAGCCCAGCAGGTGAAGACCATGGACACCATTAGACCTGTTATGGGGTATTTCCAGGGACCATGCAGGACCTCCACCCCTATGCACAGGTATGCTGCAAGATAAGAGGCAATATTCATTGCTTCACATTTCTGGTGGACATAAGGAGCCAAGTTACAATAATAACTAGACTGCCAGCCCAGGGGGCTGGAAAGGAGATAAAATTTAAAGGCATCCAACGAACTAGCAAGCAAGCTCCCACAGAGAGGATAAATTTTAAAGTGTTTGATACACCTATACCTTGTGATGCTGTCTTTATGACAGATCCAGCAGATATATTAGAGATATGCATGATAAACACAATCTTCTCACAATGGATACCATATAAGCAGTTGAAGGGGGGCCTGTTGAGTACTGTATACCTGCCACTAGTAGAACTAACAAAGGTTTCTCCACCTTGTACTAAACAGTATCCATTGAAGGGGGACATGATGAAATAACTCAGAATGTGAAGAAACTCCTAAAGAAGGTATTATTGAATGTACCCAATCCTTTTCATATAACAGTCCAAAATGGCTGGTGAGGAAGCCTAATGCACAATACAGGTTCACAGTGGACTATAGAAATTCAAACACAATAAACAATAGCCATGCCTGGAAATTTAACTGAAGTGGAGTAAATTTTTAACAAAATTAGGAAATTTAATGTGAAATATTTTGCAATGATGGACTTGTCAGACATTGTTCTTATGCATTACTCTGCATCCTAATAGTAGAGAATATACTACATTTACGTGGCAAAATAAACAGTACCAGTTTTACTAGAGTCCCACAGGGATATTACAGTAGCCTAATGATTGCACATGTCAGTCTGCAGTGGAGCCTGGATAAGGTGGAACATTCACCTGATATCCTATGCTATCTTCTGTGGATGGCATGATTGTGTATGGCCAAAGCAAGGAGGAAATGCAGGAAGTAGAGTCGAACAAGGAAGCGAGGGGAAAAATAACTTGAATGAAAAAAGGCAAACAGACACAAGAAAGAGAACATGCTGGGTGTTTGTCATGGCCTCAAGAGTTTATTCTTACATGTAGGTTTATATAGGGCTGTAGGGGGAAGGGGACGTGGCCAGGGCAAGTAGTTGTAGGGGGCAGGGGACAAGATCAGGGCAAGGAGTTGCCAGGAAACCTAGAGGGAATGTAATTAGGTGTTCATCTAATCTTGCCTAACTGGCTTAACATCCTGACTGCACCAGGCTTCACATCCTGACCATAAACTGGCCTTTTGCAAAAGATAAGATTCTGTAAGCAGTCTGCTGACTGGTTCCAGAAGTACCTAACAGAAAGCTGGATGGGCCAGCTTTCTGAGTAAAGAGTTAGCTTATGAGCAGGCCCAGGAAAAATGGAGAGGCTTTTGCTCTATGGCTCCTGACATCTCCTCCCTTCCTTTATACAAAAGAGAGGGAGGCCTGCTATTCAGCAGTGGGTTGCAATGCCTTTGTTTCTTCATCAGCTACCGGCAGGATGGGGGAGTATTCAGCCAAGCGTACGATCCCCTGGTAGTTGATTATTAGGTGAGGAATTACAAACTTAACTTGCTATATGGCAGTCTTTGTTTCTGGCAGTTGAGTATTAGGTGAGGAAGTAGAAACTTAACTTGCTATAAGGCGGTTTCTGTTGACATGGCCGAGGTTTGATTCATAGCTCCCAACATCTCCTCGGGGGAGGCCCGCTTTGCAGCGGTGGGCATTAACCAACTGGGGGAGTAGGGACCCGACTCCTCCCATGGGATGTTTATTTCCCACAATCTTTGACCCTTGGTTCCTTATGGGGAGGGGGGCAGGGCTTATGTGGCTGGAGAGCGAGGCATGGCATTAGTGATAACAGTTATGGTACCAACCTTCATGCAAGTCAAGTTTTTCTCTCAGGGAATTCAGAAGTGTTCAGAAAGAGACCTTCCCTTGCAGTGCTTTGCCTCGCACCCACGTTGGTGCCCATATCACACTCACTTTATTTTGAGCTTATATGTATAGGTCTGAATCCTATGCAGCTCCTATAGGAGGGGTAGCTATTTGGCCAAGACAGGTGGACCGCAGCGATAGCAGAGGTGTAGAGGACAGCAGTATAGTAAATAAGCACAGAATGTAAGATAAAGGGAAAGTGACAGCTGCAGGTGGTAGGTCTTCAGTGGCAACGCCTCGATCAGCCAGCTCCAGTCTGTGATAATGGACCTGTAAAGGCTGCACCTTAATGGCTTTAATCTGTTGACATATAAAAGACATGATTTTAATTATAACAGGTCCGATTATGAGAGGATTAAGATAAGTAGGGGTCCTTCCAGCTTTGTCCTGTTAGGGAAAAAGTGGAGATTCTCTCAGGGAAGTGTTTCTTCCTGGATATGTGAGATGTCACTGGAGGATCATTAGCTTGTTTTACACGTCTCTCTGGTCAGACAAGCATACTGATCCAAGGCCCCAAATGATTACTAGGTCTGGGCCATTCCATTTTAAGGTTAAAGGATCTTTCCACATTGCTTTGGCAAAGGTATTTTTTGTATTTGTGTACCAAAAATGATCACCTGCTAACTTTCCTTGAGCATCAAGGGTTAAAAAGTTTAGGAGAAACAGTGCATGATGAAGAATGTTTTTTGAAGAGCCTTTTTATGGGATATAAATTCCCCGTATTTAACTTTTGGAGGGTAAATGGACCCAGAAGAGGGGTCCCTCCTGCCAGAACACCCCAGTGGATGTAAAGTTAGTGGCACAAATGACCAGGAGAAGAGGCTTTTTATAAGAGATAAAAGTGACCCTTTGGCTCAGAATTGTTGGGGACCACCCTTAAGAAATGCTTCATCTTTCCCTTACCCCCTTCTCCACCCCCACTGCATTCTGGCTAAAGAACAAACATTCTGCTCTGCGCCTGCAGTATCAAGGCCCCTGAGTTATGACTTCTCAGAACAACCACAATGTCTCTGGCCTGAGGCCAAGAAGAGTTTGTAACCTTCCACCACCTAGGTCACCCTGACCCCCTTCCATATGATCCATGCCTTGTGCAAGAAGATTCTGTACTGTCTCACCCTCTACTCCCCTTACCCCTCCCCTACATAAAACTGACTTTAAAAGATGAGCCTTCTGGCTGAATAAATGACTCTCGACAAGCATTGGTTTGCCTGAGTCCATTCCCCTCTCTCGCCCATTTTCTTCACAGGCTAAGGTCCTCCTGGTGCCCTCACGAATAACTAGGTCCCACGGGTCGGGGCACAGAATTGTAGCCTCCACTTTCTTTAGGACTTCTAAAATTTACCACAGGTAAACTAAATGTAAAATGCTGATGAGGAGTGTAAGGGAATTGTAAAAAAGCAATCCTTGGGGACTTCCAGTTAAGATGGTGGCAAAGGTACCATGCCAAAGTAGCCTAGGGGGGGAAAAGACCAAAGCAACTCAGCAAAATACACACTTTTACTAAAAGGTGAGGTGTGTAGGAAATTGAAGCAGCAGTGGAGAAGTAGAAGAGATCCAGAGCATCCACAGCCCACACAGGCCAGCAAACGTGGCCCTGGTAGCTCTGCCAATCGTGGTGGCAGCAACAGCAGCGCACCAGAAAGCCACCAGACTTAGCTCCAGCTGCAGGAAAAGCCAGATGGTGGAGCTTCCACTCACACCAGAACTCTCTGCAACTCAGGAAATGTGAAGGGAGAGCAGCAGTGAGCAACGGAGAAGCAGACCATGAGGTAGAAGAACATGTGGAACAGCAAGAGAACCAGAACAGCTGTGGCCTCTCCCTTCCCCCACTGCCTGAGACCAGCTCCAGCGAACAGAGCAGTGGTCCCAGGACCCGGCCATGCCAACTTGAGCCGACAGTGGGACCCAAGAAGGAGCAGAGTCCGGCAGCAACATCAGCGGCTCCAGCACTGGTAACAGAGGCCACAACAGCAGCAGATCCAATAGCGGCAGCAGCAGCAGACCCAGTAGTGGCAGCAGCAGAAGACCCAGCAGCAGCAGCTTCAGTGGCAGCAGTGGCAGTGGACCCAGCAGCAGCAGCTTCAGCAGCAGCAGTGGCTCCAGAAGTGGCAGCTACAGCAGCAGAAGCAGCAGAGGCAGCAGCAGTGGTGGACCCAGAAAGAGCAGCTTCACCTGTTGACAGACCCAGCAGAGGCAGCTTTAGCAGCAGCAGTTCCAGCAGTGGGGGTGCTGAGATGTAGGGCCACACTTGCCAGGATTGGTTTGCCCTGCAGGAAAAGCCAGTGCACAGCTCCAGAAATCAGAAAAGCAGCCCAACGACCAGGCAGCAACTTGACTGAGACGAAAATCATCCAAGGTAGCTGGGATTGCACCAGGGAAGGGTCTCACTTGGTCACAAGCTGACTTGGATCCCTCAACAGACCAGAAATCTTAAACTCTATGTTGATAGAGGATCTGGTTGTTATAATAACTACTCTGGCATACATACTTGGGGCTGTTTTTCATTGAATGGGTACAGTATTTAGTTAACTGTTGGAATCTACCTGCATTTTATTCCACTCAGCTTACTTGAATACTCCCATAGCAGGGAAACTCAACCCCTAGGAGCACCTATGTAGACACTCTAAGAGTCTTAAGAGTTACATCTAACATCTTAAGCTCCTACCCTGAAAATATATAACATCAAATCAATTGATATAGCTAAGAATACCCAGCTAGATAGAAAATCCAAGCATTAACTTAATCCAAGATGCAAAAATATATACATTATAACACAAGAAACACTAAAAAGCAAGACAATATAAACCACCTAAAAGTATTAATGCATCAGAAATGACCTCCAGTGAGAACGAGTTAGAGGAAATGCCTGAGAAAGATTCCAAAAGAATGATTGTAAATATGAGAGAACAAATCAAAGGAGTCAAAGAGGAACTCAAAGAGGAAATCAAAGGAATCAAAGAAGAGGCAGGACACCAATTTCATGAAATAAAGAAGGCAATACAAGACATAAATAAGGAAATAGAAATAATAAAGAAAAACCAGTCAGAATTACTAACAATGAAGAACACAGTTAATGAAATAAAAAACTCTGTAGAAAATCTCACCAGTAGAATGGATGAAGGAGAGGACAGAATATCTAAGCTAGAAGACCAGGTGGCACATATAATACAGTCCAACGAAGAGAAAGACAAACTTATAGAAAAGTATGAGTGGGAACTTCAAGATATTCGGGCAACTATGAAAAGATCAAATATAACAATTTAGGGCATAGTAGAAGGAGAAGAATTCCACTCCAAAGGCATATTAGGCGTCTTCAACAAAATCAAAGAAGAAAATTTCCCCCAAATTGGGAAAGAAGTGCCTATGCAGATACAGGAAGCCTTTAGAATCCCACCCAGACAAAACATGGAAAGAACCTCTCCTTGCCATATTATAATCAAACTTCCAAACACACACAAGAAAGAAAAAAATATTGAAAGCAGTTAGAGAGAAAAATCAAGTTACTTACAAAAGCAAGCCCATCAGGATTACAGTTGATTATTCAATACAAACTTTTAAAGCCAGAAGGGCTTGGAGTGATATATTCCAAGTTCTGAAAGAAAACTGTCAACCAAGGTTACTTTATCCTGCAAAGATATCCATTCAAATAGATGGAGAAATAAGGACATTCCATGACAAAAGCAGGTTAAAGGAGTATTTGAAGACAAAACCAGCTCTACAGAAAATACTTGATAGAATCTTCCAAGCTGAAGAAAAGGAAAAGCACACATATAAGGAACCTAGAAAAAATGAGCAATACTCAAATACTACTTAACACAAGAGAGCACAGGTAGAACTGGAACCAAAAAAAAAAAAAAAAAAAAAAAAGGCAAACATTAATTCACACCTTTCAATAATATCCCTTAATATCAAAGGCCTCAATGCCCCAACAAAAAGACATAGGTTTGCAGACTGGGTTAAAAAGCAGGATCTTGGGCTGGAGAGATGGCTTAGCCGTTAAGTGCTTGCCTGAAAAGCCTAATGACCCCAGTTCAAGGCTCAACTCCCCAGGAACCATGTTAGCCAGATGCACAAGGGGGCAAACATGTCTGGAGTTCATTTGCAGTGGCTGGAGGCCCTGATGTGCCCATTCTCTCTCTCTCTCTCTCTCTCTCTCTCTCATAAAAAAAATTAAAAAGGGGTGGACCATGATCTTTAAAAAAATATCAGGATCTTAAAATTTGTTGTCTCCAAGAAACTCACCTTTCTACAAAGAATAGACATTATCTTAGGGTGAAAGGCTGGAAGACAGTGTTTCAAGCAAATGGGCCTAGAAAACAAGCCGGCATGGGCTGGAGAGATGGCTTAGCGGTTAAGCGCTTGCCTGTGAAGCCTAAGTACCCCGGTTCGAGGCTCGGTTCCCCAGGTCCCACGTTAGCCAGATGCACAAGGGGGTGCACGCGTCTGGAGTTCGTTTGCAGAGGCTGGAAGCCCTGGCGCGCCCATCCTTTCTCTCTCCCTCTATCTGTCTTTCTCCCCGCCGTGTCTGTCACTCTCAAATAAATAAATAAAAAATGAACAAAAAAATATTTAAAAAAAAGAAAACAAGCCGGCAAACTGAATACAATAGTATATCAAAAAGATCATTCACCCTTACCAAGTGGGCTTTATACCAGAGGTGCAGGGATGGTTCAATATATGCAAATCTATAAATGTAATATATTATATAAACAGGTTGAAGGACAAAAATCACATGATCATCTCATTGGACACAGAGAAAGCATTTGACAAAATCCAACATCCCTTCATGATAAAAGTCCTACAGAGACTGGGAATAGAAGGATCATATCTCATTATAATAAAAGCTATTTATGACAAGCCTACAGCCAACATATTACTAAATGGGGAAAAACTGGAAGCTTTTCCACTAAAATCAGGAACAAGACAAGGGTGTCCACTGTCCCCATTTTTATTTAATATAGTACTGGAAGTCTTAGCCATAGCAATAAGGCAAGAGACACACATATAAGGGATACAAATTGGAAAGGAAGAGATCAAGTTATCATTATTTGCAGATGACATGATTCTATACATAAAGGATCCTAAAAACTCTACTAGCAAACTGTTAGAGCTGATCAAATCCTACGGCCATGTAGCAGCATACAAAATAAATACACAGAAATCAGTAGCCTTCATATATGCTAACAACAAACACACAGAAGATGAAATCAGAGAATCACTCCCATTCACAATTGCATCAAAAAAATAAAATACCTTGGAATAAACCTAACCAAGGAAGTAAAGAATCTCTACAATGAGAACGTTAAAACACTCAAGCGAGAAATTGCAGAAGACACTAGAAAGTGGAGAAACATCCCCTGTTCCTGGATTGGAAGAATCAATATTGTGAAAATGGCAATCTTACCAAAAGCAATCTACACATTTAATGCAATCCCTATCAAAATTCCAAAAGCATTCTTCATGGAAATAGAAAAAACAATCCAAAAATTCATTTGGAATCACAAAAAAACCCGGATATCTAAAATAATACTGAGCAACAAATTGAGGCTGGTGGTATCACCATCCCTGATTTTAACCTATACTACAGAGCCATAGTAACAAAAACAGCGTGGTACTTGCACAAAAACAGACATGTAGATCAGTGGAACAGAATAGAGGACCCAGATGTAAGCCCAAGTAGCTATAGCCACCTGATAGTAAAACTGAAACTGCTAGAGGAAAAAGTAGGGGAAACCTTTTAACATATTGGTCTTGGCAAAGACTTTCTGAATACAACCCCAATTGCTCAAGCAATAAAACCACAGATTAATCACTGGGACCTCATGAAATTACAGACATTTTGCACTGCAAAGGACACAGTGAAAAAAGAAAAGAGGAAACCTACAGAATGGGAAAAAATCTTTGCCAGCTATAGATCTGATAGAGGATTAATATCTAAGATGTACAAAGAACTCAAAAAGTTACATAATAAGGAATCAAACAAGCCAATCAAAAAATGGGCTATGGAGCTAAATAGAGCATTCTCAAAGGAAGAAATAAAAATGGCATATAAGCATCTAAAAAAATGTTTATGTCACTAGGGAAGTGCAGATTAAAACTACATTGAGATTCCATCTCACTCCTGTCAGATTGGCTACCATCATGAAAACAAATGATCATAAATGTTGGTGGGGATGTGGAAAAAGAGGAACCCTTCTACACTGCTGGTGGGAATGCAATCTGATCCAGCCATTGTGGAAATCAGTGTTGAGGTTCTTAAAACAGCTAAAGATTGATCTACCATATGACCCAGCTATAGCACTCCTAGGCATATATCTGAAGGAATCATCTCATTTCCTTAGAAGTACATGCTCAACCATGTTTATTGCTGCTCAATTTATAATATCTGGGAAATGGAACCAGCCTAGATGTCCCTCAACTGATGAGTGGATAATGAAGCTGTGGCAGATTTATACAATGGAGTTCTACTCAGCGGTAAAGAAAAATGAAGTTATGAAATTTGCAGAAAAATGGATGGACCTCGAAAGGATTATACTAAGTGAGGCAACCAAGGCCCAGAAATCCAAGTGCCACATGTTCTCTCTCATATGTGGATCCTAGCTACAGGTAATTGGGCTTCTGCGTGAGAGTGGAAATAATTAGTAGCAGAGGCCAGTAAGTTAAGAAGGAGACATAAAAGGAAGAGAAAGAAAGGAAGGAGGGTATTTAATAGGTTGATATTGTATATATGTAAGTACAGTGATTGAGATGGGGAGGTAATATGATGGAGAATGGAATTTCAAATGGGAAAGTGTGGGGGTTGGGAGGGAGAGAATTACCATGGGATATGTTTCTTATAATCATGGAAAATGCTAATAAAAATTAAAAAAAATAAAAGCAATCCTTTAGGTCAATAATGATTTTACAATGTCCTGTAGGAATTGCTACTGGAATGGGGAGGCCTGGTTGTAGGAGCCCCATAGGTACCATGGCCTTATTAATTTCTCTATGGTCCTGGAGCAATAGAAAGATAGGAGTATTCCAAGGAGAGGTGGTAGGTCCAATATGGCCTGCAGCAAGTTGTTCCTGTACTAACATCATGGCTGTAGCTAATTTCAGAAGTTAAGGGCCATTTATACATTTAAGTTATTTCTTTTATTTTTATCTTTGGTTACAGATTTCTCTCTGAGTGTTTAAGACCATGCAGATAGCCAAAAGTTAATTAAGGATTAATATTAGAGGTCATTAATAGCTCTCCAAAGAGACTTTAGTGACACAGGAGTAGCCCCATAGTTTATTGGTGTCTTGCCTGTTAGGATGAGTCAGGGTCATGTTGGCCAAGTGTTCTTTGGGAATTCAGGAGGACTGATTGTTCCTCAATTGTGACTCTCCTGTTTTAGACTGTACACCAATTTTGTTTGGGTCTCCATATCCTCCCTGCTCAGGAAGACAGGTGACTTACCAGGGGGCCAGTGCAGAAGTGTCCCATCATCTCCAGTGGCCTCATGACATGGGAGCACAGGCCAAAATATTGACACATTTTACTCTAATGATTCCAGTTGGCTTTGGCTTATACATAGGTGATTAACGCAAGCAGAAGGAAGTTACATCAGCCTGGATGTATGTACATATAGAGCACATTTGATTACTGAAATAGACTTAGTTAAAGAATGGCACAAGGGCTTCTAAAATCATTTTGTCCTATCTTTAAAATTTTTGTTGTACTGTGGCAGCATAAGCCATATATCTGAGGCATGGGAAGTAGGCACATCTCACATTTTAAATATCTAACATTTATAAATATAGGCAGAACCTATTACCAGTCTTGAAAACAGTACCAATTGATTTATAAACTTAACTAATTTAACCTAGAAATTATCAGAAAAGAACAAATAAGATAGTATAAGGTCTTAGCACCTGTGTGAAAATAACTTTGATTAGTTCAGATACCTGTGTGGGTACAAATTACCCAGAAAACATTGGAAACAGAACCATGGAGCTTGAAATATATATATATTTCAATATATATATATATATATATATATATATTTTTAGATGAGAACCATTGTTTGAGCATGAGGCTGTACCCTAAAATAGGGAATATGTCTTAAGGGTTAATTTTGTTATAAGCACTGAAATTAAGATGCAAAAGTTGAGACAGTTACTTTACATACAATAGAGTAGAATTTGGTATTTTCTGAGCTAAAATAGTTAACTAAATATTAATATAACTGTTGATAAAAAAATTTTTTGAAAGAAAAAACATTATTTGACAACCAACGATTTTGGCTTAACCTTGATAGCTATTGATTTTATGTACCACAGAAATTTTTTTATTAACATAAAACAATTTTATGTTTTACCCATGACCTAAATTTGGTAAAGTTTAAGTAAGCTATCCCAACAAATCCCAGGAAGATGAAAGTTATTACTGAAATTAAATCACTTAAACCTAAGTGATTAAACCTAGTTTTGACCATTCAATAAAATTAGCATAAATAAGACAGCAGCTATCTGTAAAGTCACAATGTCTTTAGGTATGAGTACTTCACCTTTGGAAATTAAACATTCCTATGTGAGCCTTTATCTTTAGAATAGTTAAAACCTTGATGAAAAGAGGAACCTAATTTACTTTACTGAGAGAGTCTTAAAGCCAGTTTTATAACCCTTAAATCATAACAAATTAGCATCAGCGACCTGTTAATGAGTGAGGCCTTATCATAAGTCTCAGTGTATCTATTTAACATTTTGTCTAGTGAGAGACTTTATCTAACAGATGTGACTTTAGGGGTTCATAAGAGATGAAGAAAGATAACCAGTTATATGCTGTATTTCTTTTTCCTTGTCAGAGACAATTGGCCATTTTTGTCTCTACTCAGAGTCTGGGGGACACATGGCTTAAACTTGCATGGGTTTGAGATAAAGGGGGTTCCATCTGTTTTTTTTTTTTTTTTCGGAGTCCAGCTTTCCATGAATTTAAGTAGCATATGTTGGAAAGCAAGAGCAAAATGAAATTACAGAGCAGAGAGATAAGCATCCTGACATTTCTTTCCTATTCTGAAGTTGTTTGTTTTTACATAGCAAATTTACCCATTTGCAAAACACAAGGTGATAGACTCTTGTCTATGTTTAACCTGGTTAAACCTCCAATTACATCTGTACTTATGACTTTGTGACCCACCTAACATAGGCATCACCTGTGTCTAATGTAAGATGAATTTAGATTAAGACTATGTCCTAAGATAAAACTTTTAGAGTATCCTTAAGAGTCTGTAAACAGTTGAAGAATATCTAACTTTAGGCATGGCGTTTAGGTTGAGCCTGAAAATTCTTTCCTACATATGCACATCTTTATCCACAGACTTTAACATTCTCAGTACCACTCAAAAAGCATTTTTAATGAGCATTCTATGTCCCAACATTGAAAACTTCTTTCCCAGTTCCTTTAATCAATTTATCTCACCCCATCATTAATTATCTTTTCTTTTTTTTATTTCCCCGAGGGGGGTGCACCGTTCCTGGAAGTACTGCAATACTAGGTCAATGCAAGGAGTGGATGGAGCAAGCTCCTATTCCAACATCAAGCTCCAAAAATCCATTTAATATATTGTCCTCGGATAGAGGACATAACAGATATTAAACTAATAAGAACAGATACTACACTTGATCTTAGCCAAAAGGCCAAGAAGCGATTATCTTTCTTATAAGGCTATTAAAAAATTACACCAAATTGATTAATCCTATTACTAAAAAGAAAGCAGTCTTAATACAATTTTATATCATTAATACCAATAACACCCTTGGGAATGATTTTATTAGGAGTAGCTAAGGCAAATTGTGTTGTTATCTTGAGGCAGGCTGGCTCAGAAGTCAGGTCAGTTGCCTCCTCCTTTTAAGTAACAGAACATTATAATCTTTTTTTAAAATATCTGGCAAATTATGAGTTACCTCTTTAGATGAAGTTTTATTGTTTTTAATAATCCTCTATGGAAGGTGAACTTGATCTAGAACAAATATCTGGCAAATTCACTCCTGTAAAAGACATCTAACTTTTCCTTTTTAATTTCTGTGCTTAAGTCTTTGACTTCCTTGAAATGGTTCTCTAGAAGAGAAAGAAATGTCACCTGTGTCCATCTTATCTCTTTAGTTACAAATAGTCACAAACATGACACAACTAACAAGCACAATGAGCACACATAAACACATACACACACACAAAGAACAAATCCTCCTGATAAAATCAAAAACTTTCCTTAAAGAACTTGAAGGAATCTTAATTCCTTGTGCTTTGAAGATATCTTTTACTATGGCAATTAGCTCCTTTTTACTCTTTGTTAATTTTTTTTAACATGTGTTCCTTGTGCCTTGAGAGAAGTTTTAAGCCTTTTAACAATTTATGCTTATTTAGGGTCTGTCCCATGATAGAAAAGGAAAGAGGAGAAACAGCAAGACCAGAGAGCAACGTTTCCAGTTGGAGAACTGGCATGGGGGGGGTTCCCTGATAGGCCTGACCCCAATTCTAAGAGCTGGCAGCCACTCTAAGAGCATTTACTGGCTGTTGAGTACCCAGTTTTGTTGATAGGAAGAGAGGCTAGATAGGAGGTCTTTGCCAATGCCTGAACGGGCTGTCGGGATTCGCACAGGGAGCTAGGGGCCTTCAGCCAATGCCAGAGGGTAGCCCTGGCCAAGAGGCTTCAGTTGCCCTGTTGCTATGTTGCAATTCCATGCGATGGCACCAACCAAAAGTAAAAGGAGGAAGAGAAGTGCAAAAAGGAAGTCCCACAGTTCTGTGCCTTGAAAAAAATGACTCAATAGTCTTTACTTTAATTGCCTAAAATTCATTGCTTACCTCAAACGGATCAGTTTCGCAGGTGGGCTTTTCTGCGTCGATCGCGGTGCAGGTCTGTTTTACAGGTGTGTTGCCTGTAGTGACCTCTATGCAGACCTTCTCTCACCCCTCCGGTGGGGTGGCAGTCTAATGGCTGGGACGGCCATCCACTCAAGCGATGCCCAGGTCACACTTCGTACCTTGAGCCCCACGTTCTTGGGCGCCACTTGCCCCGGCCAGCAGGGAGTTGAACAAGGACTCAAGGAGAAGCTAACCTGGGTGAAAGACAAACAGACACAAGAAGGAGACCATGCTAGGCATTTTTCACGGCCTTAAGAGATTATTCTTACATGTAGGTTTATATAGGGTTGTAGGGGGAAGGGGACATGGTCAGGGCAAGGAGTTTTAGGGGGAAAGGGACCTAGTCAGGACAAAGATCACAGAGTTACTGGTTAAACCGCAATGCCTTTGTTTCTTCATTAGCTACCGGCAGGATGGGGGAATGTTTGGCCAGGTGTATGATCCCATTATTTCTGGTAGTTGAATATTAGGTGAGGAAGTAGAAACTTAACTTGCTATATGGCAGTTTTTGCTTGTGGTAGTTGAGTATTAGGTGAGGAAGTAGAAACTTAACTTGCTATACGGCAGTCTCTGTCAACATGGCCAATGTTTGGTTCATAACTCCCAACACACCATCCCATGTCATTTCTAACCCAGAGTCCCTAGAGGATATGAACGCCCATTTTGCTGAGACGGTCCTGTTTGTAGACAACTTCAAACTCCCTCAGACATGTTTGTAGAAGCAAGGAATCACATTTCTTTTTCAAATCATGAATCTGTAAGAATGTCTGCTATGATCTATAGCAACATAGGCTGTAGAAGATTTATTCTAAAGATTTTCCCCAACCTCTCAACTGGAACAGCTCAGTCAATAAGCTTGAAGGTGTATTTTGGGGATTTATAAATTTCGTGTGGTGTTTCCCAAACAAATCTCCACTCTAATCTTGACTGAGAATGGTACTAGCCCTCTCTGATCCCAAACCTCCATGAATTGTTACTATGCACACAGCACACAAAGATGAATGAAGGCAGGGATGACTACAACAAGTTTGTCGTTGCTGAACCAAACTTAATCAAGTGCTCAGCTGTATTATTTGGGGATCATCTATCTGGACTGAAGCTTCTTAAATAAATTCTTTAGTTTTCCTATCACTCTGCATTCCTTGTTCTGGTAAACTCAAATTATGGCCACTATGGAATGGCACCCTGAATAAGGAAAACTTTTTACTGCAGCATTTGGACTACATTTGGTTTTAGCAGTTTATTATGGGGTCCTCTGCCAGAACGTGTCTTCATTCATCCATCCTCCTGGACACACTCTTCCTGAAAGCACAGGATCCTTTTATCTGTAGGAATGTCACAAAAATATTCTATGTTCCCCAAGCCACAGATGATAATGCTGAAAAGTGGACAGTATGTCATTGTTACAGTTCTGCAAATATTGTGACAAGGCAATCAAAAAGGCTCTTCGTGTGTTACTTATGGACATTCTGTCTAAAGTGGAAATGCTACATTACATGCCAAGGTCTCACTTTCTGCCTGTGAGGGTCATGGTTCTCTAAATTTCTGAGAATCTTCAAAAATGGTTACTACACACCACACAAGAGCCCTGGAAATAAATTAGGCAAGGAAGCTATTAAACACTTTGGCCACACTTGTTCACAGCTTATCAGAGGGAAAAACATACATTATTTAGGGTCCATCTACCCAGATTGGAGTATTGGATCCATGCCAATTCTCAGCTCTCATCTTCATTCTGAAATCTGAGCAGGAGACACTGTGCTCCAAAACCCTCACAAATATGGCTATAGTTCCCTAGAATTGCATCCACAATCTAAAGGGCAGAATGAGGCTCTGAACCACCAGCAAGCCCCATTTTGGTGTTTGGCATTCAAGAAGATTACACTGGAAATATTGGGGATTATTCATATGGTCTGGGACTCCTACAAAGCACTCAGAACTTTCTCACTCATAGAAAGAGTCCTGATCCTCTCATCTCTGACAACCTACAAGATGGCTCCTCTTCACAGAATACCTGAAAAGATAGCTGGCAATTAAACCAATTAGATAATTCCAAGAAGTGGCCCAGGCCACTGACTATACATATATACATATATTACACCATGTTCATGTCTTTCTTTCACTCTGAAAGACATGATACCTGCTCTCTGTTGTGGAAAGCTCTGAACAGGGTTACTACATATATAATTCACAAAGAATTCATGCAAATTCTCATTTATAATTGGGCCATGCTGCAAACCAAGGTGACCATGGAGACTAAAGTGAGTTATTTCGGAATTCTCCAACTGGAGTGTTGCCTCTACTGTCTACATTCAGCCATTGCCCTGATTCTGAATAGAAGTAGCACTATCTAAGATCCAGGAACTTCACCAAACATCACTACCACATGGTTCCACTTCCCCAAGTTCCCAGATGATGGAGTGGAAGTGTGGACACCAGTGCATCCCCACATTTTATACCAGCCCAACTGTCCTAATGACCATAACAAGGTTAAAATTCAAATTTTGGAACCTGTGTATGAGTTGTGGCCTTGAATAACAGGCTTCTATCCCCAAGTCTTGATTCAGAAAGTGACTTGTCCCTCTAAGATCAAGAACATATGAAAATGTGTTCTATTCACACATACATGATATCAGGGAAGAAAAGTAGAACTATTACAATTGGGATCCACTCTAGGCACCAGGCTTACAAAAGAATCCTTCATTATCATGTAGGAGCACTCTATCTGGGGAAGGACTTCTATAATTCACCCTGAGCACTCAGGTTGTCTTTGAGTTCAAGTATGAGTACGCTGAGGAAACTTATATATACTCTCAGTCCCAATTTGTGGATCAGAAATGGAATTGAGGGGCCCATTCCCACTACTTTGTCTCATATTGGGGCTTTCTTATGATGAGTATGGCTTGATCAACATACCCCCACCACTCTTCAGGACTTGAAAAGTAATCTGGTCCTTTCAGATCCACTACTTCTGGAAGGCATTCCTACAAACCCATGCCCATGGTCAGAGATGGTCTTAGTCTTCTTTTCCGTTTATTTATTTATTTTTTTTTGAGGGAATCCCAACAGACAGGTATTTTTATGAGACAGAGAGAGAGACAGGGAATTAGAAAACTAGGGACTCCAGCCACTGTAATTGAACTCCAGATGCATGTGATACATTGCATGATTGCATCACTGTGCCTGTGACTTCTGTGGGAACTCGCGAGTAGAACATGAGTCCTTAGGCTTCAAAGGCAAACACCTTAACTGCTAAGACATCTTTTCAGATCCATTACTTTTGGAACTTATTCCTACAAACTCACAGTCACAGAAAGAATGTGAATCTTCAATTGAATGATCCACTCCCACCTCTAATGTTGTTTCAGAAACAGTCTGAGTCCTGAGTCCTTCCTCATTCTATACTTTTTTTTTTAAAGTATTAGAGTAGGGAGGAGAGAGAGAAATGGAGGGAGGGAAGGAATGAGAATGCCAGAGGCTTTATCTACTGAAAAAGAACTTAAGATACATGTGCCGCCCTGTGCATCTAGCTTATGTGAGTATTGGGAATAAAACCTGTGTCCTTAGTTTTCACAGGCAAGCTCCTTAACAGCTAAGCCATCTCTCCAGCACCTCATCCATTACTTCTGGAATAGACTCTTATGCACTCATGCCCATGGTCACCTGTCTGGATGGGATTCTTTACAAATAAGCCCCACCCAGTGGTAGACTGAATAATTACATGGAACCTTCTGTCAAGAGTGAGGTTTCTAAAAAGCCTCCCTCATCACTCACCTTTATTCTGAATGCCCTTGTAAAATCCAGGAAACACACAATGTCTCTAAGTCATCCGCTTTTCCTGGATATTAAAGAAGTGTGGAAGGCCAAGGGGTTCATTTTAGCAAAATGGGCCCTGACTGGGTAGGTACTTTAACTGGGTTATGACTTGATTATTGTAGCCTGTCTATGTATGGTGTGGTTCAATTGACCCACTCCCTCCTCTCTTGACTCTGAAAGGGATGTGGTCCTTCACAGAAAATGACTTGCTCCTGTTTGATGCATTACTTTTAGAAAACATTCCTATTTACACATTCCCATTGCCACAGGTGGGGATGGGAGACTAAAATTATTCCCCACCTATTTCCAGGCTGAATCATTATATGGAACATTCTGTAAAGACTGAGGCTTCTAACATGCTCATGCATCATTTACCAGTACTCTGACTGCCCCTCTAAGATCCTATATCCTCAAGAAATGTAAGTCCCACACATTCCCTGATGTTGAAGCAGTATGGAGGACCAAGGGATTCATTTCAGAAAAGCAACCACTGATTTAAACTTTGTTATTACTCAATAATTGTGGCCTATCTATGTGGATTATAACTTGAAGGATCCACACCCACCTCTCTTCTTGACACTGAAAGTGACCTGATCCTTCCTATTCCATTAGTTGTTGAAATTACTCTCATACACACGTATCAGTTTTCAGAGTACTGTATAGGACTCATTACAATTGAGCCTGACCTGGTACTTAGCTGACACATGGGTTCCTCAGCACTACTAGGGGCCTAATTTTAGCTTCAAGTGGCTGAGAGCCATAAAGAGATTTATGACACAATTATGGAGTCATATCTAATGGGGGCCATACACTGTTAAGCACCATTTGGTCTAATAAAGAGCCATGACCACTTCAGATTCACAACCTCTAAAGTGTCTCCCATGTAGTAACACACTCCATTTTTATATGGGTGATGTTCATCATTATAACAGTTAGCCACACTTAGTTGTCAGGCTGGGAGAGTGATACTGCATAGGGGGAGTTCTTCCTTATGACAATTAACACACTTAGTTACCAGGCTGATACAGGGGTGTTGTATTATTATCTGAGGCCCTTTATCTGCAGTGAGCTTTATACAGTCCATCCCAAGCACTCACCTGGCTTCTAAAGACTCATCTGCCCCTCTAAGATTCAGGCACCTTACAAAAGGTCACCACATCTCCCAATTCCTATATGGTGATGCTTATGAGTGAAGAGACTCATTATTGAAAAGGTAGCAGAGTAGGCAAGGGATTGTTTGCCGGGGTCCAGCCCTGGCTTGAAGGAGTGTCCCAGAAGAGAGGTGTGAAAGGGAGCTGAGCAATAACTAGTTGAAGTCAAGTTCTGGTGTAAGCTGACAGGGTAATGCTGAAGGCAGCTGAGTTTTTCCATCTTTCTCTCTCTGCTTCTCTGTTTCTTTTTTTCCCCCCTTTTTTCTTTTTCTATTTTTTTCTTTTTCTCTGTTCTTTGGTCTTTTTCTCTGTTCTATGTTCTTCTGTGCTCCTATACTATGTTGCCACAGCTCTTAACCTCAGTCTCTTATTTTCTGATCTCATCATGCAAAAACAAACTTCAAGAAAGGTACAATTTCACAGAATTCATAGAAACTTTTTGTTATTCACTTTCACCAAACAATTCCATAATTATTCACCTCAAGTAAAGTCGTCAGGTCCCTATAATGATTAACTGTTTTCACACTTTCCCCATGTATGTGCGGTCAAGCACTTGTGATTTCCTGAACTTCTACTTTCAATTACTATATTAAAGGTGAGAGGCAAAACAACCACAAATGGGGCTTCCCATCATTAATCATTGATCCAATAAACCCATTTATTTTGAATTTTCCTTTTCATGTCTCTCCAATACTTAGACTTTGGTTCCTCCAATTGAACACTTTCTGACTTTGGTTGTTTTTCTGTAAGGATTCTTGGTAAAGAGTCATAGTTTGTTGCAATTGCCACCATTTAGGAAAATTGGTCATAGAGCCAGGCGTGGTGGCACAAGCCTTTAATCCCAGCACTCGGGAGGCAGAGGTAGGAGGATTGCTGTGAGTTCGAGGCCACCCTGAGACTACATAGTGAATTCCAGGTCAGTCTGAGCCAGAGTGAGACCCTACCTCGAAAAACAAAACAAAACAAAAAATTAGTCATAGAACAATTTTTACATTGTTCCAAGAGGTTCATTATTTCCTCCTAAGTGTACTGTACTCCATGCCTGACTTTCTTAAAGGCCTTTAAGGAAAACAATTATCTCTGACCCATTTTCTTATTTTTCCAATTCTATGCAAGAGCCTCTTTCAGATACATTGACCAACACTTCACTAACACTAGTTTTTACAGGAAAAATAAACTTAGAGATTGATACACCAAGTGAAAGACCAAGAAAGACAAACATTATACAGGAAACCACAGATATCTGTAGTATAGAGAGTCAAAGATTTTTATATAGAGGGGGCACATTGGACTTCAAAGAAGAGACAGCTGGGCTGGACCTGTGTCAAACAGCTCTTCAGCACTCTATTCTTCGTGATCCTGATATGGCATGCTTGCAGTCTCCTGCAATTGTACTTGAAAGTCATGCTCTCATTGGCTCATGGGGATCAGCAAGGTCATGACTCATTTTGGGGGGTCAATTTGGACTGTGGTTAGTGCAAGCCACTGTCCTCTTGTCTTCACTTAGTGAGTGAACTGTATCCTATAGATCCTTTGCTGCTGAAAACAACTCCTATGTAGACAGACACATACTTTGTTGGGATGGAGAGGGAAGTATCTCATTGCAACAGTTGGATCCAACTTTGGCTCTAGGTTGATGTGGAGTATCACATCATTATTTGGAAACTGTATCTGGATAAGGACTTATACTGTGTAACTAATTTTAAAAATTATTGAAATTAAGAGCTGGTTACTAGAAAAAAGTAAGCAATATTGATAAATCCCTGGTCAAAGTGTTTAAAAGAAAAAGAGAAAATACTCAAAAAGGTTTGAGTTGAGCATGGTTACACAAGCCTTTAATCTTGGCACTGGGGAAGCAGTGGTAAGAGGATGGCTGTGAGTTTAAGGCCAGCCTGGGACTACCAAGTCAGTTCCAGGTCAGCCTGGGGTGGAGAACCCCATCTTGAAAAATAAAAGCATCAAAAACTCCAATATATTTAACCATTTCATAGACCTATAATTAGCAGAGATCAAAGCATTTATAAAAATATCTCCCAACTAAAAAATTACATACTAAGGTAAATTCACTGGTGAATTCTACCAAACTTCTACAGTAGCACTATCACCAATGTTTTTTTTTTTTCAAAATTTCCATAAAACAGAAGAAGAGGGAATACTACTAAACTTTTATGAAGCTAGAATTACTCAGATACCCAAACAAGATAAAGACAACATAAAAAGGAAAATTGTAGACCAATCTCTGGGTGGTAGATAAATGTACATCCTGCATAGACTCAGGTGTTTTATTAAGCTTGTAACTTGGGTTCCACCCATCTAGCTGGAAGAGGTATTACTGGGAGGGGACCCTGGGATTCAGCATAAAGGCATGTCAAATTCCAGCCCAAAGCTATGAGCAGAGCAGGATCATGCTCTGGTAGGTTTGTGTGTATGTGCTGGTGGTTTGCTTGTTAAAGTTTTATTCTCTCATTGGATCTGAAAGGGAATCAGCTTCAACCACCATGGATGGACTTGCCCTGCATTTGTAAGCTGAAATGAATCCAAGCCCTCCCCTAAACTTTATTCTCTTGGATGTTCACCTCAGCAATGTGGAACTGTCTACAACACTTACTCATAAACAGATGCAAAAATTGTCAACAAAATAGTGACAAACAGAATCTAGGAACATATGAAAAAGATCATTCACTCTGATCAGGTAGGTTTTATCCCAGAGATGCAGGCATATTTCAACATATGTAAACTGATAAACTTAATATGACATATAAGTGGACAGAATGAAAAAAAATAACATAACTATCTTAATAGATGCATAAAGGGTATTTGATACAATCCAACATCCCTTCATTCTAAAAGTCTTAAAGAAATTGGAAATCGAAGGAACATCTATCAACAAAATACAATTATTTTGATAAACCTATAGTGAATCCGATATTAAATGGGTAAATTATGGATACTTCCACTACTTCCAATGAAATTAGGCACAAGACAAGAGTGTCCACTGTCCCCATTTTATTTAATATACTACTGGAAGTCTTAGTTACAGAAATAAGACATAAAACACAAATGAAATGGATAAAACTGGAAAGGGAGAGGTCTAACTATCATTATTCACAGATGGTATGATTCTACATATAAGAGACACTGAAAGATCTACCAGAAAACTATTAGAGCTGATAAATAATTTTAGCAACACAGCAAGATACAAAATTAGCACACAAAAAGCAATAGCCTTCCTATATAATAACAACAAATATGTCGAGCATGAAATCAGGGAAATATTTTACTCACAATTGCCTCCAAACAAATAAAGCACCTTGGTGTAAACCTATCCAAGGAAGTGAAGGATGTCTAAATGAAAACTTTAAAAAACTCAAGTGAGAAATGACAAAACACAAGGAAATGGAAAGATATCCTATGTATGTTCATGGATTGGAAATATTAATATTGTAAAAATGTCAAAATTACCAAAATGAATCTATGTGTTTATTGCAG